>NC_134354.1:609441405-610172099 GCF_048569485.1 Anomaloglossus baeobatrachus | reverse complement strand
CTTGTGGATTTTTGAATGTGCTTCATGCAAATCAACATTTTAAGTTTGCAACTGTGGGACAATTGATGTCACTTAAGTGGTGTCTGGGGCCAAATTTTTGGAAAAATTTTTAGAGTTTTGTTGGAGTCCCCTTGCTGTGTTTTACATGATTTTAGAAGGGCATGACATGCCTAAGAGGTTGACTTTCAGCATCTGCAAGCTGTTGGCTACAGAAATGCTGCCTTTCCGCCCGGTGGACACAGAGGATTTTTGAGACCTTATGTCCATCGCAGTGCCCCAAGAGCAGATGCCCAGTCACCACTACTTCTCTAAAAAAGGCGTGCCTGCTCTACACCAGCATGTCGCACACAACATCACCGCTTCCTTGAGAAACTCTGTGTGTGACAGGGTGCATTTCACCACAGATACTTGGATCAGTAAGCATGGACAGGGGCGTTACATGTCGCTGACTGGTCACTGGATAACTATGGTGAGAGATGGAGAAGGGTCTTCTGTACAAGTCTTGCCATCCTGACGAGTTGTGTGTCAATCCTCTGTATGTAGAAGTTCCTCCACTGCTTCTGCCTCCTCAACCTCGTCTTGGTCCTCCACCTCCGCTCAAATCCTGTCTGGTAAGGCCACCCGCGTTGTAACTGTGCACAAGGAATCCCGCACGCCTCCTTACTATGCTGGCAGCAAAGCTCAACGGCATTAGGCGGTCGACTCATTACTTTGAAATTTATGGGAAATGTGAGTCACACCACTGAGGAGTTGTGGACGGTTAGCTCTGGAGACCGAGTTTCATCAATGGTTGTATCCACTCAACCTGCAGCCAGGGAAGGCCGTGTGCGACAATGCTGCAAACCTGGGTGCGGCCCTTCGCCGGGGCAATGTGACACACATGCCTTGTATGGCCATGTGTTGAACCTGGTTGTCCAGCAATTTTTAAACCACTACCCCGGCTTACATGGGCTTCTGCAGAGGGCAAGTTGTAACGCCTGCCTGGATCCACAGACTCAGATGGGCTGTAAAGGATAGGCTAGAGGGAATCCATTCACCAAGCAGGACCCCTAGAACCCCGAAACCCTTTAACCCCTGTACAGGGATTTAAAATTACACAGGGCCCAAGGTGATCACTAACTGTGGAAAGCTGCAGTCCGAGAGAGTAGTAGTCAGGAAGGGTCAAACCAGGAATTGCGGAACAGGGACAGAATCATCCGGCAAGGACGTAATCAGAAAACAAGCAGAGGTAAATGCGGATCGGGCAAGGAGGTACATAAACAGCAGGCAGGAGATGTAGTCAGGAAACAAGCGGTAGACAGCACACAAAATCACAAAACAGAACAGGGCGGAACAGGAACCAGAAGTTCAGAACTATCTCTGGCAGTGGTCAGCAGACAGGAGGGGCATTAAAAAAGGTGTGGTGTCTTACCATTGGTTGTGGCTGAATGATGGTACTTCAGCTGTGGGACACCCACCACCTACAGTCAGCTAGTGGTACTGCAAATTCCAAGGTAACCCAGCCCAGTGGATGAGCGGAGCCTGCGCCCACCGGCGCCGCTGGCATCGACTGCTCTCCCATCACGAGCACTATCCACCAAAGGAACACAGCGTCACCTGCCGATCAGAGTAGAAGTCGCTGGAGCGGACTCCAGTGGTGAGGTAACAGCCGTAGGCGACAATGTTGCAAAACTGGGTGCGGCTCTTTGCTTTGCTGGGGCAATGTGACACACGTGCCTTGTATGGCTCACGTGTTGAACCGGGTTGTTTAGCAATTTTGAAACCATTGTCCCGGCCTACATCGGCTTCTGCAGAGGGCACGTTCGCTATGTGCTCACTTCTGCCGTTCACACCCCGCAGCTCAACGACTTGCATCGCTCTAGAAGGCTTTCAGCCTGCCGTTTCACTGCCTAAAATGCAATGTGCCGACAAGCAGGAATTTGATTCTGCTCATGTTGCAGCAAATGTGGTAGCACCACCGAGCACTGGTGCAATACGTTATGACGTATAGCCTGGGCTAACGAGATCCAGAGGTGGGGCAGATCCCGCTGCTGGAGTGGGCTCAGATGAAGGACCTATGCACCCCTCTTCACAGTTTTGAAATGGCAATGAAGATGTTTAGCGCTGATGATGCTATTATCAGCATGACAATTCCGGTCATCTACATGCTGGAGCACACTCTAAACATTATTCGGAGTCAGGTGGTGGGACAAGAGGAAGGGGAGGAACTACAGGAGGAGTAATATGCGAAAGGGATAACAAGAACTCCAAGGTCCAGGCGGTCAGCAGCACCAAGGCGGCAGGTATGGGACGGTGGGGGAGAGGGATTAACAAGGGCGCATGGTAGCAGCCAAACTGTTGAGGAAGATCCAGGAGCCAAGGAAGAAATGGAGGACGAACTGTCGATGGGCATGGAAGACTCAGCAGATGAGGGAGACCTTGATCACATTTCTGTTGTGCGAGGTTGGGGGGAGAGGGCAGAGGAAGGAAGCATGATTCTCACCTCGCCGCCAGCAACACAGCAAGGACTTGTTCCTCCTGGATGCGCAAGACACATGAGCGCCTTTTTGCTGCACTACACAACATGACACTCGGATGGTCAGAATTAGAAGTAATGTAGACTACTCGGTTACCACACTCTTAGATCACCGGTACAAGACAAAATTTGGCGAAATAAGTCCTGCCATAGAAAGGGACGCACGTGTGCAGGAGTATCAGCAGAAGCTGGTGCGCAATGTTAGAGTGGCTTTTACACTAAACAACAGTGCTGCACCGAGTGAATCTCACATTTCCAACTTGCCAACCATGGGACTGTGGAGTCATCATCACTGAAACCGTACCAGCACCACCGTATCTAGTGGTAACAGTAATTTTATGGAACCGTTTCATGAATTTTTTAGACCATCCTTTGCAAGGCCACAAAACACAGGAAGTCTGACACATAGTCAACGCCTGGAGAGGATGATACAGGAGCATCTCCAAGTGAATATCGATGCCATTACTGTGCAACTGGAGCCTTGCTCATTTTGGGCTTCCAATCAGGAAAAATGGCCTGAGCTAGCCACTTATGCCTTGGAGATCTTGTCATGTCCCGCAGCCAGCGTTCTCTCAGAACATATATTTAGTGCAGCTGGGGGTGTGCAGACAGATAAGCACACGCGTCTGTCCAGTGACAATGTGGACAGACTAACGTTCATCAAAATGAACAAGTCATGGATCCGCAAGGACTTTTCTACCCCTGTGTCATCTTGGGGAGACTAAAGGCTTGTGAATTTTTGAATGTGCTTTATGAAAATAACCATTTTAAGTTTGCAACTGTGAGAAAATTGATGCCACTTAAGTGGTGTCTGTGGCCAAATTTGGCAAAATTATTTCTGCCATAGAAAGGGACGCACGTATGCAGGAGTATCAGCAGAAGCTGTTACACAATCTTACATCAACTTTTCCACTAAACACCAGTGGTGCACAGAATGAATCTCAACGCTTTGTCATGGCTAGGAGGAAATGGTCTTTTACTTGTCCACATCTGAGGGACTGAGGCCTGGCTGCTGTGCTGAGACGGCGTTGAGTAGGGTGTCCCTGCAGAGTTGCAAATTTGGTCATATACAAAATGAGTGGAAAAAGGCCAGATGCTGGTGGAAAGGGGAACAGGCGTGTAGGAAAGGGGAAAAAAGTTTGTGTCCGTGGGGTTGGTGGTAAAGGAACAGTAACATCTGCTGAAGAAACACCATCTGTTACGGGGGGACTGGCAGATTAGGATAAGGTGGTATATATTCTAATCACCAGTCGGGGTCAACCGTGCTCCCAGATGGCAAAGGAGATGCTGGAAACCCGAAGGTTAGGCAGAGGATACAGAGCTGGGTGGCTCTGAAACTAATAGGAGCCTGACCCGAGTTAGACGACACTCGGATCAGGAGACTGTGAACCCTGTTAGCGTCACAGGGTGCACACACCCAGCCCAGGAACTCCCTGTTAACAACACAGGGGCCCTGGGATACGCTGTCCGTGTGCGTAAGGGGCACACCTGTGGCCAGCAGGTGCAGCAGCAACAGCCCAGTTAATGCCACTGGTCTGCACTAGCAGGAATGGTAGGACAGGAGCTGGCCATAACCTTGCCGCGTTACCAAGTGTGATGGCATCCAGCACCGACACCCTATCCCTGCCTACCTCTGTCCTAAAGCCGCAATGGGTTCAACACATGGAGGTGTGCTCTGTCTGAGCATAATAGAAGACTGCGCACCTCCATGTTGTCTCCAGCCCCTTTTATAACCTTGGTCTGCCCCAACCCAGGGTGGACCTCAATGCACCTCCAGGAGCCAATGGCAGAGTGCCACGTCATCATTAACATAACCAGCAGCCTATCCTGAACCACCACTTCACTGATGACCTCAGGGAAGCCACGCCCCAAACACCTCACCAGTCATCGTCTGACGAACAATGATTTGGTGCCAAGTCATAGGCTGCGAGCCAGTCCAGAGTGGCCACATCATCAGGATACCTGATGCCCTGTGGCCTATCAGGGCCTGCCACCTCATGGACATGGCCAGTGAGGTCCTTACCGGACCTAGCCTCTGAAGCACTAAATGCTCAGTAGGCACAACACAGGACTTAGGCACGGCACGGAATCCAAGTACCTGTGCAAAGAGGCTTTTCCCACTAAGTGTGGGAGCATGCTCAGTAGCCTGAACTGAGGACTTAGGCTCAGGAATGGCACAGTCAGGCTGAGCAAGCTCACTAGGTGAAACACTGGACTTAGGCTGTGGCCGGGGTAAATCGACACATGCTTGTGCACTAGCCGCCTCTCAACACTTTGACGTAAAGGAGGAAGCAGCCAGCTGGACGACCCGAGACACAGCAACAAATGGCAGCCGACGCCTGTGTGCAACTGGTACCGCAGCAGGCTGCTTGCGGCTACAGCGGAACCAATTTGTAACACCATCTTCCAGCCAAAATAAAATGTCTTCTTCTTCCCGTGAATAATCTGATATAATCCCTTTATTACACGACCATCAGTACTAAATGTAGATGAGGCACCAAAACAGCAGGTGCTTGAATGGATCTCAAGTGCTCCATCAAGTGGCCTCTACTCCACCTCAACTTCAATATCCCAAATACTTCATTCCTCTGTGGTGTCACCCCAATCGCACTTGCTTTCTACCAGGTCTCAAGTCTCCACCTGCCCTGCTGAGTATGGGGTAACAGAGATGGTTGAGTCTGCAGAGCTGTTTAGTCACACTATAGCCTGAGAATCAGAGGTCTGCTCCAAAGCTGCTGTGAGTCCAGACAAGGAAATGATCTGCACTGATGCCCAGAAGCTTTGTGAGTCGGATCCAGGCCCAGATGAAGAAGGTTCTGAGCATAATGTAGACCCTCATTCCCAAACTGTAAATCCTCTTGGTGGAGACAATGGGGATCATGCTGATGAGACTCAGATACCTGATTGGATCGACAACTTTACTATTTGGTCAGGGCAGGAAGAGGTTGGCTCTGAGGAGTCAGGACGAGGGGAGTGAAAACACACAGGGTGATGAAGAGGTTGGAGACCCCACTTACTGTCAACCCACAGTCAGCCAGTCGATGAGGTCAACAGAGGAGGTGGAGGAGGATGCTACTGACAACGAGGTTAGGTTGCGTCTTCCTGGACAGAGACGAAGTACTGCAAGCAACAACTGAATCCTCAGCCACAACTCTGCCTCTGAGGAGAAGTTGTGGTGGCTCTGCAGGTGCATGGGCTGTAAGCCTTGCCTAGCCTGGGCCTTTTTTGACATCGCAAAGGATCACCCAACTCATGTCATCTGTAAGATTTGTCACCAATCTGTAAGTGGAGGTCAAAAACTCATTAGTTTGAGTACTTCGTCCATTAACCGTCACAAGGATATGAAGTGATAGGTTGAGGGTGTATTGATGAACTTTATCTACTGTGAATGCAAGATGCTTATTTACCGTTCATTGTATGCATTGTTGCTGACCACCCACAAGGGGCTGCTGTTTTGCATCTGCCTTTGACTGTTTGGTCACTATAGCAATAGCAAAACAGTCTTCAGCTGTGGACTTGGAGACCGGAAGAGGTGCTGTATGTGAACTGAAGGAATAGCAAAAGGTGTGTAACAGAAAGGAGCCACCGCGGAAACACTTAGGTGGATTGTGAGGAGATTCGTGTTGGAGTTTGGTAAGGAGGACCGTAACGCCTGTGAGCAGCATCCTGTGCCGGAGACCGCCATTCTATAGGTGCTGGCTATACTGTTTGTGACGACATGGACTCTCATGGGTTAAAGTTTCTTAACATTCAGCTAGACAGGATGATAGATTGTTTATAGATGGGGGATAAGTCCCTCATTGTTTCTACAAGACTCTTGTTGACTCATGTAATTGTGTTGGCCACTGAAAGCCAGACGCATTGTTTCTCCAGACTCTTTCAGTAACCATTGTAACGTAGTTGTGTATTGCTAATGTGATTACCTTAGTAGCCAATGTCGAGTCTGTGACTTGCAGACTTCATGTAGATATCTTCAGTCTTTCTATGCACATCATTTAAATGAACATTGTCCATGCAGCTTGAGATTCATCCAATGGGAGAGGCGATCTTGTCCAACCAATCGATGAGGACGCAGTATATCCAAGTGGAAGGCTGTGGCTATAAAAGGGATTTCTTTAAGCCACCAGGTCGTTGATGGATGCTGATGGATCCAGTCTAAGCTCTTTGGAGCTGACTAGAGGATCAGGATATCTTATGGCTTCAATCTAGGGACTCTGGTTCCGGTTGGAGACCATATCCACAGCCTAGGGATTTCGACTCTGGCTGCCAGGATTGTAACATCATACCAGGACTACCTAAGGAGGACACTCAGGTTGGGACAGTTCAGTCACCTGGTACATACTTTGCAGACCTCAGCCAGCTTCCTAAATCTAGAATTATTCCTTTCTCGGTGGGTGCCCGCCAAAAGCGGGGTGCTGCTGGATTGGAGTAAATAGCCCTGGAACCTCTGAGGCATGGACATTCTAAATCCCTGGTGAGCCAGCGGAAGGGTGAGACTCTGTTGCCTGTTATAGTTGTGTTTTGCTGGTTATGTTTTATGTGCCGTTAAATGTTTGGGGATCCAATAAAGTCTAATTATTGTGGTTCCCTCACCCTGTGTTGTCTGAGTAGTGTTACGCCCACGGTTAAGGAGGCCGGCGTTCAGTTGGGATGAGCCCTGAGCCACGCTGTCTTTCTAAAGGCGGCGGGTTTTAGTAGACGAGAGCACCCACTGAGGCCCGTGTCTCCACACTGTTTACTGGATCTTCAAGTCTGTATTTATGGCAACTGGACACCACAGTACCCGGGTACGGTAGGCTGGGACCAGACAGGAATGTGTGCACGCAATACTTTGTTTTGGTAACAAAACACATCTGTTCTGCTTAGGCCAGGGGTCTCAAACTCAGCTGGGTGTATGGGCCGCATATAGAAAAAAAAAATGAGGGGGGCCGCATTATTTGCAGGACAAAGTGAACATTTTTAATGAATCCATGTTTTTTTTTCTATACATCTTGGATCACTTTTGTAAACATTTTTCGCTTGTTTATTATAACAAACATGCACTTTTTTTGTTAAGTTTATATACAGAAAAGCATTTTTAATGTAAATAAAAAAAGTCATGCTTTAGGATTTTTTTTTTTACATTTTATCACCTTCTTGTAATTGTTTTACAATTAGCAGCATCATATAGTAATCTTAGCCAAAATCTTGTAGTAATGTGCCCATCCATGTGCCCTGTAGTAAGGTGCTCATCCTTGTGGTATTGTGCCCAGTAGTATAGTGCCCATCCTTGTGCCCTGTAGTATTGTGCCCAGTAATATTGTTCCAATCCTTGTAGTATTGTGCTCATCCTTGTAGTATTGTGCTCTGTAGTATTCTGCCAATTCCCGTAGTATTGTGGCCATCCCTGTAGTATTCAGCCCATCCCTGTAGTATTGTGGCCATCCCTGTAGTATTCTGGCCATCCCTGTAGTATTCCCCCCATCCCTGTAGTATTTTGCCCATCCCTGTAGTATTCTGTCCATCCCTGTAGTATTCTGCCCATCCCTGTAGTATTGTGGCCATCCCTGTAGTATTCTGCCCATCCCTGTCATATTGTGGCCATCCCTGTCGTATTGTGGCCATCCCTGTAGTATTCTGCCCACCCTTGTAGTATTGTGGCCATCCCTGTAATATTCTGCCCATCCTTGTAGTATTGTGGCCATCCCTGTAGTATTGTGGCCATCCCTGTAGTATTCTGCCCATCCCTGTAGTATTCTGCCCATCCCTGTAGTATTCTGCCCATCCCTGTAGTATTGTGGCCATCCCTGTAGTATTCTGCCCACCCTTTTAATATTGTGGCCATCCCTGTAGTATTCTGCCCACCCTTGTAGTATTGTGGCCATCCCTGTAGTATTCTGCCCACCCTTGTAGTATTGTGGCCATCCCTGTAGTATTCTGCTCACCCTTGTAGTATTGTGGCCATCCCTGTAGTATTCTGCCCACCCTTGTAGTATTGTGGCCATCCCTGTAGTATTCTGCCCACCCTTGTAGTATTGTGGCCATCCCTGTAGTATTCTGCCCACCCTTCTAGTATTGTGGCCATCCCTGTAGTATTCTGCCCACCCTTGTAGTATTGTGGCCATCCCTGTAGTATTTTGCCCACCCTTGTTATATTGTGGCCATCCCTGTAGTATTCTGCCCACTCTTGTAGTATTGTGGCCATCCCTGTAGTATTCTGCCCACCCTTGTAGTATTGTGGCCATCCCTGTAGTATTCTGCCCACCCTTGTAGTATTGTGGCCATCCCTGTAGTATTCTGCCCATCCTTTAGTAATACGCAAACAAAAAAAAAAATCTCCTCACCTTTCCTCCGTTCCCTGTGTACCCACGATCAGTATTTGCAGAGTTTTGGATGCAGCATGCTTCAGCTGCGTCCAAAACCCTGCTATGTTTGGTAAAAGCATAGTGGATGGGATTTCTAAAAATCCCATGCCCACTGTGCGTGTACGGCCCGCAGTGAAAACGGAACTGCGGTGTGGCTTCCAGAGGCCGCAGCATGTGAATTTATGCTGTGGTGTCTGAAGCGTCCTCCCTAGGCAGAGCACAGTAAGGAGACCGCAGCGGCCCGAACCCCTGATCGCAGGCACAGGCAGCTGCGGTCTCCTAAGGAGTAGACTTGCGGCCTCGCCGATCAGGACACGCTGTGTCCAGCACGCAGCGGGTCCTGAACTTGAGCACGTACCTTACCTGCTTGTCGCGGCCCGTGATGATCGCGGCTCTGTGCTGAGGGTCGGCGCCGGCAGGAACTTCACTGCATTTGAATCCATTTGCGGTGCAGCGCAGAGGAGCTGTGTCTGGACCAATGGCTGCTGCCTGCCAATCAGATGCAAGGAAGTGACGTCGCTGTATGACGTCACCTCCTTGCATCTGATTGGCAGACAGCAGCAGCAACTGGGATAGAACTGACAGCTCCTTGCGCGGCACCGCAGATGGATTCAGATGCAGTAAAGTTCCTGCCGGCGCCGACCCTCAGCATAGAGCCGCGATTTGTCACGGGGTCTGCGGGCCGCAACAAACAGCCTCAGGGGCCGCATGTGGCCCGCGGGCCGCGTGTTTGAGACCCCTGGCTTAGGCCAACTATATAGACAATAAGACTTGCTGCCTCTGCTCTGTCAGTTTGTCAGTTACAGTTAAAATCCTAGAGGGACAGCAACACATGTTTGCATTGACTGTTGCTTTACAAGATTTCCAGGACTGTGTTGCTTTTATCATCTGCCTTATTTGTGAGGCTTCAGCAAACAAGGGTATTCAGGGTGGTTAATGGGTTTTGTCTATGTAGATAAGTTGTAAGCTCTTGTGATGCGCCACTGGTAGGTGGTGTTCGCACACACACACAATTACTCCTGCTACGCAGAGGGATTACCAGGTAGTAGGCAACTGTTTAGACAGTCCCTTGGTTAGGCAAAGGTTGGTGAGAAGGGGGTATAAATCGCCATTACAAGTGTCGCGGCATAGGGGTGTAGGCTTTTGGACTTGTGAATAGATTGTTCTATTCTTTCAGTTTTATGCATGGTTGTTATTGTTTGTTTTGGTAAAGTTAAAGAATCATTTATCAACCCAACTGCCTAGAGTCCTTTTCCTGGTGCGTGGTTTTGCTGTATACTGGGGAGCCCACCCTGTACACGACTTTAAATGAAACATAAGTTTCTGTGGGAAGGTCACTGTGCTACAATGGGGCCTAGCGGGGTGGTGCAACCACCGTCTGTCCCATCAGGTGCATCTGCATGGTCTTAATCCTCTGTGATTGTGGGGACAGCAGTCACACATGCTTTTAGACGCAAACCTTCCACCCTTTTACCCGCAACAGGCAGTGTGATTGGCAGGTCGTCAGTTGTTTTGGAAGTGGAAACAGCTGCTGGTGTTGAGCTCTATCAGACATCGAGAGCACCACCTCTGGATGAAGGGAACATTATATCTATGCCTGCACCTTTCACACAAATTGGCTGGACTACCTGCAGTTTAAAATTGCGTACCAGAAATGGAGAGGTGGTGTAGAATGCAGAAGTCTAGCTTTATTGACAGCTGAGGAACCCTCACTTACTTTCACATACAATGAAACTATGCCCCTAAAACTTCCTGCACTTTTTGCACTTAAAATTGCATAGTAAAAATGGAGAGGTGGTGTAGAATGCAGAGGTGGCCTAGCTTTCTTGTCAGCAGAGGAACGTCACTGACTATCACAGAAAATTAAACTATGCCCCAGGGAACTGCCTGAGCTGATTTAGACAGACGCTGTTGTAACCCCTTGCACAGCGTTGGCACAGACCTGCCTAGCAAAAATGTCCATGAACTGCTCTAATGTAGCCCTGAAAAGGGCTGAAATGACAAGTAGTCCCTAATCCCTAAACCGATGTTTAGATTGCACTGTATAAGTCTATAGCGCACGCAGCAGCGGGAGCGGTGTCTGTCACACACCCGCAGCAGAGAGATAATGGTGGCGATGGGGAAAATGGCTGGGTCTTATAGGGCAAGGACATGTGACATGCACAGCCAATGACACATGCTCTTGCTTGTTTGGCAAAAATACACTTTGCTGTGTGTGTCTGTGATTGGCTGACAGCCTCGCCCGCCCCACTGTATGCGCGGTTAGGAAAAAAAAAATGGCAATCGCCATTTTTTCAGCACTCAGCAGTACTGATCTAAACCCCATCCCCCCGCACACTATACGATTACTTTTGAAAATATAATTAGTAACAGTGACTGACAGTATTACAGTGAAATACCAGCTAGTAACTAGCTAGGCCTTTGGTGATCGAACCATTATCGAACGGTAACTCGAACGGTCGAACATGAAGCAAATCGTTCGAGTTCGTCGAATGACTCGAACACCGCCCAAAACCCCTCGAATTTGAAATTGGCAAACGGTTTGATTCGAACATCGCTCATCTCTAGTTCACACACCATCAACCTTGAAGCTTTGGTTTCTCAGGGTGAATATTTAAATCTGTATTTTTCATTTTTCCCCACACACCTTTTTTACATCACAGTTTCATATTAATTTTGTTTAATGCTTGCATTTTTATCTCTGTGTCAACATTAAAATTGTGTAGTTACAAAAAAGTGCAAGTGGTCTTCTTTTCCAAAGTGTTAACACACATTTATCCACACAAGTTACAGTCATGACCTAGGTCATCTATTTAGGTAGGTTTGAGAGCATGTGCAGTGATAAGCTCCCTGCCTTAGCAGAAAGTATTCAACATATAGTACACTACAACTTGAAATATCCAGTGCATGAGAGTGGCAGGAACAAAGGCCACCTTAAAGTTCGGTCCCCCTTAGTTTTTGGGAGGGACAAAATATCATATAGATCAGAAATGGAGCTTATTTGGGGATATCCTTTCATTATAATATGTGAACATTGAGCAACATATTTGAATCACTTGCAATTGGTTGCTCACCATGTTGTAACCACTAGTGACAAATGTGATTCCTAAAATGTTTCTTTTGCTAATTTTTACAAAGTACTCAATGTGCGCAACATGCCTAATCCGGTAATCCAGCATTGAGTTCAATGACTTCACCTGAAGTCACAGCTGGTAATTCTATGGTACAAAAATGTACAGTGGGGAAAATAAGTATTTGATACACTGCAGATTTTGCAATTTTTCGCACCTACAAAGAAATGAGAGATCTGTAATTTTTATCATAGGTACACTTCAACGTCGACAGAATACTAAAAAAATCCACAAAATCACATTGTATGATTTTTAAATAATTAATTTGCATTTTATTGCCAGAAATTAGTATTTGATCACCTAACAACCAGCAAGAATTCTGGCTCTCACAGACCTGTTATTTTTTTTTCTTAAGAAACCCTCCTACTCTGCACTTATTACCTATATTAATTGCACCTGTTTAAATGCATTACCTGTATAAAAGACACTTTTCCACAAACTCAATCAATCACACTCCAACCTTTCCACCATAGCCTAAACCAGAGAGCTCTTTAAGGAGACCAGGGATAAAATTGTAGACCTACACAAGACTGGGGTGGACTGCAGGACAATAAGCAAGCAGCTTGGTGAGAAGGCAACAAATGTTGGCATAATTATTAGACAATGGAATACAAACAAGATGACTGTCAAACATACTTGGTCTGTGGCTCCATGCAAGATCTTGCTTTGTAAGGAAAAGATGATTCTGAGAAAGGTCAGTAATCAGCCCAGAATGACACGGGAAGACTTGGTCAATATCCTAAATAGAGCTGTGCTGACAGTCTCAAAGATTACAGTTAGTAACACACTATACTGTCATGGATTAAAATCCTGCAGGGCATGCAAGGTCCCCCTGATCATGCCAGCACATGTTCAGACCTGTTTTAAGTTCACCAGTGACCATCTGGATGATCCAGATGGAGACATGCGGTCAGATGAGACCAAAATAGTACTTTTGGTACCAACACCAAGTGTTCTATTTTAGCTTTGATGATGATGAGTTTGCCTTGGTTCATTGTCCTCACATAGCAAGTTCTGAACTTTGTGATATCTCTACAGGTTTTGAGCTTCTCTTTCAACCAAGTAATAGCAGCACCAGGAAGTCTTTGAGGATTTGTTCCTGGAGCATCATGATCCTTGCTCATACCCAGGTTGACCATTGACTCTTTCCCACTAACTTCTTGATTGCCTACTCACCTGGGGATATCCAAAAAATAGGGAACAAAAAAAATGCTGTGTACCTAAAGAGGGAAATGGGGAGGTGAACTTTAGGAGATTCTCTAAAAATAAATCACAGCATGAACAGAGAAAAGGGGCAAAGCAGCAAATGCAACAGCAGCAGCACAGCAGAAGCAATTCAGCAGCATTACAAGGCCCAGAAAATAAATGGCAGCACAGGGTTAATATACAACCACTCTGCATGTCGATCATGACTGGAATAAAGACATGCAGAACAATAACAGTTTTTTAATTGCAACATTCGGCTGCGATAGGTCGGTCGACTGACCAATCGCAGGTATTGTGGCAGATGGTACCACCGCTTTGTCACTGGAAGTCTTCATAGTGATTGGTGCTATCACAGACAGCACAATCACCACTGTTCACCAATATTAGAATGCTAAAAAGGCTGTAATTAGCTGGACACAAAGGTTCGGCCAATCACAGCGATCACGGAGGGTGGGACCATCGCAGTATCAGTGAGGGTCCCCTCACTGATTGGTGCTGTCACACACAGCACCATCAAGCAGCACTTCACACCAATGTAGAAAACATTTTGATTAGTGTGAAGTGCTTTACTGCTGCGATTGGACAATCACATTTGACCGGCTAATCCAGTGATCGCCGATGTCGGGTGAGGGGGGCAACATCACCCTGGACATCGCCTGCTGTCGGGCAAAGCAAGCATCTCATCCAATCAACATATCTTGTGACACAATGCTCGCTCTCATGCAATAAATATTGATATGTGCATTTGTGCGAAGTCACAGCAAAATAGGACGTATCAATACATCCAGTGTCGGGAAGGAGTTAATCAATCATCCAAAAATAGGAATAAGGTACAAATGAAAACCTAGCAAGACAAGGCTGTCAAGCTAAACTGACATCCCAAGCAATGAGAGCACTAATAAGTGTAGCAGGCAAGAGACCCATAGTCAATCTGGAGGATCTGCACAGCTCAGGTTGGACAATCTGTCCACAGGACAACTATTAATCATATACTTTCCAAATCTGGCCTTTAAGGAAGAATGACAAGAAAAAAGCCATTTTTGAAAGCAAGCCATAGGAAGTCATGTTTGCAGATTATAAAAAGCATTGTTTTGGACACAGATAGCATGTGCAAGAAGGTGCTCTAGTCAGATGAGACCAAGAAGAACTTTTTTTTGCTAAATGCAAAATGCTCTGTGTGGTGGAAAATTTACACTGCATATCACACTGAAAACACTATCCCCACCATCACACATGGTGGTGGCAACATCATGCTGTGAGGATGTTTTTTTCAGCAGATACAGAGGAGAAGATGAATGGAGCGAAAATCATGGCAATACTAGAGGAACACTTGTTAGAAGCATCAAAAGACTTAGCACTGGGGTGCAGAAAAATGACCCTAAATAGCTACAATGGAATGGTTTAGATCAAAGCAAATTCATGTGTGTGAATAGCCTTGCCAAATTCTAGACCTAAATCCCATCATTGAGAATCTGTGGTAGGACATGAAAATTACTCTTCACTGATGCTCTTCATTTAATCTCCCAAGCTACTGTGCAAGGAAAAATGGGGGGAAATTGTGAATCTACATGTGCAAAGCTAGTGGAGGCATACCACAAAAGACTTGCAGTACTAATTGCAGTGAAAGGTAGTCCTACACAGTATTCTCATTGGGGCTCAATATAAAAGCATATCACAATTCTCAGATGTATAATTTTGACATATTATCTAATATATAAAGCTGAGTGTATGTATGTGTGCATAATTCATAGACTATGTTTGGAGGGGAAATTTTAACCCCGCACTTTACAGTTATTCACCAACAAAAATCACATTTACTTACTGTTTGGATGTGTGAGGTAATATATTGGATGCTTAGACAGTTAGCCTGGATATTTATCAGGTGGCCTATAGCAAGCAATAACAGCTCTGCATGTATTTTCCTACAGGTCATTAATAGAAGCTCTGATTGGTTGCTATAGATAATGAAGGACATTCTTAGTATAAAACAACTTATGTGCCAGTTAATATCATTTCGGTGGTGAGAGGGAGAGTTTGAGAGTGACAGAGAGAGAAAGAGAGAGAAGGAGAGGGAGGGCGAGAGTGGGAGAGTTGGAGAGAGGAGAGTGGGAGAGTATGAGATTGGAAGAGAGGGAGAGTGGGAGAAAGACAGAGAGAGAAAGAGACTTAATTACTATCCCGGGCAACGCCGGGTACTACAGCTAGTTAAGTTATATATGTTACTTATAAAAGTAAGTTAAAATGCAATAACATGATTGTAGTAGCCAAATTCACATAATGTATCATTATGACCAAACTCATACACATAGTATTAAACTATGCAAAATCACATTAAATCTTTCTCAAGGTAATCACAAGGGGTAAGTTAAGTTCCCACTCTATTTTATGATGCTAGACACTACAAGCAGTATGAATAGTAGGGTAGTTATAATTCGTGAAAAAAAATCCCTTTAAAATACTTTTTATTTAATCAATATTTAAAATTACCCAGGTGATTCACCTACACACTGTTATTACAGGGAAGTATAAATATATTCCAGGGATGATAAATACCAAGCTTGTTTGATTTTATTAAATATCTTTATAGATATATTGTATATATTTATTGATAGAAGTCAGAATTTAGCGCAAAGAATTTTTTTTCTCTTTTTCCTTCAAAAACATATGGATAACAATGACCCTATTATGTATCTATAACTGACCCCTACCTACCAACGGAGGGTATGACACCCTAACGTATCTGGGCGCCCCCGTTCCTCGACAGCTATCCCCAGGCTCATCTGAACCACCTCTCTCTCCTCTTCCCATTCACTCACTAACCCCTGCCCCAGGCCAGAATGTCTAGGGAAGCTCCCCTTAAACCAGGTGTTAGAGCTCTCCTTCTGATCTGAAGTCAGGAAAGCATTGGTAGCTGGTGCTACCTAGCCAGGGGGACCCCCTTCTTGCTTCCAGGCATAACATCACACCCTGTGAGGAGGGCAACGTTACTGTGGCAACCAGACCACTGGGGTGCCACAAAGGCCTGCGTGAACCAAAAACCTGCGTGGACCCTAGTGCTGAAAGACAACCTGTCAGCAAGTGTACAACACACATAGCAGAGCATTTTCAAATGGAAAATGTTCTGCACAGTGGAAATGTGACATAAGTATGCGCTAGCCTTCCAAACAAATGGTGCTTTAGTTGCCTGTAAATAATTGAGAGCTGGAGGTAACCTATCATTTAACACCTTATTAGAATGGTACAGATATGCACATATAGTAATGATATAAAACTGAAAGAATGAATAAATAAATAAATATACACGTTTACATAGCAGTAAATATATATTAAATATGAATAAAGTAAAATGTATTGTGCAGCAATAATAACTACAGTAAAGGCTACTTTACACACTGCGATATCGGTCCCGATATCGCTAGTGTGGGTACCCGCCCCCATCTGTTGCGTGACACGAGCAAATCGCTGCCCGTGCCGCACAACATCGCCCAGACCCGTTACACATACTTACCTGCCCGGCGACGTTGCTGTGACCGGTGAACTGCCTCTTTTCTAAGGGGGCGGTCCGTGCGGCGTCACAGCGACGTCACTGAGCGGCCGCCTAATAGCAGCGGAGGGGCGGAGATGAGCGGGACGTAACATCCCGCCCACCTCCTTCCTTCCTCATAGCAGCTGGGAGGCAGGTAAGGAGAGCTTCCTCGTTCCTGCGGCGTCACACATAGCGATGTGTGCTGCCACAGGAGCGACGAACTACATCGTTACTGCTGCAGTAACGATAATCGAGAATGGACCCCCATGTCACCGATGAGCAATTTTGCACGTTTTTGCAACGATGCAAAATCGCTCATCGGTGTCACACGCAGCAACATCGCTAATGCGGCCGGATGTGCGTCACAAATTCCGTGACCCCAACAACTCCGCATTAGCGATGTCTCAGCGTGTAAAGTCCCCTTTAGTCCCTCATTGCATTCCATATGGAACTGGAGTGCAAGTGATGCTCATGGCCAAAATCCCAATTGATGGTGAAAAAACTATAAAGAAAAAAACAAATTAATAAAAGTATGTAAAAACAATGTAAAAATTGGGGGAGCTATAAGATCAGGGAAACAAGTTTGATAAATTTGTAGAAATTGAAGAAATTTCTTGTTGGGCAATAATCTTTTTCCAATTGCCCCCCTTTTCATTAATAAGCACTTTATCAATGCCTCTTACCTTTAGTAGAGTGTATTCACAGTTCTAAATAGTCTTGTGAAAGTGTTGAAATGCTGTTTTCAGCTCAACAGCATCACTAATTTCCGGATATCCAGTACATGTCCCCTAATTTCCCTACATAATTCCTGTGGTGTTAATCCCACATAGATCTACTTGCACCTGTATATCATATTGTATATCACTCCCATGCTACTGTAAGAGATGGTATTTGTAATCTGTAATATGTTCTGCACTGAAAGAGTAAGAAAAAAAATTGACATATTTAATATATCAATATTCCACACATGAATATAAGGGTAGGCAGACATGTCATTGCTATTATGTGTGTAAGTGTATCTCACGGACTAGGTGATGTCCGGCGCATGGCACAACACAGAGATTACAATGGGAGAGGAAGACCCTGATGATAGGGAGTGGGATGGAACACCACCTGACACTAACGTGTCTGGTCCCTGAGCTCCCCTAGCATCCCAATTGAGTCCTTCTCCTCATCGCCATCACATGCCTAGTCCCTAACTGTCCCTCTTCTCACCCTGTCTAGTGCTAAGGCCAGTGAGTACATTAGACATTACTGCTACTGTGCCGCCCACGTGCCAGCAGCCGATGCTGCTCGGATCCGGATCTGCGGTATGGCTCGAGGGACTCTACCGGACCCGGGGGTCGCGCAGACACGTTGAATAAAAAGGGGACGTAATTGTACGGGGATTTACTATAAACTGTCTGTGACACCACCCACGGTGTGTGGTGAGATGTAGCACCACCGCTGCTGTTATGGGATGCCCGGGGAAGATGTGATGGCAGCTGGATGTTAACCCCTCCGTGGGTAGGGATGGATGCCCCGGGGCCCAATGTTGTGCAGGGTTGCAGGGATCAGCATACTTACAGTTCGGTTGTCCTGGTGCTGGATGAGGTTGCACTGACGTGTGGAGTCAATAAACACACAGTTCTTTTGGTAAACCAAGGTGATGGTGGCCGGGGTGTCGGACAAGATGGATGTATCTGGTCCCACACCCGGGCTGGTGATCAATGTCTCTATTCCTCTGCACTTTGTATTTTCTGTGATGGACTTCCCGGTGTGTAACACGGGAGTCCACTCCCGGTCCTATGATTGGGAGCCGTGTCCGTCTGACACTGACCCATGGGGTCTATCGGGCCCTGGTGGATGCCCTATCTCACTCTCTGTGGGTGGTTGTCTACTTTTCGGCACTTAGGTTGGGACAGGACCTATAATCCTGCCCTCAATTGGTTAATTAGCTAGGCCGTTGGTGCTGGTCCTGGCTTCAGGGTCCAAGTATCCCCTTTGTGTATGGTTTCCGAGTCAGTTCTCCGGTGTCGGTACCAGCGGGCTACAACCCTGCCCCGGTCCACCTCGGATCTCTGGCAGCCGTCTTCTCATCTCCTCTTGCCACTGATCACCGTCTGCCACCTAGCCAGCACACCAGGGCTCCGACGCCTGTCAACTAGCACCTCCAAACTCCAAACTCAACTCCTCACACCAACTCCTAACTACCAACTGACTGATTTCCCGCCCCCGGGTTCTCCAGACCCCTAGGTGGGCGTTATCCATCCACCTGGTCCCACCCACTGGTGTGTTTGTCCTTCCCTGAGGAGGGTGACTAGGATTTCAGGTCAACTGATTTAACCCTATGTGGGAGAGGTGTTGTGCGGGGCCTAACTGTGTGACTACCTGGTTTTGCCAGGGCGTCACACTACTGTAAGATAACTCAGGAGGACAGAGAAGTAGCGATGGGCGAACCTGAACTGTAAAGGGCGTCACATTCCCCCTTGGTTTAATACAGACCATCTGCAGGCTGTCCGACCACCACCGTTTATTTTTTTCTGCAACTGGAACGGGAAAAATAAAACAAATACAAGTATAATAACAGTAGTACATTTCTTTCCAGTATGGGAGGCTCTTAGCTTAAACGTTGCATAACTTAACGGAACGGGATGGGACGGACCACCTTCTTACTTTGCCCCCCACCCAAAACAACCTGTTCCCTGGTGCCACCACTAAGCCTTGGTGCACACCCCTTTGCCCAAGTCCAAGCGCAGGTTTGGGTGATGCCCACACGGGCCGGGTAAAAAGTTCCCTACCCGGCAGTCCATCTCAAGGACCCCAAGTCCAGGGGACCCTTGGCCTGGATGTTAGTCACCGGTTTCAGTAGTGACTGGGCCTCGGCCGACTCTACCGCAGGCCCTTCCTCCAATCAGCCTCTTCAGAGACTGCGGCGGATGAGAAGAGTGATCGGGATTAATTTACAAAGCCCAAAAGTTTTTGGGTTGGCTTTTCCAGTCCAAAAGCCGCGATCCTTTTATTAAACTGAAAAACTGTGAACTGTTAACGGGGTTTAACTGGGGTAGCCGGGAACCGCTACCTTGATCATCTTTCTTGCTTGGAAATGGCGGAGGCGGGTGGAGGCACACCTTTTCATTTATCTTTCCCCACTTTCTCACGTCGAGGGCAAACCATCCCCTCTCTCCGCAGTGCCGGGTGTAGGAGACCAGCTCTCTTGGCTCCAGGTCTCGATCCGGGTGGCCCATAGGCAAATGGGGGGCCACATCCCTCCGGGATACAAAAATCTCGGCCTCCAGGCCTGGCTCGTAAATGAAGCCCCATCCTTTTGGGGGTTGAAATGCCGGACCTGTCCTTGGTGCGTCGGGCCCCGCACCCGGAAAGTTGCCTGCCGGAGGTTGTCTTTCGCCCGGCATGTACGGCTCAACACTTAGGCCTCCCACTTCTCCCGGGCCGCAATCTCGGTCTTCAGCTGCTGCCGCTGCCGCTCCCAGTACGGGGCACTGGTTCTGTGCTCCGCCTCCTCCTGCTCAGGGGCTTGGATCATCAGGATGGCCTCACTACCGGCTACGACCGGCCTCACGTGAAGTGGAGGGCTCCGCTGACCCGCAGCCTGCTCTGCCACCCTGCAGGTGCATCCCAGCTGTGCCCCAGCCGGGACCGGGTACTGGGGAGCGGTCAGCATCTTTGCTGGTACCGACTTCCGGTCGGGCGTCGCCTTTGTTGCGGCCGGGCGGATTGCCGGGGCCGACGTCATCAAGTGCGCCGCCTTCTCCAGGAGCGGGGGTGATGTCATCTCTGGTGCGGCCGTGCTTGGGGCCGGAGGGGATGTCTTCTGGGCTTTGGTTTGGCGTGGAGCTGGTATGGGTGCCAGAGCAGTGGCGTGCTCATGGCCCGAGGATTCCGCTGTCGGGTCCTCGCTTGCAGATGGAACAGGTACCGCTGCCGTTGCTTGTGACAGTGGACCGAGCGAGGCGCCAGCTACAGGTACAGGCAACGAGGGAGGCAACATGGCGGACAGGGCAGACCGAGCTCCTCAGCTTGGTAGGTCCGGTCCCGGTGGGACATAGGGGCGTGAGTAGCTTACCCGCTCCTCCGAGGCCATCTCCACTTTGCGGGCCCGAACGGCTGCAGCCAGCTCCCTCATCTCGGCCATCCATCTTTTCAGCAGAAAGTTGGCCTGGGACTGGATCCTACGGCACATCCGTTCTGTCTGGTCTTCTACCCAGTCGGCAGTCCCGGGAGCAGATTCTTCCATTTTCGGGTTGCCGGGCCGGTCAGACATCCTCTCGAGGTGGTGTCCAGGAACTGAAGATGGCAGAGTCCTGGCCCTTTCTCGGGGAAGAAGACGATGGGTTGTCGTTTTTCATGCCCAAAATGGCTGCAAAAATGGCGGCTTTTCAAAATTTTGCAGCGGAGCACCGCTGACTGTCCAGAACATGGCACACTTCCACCAGGTAAGTGGATGGTTAAGTATCCTGTTTGTGATGCCAAGTTTCGAGGTGTGCCGCTCCCGTGCTAGCAGCCAGTGCTGCTCAGATCCGGATCTGTGGTATTGCTCGAGGGACTCTACCAGACCCGGGGGTCGCGCGGACACTTCGAATAAAAAGGGGACGTAATTGTATGGGATGCCCGGGGAAGATGTGATGCAAGCTGGATGTTAACCCCTCCGTGGGTAGGGATGGATGCCCCGGGGCCCAGTGTTGTGCAGGGATCAGCACACTTACAGTTTGGTTGTCCTGTTGCTGGATGAGGTTGCACTGACGTGTGGAGTCGATAAACACACAGTTCTTTTGGTAAACCAAGGTGATGGTGGCCGGGGTGTGGGACAAGACGAATGTATCTGGTCCCACACCCGGGCTGGTGATCAATGTCTCTATTCCTCTGCACTTTGTATTTTCTGTGATGGACTTCCCGGTGTGTAACACGGGAGTCCACTCCCGGTCCTATGATTGGGAGCCATGCCCGTCTGACACTGACCCATGGGGTCTATCGGGCCCTGGTGGATGCCCTATCTCTCTCTCTGTGGGTGGTTGTCTACTTTTCGGGACTTAGGTTGGGACAGGACCTATAATCCTGCCCTCAATTGGTTAATTAGCTAGGCCGTTGGTGCCGGTCCTGGCTTCAGGGTCCAAGTACCCCCTTTGTGCATGGTTTTCAGGTTGGTTCTCCGGTGTCGGTACCGGCGGGCTACAACCCTGCCCCGGTCCACCTCGGATCTCCGGCAGCCATCTTCCCGTCTCCTCCTGCCACTGATCACCATCTGCCACCTAGCCAACCCCGACGCCTGTCAACTAGCACCTCCAAATTCCAAACTCAACACCTCACACCAGCTCCTACCTACCAACTGCCTGCTTTCCTGCCCCCAGGTTCTCCAGACCCCTAGGTGGGCGTTCTCCATCCACCTGGTCCCACCCACTGGTGTGTCTGTCCTTCCTTGAGGGGGGGTGACTAGGATTTCAGGTCGGCTTATTTAACCTTGTGTGGGAGAGTTGTTGTGCGGGGCCTAACTGTGTGACTACCTGGTTTTGCCAGGGCGTCACACTACTGTAATATAACTCAGGAGGATAGACAAGTAGCGATGGGCGAACCTGAACTGTAAAGTTCAGGGTCCGTACCGAACACATAGTGTTCGTGCACACAATCCCGATTATGAGCTTTCCTGGGAAGCTCGTGTTACAGTTCCTGTCCAGCTCGAGGTCCAGTGGCTGTAAAAAAAACAACATTATCACTAAGCATGAAATTCATGGTGTCACACCAAATTAGACATGACCACTATGAATTTCTAGTAAACAGTAAAAAGAAAAATACAACATATATATATATATATATATATATATATATATATAAAATTATTAGAAATAGAACAATAAAAAATTTAGACTCCATCCGACGTAGTCCACAGGGACAGCAATGAAGCTCTGCTTTACTGCTTCATCGCTTTGTAAAGACAAGCGTCTATACAGAGCGAGAAGCAGGCTGACACTAACAGTGACAACCAAAGTTCAATCGGTATTCACTGCACTGCTCATCACTTGGCAGTCTTCGGCTGTTTTTGGCCGTGTTCGCGGAGACATCAGAGTTCACCCGAGCCATTGACAGTGAATCCTGAAATCTCCGCAAACACGGACGAAAAAAGGCGAAGACTGCCGAGTGACGAGCAGTGCACTGAATATTACTGGAGGTTAACAGGACCTTCCATGATGTCATAGCCATGTGACCAGTCTGTAAGCCAATGTCTGTACTACATTCACACCTGACTGGTCACATGGCTATGACATCATGGATGGTCCTGTAGACAGTGGTGGTAAATATAATGACAATTTTTATTATTAACTATATTCCTTATTTTACAGACCCCCTGCCCCATCCCATAACTGTAAAGTCCAAGTTCAGGGTTCATACTCAAGTTTGCATTATCTCAGAACCCGAACTCGAACTTTACAAAAAGCTTGGATCAGTCTCCCGAACACAAAGATCGGGGGGTTTGCCCATCACTACAGACAGGTGAACATAGACAAAAGGATATTCAACAAACTTGACTGTGGCAGCCAACCACCAGGGCTGCAAATGTCACGGCTCCAACAACAGAGCTCCAACAACAGAGCTCCAACAACAGAACTTCACGAGCGGATCTCCAGCAGCCACTAGAGACTTCCTCCCTCCAAGGTGGTCAGAATAGAATGAATCTACTACTGGCATCAAGTGATGGAACATGTGGCTATTTAAAGGGCAGGGAAGTGGTCACAAAATGTCTGCAGCTGAGATCAACTAACCAGGAGCAATCAGCAAGGAAAATATCATTACCTCTTGCTGCACAAAAAAAGCAATCACATTTAAAATCCAGAGTCTATCAAGTTCATGTGAAGCTCAGATCCCAGAGCTGTCACAAGTCTCCTAATGGCGGGAGATACTTGTGACACTATGTATAAGTGGCATGTGGGCCACTTATCCATTATGCTAGTCATGCAGTGGTGTAATTTAAAGCTCCTGAACTATCATAACTCTTGAATTATACTGATCTTTTCAGATTAACCAGAGAGATCTCTTGGTCCCCCTCAGCTCCAGGTCCCCATTGTTGCCCCAACCCCAGCACCCACCATAGTTAAGCCATTGAATGTATGTGTGTGGTACATGTGCTGTATGTGAATGGTGTCAGTCCAGTACAAGTCTGTGTGTGCAAAGGAATTGGGTGGTCCCAAGCATACTTCTTGTACAAGGATCCTTCGCTGTCACTGTCTTCCCCAGTGACTTTCTATCTATACTGCAGCTGAAGCCTGTGCTATATTTATGACAACTCTTTACATGAAATACTTCAAAGACAAGTCAGATCTGCAAACTCTTGTTTTTCTAATAGGTAAATCTATAAGTGGTGTGATTGGTAATGTTCCCCAAGCAGAATACAGCTTACACTTACAAAATGTATCTTCGTGATTTAGCAATGCATTCCATTATCTCTACCTATAGCAATGTCTTATTTTATACTTTAGGCAGATTTAGAAGTTTTGTGAAATCCTTGTGATCATGCTTTTTGACTATTAGAGGTGGTTTAGAGAATGCAATTTTTAAGTCTTTCATCTACAGAGGAGTAATAACAGTGGCAAAAAATCCTTTGATAGAAATGGTCAGAAATGTGTACATCTTGCTTTATAATCTGGTCACTGTGAAAATTGTTCATGCTTATATATAACTTGAAACTAAACATCATTGAAAATTTCTACATGTACCAAAAAATGTCAAATAAACATAAGAAACCATATTAAAGTTTGATGCTAACAAAAAAGTGAAAATGTTTGTTTGCCAATAATATATATTATGTTACTTACTTTAAAAATATTTTTTGAGTGTATGTAAGGTGACTTACTGCTTGGCTAATGTCCAACATGGATTTTAATGGGCAGAAAATGATTGGCCCATTTTATCATTGCATTTTTGCCTTTTTTTATCTAGTACTGTATATGTATTGAGTCTTTTAATCTGTTTTCAGTTACACCTTACTCTTCTTTTGATTTATTTCTTTTTTAGTATCTATATATATGTCACTCCCTTTCTATAGCCACCCCAAGTGTCAGGAGGGTGACATATCAACTGCGGAAATGCTTTGGGTTGAAGAAAAACCTGGTGACCCACCCCATAAAACCTTCACTATGAAACTCTTTGGATCACAATAAACATGCTTGACAGTGTTCACCCACTGTAACATTTAAGCAACTGGGTAAGAGCAAAAGCAGATCCAAAGTAATCAGGAGAAGGGTGATGCAAGAGAGGCAATCTCACATGGGGAACTTATTGCTAATGTAAACCACGATGAAAAAGGCTACCGAAGAATGATATGCCATCGGAATGGGATTGTGGAAGGAATGCATACTGGAAGATTAAAAATTATCAAGAGGTAAATGAAAAAATCAACTCTGGATCTAGTGGACATCAGTGAATTGCACTGAATTTAATATGGAGATTTCAGTTAAGACAACTACACCATTTATTACTCAGGCAACAAAGCCAAAAAAACAAAGTGAATTACTATTGTGGTCAATAAAAAGATTGAAGGTGTGTTTACTGAGCCCCCAGTACATTAATGATAGTGTTCTATCTATACTATTTGCTAGGAAATCTCTGAAAAAGACCATCCTCCAAGCCTATAGGCCACTTTACACACAGCGACATCTCTAGCGATGTCACTGGTGAAAGCACCCGCCCCCGTCGGTTGTGTGTCACAGGTAAATCACTGCCCGTGGCGCACAACATCGCTAACACCCGTCACACATACTTATCTGCCTAGCGATGCCGCAGTAGCCGGCGAACCACCTCCTTTCTAAGGGGGAGATTCGTTCGGCGTCACAGCGGCGTCACTAAGCGGCCGCCCAATAGAAGCGGAGGGGCGGAGATGAGCGGCCAGAATATCCCGCCCACCTCCTTCCTTTCTCATTGGCGGCGGCCGCAGGTACGATGTTGTTCCTCGGTCCAGCGGTGTCACACATAGCGATGTGTGCTGCCGCAGGAATGACGAACAACATCGTACCTGCAGCAGCAGCGATATTTGAGATTAGAACGATGTGTCAACGATCCACGATATGGTGAGTATTGTTGATCGTTAACGGTCGTTCCTGCGTTTCACACGCAACGATGTGGCTAACGAGGCCGGATGTGCGTCATGAATTCTGTGACCCCAACGACATCTCGTTAGCAATGTCGTTGCGTATAAAGTGGCCTTATGTACCAACAACAGACACATCAGAGTAGGTCATTCAGGACTTCTACACCTAGGTACAAAGTGTACGTAATAAAACCCAGAGAAAGGATGTAAAGGTCCCTGGTAACTGCGGGATCCAGATTTGTTTTAATACAGTGGTATCACTGACAGGAAAGGCAAGCCTCCAAGCTGGTGGTACAATAATAACAAAATTTATTAATACAAACTCACCCCTGTTTTTATGGGGAGGGGAAAAAAGTAAATTAACCTTAAGTCTAACAGTAAATGGACTAAACAGCAACACTTAACAACTATAACATTCCCAATCACAGGAATCTGTTTATTAGCACTTTTAGTTTATCAGCAGTCTCTGCAGATAATTCAATCTGAATAGTTGGGTGCCTTGAGAGCTTCACCACGGACTGTGGCCTTTTGGATGTTCGCACCATGTAAGCCACAGTTGTCAATAGTGTAAACAAAGGTAAGGATTTGCTGACACAGAACCGTTAAAGAAAAGTCCTTCAGATTAGTCCAATTACTTGTCTGCCCCTAAGTAGCTCATTGGATTTGTCAAATAACCTTCAGGACAGGTGTACAAAAGCAAAGTACCTTATTTTGCGTTGTAACACAAGGTACTTTACCCTCTACAGGCACCGCGTCATTCCTCACAAGATGGCCACCTTCTTCCATTACTGAAGTATGCAAGGAACCAGGATCGCTAGCTTAGATTTCTCCTTTTCCTTTCTTTCCTTCTTTTCAGGAGCTCACACACGTCCAGTCCCTGCTCCATCTCAGTGGCGACCGATCGCTCCATTACATCAGCTTAAGTGACAAAGCGAGGATGCATTAAAAGTATTTTACCTATCCCAAGACAAAGTTACATTTTCACTACACAGTTCTTCTGTTAAATACAACATGGTTTATATAAAACTTGTCAAACTTTGTTTTTCAACACTTACTAAATTCAGACCAATAGCGAATGTTAAGGCCACTTTACACGCAGAGATAAATATTTGGCAGATCTGTGGTTGCAGTGAAATCATGGACATATTGTTCCATTTGTACAAAGCCACAAACCTGGCACTGATTATCCACAATTTCACTGCAACCACAGATCTGCCAAAGATTTATCTCTGTGTGTAAAGTAGCCTTAACTGACATCTAGTGGCCAGATGTTATCATTACATGTGTAGTCAACGCCCATACTGACAACCTGAAGTGTATAACTCTCTTCCCCGAATTTCAAAGACATCAAGTACATTAAGGACAATTTCAATGCCAACATTGGAAAGGGAGATAATGCACCAGTGATCAGCAGACACATCTAAGGGAGAAAATGAAGCTGTAGCCATCCTTGTGCAGTCAACTCATGAGAACAAACTTAGAATAACCAACACCTTCTTCACCCACCCAAAATGGTCACTCTACATGTGGTTATTCCCAAACAGACAGCATCAGAACAGATCAACTACTTCCTCAACAAAAATGAAATAGGCCAATTACCTCTGCAGACCCCCTTCCAGTCACACAGCGAGGATCTGAGCACCAATTTCGCATAGTCAAAGAAGGGGTCAGACTATGTAAGATCATGCAAAGTAACTTTGATGTCAGTAAGATCACAATGCAATATGTCATTGAAGTTTGTAACAGATTCAAGTAGCTTTAAACCCTTTCAAATTCAGCAAATTTTTCCCAAAAATCCAGGAGAAAAAAACCACATGTGCCATTTTGAAGAATTTGGCAAAAAAAAAAAAAAAAAACATCAACAAATAGCACAAAATAGAAAAGTGTTATGAATTGAGCCAAAAGTGTGTCTTACTGGTTTTAATTTTCCTTGATGTATTACGGACATTAAGGACAATTTCACTGAAAAAAATAGTAACTCATAGTAAACTATTCTGTCCATCTAAAACCAATGGAACAAATACAATATTGTACAGAACCTAATTATAAGACTTTAGAAACTATTCAACTGTTCCAATGATGACCCAGCTATGTCACATTCACAGAGATAAATAGTTATGCATTCAATTATTTGTGCTTAATAACTGTAAAAATATTAATCACTTTGTAGATTTTTCTCTTAATCTGAATATAAATGCCTGTGATTAAATAATGTCATGCACTAAAAATGAAAAACTTTCTTGGGGTTTACATAAAAGGTTTAACACAATAAGGTAAATTGACACTTCTTTTTTCATATTAGTAGACATTTTACTTGAGCATGCACCAAAAACTCATGAAAAAAATAAATCAGTAAAGAGGAAGGATTTAACATTACTTTTAATTATATATCTTCATATCACCAGGTTTTTCTTTTCTTTAGTCATACAAAATGATAGCAACCAAAATGATCAAAATGTAAAAAAAAAATTATATGCCCCATATCTATATATATAATTGCCTTATTCTGTCTGTCTGTCTGTCTGTCTGTCATGCTCCGAAATTGTGTCCTTACGGTGACACAAAGCTGATTGGCCGCTGGGCTCGCCATGGCCCCGCCCCCATACACGGATTGGCCTCTCGCCCTGGCTCTCTGCAGGCCCCGCCCCCCTCACGCAATGCACGCTCGCTTTGGCCCAACTGACACGGAGCTCCGATTCCCAGGTGAGTACACACACACATCAGATCACACTCACTCTCTGTTACGAACCGGCGCCGCCATAGCCGCAAGCAGCCTGCTGCGGTTCCTGTTGCGCCCAGGCGCCGGCTGCCATTTTTGGCCGTGCCTCGGGTCGTCCAGTTGGCTGTTCCTTCCACCACGTCTAAGTGTGGAGAGGCGGCTAGTGCGCATGCGTGCGCCGATTTACCCCAGCCAGAGTTTAAGCCCGGTGTTTTGCCTAGTGAGCATGCTCAGCCTGATTGTGTTATGTCTGAGACTAAGTCCTCAGTTCAGGCTACTGAGCATGCTCCCACAATTAACCCTAACAGCCTCTTTGCACAGGTACTTGGACTTCGTGCTGTGTCTAAGTTCTGGGATGTGCCTACTGAGCATGCTCAAACTGATAGTCTGCTTTCTGAGGCTGTTGCTCAGGCTACTGGGCATGCTCAGGCACTTAGTGCACCAGAGGCTAGGTCCGGTAAGGACCTCACTGAGCATGTCCGTGAGGTGGCAGGCCCTGATAGGGCAGAGGGTGTCAGGTGTCCTGATGACGTGGCAACTCCGGACTGGCTCGCAGAGGCCCGCCCCTATGATCTGGCACCTCAGTATTGGTCGTCAGACGATGACTGGTGAAGTGTTTGGGGCGTGGCTGCCATGAGGTCATCAATGACGTGGCAGTTCCGGATAGGTCGCATGTGACGTCACTGATGACATGGCACTCTGCTATTGGACCTTGGTGGTTCCACCCTTGGTTTGGGGCGGACCCAGGTTATAAAAGGGGCTGGAGACAACATGGAGGTGCGCAGTCTTCACTTTTGCTCAGTCAGAGCACACCTCCATGTTAGAGCCTCATTGCGGCATAAGCCTATGTTGGGAAGCGGTAGGTAGGGTTAGGCGAACGGTGCCTGTCACGCCAAGATTCGTGGCTCGGCACATCAGGGTCAGGCGCCGTGCTTCCCTCCTGCCGTTCCAGTCTTGCTATAGCAGCCCAGTGGCGTTAACTGGGTTGCAGCTGCTGTGCTTCCTGTCCGATTGTGCCCCCTACGCACACGGACAACGCACCTGCTGCGCCACCTGTCCGATTGTGCCCCCTACGCACACGGACAACGTACCTGCTGCGCCACCTGTCCGATTGTGCCCCCTACGCACACGGACAACGCACCTGCTGCGCCACCTGTCCGATTGTGCCCCCTATGCACACGGACAACGCACCTGCTGCGCCACCTGTCCGGTTGTGCCCCCTACGCGCACGGACAGTGTACCCCAGGACCCCTGTGGAGTTAACAGGGTAGGGTGTTCCTTATCCTCCTCGGCTTCCCGGTCAACGCTACTGGTGTACCCATCTGGCCTGACGTGTCCTACACACACGTGGCCAGTCGAGAGGTGGCCAGAAACGCTAATCAGAGGACCGCTCGGCCTGACGTGTCCTACACACGTGGCCGACAGGGCGCTTTCGTGGCGGTCTTTCGGTCAACGCTACCTGGTTACCACCCGGCCTGACGTGTTTCCTGCACACGTGGTTGGTGTAGCGCTAGGTGCACCAAAACGCTAATTGGGTTGTCGTCCGGTTTGACGTGTCCCAACACACGTGACCGGTTCCCAGAGTTCCTGGGTTATCTCAGAGCCATCCAGCTCTATAGTCTCCGCCTAACCCTCAGGTGCCAGCAGCTCCTTTGTCATCTGGAGCACGGTGGGCCCCGACTGGCGATTAGGATATATACCCCCTGGTCCTAATCTGCCGGCCCCCCTGTAACAGTAAGACTGCGCCAGGGTCTGGCTGGCATGGCGGAGATGGAGCAGCTACGTCAGTTCATGCTGCAGCTTGATGCCAGAGTGAGGTCTCTGGAGAAGTCTGCTCTTGCTGCTGATATGGATGATGTGGTGGCTCAAGCGGCTGCAATGGTGTCAGTCACCAAGCCTACTCCAACCCTCCCTCACCTCTTGCTGCCCAACAAGTTTACGGGGAACAGCAAGGCATGTAGGGGATTCGTGAACCAGTGCTCAGTCCATCTAGAGCTGTTGGCTGCACGGTTTCCTACAGAGAGGTCGAAGGTGGGGTTTATCATCTCCTTGCTCTCTGATAGAGCACTGGAGTGGGCTACACCATTGTGGGAGAGGAATGACCCCGTAGTACAGGACTCTAAGGAGTTTTTGGAGTCCTTGCGACAAGTGTTCCTGGGGCCTCAGGTCACTCACGACTCGGCCCTACATCTACTGACTTTGGAGCAGGGGCGTACCTCCTCAAGTCAATATGCTGTGAGTTTCAGGACACTTGCTGCAGAACTGGGGTGGTCAGAGAGGACTCTCATTCCACTGTTCTGGAGGGGATTAGCCTCGCACGTGAAGGATGCATTAGCGTCGCGTGAGGTACCAACTACCCTTGAGGGCCTCATGACTCTGGCTACCCGCATTGACCTGCGGACCTCCGAACGTCAGCTGGAGCGCAGGTCAGAGGGTCGTTCAGCCACTGTAGTGGTCTCTCCTACTGCACCTCCCTTAGAGGACATCTCTGTTCCTATGGACATCGCTAGGGTTGGTGTTGCTAGGTCTTCGAGTCGCAAGGGCATTTCCTGTTTCGCTTGTGGGCAGTATGGTCATTATGCCAACCGTTGCCCAAAGCGTCAGGGTAAGCGACCGCAATTGGTGACCATAGCTGAAGGTAGACTGGACTCTGCGTCATCCATTAGGGTGACGTTTCCCGCGTCCATTTCCTTTAAGGGGTCAACATGGTCCACAAGGGCAAGTGTGGACACAGGTGCTGGGGATAGTTTCATCTCCTCCTCTTTTGCCGGGCGGCATGCCATCCCACTGGTGCAAATGCCAAAGCCAGTGAGAGTCCGTGTATTGGATGGGTCCTTGTTGCCCAAGGTAATTCACCAGCGGACAGTGCCCATTACCCTTGCCATGTCATCTGGGCATAGGGAGACCATTTCATTTCGGGTTCTCCCTAAGGGTGCAGATGATATTCTGCTGGGTATTCCTTGGTTGAAGCAACATTCCCCACATATCGACTGGTCGTCTGGGGTGATTACGCGGTGGAGCGAGTCTTGTAGCTCCCACTGCATGTCTCCATCTTCCGCCCGTCGCTCAGTGGTATCTGTGGCGACTATAGACCATTCGAGTGGGAGGGCCGCTAGAGGGGAGGGTACTGTTACGAACCGGCGCCGCCATAGCCGCAAGCAGCCTGCTGCGGTTCCTGTTGCGCCCAGGCGCCGGCTGCCATTTTTGGCCGTGCCTCGGGTCGTCCAGTTGGCTGTTCCTTCCACCACGTCTAAGTGTGGAGAGGCGGCTAGTGCGCATGCGTGCGCCGATTTACCCCAGCCAGAGTTTAAGCCCGGTGTTTTGCCTAGTGAGCATGCTCAGCCTGATTGTGTTATGTCTGAGACTAAGTCCTCAGTTCAGGCTACTGAGCATGCTCCCACAATTAACCCTAACAGCCTCTTTGCACAGGTACTTGGACTTCGTGCTGTGTCTAAGTTCTGGGATGTGCCTACTGAGCATGCTCAAACTGATAGTCTGCTTTCTGAGGCTGTTGCTCAGGCTACTGGGCATGCTCAGGCACTTAGTGCACCAGAGGCTAGGTCCGGTAAGGACCTCACTGAGCATGTCCGTGAGGTGGCAGGCCCTGATAGGGCAGAGGGTGTCAGGTGTCCTGATGACGTAGCAACTCCGGACTGGCTCGCAGAGGCCCGCCCTATGATCTGGCACCTCTGTATTGGTCGTCAGACGATGACTGGTGAAGTGTTTGGGGCGTGGCTGCCATGAGGTCATCAATGACGTGGCAGTTCCGGATAGGTCGCATGTGACGTCACTGATGACATGGCACTCTGCTATTGGACCTTGGTGGTTCCACCCTTGGTTTGGGGCGGACCCAGGTTATAAAAGGGGCTGGAGACAACATGGAGGTGCGCAGTCTTCACTTTTGCTCAGTCAGAGCACACCTCCATGTTAGAGCCTCATTGCGGCATAAGCCTATGTTGGGAAGCGGTAGGTAGGGTTAGGCGAACGGTGCCTGTCACGCCAAGATTCGTGGCTCGGCACATCAGGGTCAGGCGCCGTGCTTCCCTCCTGCCGTTCCAGTCTTGCTATAGCAGCCCAGTGGCGTTAACTGGGTTGCAGCTGCTGTGCTTCCTGTCCGATTGTGCCCCCTACGCACACGGACAACGCACCTGCTGCGCCACCTGTCCGATTGTGCCCCCTACGCACACGGACAACGTACCTGCTGCGCCACCTGTCCGATTGTGCCCCCTACGCACACGGACAACGCACCTGCTGCGCCACCTGTCCGATTGTGCCCCCTACGCACACGGACAACGCACCTGCTGCGCCACCTGTCCGGTTGTGCCCCCTACGCGCACGGACAATGTACCCCAGGACCCCTGTGGAGTTAACAGGGTAGGGTGTTCCTTATCCTCCTCGGCTTCCCGGTCAACGCTACTGGTGTACCCATCTGGCCTGACGTGTCCTAAACACACGTGGCCAGTCGAGAGGTGGCCAGAAACGCTAATCAGAGGACCGCTCGGCCTGACGTGTCCTACACACGTGGCCGACAGGGCGCTTTCGTGGCGGTCTTTCGGTCAACGCTACCTGGTTACCACCCGGCCTGACGTGTTTCCTGCACACGTGGTTGGTGTAGCGCTAGGTGCACCAAAACGCTAATTGGGTTGTCGTCCGGTTTGACGTGTCCCAACACACGTGACCGGTTCCCAGAGTTCCTGGGTTATCTCAGAGCCATCCAGCTCTATAGTCTCCGCCTAACCCTCAGGTGCCAGCAGCTCCTTTGTCATCTGGAGCACGGTGGGCCCCGACTGGCGATTAGGATATATACCCCCTGGTCCTAATCTGCCGGCCCCCCTGTAACACTCTCACACTCACCTCACACATCACAACATGCTGGGATATCGCTTGCTTCTACACCGGCTCCGTCAGGATCCCGGCAGCGCCAGACATAACCTTGCGATGCTGGGATCTTGACGGAGGCCGTGAAAGCTGGTAACCATTATACACATCGGGTAACTAAGGTCCCTTAGTTACCCGATGTGTATCATAGTTACCAGTGTACACCGGCTCACACTCACTCTCACACACACCTCACACACACATCACATCGCATCCACACATCAAGGTCCTGCAGCTGCGGAACATACACACACATAACAGCACACACACACACACATACACACACACAAATCAGATCACACTCACACACACCTCACACATCACATCGCATCCACATACTCACAACATCCTGGGATATCGCTTGCTTCTCGGCGGCGATACTGTGCTGTTGTGAGCTTCCAGGACCTGCCGGGGGATCACATGGCCAGAAGCATGTGATATCCCCGGATGTTGTGAGTATCAGCGCGTATGTGCAATATCGTCAGTGTGTGTGTCTTTGTGTGTGAGTGTATGCGATCGGGTGTGTGTGAGTGTATGCGATCGGGTGTGTGTGAGTGTATGCGATCGGGTGTGTGTGAGTGTATGCGATCGGGTGTGTGTGAGTGTATGCGATCGGGTGGGTGTGTGTGGGTGTGTGTGAGTGTATGCGATCGGATCTGTGAGTGTCGGCAGAGGAGCACGGCGTGCTGGAGGAGGCTGAGAGGAGAGAGGCTGAACCTGGGGAAGGCTGGGATGGGGAGGCTGATGCTGGAGACGGAGAGGCTGATGCTGGCGCAGCATGGCGGATGGAGCACCTTTGGGAGTGCGCAGCATGGCGGATGGAGCACGTTTGGGAGTGCGCAGTATGGCGGATGGAGCACGTTTGGGAGTGCGCAGCATGGCGGATGGAGCACGTTTGGGAGTGCGCAGCATGGCGGATGGAGCACGTTTGGGAGTGCGCAGCATGGCGGATGGAGCACGTTTGGAAATGCGCAGCATGGCGGATGGAGCAAGTTTGGGAGTGCGCAGCATGGCGGATGGAGCACGATGGGGAGTGCGGAGTATGGCGGATGGAGCACGTTTGGGAGTGCGCAGCATGGAGGATGCAGCACAATGGGGAGTGCGGAGTATGGCGGATGGAGCACGTTTGGGAGTGCGCAGCATGGCGGATGGACCACGTTTGGGAGTGCGCAGCATGGCGGATGGAGCACGTTTGGGAGTGCGCAGCATGGGAGATGGAGCACGATGGGGAGTGCGCAGCATGGCGGATGGAGCACGTTTGGGAGTGCGCAGCATGGGGGATGGAGCACGATGGGGAGTGCGCAGCATGGGGGATGCAGCACGATGGGGAGTGCGGAGTATGGCGGATGGAGCACATTTGGGAGTGCGCAGCATGGAGGATGCAGCACGATGGGGAGTGCGGAGTATGGTGGATGGACCACGTTTGGGAGTGCGCAGCATGGCGGATGGAGCACGTTTGGGAGTGTGCAGCATGGGAGATGGAGCACGATGGGGAGTGCGCAGCATGGCGGATGGAGCACGTTTGGGAGTGCGCAGCATGGGGGATGGAGCACAATGGGGAGTGCGCAGCATGGCGGATGGAGCACGTTTGGGAGTGTGCAGCATGGCGGATGGAGCACGTTTGGGAGTGCGCAGCATGGCGAATGGAGCACGTTTGGGAGTGCGCAGGATGGGAGATGGAGCACGATGGGGGGTGCGCAGCATAGGGGATGGAGCACGTTTGGGAGTGCGCAGTATGGCGGATGGAGCACGTTTGGGAGTGCGCAGCATGGCGGATGGAGCACGTTTGGGAGTGCGCAGCATGGGAGATGGAGCACGATGGGGAGTGCGCAGCATGGCGGATGGAGCACGTTTGGGAGTGCGCAGCATGGGGGATGGAGCACGATGGGGAGTGCGCTGCATGGCGGATGGAGCACGTTTGGGAGTGCGCAGCATGGCGGATGGAGCACGTTTGGGAGTGCGCAGGATGGGAGATGGAGCACGATGGGGGGTGCGGAGTATGGCGGATGGAGCACGTTTGGGAGTGCGCAGCATGGAGGATGCAGCACGATGGGGAGTGCGGAGTATGGTGGATGGAGCACGTTTGGGAGTGCGCAGCATGGAGGATGCAGCACGATGGGGAGTGCGCAGCATGGCCGATGGACCACGTTTGGGAGTGCGCAGCATGGCGGATGGAGCACGTTTGGGAGTGCGCAGCATGGGAGATGGAGCACGATGGGGAGTGCGCAGCATGGCGGATGGAGCACGTTTGGGAGTGCGCAGCATGGGGGATGGAGCACGATGGGGAGTGCGCAGCATGGCGGATGGAGCACGTTTGGGAGTGCGCAGCATGGCGAATGGAGCACGTTTGGGAGTGCGCAGCATGGCGAATGGAGCACGTTTGGGAGTGCGCAGGATGGGAGATGGAGCACGATGGGGAGTGCGCAGCATGGCGGATGGAGCACGTTTGGGAGTGCGCAGCATGGGGGATGGAGCACGATGGGGAGTGCGCTGCATGGCGGATGGAGCACGTTTGGGAGTGCGCAGCATGGCGGATGGAGCACGTTTGGGAGTGCGCAGGATGGGAGATGGAGCACGATGGGGGGTGCGCAGCATATGGGATGGAGCACGATGGGGAGTGCACTGCATGGGGGATGGAGCACGATGGGAAGTGCACACCTCCCCCCAACACACACACATACGCGCGCGCACTGCACAACACACCACAGCACACACACACACTGGGAACCACAAACAACTGCCCTACACAGACACCCACACACACAGACAACGCTGCACACACAAATATACGCACATACCGCACAACACGCACATTGCACAAAACATACCTCCCCCCAAAACACACCACACACACACAAACTGCGCAACACACACACACAACGCTACAGACACACAGCGCTCCACAAACAACGCAACACACAAACAACACCGCTCTCACCCCCCATCACACCCAGACAACATCCAGAACATGTACAGCGCCCTACACAAACACTTGGTAACTACACACAACAACATCTATATATATATATATATATATATATAACAAAAATCATACATGAACTACACAATACGTAAATTCTAGAATACCCGATGCATAGAATCGGGCCACCTTCTAGTGGGTAAATAATTTTCTCTGAGTGACAATATATTCTTTTAAACCTTCATAACCTAGGATGTATATGTACGCCTTAGGTCGCCTCCCCCACCTACCACGGGCTCCCATGGCGATCCTGCGGTAATTCATGCACATGTCTCTGATCTGTTCAGCTGACATGTGCGGAAAACAGGCTTGGGTGGATTGTAGATCTAGCCACATCTGCTAACCCCTTGGATTGCGCTATCAAACTCTGAAAGCACGATCTAATGCACTCCAGTGGGGACCGCGCTGTCCCCCTCCGCCACCATCGGTCCTGTGATGCAATCAAGTGGTGACAATGTATTTCCATGATAGCGAGGGGTCAGATCATCACCCCTGTTGCTGTTATATCTCACTTCCTGTGAATGCCAGCAGAGCACCAACACTCATAAGGAACACAGCATTTCTGCTGATCAGAGCGATGCTGAAGCATCTTGCTCTGATTAGCTCAAGCAATCAGACACTGCAGTCCTAAAGTCCACTAGGGGGACTAAGAAAATCAGTATAAAGAGTACAAAGAAGAGTTTAAAAAAATATAAAAAATCTAAAAATAAAAAAAACCTAAACATTTAAATCACTCACCTTTTGCCACATTGAAAATAAAACAATAATAAAAAAATACACATATTTGGTATCACTGAGTTCACAAATGCCCAATCTATCAAAATCTAAAATCAATTAATCTAATTGGTACACGGCATAGCGAAAAAAAAATTCCAAATGCCAAAATTACGTTTTTTGGCTGTTGAAACATTGAGTTAAAATGCAATAACAGGTGATAAAAACATCAAAGATATGCAAAAATGGTATAATAAAAAATGCCAGTGCAAGAAACAAAAAATAGGCCATCACTAATCCCCAGATTCCGAAAAATTAGAACTCTATGGGTCTCGGAAAATGGCAACAAAAGCACAATTTTTTATTGGGATAAACTTCAGAATTTTTTTTACCACTTAGATAAAGTAAAACTATACATGTTTAGTATCTGCAAACTCGTACTGACCTGTGGAATCATAATGCTTGGTCAGTTATACCTTTTAGTGAACAAGGTAAATAAATAACCCAAAAAACAATTGTGCAATTGCACTTTTTTGCAATTTCATGTTCCTTGCATTATTTTCTTCCTGTTTTTCAGTACACTACAAGTGCATCTCAATAAATTAGAATATTATCAAAAATTAATTTATTTCAGTAATTCAATACAAAAAGCAAATACATATTATATAGAGTAATTACAAACAGAGTGTTTATTTCTGTTAATGTTGATGATTATGGCTTACAGCCAATGAAAACCCAAAAGTCAGTATCTCAGAAAATTAGAATAATTACCAAAAAAACACATGTAAAAGCTTCCTAAGCATTTAAAATGGTCCTTTAGGCTGGTTCAGTAGGCTACATAATCATGGGGAAGACTGCTGACTTGACACATGTCCAGAAGGCAGTAATTGAAACACTCCATAAGGAGGATAAGCCACAAAAGGTCATTGCTAAAGCAGTTGGCTTTTCACAGAGTGCTGTATCCAAGCATATTAATGGAATGTTGAGTGGAAGGAAAAAGTGTGGTAGAAAAAGATACACAAGCAATTGGGATAACTGGAGCCTTGATAGGATTGTTAAGAAAAGGCACTTGAAAAATTTGAGGGAGATTCACAGGGAGTGGACTGCTGCTGGAGTCAATGCTTCAAGGGCCTCTGCACACAGATGTATTTGGAAATGGGCTACAACTGTTGCCTTGTGTCAAGCCACTCATGACAAATAGACAACACCAGAAGCGTCTTAGCTTTGCCAAACAGAAAAAGAACTGGACTGTTGCTCAGTGGTCCAAGGTGTTGTTTTCATATGAAAGTAAATTTTGCATATCATTTGGAAATCAAGGTACCAGAGTCTGGAGGAAGAGTGGAGAAGCCACAATCCAAGCAAACCATCCAATCAGTGATGATTTGGGGAACCATGTCATCTGCTGGTGTAGGTCCAATGTGTTTTATCAAGAACAAAATCAGCGCAGCCGTCTACCAGGAAATTTTAGAGCACTTCATGCTTCCCTCTGTCGACAAGCTTTTCGGAAATGGAAATTTCATTTTCCTGCATGACTTGGCACCTGTCCACACTGCCAAAAATACAATACCTGGTTTAAGTATCACTATGCTTGATTGGCCAGCAAACTCGCCTGACCTAAATGTCATAGAAAATCCACAGGGTATTGTCAAAAGGAAGATGAGAGACACCAGACTCAACAAAGCAGATGAGCTGGAGGCTGCTGTGAGAGCAACCTGGGCTTCCATTACACCTCAGCAGTGCCACAGGCTGATCACCTCCATGCCACGCCGCATTGGTGCAGTAATTCATGCAGAAGGAGCCCCGACCAAGTATCGAGTGCATATCCTGTACATATTTCAGCAGGCCACCATTTCTGAGTTTAAAATAATTTTTTCAGTTGGTCTTATATAATATTCTAATTTTCTGAGATAATGACTTTTGGGTTGTCATTGGCAATAAGCCATAATCAGCAACGTTAACAGAAATAAACACTTAATGAATCAGATGACTCGCACTCCACCAAGAAAATGCCCCTGGCCTATATCTACAAAACAAATGCTGTTATTTTTCTTTAAATTAATTATTGAGTTTTTTTCTGCAATATTTAATCAACTCCCTTTCTACTATTAAAATACTTATTGTGGTTATCTATACATCTTAGAGGGTTTTATTCATTTATTATCCATTTGATATGGACTACAATCTTTAAACTAATAGTTAAATTGCATTTCTTTTATACTGTACATAGGCTATTGTGGTAGAGGGTAACATGTTTTACAAGAAGAATCTCGGATATGAAATTATTTATGACATAAACATTTGTTCTTTTCATTTCATTTAATCTTATTTACCTTATGTTCTCTTTTTCAATTTCCTGTATACTTGCTGACCTTTTCAAGAAGATTTTATCTAGATCAAGTTGATATTGCCAAGAAGACACTAGATATGTAGTGGAGAAGGCGACCGGCCATCCCAAATTTATTATTCTAAATACATATAAACATTATGGCGCATATATTATATATACATATCAATTAACTTCTGTATAAGAATATGTGTTTTGGCAAAAGTACATTTTCGGTTTTCTAAATGCCGTTTGCTTGCTTGTTTAACTGTCAGGGAACACAGCAGAATTAGACTGAATAATAATCGCCTTGCCTGAGGTTTTGTCAGTGAACCAAAACAAATATCTAAGAGTCCTAAAACATTTAAGTCTTCTTATCTACGCACATATAAAAAAAATACCCAATTAAGCAATTTTCAAGCTGCTAATGGCGATTACCCTGTTGTTCTTTCTCTCCAACATTTTGACTATATGTATATTTATAGTAGTTTTATTGTTGGGTTGCAATTAGCAGTTTTAATAGTACTTCCCTTCGCCTTTACTACTGCCCATTAATCTTTTAAACCTTGTTACTGGCATTGTATTGATTTCTTTTCTAGTACTGGCAGTATTTTTAAGGAGGAGCCGATCATACTTCCGTCTAACAACATAAAAAAGGATTTAAAGAAAGGCACTTACCATAAAACACTCATATACTTCCACTTTACAAGAGAGTTAAACAAGAGAACAGATGTTTTCAAATTGCACTGGTAAATGGTTCTGTATTTTTCAGGGCAATCAATACATTTAATGCTAATTGTATTGTACCTTTGTCAAAATGCATGTTTGTCTTGAAGTTAATTTCAGATTTGCTTCACTTTCATTAAACGTTTCTAACATGAAATAATTATTCTGACTGTTCTCTGAGAGCAAAATGTTTTGTCTAAATGTAAGAAAACAGAAAGTAAACAGGGCAATTCATCCATTATGACACGAACATAACATTTTGTAAAATTATGGTTATTATTCTTGTCTTGATGAAAACTTTTCGGATATAAATATACAACACATTTATTTATCACCAAGATCAGTATACCTAAATCTATCCAATATGCTCTTTTAAAGGAATCTATCAGCTTTATTTCAGCCCCCGAAATGATTACTGGTGCAAGTACTTTGCAAGACGTACTTGCATCAGTAATCATTTCGGGGGCTGAAACAACTCCACCGTAACCTCTAGCTTATCTGCCTGTTTCTCCATCCAAATTCACCACTTTAATCAATCAGTATGCAATTGAGGCTGAAGTGCTGTGAGCGAGATGAAGCACTTCCCAAACTTTTCCTTCCCAACTCAATTACCTGCCTTGTGTTGCCCTTTCTTGCTTGATTGACAGCTAATTTGCATTGTGATTTTAAGCTTGCAGTCTTTTGTGCATATAAAATCTGCAAGTGCAATGTGAGAAAACATTGCATTGCACTCACACCAATGATAACCAATAGATCAGAGCCCATGTGCTACTTTTATCTGTTGAAATTCCCTGTGTTCGGGATAAATCACAGCATTCTGCGAGCGGTTCTGTACTTTGGCAATACAAGTCAATGGGTGTGAGGAAAACAAGCGGCACATGGACGTCACACAGACCGCACACGGATTTGCATTTTTAACATGGTATTTTATATACAGTCAAAAGCTAGAAAGATAGCTGGATAGGTAGAAAGGTAGGTACATAGATCGATAGATAGATAGATAGATAGACATGTGTAATGCCCCACTCCCCTGCGTTTTGTAAGCTTGCACCCTTTAGTGCCTTTCATGTGGCACTAAAGGGTGTTTAGCCTCGCTTTAGCTCAAAATTAGGGATTTTCCTCAAAACATGACATGGGGTCTCCCCTATTTTTGTAGCCAGATAAGGTGAAGCAGACAGCTGTAGCCTGTAGCCTGCAGACTGCAGCTTGCAGCTCTATTTTCGCAGGTAATCCAAAACAAAGGGCACCCCACACCATTTTAAATTATTTAAAATTAATAAATAATTTAAAATAAAAAACTTGGGGTCCCCCCCAAATTGGATCACCATACCCACAAGAAAAATGGCCATGCTCCAAATTTTAAAGGCACACAGCAAGTCCGGTTACAAAGTGTACAATAAAAGCTCAGTGGGTAGAAGATTTCTTTAAATCCTATATATTTTGCTGGAACTGTTGGGGTCTGATTTTTTTGCAGTGAAAGTACGCAGCGACAAAACTTCTTTGTCAGAATTTTTGATGCAGAAATTTCTGAGACTGATTGGTTTCTATTCATCTGCAGAGGATTGTTTCAGATGACTGCCACAGTTGCAGAACTGCCTCTTTAAATGCAACATGTGAAAAAAATTCATCAATATATGTGCCTGATTTATGTTAACAGTAAATTTACTGTATTTTTTTTAATTATAATTAGTGAGTAAGAGTAAAAGTAAGAGGAAGAGATATTTGCCAGGCGAGGAGTCGAGACTGTCGAGCACGCTTGCTTATCACTAATTATAATACATACACACTTTTTAGCAAGGGAAAAATAAATGGTGCATGAGAGAGCACACGGTGACTCCATCTGCACCATTATAGTCAGTAGCCCCATCGGCGCAAACATCCAACACCAGTTTTGTGGGGCGGTGGGGGGTGCGGATGAAAGCCCCGATGGGACCATTGAACGGGGAGAGGAAAGTAGCATAAAAGAGGCTTAAGGTCAATAGGGAACATGTTAGGAGCTCCAAGCTGTACTGTGGTTGGTGTATTTTATTTCAGGTAAAGGAGACTAGCCCCAGGCATGGACATATCAGTGGTGCAACCTGTGCAGCTGAACAGGGGCTCAAGAGATAAGGGGGCCTTTTTCTTTCTCCAAAGCAGGTAGAATTGTGCATTATGATGAGCTATTGGACTATATCGGGCCCATTTACTGTTCCTGCACAGGTACCCTATTCTGTCTGAGTCTATCAGTGATTAGCCTCACTGCATGGGAGTATCACTTTTATTGAGAGGTGAGAATTATCTCCACAAAGGAAAATATAAATGAATATGTCAGTGAGTTTAGTGTATTTGCTGACATTAGTCTCCATTAAAGCAAGGATGTGCCACAGCAGAATTTAGCCTACTGAGAGTGAGGATGGCCGGACCAGAGAAGTCTGAGTTCTATTGCTTGAGTGTGAAAGATGTAAATAAATTAATGTTGATGTGAGAGGAACTGTGAATTGGAAAGAGAGTTAGCAGCCAGCAAATTGCCAAACAGGAACTACTACAGGGCATTGATGCCAACAGCAGTGGCCATGAGGAGGGCTGTGACAAGCACTGAGTGTGTTGTACTGCTTTGTGATGGACACAGGAATTGTGCTGGAAGGAGTTTTTGTTGAAGTGATTTCATGCAGACTGTTGCAAGCCCAAATAGGTTTGTCATAAGTGTAAACCTAATTCTGTTTAGTAGCTATGGTATTTATCTATGTTCAAGTCTGTTGCCTCTTAAAGAAACATTGTATCTATTAAGCTTGTTGCTTCCCAGTGAGTAAAATCTCCTTGAATTATTCCTGTTGTTTACCTGTATTGCTTCTGCGCTCTGTGTGGGGAAACAACTCTGTTCCCTAAGAACAAGCATATTAATGATTATTTATAAATTATTATTATTATTCAGAATTATAATGTTTTTGGGGCCCACCACTCACGAAGCCCTATTGCAAATAACATATATTCAATTGATTAGTTAAATAAAAAGGATGTACAGTGTCCATTGTGCCTGCTGTTCAATATTTGTGTCCTTTACCTGGTACATATTTTCAAGTGAAAAAAATATACCTTATTTTTTGGATTATAAGATGCACTTTTCCTCCCAAAAATTTGGGAGGAAAATGACAAGTGCATCTGATAAGTCGAATGTAGTTTACCAGAGGGTGCTGGAGAGGGGTCACAGGAGGCAGGGGCAATGCTGCTGGCTGGGCTGTGCTTGGGCTGTGCTGCGGGCGGTGTGCTGTGGGCTCTGCGGAGATGTGGGCTTTGCGGCACTGTGGGAGCTGTGGGCTCTGCTGCGCTGTGGACGGTGAGGAAGGGACCACCATCCTGAATTTTGGTGGTGCATGCTTCAAATAATGGTACCCGGAATCAACGCATGAACAGATGGAGCTCTTGGCTCAAGACCTCATCTGCACACACACCGCCTCTGGACCATTTATCTCCCAGCATTGGACTTAAGGAAAGTGGCGCCAGGAGGTGGCGCATACACAAATGAGATTTCTGATTGTGATTGAGCTCAATCTGCGCATGCGCAAACTTCTAGAGCCATTTCTTTGAAGCCCGCACTGCCGACAGTGGATGTTTCTCCTGCCTCACATAGCCACTGTCCACAGCAAAGTATCTGGGGCACCCGCAGCACCGACTGCAGCAACGTCCTACCACAGCACTGCCCCTGCCTCCTCCGACTTGTTCCACCCCCGCTACCCCACCAATAAGAAACCACCGGATTATATGACGGACCCCATATTTTTTTTTCCTTTTTTTTCCACTAAATTTGGGGTGTGTCTTATAATCCTGCGTGTCTTATAAAACAAAAAAAATGGGTTTTTTTCATTTATTTTTTAAGAATACAACATTTAAACATGCCACTTATTACCCTAAACACTGGCCAAACCTCCTGACCCTTCTCCCATAGTAGTAAACACAGTAGAGCTACATTTCTTAGATGATTAATTTTTTTGAACAGTTCTTTATTATATAAAAGATTTATATATAATATTTATCCCTTGAAAAATGTCTGCTTCTTGATAGTCTTAATTTCCTTTATTAATTATTATATGTTAATTTAGTAACTCCAAATTCACCATTGTTAATAATAATTTATCAGCCAGAGTATGTTTGGTAATCTGATGACATATTTGGATCTTGATATTAGAATATAATGCACCTATATTCTTAAGAGTCATTTGTTGCACTATTTCCACAATTTATTTGAGAAAATGGTGATATTGAAAAGTCTGTGCATTCAGATGAAATAGCTGTCTGGACTTAAACAATATGGTAATAGCATGTAGCCACATAAAAATAATAATAGGCAGTCCAAAGACTTCTGGGACACCTGCTGAAAGTGTTTATTGTCATGGCTGGGAGCGATTGCAGATGAGCACTACCTTGTATGCATAAATATTGATAATTTACTTCTTCTAGATCCACTAAGGAATTCTGTCTGTGTTAAAAATTCAACCTTGCCACAAGCATTTGGATACAGACATTTTCACAATGCATATTTTTTTTCAGGTAGATCCTTCTGTTTGCAAGGAGATTTCAGGTTGTCTGTGCATTGAATGAATACTTTCCTTATTTGCTCTGAAATTATCCATGTTAAATAAGCAAAGGAAAGCTTAAATCATCTTTAAAAGATATTGCATTTATCTCAAAAAATCATCTGTTTTTTCTAGAATTTACTCTGCACAGTTACCGTTAAAATCAAAACTATTTCAGCCCCGCCATTAATAATTTATAGACTGGTTACACAATAGAACATTTTGTTTCTTCATGCTAGAATAACAGCCTTAGATTATTTAGAACGACACTGATGCAATGTGAATTGTAACAAACAATATACTGCATGAGTAAAATGGATTTGTTCTTTTTAGAAAAAAAAAAGTCTGAAAATGTTACTGGATCATATTTGCAGCAATACCATAACACAATCTTTGTTATAGCTCGGACTCTTATTGCTGCTTAGGTTATTTAGAAAAGCACTGATGCAATGTGACTTGTAACAACAAAACATTCTATGGGTAGATTTCTTCTTTTGAATAACAAAAAGTTTTTAAAACTTTTTCCAATTGAAGCAATATCATATCGCTAGCATATTTGAAGCAATACTATATCATGATTTTCTCGAGGATAAAACTAAAAATATTTTACTGAAAAGCCAAACCTTCTCCTAACCTTAAAATAAATTCACTGTACTCTGCAAAGAAAATCATGAAGATATTGATATGACTATAATGTGATAATGCACCTCCCTTAAAGGGAACCTGCAGATATGAGTTTCTAAGCAGGTTAATACCATTCTACCGCTGTGAGCCTGTGGCACTGGCAAGAGCAAATTATCTTTATTATTCCCAGCAGCCACGGGCTTTCAGTTCAGGGTGTTGTGGCACAGATGCTCTATCTGTAGTGCGGGCTTCAAAGAAATGGTTCCCCGAGTCATTGAATACACAGATTGAGCTCTCGGCTCAATGACAAGCCGAGATGTCATCTGCGCATGCGTCACCTCCTTAAATCCACTGCTGGGAGATCAATGGGCCATAGACAGCACGTGTGCAGGTGAGATCTTGAGCAGAGAGCTCCATCTGCGCATGTGATGACTCCAGGTGCCATTATTTGAACTCCTCACCGCTAACAGAGCATCTCACCAGCCGCACCACCCTGCTACACACAGCACCCAACCACCAACAGAGCAACTCACCCACCGCACCGTCCTGCTCCACAAAACCCCCACCACAGCCAGCACAGCCCTGCACTGCCAACAGAGCATCTCACCCACCGCACCACCCTATTTCACACAGCTCCCACCACAGCTAGCACAGCCCCCACCGCAGCCAGCACAGTGCCCCGCAGCCAGCACAGCACCAACTCTCCCACACCATCTGGTAAGCTACATTCGCATTATAAGACGCAACCCTCATTTTCCTCACAATTTTTTGCATGGAAAAGTGCGTTTTATAATCCAAAAAATACAGTAAATATAGAGTAAAAATGTGACTGGGCACAGTGCCTTTTATACATTCTTATATGATTAGGTTTTAATTTAATTATACAACTAAAGACATCCATGTCCTTCATAGTTTTCAGTGCATGATTTTACCATTATTAGTTTTTGGAGGGTCCCAAATATATTATTGGTACACTGTAATGTTCATAAGAAGTCTATAAAACTATAAATAGCAATACACTAGCAAAACCCTGATGAAACTTGGACCATCTTTTGCATATGAGAAAAATCACTGCCGTGAGAAGGACCCTAAGGCCCTTCTGTATACAGGAGAGTCAATTAGTGGATCCAACTTAGATTTACCCTAGTTAGGACTGGTCCTAATTCCACGCTTTATTTAGAATGTCTTATTACTTATTGTCAACACACAAAGGAAAGACATAAAGACATTGTTGTGGTTTCATGTAATTAGATAGCCAAGCCTTATGGCAAGTATTCCATTTTCTGCGATTATATGAACAGTTACATAAATGCTTCATGAAAGCAGTCATTAGCTTATGTCTTTCTCTGCCATCAAGATAGATACGCTTAGCAACATCAACATAAAATATGCATTTATTTCAGAGTTTGGCCCACGGGATGTAGCATACAGTTAACAACTGCACAATCAAGCATGTTTTTACTGTATATGTATGTAATATTTCCCACATACCTGGGAATATGTGAAAGAAATGTGAGCAGCATATTAAAGAGTATCAACAATATAAAAATCCAGAGTAAAACCAATGGATATTCTTGCAATGCGAGTACTAAAATCAAATAAATAAAATATATGAAGTCATTGCGACTGATTGATATTTATTGGCAGCGGCAGGTAAATGCATTATAGACAGTCAGTGAATCAATCAGGCCTGCAATACTAGGCTTTATTTTGAAGCATCAGTCAGCATCAATCCAATGGGTCTAAGTGACAGTCTTTCAACATACAAGAAAGAATATGTGGCAGACACCTTCTTTAGTGTTAAAAAAATCAATTGCCACATTAATTCTGCTCGTTATGATATGACAGGTATTTTCTTACATTTTTCATGTATCCTGTACGGTGTGAGAAAAGGATATTATTAGTTAACCCTTCGGATACATCGCACACATCTTCTTGCAATAGATCCGACATGGCATGAAAATATCTAAATATGAGAAAGTCTTTTGTTCAGCCTAAAATAGGTATTCTCCAGTTTGACGTTTAGATTGAAGGATCAGTTAAAATAGTCTAAGCTGCATACTTGTTAGCTACAATTGCCTAAAACATCCTAAATCTGACAACATGAAACTTTAATGATAACAAATGTGAAATGTGATAATAATGCATACAGCGAACTGAGGCTGAGACATTCATTATTACATGCGGCGCATATAAAAATACAGAAGTATAAATAGATGTAAAATGAATTGGATGGGTGTTTAACTATGCATAAGCCTGTCGCATCTCCTTAATTGAATGTGTTTTGCCAGGAAACAATAGTTTGTAACCATTTTTAGCCTTAGAAGTATTAGCTTTCGTGGCTTTGTTGTTTTATCTGTTTCCAGTTAGCTTGAAGAAAAGCGAGCACAGTTCATTTTCAATGCCAGATCTCTTGAGCATAAAACCCAAAAGTCTGTGTGACCAGTGTGTAATAGAAGTCCGCCGCCAGTGAATAAAATTATCCGAAAGGTGACGGTCCTCTGTTCCATGAATATTAGCGGGTCTTCTGCTTGACAGTCCATTTTAAATTATATCTATCTGGAGAACCAAAACAGCTGTATCTAAATTGAGACCACAGTTCAGTTATTTCGGTTTGGCTGGTCGACTTCATGTTGTGTTTGCATTTCTGTCACCTAGCTTGAAACGCAGAGCAGATAAATGAATTGCAATAAGGAGCGTAACAGAAAAATAAACATGGACACAGATGCTCAGTCTCCTTCACTTGGTAAACATGTGCCGTACACGCACCACTCCACCAAGCAATCTGCAGGATTTAACCACGGCATTAGCATTCGGGAATGAGCCTGAATGTATTAAGAAATCAAAGGTTCAGATCATGCTGCCATTGGATGGCGGTTGTTTTTCCTGTCTACGTAAATTTACTGTTTACCATACTGTAAAGAATATCAAACATTCCAGATATTTTCTAATGAGTTGATTAAACTAAAAGTATTCTTTTCCCTGCAAAAAAGGTAAAAAATAACAAAGCAATTATCAATAAAGCAATAAAAGTATATTATGAAACTCTTAAAAGGAAATAGAGGATCGGCCCATCCAAAAATATGTTAAAAAAATGTCTTCTTATGTTCCACATAAGTTAAAAGTCAATCCAAGATATAGTAGCCCTGATGCATTTCTGGCACAAAGAAGCCCCCATTATCATAGGATTAAGGGCGCTCCTTTGTGCTGGAAATGCGTCAGGGTTACTATGTCTTGAATTGACTTTTAACTTATGTGGAAGTAGAGAAGGAATGTTTTAACATATTTTTGGATGTGCTGATCCTCTCTTTCCTGTATTCCAGTCCATTTGGTGGACTTTTCCATCACAGCACTCCATGGATGCATGGTGACTCACATTTTTGGGTTTGTTCAGCTTTCCTCTCTTTCCTGTGAAACTTTTAAGCGCTATACCTACCTAGCTATACAATATACAAGTAGGTTAGGTATAAACCACTGGCACTAAGTGGTGCCATTGAAATGTCTGAGAAACTGGATGATAACTCCTTGCAGGAATCAAATGCTTGCATCAATAAGAACCTGATAGAAATGAGAAATTGAAGTACTAGTATTCACCAGTGTCCTTAATTTTGAGAGGGGGAGTAGTGTAATTCCTATAGAATGAATAGATTTATTCTGCACAAATTTGCCTGTAGTATAAAAAAGTAAAGGACATTGTATTACATATTATAGATGTAATTAACAAGCTGTGAAGTAAAAAAAAATGTTTTGGATTCAAGTTGAAGGGACCGATACATCAAAGTGTTTACGGTAAAATACTTTGAACAGCTGCAAAATGCTTGCGGAATCCAAAGTTGTGCAAAAATTTCATGCGTTTTGGCAATTTTATGTCAACTTTTCCAAAATGAGCAGTGCTGTTCAGGAGTAGGGGCAGCACAGGACGTGATTACACCAACCTGCCACAGTCAGCAAAACTGTCGACATTTCACAGGAGTAACATTTCTGATGATGCACACAGAGGCATGTGTCACCGACAACATAAGCTAAATATATTCATTGGTATGCGACTCTTAAAGCTGTTGTCCTCTACTAGGACAATCCCTTCTCATTCCACATGTTTCCGCCAATTAAAATACAAAATGCCTCTTTTGGTTGAAAACCAGACCTGCTGCCGCCCTTACTCAATGGGATAGAGCTGTAGCATGGTCCTCTACAACATTATGCCTTGACACCTGCATAACTTCTGCAGGGTGCACCAATTCCTCTGCCTTTTCCTCTGATGTGATTACAGACCCTCCAGTCCTCCAAGCAGTGATCACTAAGTTTTTCATTTCAGGCTGAATCACAACACCTGTTGATGGTGGTAATTCTGGAATTTTTTGATCACGGTCATCTGATTCCAGGCCAGGCATAGGGCTTCAAACTCTTTCCTATACTTGTCCACGGCATATTGGTCTCCATATTGGCTCTCACCATGTATTTCTATAACCTTTGTAAAGAGGCTTGCTGTCACACTGTTGTTGTTCACCATTTGGCTATCTGGACACTCACTCTTTTCTGCCCACATTTGCACTGACTCATTTTCTCCAGATGCCAGAATGATGCCACATTGCTTATCTCTAACCTGTAGCTTCATCATCTGCAGCCCTAATGAATATATGGTCATCTCTTGTAAACATAAAACCAGACAAGAGTTCTTGACTCATCATTATGGCTCAGTAGAGATGAGCAAAATGAGCCACATTGGTGGTCCACGACTGGTGGACCAGAGCCATGTAAACCTGCATCTTCAGCACTTTTTCTAATTACTAGTTCAGGCGCAACATCATCACTTGTGCATGATACATGCATAACATTGCGCTATGCCAGCTGAAATGAAAAGAAACCAGAAATGCCATAAGGGAGGAGGAGATTGAAGCGCTCTGGTACAGCAGTCATGAAATACAGACATGGCCACTGGACCAGGGTACTAAGAATTATTTTAGTCAACTCTATCATTCAAATGTAGGCTTTTATTTTTTATGGACATGTCTACTTTAAACAATTATATAATTATATTTGCTTTTCAAATTGGTACATCAATCTTATCCCAACAGTTTTAGCCTTGTTTTTAACCATGGAGCAAATTAACCTTTTAGACAATTCTGTGAAATAGCACTTTATTCCCTATAAATAAACTGCCATTTAACAGTAATTGTCCAGTATGCTAATTTGCAAATAACAGGCTATTATGATGCAGTAGTAAGCACAAACTCATCAATAAATAATGTCACATTATGCGGCAATGCACTAAATTATAGTCACACAATACTATTACTTTAGAACTTCCACATGGTCATAAAGAAAAAAGATCACATGGACAGTTGGCCTTTGGAAGTCATAACTTCGCCTGCAGTTTCAGAGGGTCACATGATTTTGAAGCAACATCTTGTAGCCAATGACCAATGCAGGTGGTTGGGGTTTTGCCGCATGCAGCCAACTTTTCACCATCAGATTACATTGTTAGGCCTCATTTAAATGTTCCTTCTTCGCATATGTGTTTTATCAGTGATTTGCATGGATCTAACACATATCCACTATAGTCGGAATGAGGATTTAGATGATGGTATGGTACCGTGTTGGCAAAATATTGCACTTGGGTACTATTATTGAATGAAAGACCATACTCCAATGCAATATTGAGATTGGGATATTTGGCAATTTTACCACAGCCACATTGCAACTAAATGTTGCAGACTTACTATAAAGCTTGACCCGGAAGGAACCAAGTCATGATATATAAACTTATACTTTGTATTAGTTCAATTGGCTCCAAAGTTGAGCTTCATTTCAGTTTATGTACATATGTATTATGTGTAGAGATGACTGGTAGCTCATTTGCATATGCTTATGTATGTAAGCGCTGAGAATCCTTTTATTCTCTTCTACAGCAAACAAACACTTTGGCTCATATGAAAAAATAGAATTCATTATGATGAAAGGTAAGCAAAAGATTGTATGTCATTTAGCTGGCCCCTGCTGCTTAAATGTGTTACACATATTCACACCAATGCTTTTGTGGTTACTAATGTGATTTTCACAATATTGCATCCAAAAACATAATTTATACAAAAAGGGGGAAAATACCTGCACGTTAAAAAAGTTAAATAAAAACTACCTATAGAAATGCTGAACCATGACATGACATGAACCAAGACAAAATTTAAAATAGTGAGAAAGGCAACACACCCTAATGAATTCCATTAAAAAGTTAATCAAAGGGGTTATCTATCCCTTAAAATGGATGACTTATACTCAAAGCTGATGCAGACGAGTGTGTAAATCAGACGTGTTCTATCCGATTATTCATCGGATAGCACACTAACCCATGTTATTCAATGAGGCGGTGCAGATTACCAATTTTTTTCCACTGACAGAGACTGTGAAAAAAATTGCAGCATGCTCTGATATTGCTTTAAAATAGCAAGACACTCACCCTTTCAAGTCTATGGGCAAAAGAAAAAATAAAATGCCATAGTATGGCATCCGATTTTTACAGATACATCACAATTCTGTAGCATAGGAAACTGTTAATGTGCCAGTAAATGATTAATAGCTGCGGAGTGAAAAAAAAGCAAAAAAAAAAAAACAGATTGCATACGGACTGCACATAGATGACAAGTGGGGAAAAAAAATCATCCCACTTTTTTTTTTTATAACTAAATATTTTATTGAATTTTTCAAAACAAACAAAAAGAAAATACATGGCTATGAACCGCAAACATGTGAGCAGTAATTTTAAACCATAAATCAGGACACACATCATATTATCCATTGATATATTAGGAACAAAGAATGTGACAAGACAGACAATACAATACTAGACAAGGAGACATAGGGAAGGAGGGGACGGAATAGGGAGGATGAGTATATCAAATTTCCATTAGGACCATGCCGAGCTATCATTCTTTATTGGCCCAGTAAGTATCCCAAAATTATCCACCATGTTATTAGAAGTGGCGGATAGATACTCCATTCTCCTATCCTCCTCACATCTTGGATCCTAGAATGGACATCACTAAGTGAGGGCGGATGGGCTAACTTCCAGTTATGGGCAATCAGACACCTGGCTGCTGTGCGTCCCACTTTTACAGATGAAAATAAGACCAAATTTTTATTGATAGCTTATCCTAAGGGTACTGTATGAACCTTAGGATAAGCTATCAATATGAGATTGGTAAACACACAAGTATCCCTCCGATCAGCTGTTAAACAATGATACAGAGCAACCTCATTAATATTTACATCAGCTGCAGATAACATATATGGTGCAGGCAGGAATGGACATACCACAGTGGTAACACAGGTGACAAGTTTCCCTCCTACCTCCAAAGCAGGTGGAATTGTCAATTATTATGTGTTATTGGGCTGCAAAGGGCCCATATATTGTTCTGTCGCTGACACGATCAATGTAACAAAAAATAAGGTGTAACTTAAAACTACTACACATCACCAGCCCAGTTCTTGTACAGGCCAGAGGTCTCAGCTGTGCAGTCTCGGAAGGATCCTACGCAGACTGAAACAACCATAACTGGATCACTCAGATGTCACTCAGACCTTTTCTTGTGGCCATCAAAAGCTTCATATCCCTCTTTAAGGCCCGTTTCACACATCCGGCATTTCGCTGGATGCCGAATCCGACACACATGCAGTACAGTACATTAATTTACAGTGGAAGCGCGACACCATGCAGTTGTGTGCTTCATGCACAGCCGCATTTGTTTGCATGGTGTTGTGCTTCCACAGTAAATCAATGTACTGTACTGCATGCGTGCCGGATTCAGCATCCGGCAAAATCCTGGATGTGTGAAATGAGCCTAAGGCGGGCTTTGCACGTTGCAACATCGGTAACAATGTGTTACCGATGCTGCAGCGATAGTCCCGCCCCCGTCGCACGTTCGATATATAGTGAAAGCTGCCGTAGCGATTATTATCGCTACGGCAGCTTTACACGCACATACCTGCCGTGCGACGTCCCTCTGGCCGGCGACCCACCTCCTTCCTTAGGGGGCGGGTCGTGCGGCGTCACAGTGACGTCACACGGCAGGCGGCCAATTGAAGTGGAGGGGCGGAGATGAGCAGGATGTAAACATCCCGCCCACCTCCGTTCTTCTCATTGCAGCCGGGAGGCAGGTAAGGTGAAGTTCCTCGCTCCTGCGGCTTCACACACAGCGATGTGTGCTGCCGCAGGAGCGAGGAACTACATCGTACCTGTCGCTCCCCCGGCATTATGGAAATGTCGGAGGCTGCAGCGATGATACGATGACGACGATTTTGCGCTCGTTCATCGTATCATCTAGGATTTACACACTACGACATCGCAAGTGACGCCGGATGTGCGTCACTTTCGATTTGACCCCACCGACATCGCACCTGCGATGTCGTAGTGTGCAAAGCCCGCCTAAAAATCTAGGGGTAGGTGCAGAGTAAAAATAAGGTAAACTGAAAGTAATAATCAGCCAGTAGAATCACTAGGCAGACTGGGTTCCAAGCAAGGTTCACTTCAGAAATATCCCCAGTGGGAAATGGAAGCCTGGGCAGCTTTAAATAGTTACAACCACCGGGTGATAGGGTAGACTAAATTACAGCATTGGGAACACTTGAAGGCAGAAAGGCAATGAACACAAAAACAAAATGATCAAAACCAGGACAGCAGCTGAATCTGACTGTGGCTCGGTGGAGAGGGAAACAGGCCACAGCACAGGTGTTTTATGGATCAAATACAAGACATGACAGGCCCTCCTCTAGGTGCAGGCAAGCATGAACCAGGCTGTAGCCATTTTAATAGTTAAAGAAGCTGTTGCCCCTGCACAAGCTAATTAGCAACAGATGGGTTGCCTAAAATTAATGACTTATTTTACGTATAAGTTATACATTTTTAAGGATTGGATAACCCCTTAAAGATAAGTAAACCAGTGGTTAAAGGCCACATATTACATAAATACAAATAAATAAACACTGACTAGCTATTTAGACCAAGATGATATTTTAAAAAAATATATATAAAAAGGTCTTTGTTATAATGTGTTCAGAAATTGTTATTGCATTTACAGGAACTGCAAGGACATTCTGTTTTCAAGGTATGTAAGGGTGATATCACCTTTTTTTAATAACAGAGCTATTTGTGCCAGTGACGTTATATGGTCAAAGAAAGATAATTGATATTTTAGGCAATCTACCATGTTTATGACGGTAATCAGTGTGTCCATAGTAACATAATGATTGTTTCTACAGGTAAAAGTCTGGCAAAATAATTTGAGTCATACCTAACATTCTTTTCTATAGATGATTACTATTTGGCCAGTTCAAAATGCAGCTCAGGCTGTAAGTATTAACAGACACCAGAAACAGGTTTGATAGCATGTGGCTGTCAGAGAATACTGGGAGTAGTTTTGCAACAGCTGAAGAATATAGGCTTAGAGATGTTATAGAGGAACATTTGCACACAGGAATAACACTATTGTTTGTACTGTCTGTGAAAGATATAGTAAAAGACATGAATCAGCTAATAAGTATTCATCAGAAATAGGAAAAATAGGGTTCTGTGTACACTGCATGTAAAACCTACATATATTAGATGAAAGTCAGCTGAACCTTTCGATTTTGGAAGGATCATCTGATGTGTAGATGGGCCTCCCGACTCTTCCCTGACAAATGATGTCAGTGGAGAGAAGGATTAGGCAGTTGGCATTACAATACATGATCCTTTTGTTTTAAGATCTGTCTGGCAGTTTCTTTCTCCTCTCTCCCCATTAAAAATATATAAATGCTCAGCCGAGCAATCGTGTGTGTCTGGGAGATGAATGAGACAGCTGTCTGCCAAGTGAATATTAGCCCTACAGCTAGATAATGTGCATGGCCAGCGTAGGCTTGGTTCACATTACATTTTACCCTACTGTCAGTGGCTCCGTCGGGGCTTATGTCTGGAGCCCTGGAAAGCAAAATTAATATGTTGGCACTGACAGGGCCATTAATTTTAATGATGCAGACAGAGTTTACTTTCTTCTATTGGTCATAATTTTTGCCGATATTTACCTGTTTGTAGCAGTCAACAACATTTTGGTGCCAACTTCAAAAAGGCAATTATCATTACAATCAATGGCCCTTTAAGTGCAAATGTCTGAATTCAATTTTCCAAGGCTTCAGATGTAAGCTCTGACAAAGCTACCATCACGATTTTGTGGTGCAAACCATTGTCTATTGTTCTGCCATACTCTCCTGCAGAGCTGTTATATGTTGCCTATTGTGCAGAGAGTTTTGCAGGATGAATGCTCTGTTGGTTGTTTCACAGCACTGGGTTTCACGCTGGTCCTGGGAGGTACTCTCACAGATGCTTCTCATACCAGATGATTCCTCTGCTTTTTTAGGCAGCATGTTAGCTCAGGGTGCTGCCAGTCATACTTAATGTTTACAGTTGTGCTGTTGGCTCCCGTGGTGCTCAGTGTTAAGATCTTAGTCTCTTGTCTCTGGACTGCTGTTTTCCCATCTCTGCCTGTCCTCCCCTGTTTCAGTTGTGACTCCCCGGCTTCTGACCTCTTACTTTCTCCTGACAATGTCCTCGCCTGCTCCCTGTATCTTGTATGTACTCTCCTTGAACCCTGACCTTCAGCTTGTATCTCAACCTCATCTCTGTCTGCCCCCAGTATACTGTCGTGCCCTCCTGGTTTATGATCTTGGCCTGTCTGCCTACTTCTCCATTACCTCCATACTAGTAGTATTTAGCGCCACATTGTGACAGTCCTCACAGCCACTAAGACTAGCCAAAAACACAAAGTAAGCATAACCTACAGCTGTTCAGTTGGAATACAATTAGAAAAACTAAGATATCCATGAGGCGTTTATATGCACAATAAATAGAGAATGTAACATGACTAAATAGTCTAAATGCAAAGTATATAGAGTGTCCTGTATGGGCCTCTATCTATACAAAAAATGCAAACCACTATAGGAATGTTAGACAAACAGGAGAACAAAACGTGGTTGTATTGCAAAAAACATATCAAAATTTATTAATACACCTAAAATCAGATGCAGCACAACAAAATGCAAAAAGTGCAAAGAGGCAGAGAGCACTAAAAGGCACTGAGCACAAATATAGTCAGCAAAATCACATGGCAGATATAAAAAGTGACAAGATACAAAGCATCAGTTTGCAAAAATCCACTGCCAGGTGAAACCAGAAAGCAATAGCTGGTGTCCAAAATGAAAAATGAATTGAACAGCACGCTAGACATATACATGTATCCGGGCACCGGCACCTACCAGCGGCTGTATAGATTACCAAAGGATCACCAGTAGCTTGCTTTAAAGTGCCAGTAGTGCAGAATCAGAGACCGAAACAGTCCCCCCTAAAGCAGGTTACGCGCGTTTCACGTGTAGTGGTATTGACGCTTCATCAGACCAAGGAGGGGTGAGGGACTCATTGATTTCTAGGACCTTTTAAGAAAAACATGTGGTAAAGCACGTGGGGAGAAGTACCCAATGGGTGAGGGCCTTTTGGCGCATGCGCGGTCGCCGCCCATCACCCCAGCAGATGCGAGCGGCGTCAGGCCGGAGAGTGCAGGGGAGGGGGGTGGAAACGCCCCCTCGCCGGCACCCACCCACCCCTCAGACGCCGCCAAGCACGCCAGGGAGATAGCGGAGACCGGGCATGCGCACACACCACCCACTGGGACATGGAGTGCACAGTGTAAAATCCCGATCGGCAGCAGCACATGGACAGTAGGAAGCACAGGGGCCATCAAAAGCAGACAGTAGTGCATGAATGGCAATAGTAAACTCCCATCCTAAGTCCAAGTCTTTATCCGGATCCATACATAAACGGCATCTTCCCATTATTTCCTTCCCAATGAATGATGTGCTCAGGCAGTCAGGAGATGGAGGCAGGTCCCAAGAAAGCAAGAGAAAAGGCTGCAGACAAAAAGGCACACATGGCATAAGAAACATGCAGCAAAAAATAAAAAAGGTTAAAAACAAGGGTAGAATGATTATAATACCCCCATAAATAATAAAAATACAGAGATGGAAACCACCACTCTGACAAAAAGAGGGAAAGGTGGGGAGAGGGGAAGGGGAAGAGAAACAGGGATCTACAGAAAGGAAGCAAAGCTAAGGGACTCATTCAATCCAGACGGAACCATTGTACCCAGCATGACAATCCATTTTGCTTCTTTCTGGGCGAGAATTTTTTTAAAATTCACGCCCCTATTGCCACAATGTACAACATCAATCCCTGTGACTCTAAGGGATTTTGCGTTACACCCGTGAAAATGCCGAAAATGTCTTGGGAGGGTTTTTAGGGTAGAAAGATCGGTCACTGTCTTTGCCGCACCAATGTCTCTAACATGCTCCCGCACTCTCACTCTTAGCTCCCTGGAAGTAAGACCGATATAAATCTTGGGACAACTGCATGTCGCATAATAGATGACAAAAGAGGTAGCACATGAGATAAAACACCTGATATCAAAGGTCCGGCTACCATCTGCAGTGGTGAACGTCTTGCTGCGAGAAACATTGGTGCATGCAAGACAGTGACCGCACGGAAAACACCCGTGGGCCGGGTTGGTAGAACCAAACGGGTGAGGAGTCACAGGGACATAATGGCTGTGCACGAGAAAATCTCGTAGATTTCTTGAACGTCGTGCCGTCATTAACGGGTAATCTGGTATCAAGTCTCTAAGGGTAGGGTCGGATTTTAGAATTGGCCAGTGTTTATTCAGAATGGCACGCATATTGTGCCATTCATGGTTATAGGCAGATATAAATCTAGCCTCATCCGCCCCCGCCTTCACTCGACTAGATGGTTGTAATAGCTCCAATCGCTGGGTTCGTTTTGCCCTGTTGTACCCTTTCTTAATGACACGGCGGCTGTATCCCCTATCACACAATCTAGATGTTAAGTCATTGGCCAGGGACTGAAAATTCTCAGATGTCGAGCAAATCCGCTTCATCCTGAGAAACTGTCCAACCGGGATGGCTTGAATAGTTCTAAAAGGGTGAGAAGATGAAGCGTGTAGAAGGGAGTTGACCGCGGTGGGTTTCCTAAAGACATCCGTCTGTAGTTGCCGACCACGGTCAACCCCAATCATCACGTCCAAAAAATCAATAGACTGTAAATCATATCTAAAAGTGAGCTTAAGGTTCAAAGAATTGTTATTTAAACAAACCATAAAATCCGTGAGCTGCTCCACCGTACCCTGCCACAAAATAAAAACATCATCGATGTATCTGAGCCAGCACTGCGCCTGGGCCGCGGCCGGCACGCCCCGTCGCCAAAAATGTCCCTCTCCCAATGGCCGAGGAACAGATTGGCGTACGAAGGTGCACAGGCCGCGCCCATCGCAGTGCCTCTGGTCTGTAAATAAAACCGGTCTTTGAAAATAAAAAAATTGTGTGTCAGGATAAAGTGGAGCAGCTCTAGAATCAGCTCACATAAATGGCCATCACGGTTGGAATTGCTCAGGAAGAAGCGGACTGCCTCCAGGCCATCATCATGGTTGATGTTGGTATATAGGGACTCTATATCCGCCGTGACCAAAAGGGTATCGTCATCCACAAAAATCCCGTCGACCCTATTCAGGACGTCCGTCGTATCTTTAACATAAGATGGTAATGTCTCCACAAGGGGCTTAAGGTAATAATCAATAAATCGACACACAGGGTCGCATAACCCATCTATGCCAGATACGATAGGACGTCCTGGCGGGTGTTCGGGATTTTTGTGGATTTTGGGCAGGAGGTAGAAGGTGGGAATTTTCGGAGACATGACGAAGAGGCCGTCAAAGACTTTCTTCGTGATAATACCTTCATCAAGGGCCCCCTGCAATATCCGGTGGAGCGAATCTGCGAAGGGAGCGAGGGGGCTAGAGTCAAGTCTGCGATATGTGGCCGTATCCCTCAACTGACGGTAGGCCTCCCTTTCGTAAAGATTATTGGGCCAGATCACTATATTCCCCCCCTTGTCTGCTGGCTTGATCTGAACATCACTCAAGGATTGTAAGTCCCTAAGTGCGGCCCTTTGAGATGAATTCAGGTTGTCGCATCTACGTCTCATAGATAAGGTTTTAAATTCATCCGTGACTAGCCTAGTAAAGATCTCAATTGAGGAGCATAGGGACAAGGGGGGGAACTTGGTACTCCTGGGCAAAATTGAGGGAGGAAACCTACCTTGTGAGCCAGAGGACTGTTCAATAAGATCTTCTAAGGCCTGCAGGACCTCTCTCTCGGCCCGGTCAGAGGTATTGAGTGGTGTGACATTTTTGGAATGTAGTTTTTTCAAAAGAATTTTGCGTGAAAAAATGTGAAGGTCTTTTAAGGCTGTAAAAAAATGGAATGAGTCAGTGGGAGAGAAACTCAAACCCTTTGATAACAAATCAATCTGCGTATGTGATAAGAAGTGAGATGACAAATTTATTACCTGAAGTGAATCTTTGTGTGATTGCTGCCTAGTTCGAGGAGGGTCCAAAGTAGGTTTCCCGAGGTCCAATTGTTTCTTCTTATACTTTTTGTTAAAGGGGCCGGTAGCTCTATCTGATAGAGTGGGGGGGTCCAGAGTGTCGGTGTTGGATTCCTCCCCTGATGTATACGACCTAATGGAAGTGGATCTAGAGCGTGACTGATTGTTGAACCGCCTAAATGGTCTGGATCTGTCAACGGACATTTTCCATTTATAGACCCTATTTGAGAGGAGATCCTGTTGATCCCTATGGAATTTTTTAATTTTGTTCTCTTTCAATTCCTTTTCCCATTTATTTACATCAGTTTCAATTTCTCGTTCCAACTTAATGAAGGCCTCCTTACTGAGACCCCCCAAGAGTTTGCTATATAAGTCATCCATCTCAATTTTCAACGCCGTGAGTTGAGTACTATTAAGGTCACATAAAAGTTGGAGAAAGGCCCTGGAGCATGTATTGGCACATTCCTCCCATCTCTCCTTAAAGGGGATGTCCTCAATGGTAAATGAGGGAAACACCTGGACCCTTAGTCCTCTGGGGATGAGTCCATCTTGTAAATAGCGTTCTAAGAACGCTCGATTCCACCAGATTTTAATCCGTCTATGAATGAGTCCCCTATACCTCATTGCCTCCACCTGGAGCCCTGCTTCCCCAGGTCTTGATTCACTGCCTCCGTCGTGCCTAAACACATCATACAGTACAGTAGATTCAAAACCAAAAGCTTCTGTTATATGATCAAATGCAGGTTAAAATAAGATTTATTTGGCCTGGGTCACCATGGTGTACATTGGTACACATTTTTTTTCAAACCTATTCGGTAGTGGTTTATTTTTTTACATTGTAGTCCATAGACAACATATACCTCTACGTTGACATATGTTGGAGGTATACAAACGACAAGAGACTTGTGCATAGCCTTAGCGATACTTTCATAAATAATGTACCATCATGGCATGGCTCTAGACATTTTGAAAGTTTTCCTTCAATACCCTTTCATTTCCATCCTATGGGAATGATGTGGAATTTATAATGTTCATAAATTTGTATTAGTATTTGAAGACGAGACATAAAACTGTAACCCATCAATCAAGAAAATGAGAAAAAAACATGTTGCTCTGTCAATATGATGTAGCACTCCTATAAGGTGTCTGCATATTTCAGACATCTTACAGAATCCATGTTATTATAAATTGAAGCCATATTGAAAGCAAAAGAGATTCCAACTTGTTATGCTGTAGATAGTTGTACCAGAAAAATACTTACACAATGTATTCACATAGTAATAAAAAAATATGTTCATAACGACAGAACATATGCCTGGCAAGTTGTTTTATATTGCTATGATAATGCATTCTTTTCAGCATATTTTAGAGGTATTTCAGGTGGGTCCTATGTGCCTGAAAAAAAGATGTCAAAAAAGATGTCATGTGCACATACCATTAATTCTTATACATTGTGTGCACACAATGTATTTTACACTTACACAAACCCATTTGGTTTTACAAGAAAACTCTTTAAGAAATGCTGACATATTTTGTCCTGAAGTATTTATTTTCTGCATTTTTTGGTTGTTTTCTGAGTACTTGTTCATTTTTGACTATCGGGGTAATTTTTTTTTACTGATGCTTTCAGGTCATTTTTCTTTTCTCCATTTAATGAAGAAACCAGTAGTGGTTCCTGAAGAAAAGCGCTGAAAAATGCTTAATAGGATGTTTGGGTGTATTCTGGGTATTTTTTGAGCATTCCATATACTTGTATTGAAAAATATAATGCATCTTTGGAATGTAAATTGGGTGAAGAATGGCCTGCTCGACTTCTTTTAGCCATTTAGTATGTTTGGAAATCAAAAGCATGTAAAGATGCTCAAGAGCCTGAGTATATGCAACGCAAGTAGTTTTTATATAGAAAGCATATGCCAATGTATCTAAAGCGCTGTGGAATTAATAACGCTATATAAATGAATAAAATTATTAGAATTATTTTTTATTATTATTATTATTATATGTTCATTTTTTTTGTTTTCTGAGAAATTTTCAGGAGGGTTTCAGGATAGACCTGCCTGAAAAAGACATTGTGTGAAAATACCCATCGCCTAAATTATTTAACCACGTAAAGTTGCATTTAGCAGCCTGTCACGGAGATTGGGAACATATTCCATCGCTGCGTGCAATTTGTCACAACAATCACATAATAAACTGACGACTTATGGATGAGGCAAATGCTACTATTTGAATTAAGCAGGTTACTGGGCACGCTCACAGTGAATATATAGTACACAGGGTGGTCCAAAACTAGGTGGACAGTAGGTGTAATAGGGTTATGAAGGGGGAGATTTATCAAACATGGTGTAACGTGAAACTGACTCAGTTGCCCTTAACAACCAATCAGATTCCACCTTTCATTTTCCAAAGAGTCTGTGAAGAATGAAAAGTGGAACCTGATTGGTTTCTAAGAGCAACTGAGTCAGTTTCACTTTACACCATGTTTGATAAATCTCCCCCTTCATAACCCTATTACACATACTGTCCACCTAATTTTGGACCACCCTATATAAACATTCAGCTCTATCATTCACTAGAGATGAGTCAACTCGAACTGTTGTTTTTTCATTTATTTATTACCAAGTACAGTAAACTACATATGCAAGGCACTAATTATACAGTTGAAACCAGAAGTTTACATACACTATCTAAAAAGACGCATTCATGTTTTTCTCACTATTTGATGTAAAATCAGAATAAATCTTTCCTGTTTTAGGTCAATTAGGAACCAAAGTTATTTATAAAAAGATAGATTAGATCTTGTGATCCCAACGTATTGTTACCCCTCTATAAATCACTTGTAAGGGCACATCTGGAATATGGAATCCAGTTTTGGGCTCCACATTTTAAAAAGGACATTCAGAAGTTAGACTCAGTTCAAAGGCAGGCAACTAGACTGCTACAAGGAATGGAGGCCTTGCATGTGATGAGAGGTTGAAAAAGTTAGATATGTTTAGCTAGAAAAAAGACGTCTCAGAGGAGATCTTATTTATATGTATAAATACATGTGTGGTCAATATAAAGGACTGGCACATGACATTTCTTCCAAAGTCAATACTAAGAACCAGTGGGCACTCACTGCGAGTGGAAGAAAAGTGATTCTGGCAGCGAAATAGGAAAGGGTTCTTTACAGTTAGAGCAGTCAGACTGTGGAATGCCCTACCACAAGAGGTAGGAATGGCAGATACTATAACAGCTTTCAAAAAAGGGCTGGATGATTTCCTCAGTACACACAACATTGTTGGTTATACATGACTTAGGGACAAAATGTAGGATTGGTGGAGGAAGGTTGAACTAGATGGATCTAGGTCTTTTTTCAACCTAAGTAACTATGTAACTATATGTAACTATGTAAATGCCAGAATAACGAGAGAGAGAGAGAGAGAGAGAGAGAAAGAGAGAATGTTTTAAGACATTGTTATTACTTTCCACAAAGTCAAAAGTTTACATACATTTCATTAGTATTTGGTACCATTGCCCTTAAACTGTATGTCTTGGGTCAAACATTTTGGATATCCTTCCACAAGCTTCTCACAATAGTTGGTAGTAATTTGGGCCCATTTCTCCTGCCGCTGACTTCTTCTGCTTCCAGTATCGCTCCTGTTGGCCTCCGGTGATTTGTGACCTGCCGGCAGCTCCGGTGTTACTCTGATCTACTCGTTTCAAGTACTAAGCCCTCGAGCATGGTAGTGCTCTCTCATCACTAGTTCCTACGTGTGGTGGTCATATGAAAGAAAGTCTATGTGCAAAAGTAGGCTGCTACTATGGCAAATCCAGAGCAACCACAATGTTTATATTACAGCAGTTACCTTAGAAAAGGAAAAAGAATATTGTGCTTAATGTAAAGACTTTATTTTTAAATTAAAATATATTTGAAAAGTCCATACACCTTTAATGTGTTGGTGAAGAACTGTTTGTTGTTTATGCCATAGATATTCAGACTAATAATCATAACTGTATTTCAAACCAGCATGATACAGCAGAAGAGAGCTCTAATGAATTATGTCTCACATTCCTGAAACATATGGCAGTTACAATGCAGTGTGAGAAAATTGTTCTGTCATTCTGCAAAACACACTTTAATATTTCACTTGTCATTTATGCTCTTACAACTTATATCCAGTGAGTTGAGCTAAATATATGAGACTTCATGCCGCATTAGAAAAATATAAATTCGTAATGTCGACCAAGAATCAGAGCTTTCAAATAATAGAAAAAATGTATGCTAACACGCCAGTCTACAGTCGTAGACGCTAGTCGCTAGTTGTAATCATCTGCACAAGCCTTGAAATATTATATATTCAGTCAGTCATTTCGTCAGGCGCTCTTTGTAACGTACTCACATGTCCAATCTCTATTACTGTCAGATGCCACCACTATGGTCATGTGGACGTTGCTAAAAGTAAAGAGGGTCATAGATCCCTGCAAGTTGATCATTGCTGACCAGCCACGTCAGTACTAAATAAATGGAGAACTCCCCCACCCCCTCTGGGTCAGTATGTGCCCTGACTAGCCAATAATAATGTGCTGACAGCACGGCCATTTGACAATTCTGGCATTTGGCAGATGGGCCGCTCCATGCTGTTGGCCGCTCACTCTGATGAAGCCACTTTGATATGGTGAGAAAACAAAGCAGCTCAGGAGCAGAAGGAAGCATGGTCTGAACTTTGCTCTTCATCTGTAGCAGCAGTGGCTAGACCTCTCTAGTTCCAGCAGTGGAACAGAAGACGGTAGTCAGGAGGAAGGGGCTGAGTAAGCTAAAAGTGTACCTGCCATTGTTTCACTAACCTGTGAGGGAGTGTAAAAAATATACACAAGCTAGTGGGACAAACGCTCCATCAGACTCCTGTTGTCAGTGTTTGTGACTGGAGGGGGGAAGGGATAGCAGCATTTCATGTTTCAGAAACAAAACCAGTGTTCAGGAAAGTGCCCAGAACTATGTGAAATATTCTGATGTCTATATGCAGCAATCTCAACTGTACTCTGCTACTACATTTATTCAATCCTTTGTTGGCAAAATTTGGAATGCATGTACAGAAATTTAAGCACAGCAGAGCTAGCTTGGCAATGTGTACACTAATAAACTATGTGTATAGGAAGCAAAAGTATGAGGAAATCCAGGGCTGGGAAAAGTCCAGTACTCTGGCTAATCCAGTCTTGTCTGTGGAATGAGATAGCCCAAGGGCTGAAAACAGTGGGCAGCAGGTCACGCCAAGCCCTCCCCTACCACCCATCTGCCACCTCCTAATTCCCAATGTAAACACATTGGTGAAAGACAATGCTGCTGGCTGATTATTCCACCAATCAGTGTGTGGGATAGCATAGGCCATTGCATTTGCTGTCCAGAGCGTCAATTCACCAGAGACCGGAGCAGAATGCCGAGAGAACCGGAGTAAGGTGAGTATGTGGTTTTTTTTTTTTTCATAAGTGTATGGGATGTTTGCATGTAATTTGAAGGCTCTGTGGAGGCTCATACTCTATATAGGGGCTATTTGGGGCTCATACTGCATATAAAGCGCTATGTGAGGGCTTATCTGTATATACAGAGACTATATGGAGTCTTATACTGTATATATGGACTATGTGTTGACTCATACTATATATTGAGGACTATGTGGTGGCTCATACCGTATATAGGAGGCTATGTGAGGGCTCCTTTGTATATAGAGGGGCTATGTGAGGGCTCATACTATATATAGGAAAGCAATGTGAGGGCTCATCCTGTATATAGAGAGGCTAGGTGTGGGGGCTCATACTATATATAAGGGTTATATCGTAGCTCATACTGTATGTAGGGGGCCGTGTGGAAAAAAATAACTGCATGCTGCAATTGACAGCAACTATTGGATGATGTGCACCTTTTCAAGTCAATGAGTATGTGCAAAACATCAGACTGCTCTGCAGTCCAATGTACAGTTAGGTCCAGAAATATTTGGACAGTGACACAAGTTTTGTTATTTTAGCTGTTTACAAAAACATGTTCAGAAATACAATTATATATATAATATGGGCTGAAAGTGCACACTCCCAGCTGCAATATGAGAGTTTTCACATCCAAATCGGAGAAAGGGTTTAGGAATCATAGCTCTGTAATGCATAGCCTCCTCTTTTTCAAGGGACCAAAAGTAATTGGACAAGGGACTCTAAGGGCTGCAATTAACTCTGAAGGCGTCTCCCTCATTAACCTGTAATCAATGAAGTAGTTAAAAGGTCTGGGGTTGATTACAGGTGTGTGGTTTTGCATTTGGAAGCTGTTGCTGTGACCAGACAACATGCGGTCTAAGGAACTCTCAATTGAGGTGAAGCAGAACATCCTGAGGCTGAAAAAAAAGAAAAAATCCATCATAGAGATAGCAGACATGCTTGGAGTAGCAAAATCAACAGTCAGGTACATTCTGAGAAAAAAGGAATTGACTGGTGAGCTTGGGAACTCAAAAAGGCCTGGGCGTCCACGGATGACAACAGTGGTGGATGATCGCTGCATACTTTCTTTGGTGAAGAAGAACCCGTTCACAACATCAACTGAAGTCCAGAACACTCTCAGTGAAGTAGGTGTATCTGTCTCTAAGTCAACTGTAAAGAGAAGACTCCATGAAAGTAAATACAAAGGGTTCACATCTAGATGCAAACCATTCATCAATTCCAAAAATAGACAGGCCAGAGTTAAATTTGATGAAAAACACCTCATGAAGCCAGCTCAGTTCTGGAAAAGTATTCTATGGACAGATGAGACAAAGATCAACCTGTACCAGAATGATGGGAAGAAAAAAGTTTGGAGAAGAAAGGGAACGGCACATGATCCAAGGCACACCACATCCTCTGTAAAACATGGTGGAGGCAACGTGATGGCATGGGTATGCATGGCTTTCAATGGCACTGGGTCACTTGTGTTTATTGATAACATAACAGCAGACAAGAGTAGCCGGATGAATTCTGAAGTGTACCGGGATATACTTTCAGCCCAGATTCAGCCAAATGCCGCAAAGTTGATCGGACAGCGCTTCATAGTACAGATGGACAATGACCCCAAGCATACAGCCAAAGCTACCCAGGAGTTCATGAGTGCAAAAAAGTGGAACATTCTGCAATGGCCAAGTCAATCACCAGATCTTAACCCAATTAAGCATGCATTTCACTTGCTCAAATCCAGACTTAAGACGGAAAGACCCACAAACAAGCAAGACCTGAAGGCTGCGGCTGTAAAGGCCTGGCAAAGCATTAAGAAGGAGGAAACCCAGCGTTTGGTGATGTCCATGGGTTCCAGACTTAAGGCAGTGATTGCCTCCAAAGGATTCGCAACAAAATATTGAAAATAAAAATATTTTGTTTGGGTTTGGTTTATTTGTCCAATTACTTTTGACCTCCTAAAATGTGGAGTGTTTGTAAAGAAATGTGTACAATTTCTACAATTTCTATCAGATATTTTTGTTCAAACCTTCAAATTAAACGTTACAATTTGCACTTGAATTCTGTTGTAGAGGTTTCATTTCAAATCCAATGTGCAGAGCCCAACTCGCAAAAATTGTGTCACTGTCCAAATATTTCTGGACCTAACTGTACGTTGAGTCAGACAAAGGCAAAGATGTAAAAATTAAGTTCTCCATCCTATCACACATGAGAATCAGATCATAGTGAAATGACACTTGGCTCACACTTGGTCAAAGTTTGAGTTGTCATTTGCATATAGCACTCAATTCTCTTTCATGAGAGAATCATCAGATGTTATATTCTAATGTGAGCATACTCTATTTTATTAGCCAAGAAAGTGTGAACCAAATGCAACAGTTGTGTTGTTCATTCTGTTGTAAAGAGAATATATTCTCCCTGTTTTCATATCATCAGGGTCTGGTTAAATTCATGCTTGAAATTCCCCTTCTCCCATGATTGTATGGATGAATGCACACTGGATTTTAATTAACTGTTTGGACTTGGCTTCAATCTCCCAATCCACTCTTCTTTAGTTTTCATCACATTTTAGCATAGTTTACACAAGTGTTTCTAAAAGTGTGAGGCTGTTCTCAGTATTGAGGTGGCAGTTAGGTGTTATTGAAACATACAGTCCTGCTCATCGTTATTGGCAGCCATGAAATTTAAGTACATAATGTAGAATATCTCCTGAAAAATATGAATGAAGTGAAACAGCTTTTTTGTATAGAGCACTCGTGTTAAATACAAATGAAACAAATGATAAACAACAATTTAAAACAAAAAACAATGGAGGGAAAAATAGAAAAGCCTAAAGCTTGCTGTGACACAGGTATTAGCGCCCTTTACATTAAATTAGTATGGAAACACATTTTGCCTTGCCTGTGGTAAATCTCAAATGAGACTCACCAGTGATAAATTGTCGGTGCCCAGGTGACTCGAATTTGCTAATGAATGATGACTTCAGTGTTTTAAAAAGTTAAGGTACTGTCACACATAACGAGATCGCTAGCGAGATCGCAGCTGAGTCACCGTTTTGGTGATGCAGTAGCGATCCCGTTAGCGATCTCGTTATGTGTGACACTTACCAGCAATCAGGCCCCTGCTGTGAGATCGCTAGTCGTTGCTGAATGGTCCAGGTCATTTTCTTCAAAGGCGATGTCCTGCTGGGCAGGACACATCGCTGTGTTTGACACTGTGACAGGGTCACAGTGACTGCTGAGATCGTTATACAGGTCGCTACTGCGACCTGTATTGTTCCTGCATCGCTGGTAAGATCTGACTGTGTGACATCTCACCTTCGACCTCCCAGCGACTTACCTGCGATCCCTATCAGGTCGCATCGTTTTCGGGATCGCTGGTAAGTCGTTGTGTGTGACTGGGCCTTTATATGGTAGACCCTGTTTCTTTGTCACAATGGTGAAGATAAAGGAGCTGTCTGAGGACAAGAGAACTGCTATTATTAGCACACACAAGACTTCCAAATGGTATAAGGCCATACACAAAGACCTTGGTATCCCAGTGCTGTACTAATCCTGCAGCTGTGCACCTTGGGCGTTGCCCGAAAGAAACTGGAAAAGCAGATAAGATCAAGGCCAGGTTTGACCTCCTTCCCTGCTGCTCACCAGTGCAAAAGGCAATTGCTAGGTGAAATATATCTCCTATTCACCACCATACCCTTTACTGCATCACAAAAGATAAAACAAAAACAGACTTTTTGACAATGTAAAGCAACAGTTTGTTTACAGACAGTACAATGAAGCTTATAAGGAAAATAACATCATACCAACAGTTAAGCATGGTGGAAGATCCATAATATTGTGGGGTTGCTTTTCTGAGTCTGGTATTGGAGGCTTTCACCGAATCACATGAATCAGGAAATCAGAGAACTATCAAGAGATTTTAGAGCAAAATGTCCTACCCAGTGTAGGAAAACGTGGTTTGAGTCAAAGATCATGGGTCCTTCAGCTAAATGATGACCCAAAGCACACATCCAAATGTGCACAGAAATGTTGGGAAAAAATGGACTGTTTTAAAATGACCAGCAATAAGACCTGACCTCAATCCTATTGAAAATCTTTGGGGCGAACTGAAATCTGCCATTGGGAAAAATAATCCTGCAAACATTCAAGAGCTTGAACAAACTGCAAAGGAAGAATGGAAGAAAATACCAGCTGAGAAGTGCAAGAAGCTTATAGATAACTACAAGAAACATTTGGAGGCTGTCATCAATGCTGAAGATATTGTACAATCTGTACAATCTGTGAAAAAAATAAGGGGTACCAATAATGATGACCAGCACAGTAGCTGAAGATGAAGTTATAGAACTGATCAGTGGTTGCTCCTTTACCTTAACCCTTTCTGTGGCTGCAGTAATATTTAGTTTAGCAAAATAATAGCAAAATAATTCACTCATTTTGTAATAATTCTAAGTTTTGAGACTGACGTAAATTTTAGTTTTCAGACTGTCTACTACTCTAGTGTTTTTGAATCCTTTAGTCAGAAATTACAGTGGTTAGAAGTTTCATACGTTTTTAAACTTTTATTGACAAATACATCAGGATTATGCAAAGACTCAATATATACAGTGTTGACCCTATGTTCACACACTGCGTTTTTTACCCGTGTTTTTGGTGCGTTTTTGCTGCAGAAATTTCTTGAGAAATTCTTGTAACCTTTCTGCAGACATTCCCCGGCAAAACCTAAGGCAAAACAAATTAGCTGTGCGCACACTGCGTTTTTTTCTTAAGAAAATTCTTTCAGTAGATTTTCTTAAGAAAAAGAATGAGCATGTCACTTCTTTTCTGCAGGTAACTGCATTATTCACTCCATTGCCTGTAATGTAATCATGAAATCATGCAGGGAATAATGCAGGTAGCAAGTTATGTGCATTTCATTGCGTTTTCTTGCGTTATTCCCACGTTATTTCACGTTTTTCGGGACATAGTGTACATCACTGCCCTGTGTTTTGCAAGAAAGTGATGTGACTAGGAGAGGAAGAGAAAGGTCCTCCATTTTCAGTGGTGTAGGAAGTATACATATATAATGCACAGACGCATAGATATCTAATGTACATATTAAAAATAAAAAAATAAAAAAAAGCGTGTGCTCCGCCGTATTTTTACCGTTTAGCCAGGTAAACACACAGCGGCGGCCCGGTATTCTCAGGCTGGGGAGGGCGAGGGCCATGGTTAATGCCCTCCCCCTCCCGCAGCCCAGAATATCAGCCTGCCGCTGCCCCGAGAATGTCGCACCCATTATTCGACAGTCCCGACGTGTCGCCGGCTCTTCCTGTTGCCGTGATGCGGTGGCAATCAGGGTAATAATGAGTTAACGGCAACCAATTGCTGCCACTAAGTCTAAGATTAGCAGTGGCAGCATCTATGACACGCCACTACTAATCTGTAAGTGACATTAAAAACACACACACACCCCAAAAAATTCCTTTATTTGGATTAAAAGACAAAAAAACCCTCTTTGTCCACTTTATTGACCCCCCGAACACAGCTCCAACGTAATCCACACTGATGTCCCGTGACGCTTCCAGCACTGCTCCAGCCATGTCTGACAGTTCTCCACGCAGCCTCGTTCAGTGAGCGACTGCTGAATGCGGCTCCCTGAGCGAGGCTGCAGAGGTAATTCCATATCATTATTCACGGTCGGTGATGTGAACACATTACCGGTCGCAAGAACTGCAGTATGTCCTCAGTGTGTCACAGCTGATTGATAAATACTGTGGGGGGAACACAAACATCATAAATAAAGCTGGAATATCTATCCCTCTGTTATGTATCTCTTATTTATGTATTGATCTATGTATCTATCTATGTATCTATTATCTATGTATCTCTCTATTAACTCTCTATTAACTCTCTATTAACTCTCTATTATCTCTCTATCTCTCTCTATTATCTATCTATTATCTCTCTATCTATCTCTCTATCTATTTATTATCTGTTAAAGTAGCTGTAAAAGCATTAAAAAAACACAGGGACCAACCTACAAAAAAACGCACCAAAAACGCACCAAAAATGCACCAAAAACACACCAAAAACGCATGCGTTATTACCTGCGTTATTGGTGCGTTATTTTAACAAAGGTGCTTTAAACCTTCACTCTCAAGAAATTTCTTGAGAAATTTCTTAAGAAAAATCCTTTTTCTAGTGCACACATAGCCTTATTTTTCAAAACTTCCACAATTTGCTCTGGCATGCTTGATATCAGCTTAAACTCATTCTTACAAACAATCTGCAGGGGACTTCTTCAGAAAATAGCATTGCAGAAAGTATAGAGATTGGCATGCAGAGGACTGGTGTAAGGTTATTTTCTCTGATGACGTTCTCTTCAGACTGCTTGGAACATATGGAAGAATGATTGGCGAGAGAAGAAAAGGTAAGTGCTACCATGAGTCCTAAGATCACTCAGGAACACTATAAATGCGCTGCTGGAGATACCACACACATCAAGGAGAAGTAAAATACGAGGTGGTTTAATCAACGCGTTTCGAAGTGTAACCCCACTTCCTCATCAGGAAATCCACCAGTAACATTGATACTGATGGATTTCCTAAGGAAGAAGTGGAGTACACTTCGAAATGTGTTGAACTAAACCACCTCATATTTTACTTCTCCTTGATGTGTCGTGTCTCCAGGATCGCACATTTACAGTGTTCCGGAGTGATCTTTGGCTTCTTCAGCACGTGGACTCTGCAGCAGCTGGTTACAGGCTTTACTTTTGGTTGTGTGATACACAACCCAATAGAGTGAGCACATTCCCTTATTATTTTTAATCCTTGTTACTGGGTAAGACCATATTATGCTCTTTTCCCTCCAGCTTTCTACCATGAGTCCTAACTCATAGTAAAGCATCCTGAGACTATGCATGTGTGGGGTTTCTTTTCATCTGAGACAGTGGCCTCATTCACAACTTTCCTTAGCAACACTGCCTTAAAATAAAATGCTATTTAAACATCCTCCAAGAGCAACTTTCCCAGCTATCCATCAGCAATATCTAAAGAAAACAATGCTTTTTCCAACATGATTGAGGAACATAAGTGATAACTGTTTGGTTCAGTGAACATTGAAATTTTGGGACCATGGTCAGAAAATTCCCTATATACAGTATATCACAAAAGTGAGTACACCCCTCCAGTGCCATCTTAGTGAATGGACCCTATGGGCACTTGCCCGGGGGTCCTATGATCATAGTGGCCAATGCTACACTGTGCATGTTAGAGTGTAACTAAACTTTGGTACATTTTTACACTTAAAGAACAACAGCGTTTAACTGAGCATTTTTCATGCTTTTCACCTAGTAGTGCGCTGCGTCTATCACGCTGAAAACTAACAAAATATACCCAAAGAAAGAAGAGAACTTTTTCTTTTCTAACAGACGACAGATAAAATTCAAACTTTAACCATCCTCTGTCCCACAAGCTATACAGCATGCTTGTAATGTTTTAACACCAGTTTTGTTGAAGTGCCAATAAAATAAATATCTGTTTAATATTATCAACCATTCACTTTTTATTTCTGTGAGTGGATGTCATGTGTAGAGTTGAGCGCGGTTCGTGGTTCGTGGTTCTCCAGTTCGCGGCTCGAGTGATTTTTGGGCTGTTCGAGATCGAACTAGAACTCGAGCTTTTTGCTAAAAGCTCGATAGTTCTAGATACGTTCGAGAACGGTTCTAGCAGCAAAAAGCAGGGCTTTTTACAGCTACAGTGAGCAGGAGCCATCGCTGGCAGCCTGCCACAAGCTGGTAACCAAGATAAACATCGGGTATCCAAGCAAAGCGCTTTGGTTAGTAACCCGATGTTTATCTTAGTTACGTGCAGGAAGCCCACACTTTCCCGCTCAGCTCGCTCCACCCCCTCCTGCCCGCGGCATGTACACATACATACACATACACAAACACACACACACACATCCACATCCCCCCCCCCCCCCCGCCCGCTTGCTCGCTCGCTCGCTCGCTCGGCTTACCTGCGGTGATGAAGTCCCGCCATCCCGACCTCAGCGCTGTCACTGTCCTCCATGGCCGCCGCTTGTCACATCACCTATCGCTTCCGACCCGAGACTGACTAGCGGTGACGTCACGGACCTCTCGCGATACTTGGTGTGAAGGCGCCGGGCGGTCATTGAGCTCAGTGACAGGTGCTGTCAGTGTGCTGGAGATCAGCGCAGGTAATGTACCTCACTGACAGCAGCACTTGTCACCCCCCTGCAGTGACCTGGGCTGACCCATTGATGTTAGCTCAGGTCACTGCACTGCTCTCCCAGCCAATGGGGAACATCCTGCTCTTCATTGACTGGGACAGTGTGCATCGTCATGGCAACCCCTTGGATTACACCAGACCTGGATTTGTTTTTCAATCTAATAAATTGGTTAAAGAGGGAATGTTTTGGGGAGTGTTTTTTCAAATAAAAATGTGTTTGTCGTGTATTTTTTTTTTATTACTGACTGGGTTGGTGATGTCGGGTATCTGATAGACGCCTGACCTCACCAACCCCAGGGCTTGATGCCAGGTGACATTACACATCTGGTATTAACCCCAAATATTACCCCGTTTGCCACCGCACCAGGGCGCGGGATGAGCTGGGGCGAAGCACCAGGATTGGCGCATCTAATGGATGCGCCACTTCTGGGGCGGCTGCGGCCTGCTATTTTTAGGCTGGGGAGATTCCAATAACCATGGACCTCCCTAGTCTGAGAATATCAGGCCCCAGCTGTCTGCTTTACCTTGGCTGGTGATCCAATTTTGGGGGACCCCTACGTGTTTTTTTTTTCAATTATTTATTTAATTTAAAATAACAGCGTGGGGTGCCCTCAGTTTTGGATTACCAGCCAAGGTGAGGTTGCCAGCTGTGGTCTGCAGGCTGCAGCCGTCTGCTTTACCCTAGCTGGCTACAAAACTAGGGGGAACCCTATGTCATTTTTTTTTCATTTTTTTGGCTAAATACAAAGCTAAGCACCCCTTAGTGCCACATGAAAGGTACCAAAGGGTGTTCCACTTTTTCTCCATTTTTTTCTCCACTTTCTCTCGACTTTTTCTCCACTTTTTCTCCATTTTTTTCTCCACTTATTCTCCACTTTTTCTCCTCTTATGCTCCACTTTTTCTCCACTTTTTCTCCACTTTTTCTCCACTTATGCTCCACTTTTTCTCCACTTTTTCTCCACTTTTTTCTCCACTTTTTCTCCTCTTAATCTCCACTTTTTCTCCACTTTTTCTCCACTTTTTCTCCACTTTTTCTCCACTTTTTTCTCCACTTTTTCTCCACTTTTTCTCCTCTTATGTTCCACTTATTCTCCACTTTTTCTCCACTTTTTCTCTACTTTTTCTATGGTCGGTCTACCCATTAGCTCTGCCATGCATAGTGTAGCTCTACACCTACTGCACATGTTACTTTATGATTGACATCTCTTTCGTACCAGAGCTGTCTAAGTCTACTCTGACCCCATATTTGTCATTACTATATTGTCCTTGTACTGTATTATGACATTTGTATCATGTGTTTCATTTCTTGCTGTGTTGCAATTTTTTTGCTGCATCCCAATTGTACCTCTACATTGTTCGAGTTTATGTTATTGTTCTCTCACTCTTATGTGATACTGATTATTGTCATTTTTCATGATTACATGCAGATAAGTCCAATCTGACGAAGGCTCAGGCCGAAACGTCATTTGTAACTTGTTTTGGACAAAAACATATATGCTTATGAAAAAAAATTTTTCTTAATACGGACCAATAAAGAGTGATTTTGCATTACTATCCGTTGTGACTTACTGACTTAGTCTGGGAGATATAGAGTGCCGAGATTACTCACTAATTTTATCTATTATTACCTCTGAGCACCTATATACCAGTGAGCAGAGCTTCCTCTACAGTAGTTCTCCTGATTAGGCATGCCCTTACCTCATGAGCAGGGCATTGCAGCTTTGGTAGCAACCATTACGACATGGACTCTGCTGCTGTGGACCCGGGGAGAGTGAGTGCAGATTCATTGCACCCACACTCCTCACATGAAGGGTCCGCACTCCTAGAAAATGGGGGATACGTTCCCTGAGTGTCTCCCCCCCATATTCTAGACGGTCCAGAGTCGTCGTGGGACCCCTTTATTTTTTTTCTTACAATAAATTGGTGAAAGAGGAAATGTTTTGGGGACTGTTTTTTCAAATAAATTTCTTTTGTCGATTTTTTGTTTTTGTTAGTACTGACAGTTTATGATGTTGGGTATCTAATAGACGCCATGACATCACAAACTGCTGGGCTTGATCTCAGGTGACTTTACAGCTAGTATCAACCCGATTTATTACCCCGTTTGCCACTGCACCAGGGCACGGGATGAGCTGGGGTGAAGCGCCAGGATTGGCGCATCTAGCGGATGCGCCACGTCTGGGGTGCCTGCGGCCTGCTATTTTTAGGCTGTGAAGGCCCAATAACTATGGACCTTCCCACCCTGAGAATACCAGACCACAGCTGTCCGCTTTACCTTGGCTGGTGATCCAATTTGGGGGGTCCCCTACTTTTATTGTGTAATTATTAATATTTATAAAATAATTATAAAAAAGAGCCTGAGGGGACCTCCACATTGGATCCCCAACCACGGTAAAGCTGCCAGCTGTGGTTTTCAGGCTACAGCCGTCTGCTTTACCCTAGCTGGCTATCAAAAATGGGGGGACCCAACGTAATTTTTTTTTTTTTAACTATTTTTTAAATAGAAAAAATTAATGGGCTTCCCTGTATTTTGATTGCCAACCAAGGTAACGGCAGGCAGATGGGGGTTGCAACCCATAGCTGTCTGCTTTATCTGCGCTGAGAATCAAAAATACCGCGGAGCGCTACGTCATTTTTTTAAAGATTTATTTTTACAGCACTGTGATGTCCAGCAATCAAAATACAGGGAAGCCCATTTTATTTTTAGTTATTTAAATAAATAATTAAAAAAAATATATGTTAGCTCCCACTGCATTTTTTGTATTGCTAGCTAAGGGTAATCCAAGCAGCTACTGGCTGCTAACCCCCACTGCTTGGTGTTACCTTCACTGGCAATGGAAAATCCAGGGAAGCATTTTTTTTTTTTTTGCCAAAAAGCTACAAAAAAAGGACGTGAGCTTCGCCATATTTTTGTATGCTAGCCAGGTATAGCAGGCAGGTGCTGGAAGAGTTGGATACAGCGCCAGAAGATGGCGCTTCTATGAAAATGCCATTTTCTGAGGTGGCTGCAGACTGCAATTCGCAGCAGTGGGGCCCAGAAAGCTCAGGCCAACCGGTGGTGCGGATTCCAATCCCAGCTGCCTAGTTGTACCTGGCTGGACACAAAAATGGGGCAAAGCCTACGTCATTTGTTTTCTAATTATTTCATGAAATTCATGAAATAATAAAAAAAGGGCTTCCCTTTATTTTTGGTTCCCAGCCGGGTACAAATAGGCAACTGGGGGTTGGGGGCAGCCGTACCTGCCTGCTGTACCTGGCTAGCATACAAAAATATGGCGAAGCCACATAATTTTTTCAGGGGGCAAAAAACTTCTGCATACAGTCCTGGATGGAGTATGCTGAGCCTTGTAGTTCTGCAGCTGCTGTCTGTCTGTATGGAGAAGAGCAGACAGCAGCTGCAGAACTACAAGGCTCAGCATACTCCATCCAGGACTGCATGCAGAAGTTTTTTGCCCACCAAAAAAATGACGTGGGCTTCGCCATATTTTTGTATGCTAGCCAGGTACAGCTGGCAGCCACGGGCTGCCTCCAACCCCCAGTTGCCTATTTGTACCCGGCTGGGAACCAAAAATATAGGGAAGCCCGTTTTTTTTAATTATTTCACTTATTTCATGAAATAATTAAAAAACAAATGACGTGGGCTTCGCCCTATTTTTGTGTCCAGCCGGGTACAACTAGGCAGCTGGGGATTGGAATCCGCAGCACAGGTTAGCCCGAGGTTTGTGGGCGCCTCTGCTGCGGATTTCAGTCCGCAGCCGTCCCAGAAAATGGCGCTCTCATAGAAGCGCCATCATCTGGCGCTGTATCCAACTCTTCCAACAGCCCTGGAGCCGGGTGGCTTGTTGGGTAATCATGAGTTAATACTGGCTTTGTTTTACCAGCCAGTATTAAGCCAGAGATTCTTAATGTCAGGCACGTTTGACCCGGCCATTAAGAATCTCCAATAAAGGGTTAAAAAAAGACACCACACAGAGAAAAAATACTTTAATAGAAATAAATACACAGACACATTAGAGACTCCATCTTTATTACCCCTGTCAGCCCTCCACGATCCTGCTCTTCTGTCTTCTTTCTTTCTAGTGTAGTAGTAGTGACGATTGTAGTGAGGGGCATCACTTGGGGCTGGGGAACCTCCATCCTAACTACAATGCTCACTACAATCGGGAAGCAGCGTGCAGCCTTCACTCCGTGAGTGATCACTGCTGGCTGCTAGCGGTAACAGCGGTAACGCTGACAGACGCGTTACCATAGCAACGGTGCTCCCGGAGCCGCAGTTAGCGGTGACGTCACCGCTAACTGCGTTGCTATGGCAACGGTGATCTCCGTTAATGACCGGCTGTGTCAGCCGGTCCCTAACGGAACGGGGAGTCGACCGTGTGCTAGAGCATGTCGCCGGTACACGGCGATACACATATGTGCACCGTGTACCGGAGAGATGCACTCGCAGGTCCTACATGACGTGTCATAGTCATGTGACCAGTCTGTAGCCAATGAGATAATAGCCACGTGACTGGTCACATGGCTATTTTGACGTCACGATAGGTCCTGCTTCTCTGCTGGCAGTGCAGGTCACCGGGAGGATTCAGCGATCATCGGATGGAATAGCGGCAGGAGACAGAGTGCAGAAGGGATCGCGAGGACCGGTAAGTGTTATGGCAATGTTTATTAACTGTTTGTGTACATTTATAATGCATTTTTATGTGTTTGTGATTGCCTCCCATTCTAGCCTATACGTTCGAGTTCGGTTCGTCGAACGTTCGACGAACCGAACTCGAACGGGACCCCCGTTCGGCGAACCGGCCTCGAGCCGAACCGGGACCGGTTCGCTCATCTCTAGTCATGTGGCCAAGCACACTGATTTGACCATGGGCCCATAATGCTGGTAAGATGGCTCTTCACCCTTTGTATTTTTGTAACTATTTTATCATATCTTTTCATGGGACAACATTCAAGATGTGTTACTTTGATACAATGTAAATCACTCAGTCTGCAGCTTGTATAATGGTGTAAATGTACTGCCCTGCAGCCCAGTTTCTCAAGTATGTCACAGTTCATGTTGGCATTCATAGTTCCCTCAATTAATTGTAGCTCACCACAGCCAGCAGAACTCATGCAACCCCAAACAATGACATTCCCACCACCATTCTTGCCTTTATTCTAGACACACTCTGCACGTCTCTGCACTCCTCACCTAGTTGCCGCCACACACGCTTGTCACCATCTGAATTAAATAAGTTTATTTTGATCTCATTAGACCACAGGACCTGGTTCCAGTAATCGATGTCCTTAGTCTACTTTTCTTCAGCAAACTGTTTATGGCTTTCTAGTGCACCATCTTTAGAAGAGGCTTACTTCAGGGAAGACAGCCATACAGACGAATTTGATGCGGCATTCAGTATATAGTCTGAGCACTGACAGCCAAACTCATCACCACTTTAACCTCTGCAGCAATCCTGGCAGCACTCATACGTCTCTTTTAAAAAGACAACATCTGGAAATTACGCTGAGCATGTTCACTTCAACTTCTTTAATCGACCATGGTGAGGCCTGTACTGAATGGAATCTGTCTTCTGAAACCACTGTATGGTCTTGGTACCATAATGCAGCTCAGTTTCCGATGTTGGCAATCTTCTTATAGCCAAGGCCATCTTTATATAGAGCAACAATCCTTTTTTTAGATCCTCAGAGAATTATTTGCCATGAGGTGCCATATAGAATGTCCTTTGACTAGTATGAGAGAGTGTGTGAGTGATAACATCAAATTTAAAACACCTGCTCCCCATTCACACCTGAGACCTTGTAACACTAATGAGTCACATGAAAAAAAGGAGGGAAAATGGCTAATTGGGTACAATTTTATCCATTTTCACTTTGGGGTGTACTCACTTTTGTTTCCAGCAGTTTTGACATTAATGGCTGTGTGTTGAGTTATTTAGAGGTCACACCAAATTTGCTCTGTTATACAAGCTGTACACTGACTACTTTATATTGTAACAAAGTGTCATATCTTCAGTGTTATAAATGAAAATATATAATGCAATATATATACAAAAATATGAGGGATGTACTTACTATTGCAATATACTGTAACAATCCCACTGAGAACTGGTGGTTAATCCTCAAAAAAGCATGAGAAACAGATAAAAAAAAAAAATTGTGATAATGTCCAAGTGCTGATTGGGCAATAATGTGTTGGCAACAGTTAGGGTTTAGCCTAGAAGGCAATGACCAGCATGCCAGGGTGAATTGTAGCAGTCTTGAAAAATAACACTGGTAAACAAAAAAAAATCATCAGCAAAGATAATATGTCTGTTTTATGGAGTTTGGTGTGCTGATTCCAAAAATTTGCTTAGTTTTGCTCTATCACATAAAGTTTCTGAGATAGAAGTATTTTTGTTATTATGTTATTTCTGCAGTTTCAATGTATGCTGGGCCCCTCATGTGATATGTTCAAGTTGTTCAAATGGTCTCTGTGACTGGTTGAATATGAGGAAAGTGGCTATGCCATTTGCTGTTCCCATGATTAGAGAGAACCCAAAAATCATAGTGATGACTGCTACTTTTTTTGTCAAATTGAAGGGCTTTTCTACAAAGAACAAACATAAGATTAATTACCCTGAACTTGAATCTGTGATTAGTTCCACATGACGGTACCTTGCCAGTTTCTGTACCACCATTGTCTGGATTGGATGAAAATGAAGTTAAATATGAAGATTATGGGGCTGAAGCTACTGGTGAAACATGGAGACCTCAAGTCAAGATGGGTATGTACCTGATGGAGCAGCCGAGCAGCCAGAACACTTTACTCAACATGAGTGAAATGATCTCATCAGAGACCTTTCATTGTCAAAAGATAAAGTTGAACTTGTTGCATTTAGGTTGAAACAGAATTATCTTCTTCATGGTGATGTCAAACGTGCTATTATCGAAACAGAAGTAACACTTTAACACAATTTTTCACAGTTGATGGACCAATGGTGTACTGCAACTATGTGAATGGCCTCTTTGAAGAACTGAATCAAGAATATTTTGTTGCAAATTGGCAATTGTTTATTGACTCATTCCAGAGACATTTTAAAGCAGTGTTGCTTCACAATGGAAATATGAAACCATCAATCCCTATTGCTCATTCATGTCATCTAAAGATATTTTATGGAAATCTGTCAGTTGTTTTGGATGCTATACAATATAAGCATCATCAATGGAATATCTGTGGAGATTTGAAAGTGATTGGTCTGCTAATGGGAATGCCAGGAGGTTTTACAAAATAGTGTTGCTTCTTGTGTTTATGGGACAGTAGAAATACAGTAGAGCAGTATGTTCTTCATGATTGGGGACAAATAAACTATGCTCTAGGTAGAGACAATGTTCAGCATAATCCTTTACTTGCTCCAACAAAAATCTTTCTTCCTCCACTACATATAAAGTTGGGATTGATTAAAAACTTTGTGAAACCATGGCAAAGACAAATTCACAAAGGTTTCAGTACATTTCACAGAATTTCTCCAGCAATTCACAAGCAAAACTGAAGGAAGGGGTATTTGTTGGTCCTCAGATGAGAGAGCTTATGAGAGATGATGTGTTTGAAGGAACTCTAAATGATAAAGAATTGAGATCTTGGAAAAACTTCAAATGGATCTGTGAAAACTTCAGAGGAAAAAATAAATCTCCAGAATGTGTTGAAGGTGATGAGGAACTGCTAAATGCACACCAGTGTCTTGGATGTCGCATGTCTCTGAAAATACACTTTTTGCATTCACCTTTGGACTTGTTCCCTCAAAATCTTGGGGATGTAAGCGATGAACAAGGCGAACAGTTCCACCAGGACATTACAGTAATGGAACACCGCTACCAGGGTTTTTGGAATAACTCAATGATGGCAGATTAATGTTGGATGTTATATAGGGTCAACCCTTAAAAATCGTATTGACGACAGTCTAATGTCAAGCTTTTAAATTCTGTTGATATTTAAGTTTCTATTTTGCATGTGAAATTATTTTGGTTCAATAAAAACTGTTTTGTAAGGTGAAGCAGTTTTTCTGATATGTAGATTACTGTTTTCTTAATGTCGCCAGTATATTTCCTATACCATATAATAATGATGCTGCTCCATGGTAACTATACATGCTACAGATAAACTATATACATTTTTAAATCAGGACAAAAAGATGATTCAGAAAAGTACAAAGTCACCTGTGATGATTACAAAAATATGATATAAAACACTGATGCAGCAAGCTTTAAGACAACCAAAATGTATGTAATTCTCAAAACTTTTAACCAATACTGTATATTAAGTTAGGGGACAAAAATAGTAGCATTGAGAATATTTTTAATTTTATTATGGACTTCCATAAGTGATGAAGCAAAAGCAGTACCTAGGACTGTCTGCTGAATCTTGGATATTATCTTAGTCTACCTGATGCAGAAAAGGTTTGAGAAGCCTTTATTTGCGACACTATTGACCTGCTCAGATATGGGGTTAATCTGTAGGTTAATAGCATTCTGCTGGGTTGCCAACTGTCCAGAAATTCCAGGTCATTCCATATAAATTGAGCACTTTTTTGCTCTGTCCTACTCCTTACAAAAAAATGTAAGGCATGCATGATTTTTATGAATTTGAAGAATATTATACAGATTATTTTGATTGCAATTATCATCATTTTACATTTTACAATGGATATAGCAGATGGCTTCATATCATAATTTTGTGCTGTATACAAGGATCACTTATAATCATCATGATCTGTTAAGGTGTTCCAATGTGTCAGAAAAACTATTCTCTGTGTGTGATTTTTTTCATAAGCTGTCCAGAAAAAATAAAAAGTTAAGTTGGCAACCCTGACATTCTAAAGCCATGCAACTGCCAAGGTGAGAGCCCCCCTGCCAGGAGGAAATTAAATTTATGCCTCAGGATTTCGGTCATAGGGGTGGGCCAGCGTGGTTTCAGTCACCGCTCAGTGCACAATGCGCAGCAGCTGTAATCGCAATCCCACCACTGACTGACAGCTGGCTCTGCACTGATGCAATGCAGAAACTTTATTCTTCCTGGCAGCAAGGCTCTCAGTGCGGTGACCGCACAGCATCAGAATGCTATTAATCGGCAAATAAATTCCATATCTGCAGATTGATAGCAATTTTTACATGACAGATTATCTTTAAGGAACATCTGATTTAATAACAATATACTGTAACTTACATATTAATTGTTATTTGTATGCTAACAAGCAATTCAAGGAAAACAGCGCTCAGCTTGGAGCTGGCTAAGAGCATAGTAGATCCCTAGCTGTGTTTCTTTATGTACTGTACTGCAAACCTATCACACACGAAGTAGGATGTGTCCTTATACAGCGCGACAGTTGCGCTCAAACATACAGCCGTCGGGAGCATAACATAACACACAACGTACAAGGGGGACTCTGGGGATGCTTTAGCAATAGTGGGCCCTGTTGCTTGGGAGAGGAAAAGTTGGACACTCCTGCACTAACCTGCATCTGTACCCGGCACTCCTTAGCAAGCCCTATGTGGGTTCTTTCATTCCATTGTCAAGCAGGATACTTGGGTCCTCGCAAGCCCTGTACTTCTGAGGATAAGAATTGAGTAACCAAAAATACTTAATTCAGCCATTTAATAGACCTACTGTAGGTATGTATCTTAGTAGATGTAAACTAACACATGAATGCTTTTGTTTCTTACTAACATGTGTATATATATATATATATATATATATATATATATATTGCATATTTAGTGATTTTCCTTAATACAGTATGCCAGTATATGTAACTTGAAGATGGCTGCTGCATCCTGTTCAATGCCCAGCTAATGAATACCATATAACAGAGAACAATAGAGGAAAATAGGGTTTTTTGGAGCAGCGCCAATGATCACTTCTCAGGTATTCAGATTAATGGATCTTTATTTTGCACAGGTCTACGCGTTTCTGGAGTCTCAGCTCCCTTCCTTAGGACCATCAGGCATAAGAACACATCAAATCTCAAATGGTATTACCCATATGGAATTCCTAAAATTTGGACTGACCAATCCAGCAGAGACTATGCAAATTCCTATACGTCATGAGTCCGGCCGTTGATACTTGATTGGACTATATTTTGTCTACACACTTTATTTCTCCTGAACTTTAAAAAGTTTTGGGAACAAGAAACAAGCCGTAGCTCTAGCGTCCGTCATGGAGAAGGTTCATAACCAATTTAGTGTCCGTTATTGTTCTTTATCGCGAGCACACATGACAATATAATTTGGACACGGCAGTCAGACCTTAAGATACCCATTGTAGTCTCACCTCAACAGTTGGCGCTCCAAATGTGCAGCCACCTCAAGAAAAATTATTGGCTGAATTTCCCTTTTGGATCCAGGAGGCTCTTTCCAAGTACCCGAGGGTCCCCCGACAACGAGAACTGATCACTCTCAAAAACCACAGGTGAGCTTCATATTCATTGTATGTGTTGTTTTGCCTGTGGGTCGGGAGATTTTCAGAGAAAAGTTTGGCCTTTGATCTGGGAGAGGGATTACACTGCTGACCTACAGTGTGCCGATTTTTATTTTCGACGGTGGCCTTGAAAAAAGGTAGAACTCAGACTCCCTGAGAACTGGGTATAGGTTATTAAACAGGATCTGGCTGCCTTTGTATTACAAAGTTGCTGTAAGTGAGGCAGAAACCGGGGGCTAGTGAGCAGCAGCTGCCCCCACCTTGGCCATAGCACTGCCCACAGCCTCAGCGGACTGACATTTGTGATTGATTATAAATAAGAAGGGGGTCTGGGAGCTCCACAGTGAGAGGGCTTGTAATTTCTTCACTCTGACTTAGTCCTCAAAGAGTTAATTACCTGCAGCTGTTGGAATCAGGAGCAGGAGGAAGGTGGGGGTCAATTACCCATGGCTACTTGAGTTAGGCAGAGAGAGGGGGCCAGGAAGCAGTGAGACAGCTTCAGTCTTTAAACTGATAGCGAGGAGAAGGGGGGTCAGTGGGCTAGTATAGAGGACGCAGGAGCACGGAGGGGGGTTACTTAGCTTGGATTGGATAGCTAGGAATTTGGAACAGGAAGTAAAGTAGTTGGCTTATACGTTTTCAGCTTTTAGTATTTTACAGTCGTGAGTTTGTTTTGGATTTGAACAGAAGTGTGGGAACTAGCGATTCCCTTGTGTTTTAATAACACGTGCCACAGCTGTGTGTAGGAAGCCGGAGAAATAGGGACGTATGAAGAATGGTATATAGTATTCATACGTTGGATATCATGAGAACGTCTTCCCGTACACAGGCGAGGTGGCAAGGATTCTAATTAGTGTTGGGCAGACTAATTTATACACTATGCATACTCTGTTCTAAAAGAAATCTTTTTCCTGGAAGAGTTGAAACCTCTGTAATTCTAGTTAGTAAAAGAGAGGGAAAAAAGTATACTAAGGATTGTAAGAAATTGTGTAAAGTAGTTGGACTACCACCAGGTGACAGGCTGCAACCCAGTGTATGGAAGTCCATATTGACCTCCAATAAGGGTATACTTGAGGATAATAATCTGTTATACACAACAAAAGCTTGGTTTCGGACAGCTGCAGTTTTGCGGAAAGAAGGTTATGAGGAGATAGACGTGGACCAAGGAAATGTTAAGCTGTATAGTTATGTTTTAAGTGAAAAATCAAAGGTTCAAGTGACAGATTTAAAAACCATTGCCGCCGTCCTACAACGGTACCGCGGCCGGTCCAGGCGGGTGGACTTGTCCTGTTTGTGATTGCAAAAATCCTGATTATTGTGATATTTGTTATAATTGTAGGGCACAAAGACCCCATTCGGTGCTTGTCACTTCTCACAGCCCCTCTCATTACCCTCCTCTGCCTGTTGCTGTGCCTGGAATCACTAAATGTTTTTCTCCACAAGTTTCAGTGCCAGTCGTGCCTCATTGTCCACCTTTAGGAGTCATTACATCCGGTACTAATCAAACCCCCCTTCATATGCTGGAATGCATACTGGTTTACAGGCACTAAAAGCAACACCCCTAGCTCAGTCCGTAGTTCCTGCCCCTCCCATTACATTCATAGTGTCCCAACATGGAGGTACTCCCAGAAGTCAGGTGCCTGGAACTTCCTGTGGTGGCCATCTTGCTACACCCACTGATGGCATTACACCTCATAAGCCACAACTACTTTGCCCAGTCATCACCCGGGCCGGCACCTATTGTAGCCCGGTGCCTGAACTTGGTTTACTTTGTCCCAATCTTCCAGTACTTTCAGTGGCACCTCCAGTTCTGAAACCTCATAGGCCCCCACCACATACTACCTGTTCTGTACTGTCACATGAGCTTATTGATCTCGACCCACCCGGACAGGAGGGTGTAACTTATGCACAGGACGGTGTGACTTATGATAACCCCCATACGGATGGAGGATCACAGGATTCATTTTCTACAGAATCCAAGGAGTGGGACCCTGTCTTTGAGCGCTATTATGCTGGTGCCAATGGCGCCACCCTCCTCCTCTCAGTTGGAAAAGGAGACATCACCACCATGCCTGTAGGAGCCGTGGTTAATCCTGCCGACGGCCACCTGTGCCACAGAGGTGGCCTAGCTGCCCGTAAAGTCAAGGCTGGGGGCGAATCTATTCAACATGACTCAGATGCCCTAGTACGTTCACAAGGCCCTCTCCAACCGGGACGCATTGCTATCACAGGCCCTGGCAACCTGCCCTGCAATCTAGTCATTCATGCAGTTGGCCCAATTTATGATTCCAATCAACATGACACCAGTTGCCGGATCCTCCAAGAGGCAGTCGAAGCAGCCATCCTTCACGCTTCCCGAACCTCTCAGACCCAGATGCCTTTATGTTCAATAGCCTTGCCCCCCATTTCAGCTGGAGTTTTCGGATTTCCTATCCGAGTTTGTGTGATTGAGATTGTTAAAACTATAATGCCTGTAATCCATAGCCAAACGTTGAATTTGCAAGAAATTCATCTAGTCGGAGGTTTGAAAGCGACTGTTGAGGTCAAGGACTCCCTTCAAGGATATGTTTGCCCATCCAACCCACTACCACCTTCAGGAGACTACCTATTATGGTTGAAGATGCAAGTGATGATCAAGTACCAGTCCGGACACAGAAAGCCATACTCGACAAGAAGACCCAGAACCCTTGATGTATATAAAGTTTACTCCTGGACAAGCAGCCACCTTAGTCTCCACACTGCCAGACACAGAGGCCCAACCTATGCCATTCTACCACCGTATCGTACAAATCCAGAAGATGTATGCAGCTAAAGCAGGAGACTCCGATTGGCCAGTCATGGAAGGGACCCTGGATGATTCTTGCCTGTCTTCTGATGAAACTTGGCAATCCGGTGTCACTTTTTGCGCACAGTTGAAATCCTGGGAACAAGACCATTTATCTGATCAAGCTACTAGCCTTAAGGATGTGATTCAAGAACAAGCAGAGTCAGTTGAAAAGTACGCTTCCAGACTCACACAGATGTTCGCAGATCTCGGATTTTCACAACAAATTAAGCCTCAGGCTCAGCTTCTGTCACAAGCCTTTGTTGCTGGTCTGAGGGAGGAGCTTAGGAATAATATAATGAAGACTCACCCTGAAATTGAAAATACCTCCATGAAAGATGCTATTATTATAGCAAAGTGCTTCCAGAAGAATATGAAGCCCTCCAAGAAGGCGAGGGTTGTCCTGACAGAAGAGGACTCTGAGGACCCTCAATACGTCATGTCTATTGTATCACCATTTCCTACGCAAGTGTATCCTCCCGCTATCTATCAGGCTACAGCCAACCTCCCCCACAATTTCAAAACTACTCTGATCAGAGAGGATTCAGAGGCCCTTGTTTCTGATGCGGAAGGGAAGGACATATCAAACGTGATTGTCGAACACCATCCAATAATTGTTACCCTCGGAATATCGATAGTCGGCAACCAAGAAGACAATACTTAGCACTTGAACAAGGTGACCGAGATCAGGCCCAACAACGGCCGCAATGATGGTTAGGCACGCCTGAACCTGCCATGGCTTCTACCACAAGTGACTTTTCCCCTTGCTCTGCAGTCACCCTACTGGTAGATGAGAACCCAATCAAATTCATGGTGGACACAGGTGCGGCCAAAACAGTTATTAGACAACAAGACCTACTTTTGTCAGTTCCTCTTACTTCAGATACTTTTACCTGTGTTGGTGTAGATGGCACACCAACTAGAAACCAACTCACAGTGCCGGTCCCAATCTGCCCTTTCCCTGAAGTCTTGACCAGACTCCTGGGGTCTCATACCTGTCCCATTAATCTTCTTGGTGCTGACCTCTTGCACCATTTCCGAGCCAACATCAATTTCGACTCTGATAGCATGACAGTAACTTTTCACAATCCCAATACGCAAGAGGGAATTGAAGACGTGTATTGTCTCAGCATTGCCCATAATGCTCCTATATCGGGACGATCCCATGTATGGAATACCTGACAGTGCTATAGCCCTTATACCACAGTCTCTATGGTTGACGGGACCTGATGATATTCGTCGCCTGGAAGTAACCCCTGTCGTGGTGCATCTTAAAACTGGGGCCTAGCTACCTTGAGTTTCTTCTCTTCCAGATCCTGAGACAGATCTAGCCACCGAAACACACATTGAAACCAGGAGAGTGGGTGGTGGTTAAGAAACACGTCAGGAAGAATTGTCTGGAGCCCAGATACGAAGGCCCGTTCCAGATAAGCCTGGTAACTCCCACCTCCGTGAAACTCGAAGGCAGGGCAACATGGATCCATGCCTCGCATTGCAGAAGGGTCGATCCACCAGAGCTGCACTGAGTGTCCTGCTTATACTTATCCTTTTCAAAAAAACCTGTATCGTCTCAGGCCATCATTACCAAAGGTGGTTACGCTTTGGCACAATAGTACGACACAAGTTGTCACTTTCAAGCTTGATTACTGTGATATTGTGAAATGTGAAATAGGACGGGTCCCCCAAATAGGATGTCAGGCACACTTGAGACAGGGACAACAGTACATATGTGTTACAGGAGGTGGATACGGAGACACATGTAGCTCATGGAAGGCTCTTGGGTAGAATACTGGTGAAAATTGGGGATACAAACCAAGTGTAGCCTTAAATAAACGGGATGAGAAGGGCAGATCTTTACTTACCAGGATGACACTCTTCCGTGCACCAGTCACTAGAACATGTACTATGATTAACCAGTGTAACCCTTTAGTTCTCAACATAGAACACCCCCAACCGCAGGATGAAGGTATATACCTTCTGGGTAAACATATAAAGGGTGGACACAATGGTTGTACACAGTTGGGAAAATTCAGATTATCACAGATAACAAAAATACTACCAGTATTTTGAATGCTTACACATATTCAGACCTTTCACAGTATGGTAGCCATAGCTAATCCCACCATGGAAGATGTATATGCGGTCAAACAGGGTTACACAGACACCAACCTGTGGTTAGAATGGATGAAATATACAGTACACCAAGTCAACAGGTCAGACTGTTATGTCTGTGCAGAGCCAGACCTCATTTAGGAACTGTCCCACTAAATTTAGATTACAAAGCTGAATTATGTCTTGTTAGTCTGTTTACAAATATGACTGAGGGAAATAAATGTGAAGAATGGAAAATGAGATACCCTATAATAGCCAAGGCCTCCTCCCCTGGGAAAGGCATCACTATATATCCTGGCAACTATACCTGTTATAATGTGAGTGATCAAGGGAGAGATATGGGTAGATTTTGAGATGGGTTCTGTGGGTCCTATAGCAATCTCACCCGTGATCACTTAATTAACCAGGTACAGTCCGTGGCAGATGTGTTTTGGATTTGTGGGGATATGAAAATTCGATCATGAGTAGAAGGAAATTGGACAGGAGAATGTACTTTAGCCAAGGCACTTATGCCTATACACATAGCCCCCGCTGACCATGTTTACATTGACACTATTGGAGTGCCCAGGAGGGTCCCTGACGAATATAAAGCTAGACACCAAGTCAGGGCGGGATTCGAATCCATTATCCCCATAATTACTGTAAATAAAAATGTACAGTAGACTGGATTAATTATATCTATTATAATCAGCAACATTTCGTTAACTATACATGTGACACCTTACAGGGACTAGCAGAACAACTAGATCCGACCTCCATCATGGCTTACCAAAATAGAATGGCCTTAGATATGATCCTCGCAGAGAAAGGTGGAGCCTGTAAAATGGTGGGGGATGTTTGTTGCACATATATACTAGATAACACTGGAGTGGATGGGAAGGTCACTTTAGCTATAAAGAAACTCACTACACTGTCTGAAGAATTAAAGAAGAATTCAGGAGTAACCGACCCCTGGGGAGACTATTTTGGGTGGACGAGTTCTTTTAAAGGCTTGTTGATCCAGATAGGGACCGCCAAAAGTATAGTATTTGTTATATTTCTAGCCATTCTGGTTTGTGTAATTCCGTGTTTAAAGAACATGTTTTCCAAAACAGCTGAAGTCACATTAGGAGGGACCTTTCCTTTACTTGAAACAGAAGACCTAAGTCTGACAGACGATATGCCCATAAAGACTAACACGACCCTTTCCCCCAGTTACAAAACGACTCTGCTAGAATAAACGAAATAAGAGAGGACTTATAGAACCTTGGGACATGGGAAAGCCCCACTACAAAGGGTGAGGACTCGCCTAGGAATCCTTGGTCTCAAACCGGTGAAGAAAACCCTTTCCCCTCTCCGCCCATGCCTCAACATTTAGTTATGCAGGTGTTTCGCACATATATCTCTACCTCTCTTCCTAAGGGATTACAGTACTCTTAGAATTCAGAAATGGCAGAAATAAGTCTTTAGGGGTAACTGTTGAGGATAAGAATTGAGTAACCAAAAATACTTAATTCAGCCATTTCAAAGACTTAGGTATGTAGCTTAGTAGATGTAAACTAACACACATATTTATGAATGTTTTTGTTTCTTACTAACACGTATATATTTATATTGCATATTTAGTTATTTTCCTTAATACAGTATACCAGCATATGTAACTTGAAGATGGCTGCTGCATCCTGTTCAACACCCAGCTAATGAATACCATATGGAATTCCTAAAGTTTGGACTGACCAATCCAGCAGAGACTATGCAAATTCATATACATCCTGAGTCCAGCCGTCGATACTTGATTGGACTATACTTTGTCTACACGCTTTATTTCTCCTGAACTGTAAAAAGTTTTGGGAACAATAAATGAGCAGTAGCTCTAGCGTCCGTCATGGAGAAGGTTCATAACCGATTCAGTGTCCGTTATTGTTCTTTCTCACGTGCACACATGACAATATAATTTGGACACGGCAGTCAGACCTTAAGAGACCCATTGTAGTCTCATTCTCAACATACTCACCTTCACTAGTGAGATGGTCGGCGAGAAACACTAGTCTCACCACTGCACTAATACAACATGAAAGGGAGAAAGACAGACAGGGGGAAAAGTATATCAACACAAAATTGAGGGCTGCAGCCAGACTCCAAGGCTGCTGATGGATTGGTACCAGTCAGAAACTCAGCAACTCCTATCACCAAGGCAGTCAGAACAGCACTGAAATCAATCACCAGCAAAGGCTTGTAGGGGATGGGCGTGGTCATAGAGCAGCTGCACCTGAAGTGGACTGCAAGAAAGCTGCTGGCAACAAAACTGACATTAACCCTTCATACACCAAAGGAAATGAAAACATTTTTAATATTAACCCCTTCACGACCTTGGACGGATCTATCCGTCCAGGATCGTATCCCGTTAAGCCCCGCCCCCTGCCGCGGGCAGGCGGCGTGGATCGGCACACATATCAGCTGTTTTCAACAGCTGACATGTGTGCCTGCTAGCCGCGGGTGGAATCGCTTCCACCCACGGCCATTAACCCCTTAAATCTTGCTGCCAAAGTCTGGCAGCAAGATTTAAATGCGCGCGGCCATGTTTGTTACTCACCGCCGCCCCCACCGGAAGTCACGTGTGTTATCACGTGACTATCGGTGGTTGCCATCGTAGCACAGGGTCATGTGATGACGCCTGCTGCTACGATGTTTCACTTTCATTTTCCCTCGGCCGAGAGCAGAGGGAAAACCAAAGTGACTGAATCTGCTGATTACAGCGGTATAGCTGTGATCAGCAGATAGCGATCAGCAATCGGATTGCTGATCGCTATAGCCCCCTAGGGGGACTAGTAAAATAAAAAAAAAAGTAAAAAAAAAAGTTTTAAAAAATAAAAAAAAACAAAAAACCTAAAAGTTCAAATCACCCCCCTTTCCCCCCATTGAAAATTAAAGGGTTAAAAAATAAATAAATATACACATATTTGGTATCGCCGCGTTCAGAAATGCCCGATCTATCAAAATATAAAATCAATTAATCTGATTGGTAAACGGCGTAGTCGCAAAAAAATTCCAAACGCCAAAATTACGTTTTTTGGTCGCCGCAAGTTTTACGCAAAATGCAATAACAGGCGATCAAAACGTAGCATCTGCGCAAAAATGGTACCATTATAAACGTCAGCTCGAGACACAAAAAATAAGCCATCACTGAGCCATAGATCCTTAAAAATAAGAACGCTACGTGTTTCGGAAAATGGCGCAAAACGTGCGCCACTTTTATTGGACAAACTTGTGAATTTTTTTTAACCCCTTAGATACAAGTAAACCTATACATGTTTGGTGTCTACAAACTCGCACCGACCTGAGGCATCACATAGATACCTCAGTTTTACCATATTGTGAACACAGTGAATAAAATATCCCAAAAACTATTGTATGATCACACTTTTTTTGCAATTTTTCCGCACTTGGAATTTTTTTGCCGTTTTCCAGTACACTATATAAAACTTATGGTTTCATTTAAAAGTACAACTCGTCCCGCAAAAAAAAAGCCCTCATATGGCAAGATTGATGGAAAAATAAAAATATTACGCCTCTCAGAAGAAGGGGAGCAAAAAACAAAAACGCAAAAACGGAAAGTGCCCGGGGGCTGAAGGGGTTAAGAGTCTCAGAGCACTGTGAACTGAACCTGTCACAAGTCTCTTAATGCTGAGAGACCACAGTGACAAGACCATTCTCAAGCACACAATGGGACAAAAACTAAACTGATTGTTTAAAAGAGCGGAAATTCTGAGTGATTGAACATCCAGATGCTCAGATTGGCTGATCGGCTGGATACACAGACTGGGTGAATGGACATATTACAGCTTCCCCAAAAGCCCCACTACTCACTCATACCAAGGAATTTGGATGTTCTCCCCGTGTTTGTGTGGGTTTCCTCTGATAGGGAATTTAGATTGTGAGCCCCAGTGGGGACAGTGATGATCACATCTGTAAAGGGCTGTGCAATTAATAGCGCTATATAAGTGAGTAAAATAAATAAGATCTTTTCTTTATTGTACACCTTATTAATATTATGAAACCTATTGAAGGTGCTGTTTATGAATAACCCAATTTCCTTTTTTGCTCTCTTCCTTCTGGATTGTATGCAGAATGTATGCTGAAAAGATGAACAATTACTTGGTATTGTAATACTCCGTCCTCCATTCAATTGAAGGAGATGGTGATATTAAATACACAGTAGTATAACAGAAATCATGACATTAAAATGGAGTGATTATTATTCCCATACACCTCTCATTTTGACATTTGCCAATCTAATTATTTCAAAGAAATTATAGTTATTGCTATTAGGAATTCAGAACCAAATTATTTGCCTGTTCTCATGAATCATTGAATATACTGAACTTAATAGACTATTTATGAATACATTCTTATACCCACTAATTTCTAATTTGATATGAAAAAAACACAACTTTTCTCTAATTCATTAGTCTAATACTTTAACAATAAGTCACTGTACCTTTCAATCCATGTAATTTCACGTTTTCACAGAGATTGGCAGGTAATTTCCTAACACTTGCCTATTATATAAAATACATTAGGAAAGTAGAAAGGGAACAGACTTTGTAATGTTTGATGAAAAATCATAAATAAAACTATGAAGTCAAAGGACGCAAGTTCTCAAATCACATCACATCACATCAAGATTTCTTTTGCCTAGAGAGTATTGTACAATAGAGCCCTTGCACCAGAATGCGAGCCTTCATTGAGCTGGGAATACAGATTGATTCCCTCCCGTCCTAGTTTCTATAGCAACGATATGATAGAGACAAGGGTAGATTTACCAAGTGTGAGACTCGGTGAATATAAATTCAGCACATATGTACAAACTCTTTCTAGGCAAAGCTGGTATATAAATGTATTTACATGCAGATTGTACTTATATAGCAACAGTTTAAATACATCCATTAAATGCTTTCCTCTAGACATTAATGCCTTCAATTGATGTGTTTGTGTTCATAAAATATACATTCTAGGCTCTTTGCTCTAAATATTCAATATTTGACTTTGCATCTTCTCTTAGATTATACATTGGGAATGGTCTAGAAATACTGTATATTAAACAGTTCAGGTAATTAATGTACAACACAGGTATCCCAATGCCTATACTTGATAAGAACAGTATTCCCCTCTTTATTTTTCATGCCATATTGCAATAGCCCAAAAGTGATTATTACTGATCTATAAATAGAGATGAGCGGATCTTGGAATTGCTTAGAAAATATATATGGAGGAGAGAGAAAACTCAGTTGAGCATAAGAGCTTACACTCTACAGGGGAGACGGAGAGATGACCCCACTGAAGAGCTTACACTCTACAGGGGAGAGGGAGAGAGAGGACCCCAGTGAGCATAAGAGCTTACACTCTACAGGGGAGATAGAGATGACCCCACTGAAGAGCTTACACTCTACAGGGGAGAGAGAGAGAGGATCCCAGTGAGCATAAGAGCTTACACTCTACAGGGGAGAAAGAAAGAGAGAGGACCCTGCTGACCATAAGAGCTACGCTTTACAGATTAAAGAGAGCAGACCCTTCTCATCATAATAGCTTACACTTTACAGATGACAGAGAGGACCTGACTGACCATAAAAGCTAACTCTCTACAAAAGAGAAAGATGACCTTGCTGTTCATAAGAGCTTAGACTCTACAGGAGATAGAGGTGGCACTGCTGATCAATGGAACTTACACTCTACAGGAGAGAGAGGACCCTGCTTACCATAAGAGCTTACACTTTAAAGTTGACAGCGAGGACCATAATAGCTAAAACTCTACAAAAGAGAAAGATGACCCTACTGTTCATAAGAGCTTACACTCTACAGGAGAGACAGGACCCTGCTTACCAGAGCTTACACTTCACAGATGAGAGAGAGGGCTCCACTAATCATTGGAGCATACCTTGTACATAAGAGAGAGAGGACTCTGCTGATTATAACAGCTCACATGCTACAGAATAGAGAAAGGACCCCACTGGCCATAAGAGCTAACACTCTACAAAGAGAAAGATGACTGCTGATAATAAAAGCTTACACTTTACAGACTAGAGAGAGGACTCCAATGATTATTAGAGCTTACCCTCTACAGATGAGAGAGGGGACCCTGCTGAAGATGAGAGCTTAAACTCTACAGAAGAGAAAGAGGACACCACTGACCATATGATTTGCACGAGGAAAATTCAGCTTAAACTCGATCCTTAACAGATCTATCTGCTTATCTGTAAAGTTAATCCTAAAATTTTATAAAAATTGATTGAGTTGTGTTCTACAATCAAAATTATTCTGTTTTGTTGTAACTATATAACTGAAACTTTGCCAAAGTCCCAGTGATTAATGTTAGATGGGTTACTGGGAAAAGAATGTAGTCATTCTCTAAGAAATTGAACGTCTTGATTATTAGGGAACTCTGTATCTTGTCTTCTCTGCCTCACTTACTCTTCTGAATTTTGGTCTCTTTATATTTAGGTTTCCTATTAAAGTGTCAGAACCAAGAGGCTGACCATGAATGATGTTATTGACACAGAGAACTGGGTAGCCATTTGGCAACATATAAGTAAATGGGAAGTAAATATATACACTTGAAATATTTACAGCTTAAATATAGAATTCATATAAATTAAAAGTTAATACTGTTGCAAATACATTAGGTAGATTCTCCTCGACATATCTGCAGTTGTAGCCTGTACCTATGCAAAGGGATATTTACATTCTAGAAAATCTCCTCTTTACCTTATATGACAACAAGATGTGTTCAACGACAACCATTACAATTGTGAACACTGCTCTAAAGAATTCTACAAGATGGAACTCAAGATAAGTTTAAAATAGATAATGTAATATATTACCAAAATGGAAATTCTTACACTTTCAGATGGAAGTGTAAAATATCTCTCACGTATGAACATGCCCTTGAAGGGAAAGCATTCCCACTCCTCGTGGGCTGTTTCAGTAAATATTTATAATCCCTATAATATAACATTCTATACCATTTGTGAGTTGTGCCATGCCTAAGGAATGAATAAATGGAAAACTAGATGCTAAATGTTGTCAAAGAGGGGTCTCCCTACAAAGTTTGGTAGTGTCCGTACTGATTGGGTAGTGTCGGTGTGCAGAGCCACATTTCCAGCTAGTAACACCCACTTGTTAATATGTTCATACATTTTAGGAACTATGCAAAGTCCTAAAAATGATGTTCTAGCATTCTTATATTATTGGTAGGATTATTTGCTAAAACAGACATGTTGGATTATGCTATTTAGGCTTATATTTTTTTATTAATCTGTGTTCAAAACATCTCTGAGTCTCCGGTTTCTTTCTACTGGAAATGTTATTTGGAAATCATTCTGCTATGTATTAATCTCAGTTACAAGAAACACTTTAGCTATTATCATGCAAATCATTGCACCTCACTTATCAAAGTATTTTGTAATGTAAGATCTCATCTGTATCAATAAAACTGAAGGTACGCTGTTTGTGTTTTAAGTGGAAGTGCTGTATAGCTATTCAATCTTGATTAATAACCTATAATTATAATATAAAAGTACAGCCCAGAAACACATAGGTAACAGGAGTAATACAATATTGTCCTCAGACAATATATAAAGGTGTGCTAATGTTACAGGAACAAGTGTATGCACCATTTAGATTAGCTATTTGAAATAAGTTTTATATTATAGGTTAATCGTTTTTCTAGGCTTCTCATCTGAGATGGCTGTCTCACTGCTTGAAGTTTTATCTTGAAAACTAGCTCTACTGAAGCTTGAAGTTATCCCTTAGAGTTTTTCTCTAATGAAGCAAGTAGTTCATGTCTGGAGCAGTGATGTGCCTAATTTTATTCTTTCACAATATACAAGTCACTTGTTGCACGTATCTAAGTCACACCACAGGCACGACTGTCTGGAGATACTTCAACATCATTTCCACATGGTAGAACAGTACTGGGAATTAGCACAATTTATTCCCTGATTACAAGACGATTAGAAACAAATTTAAAGCTTCACAAAAATCTCCTTCCTTATCATGGCACCCTAGGGAAAGACAAGACTGTTTTATGGGTTTCAACTTCTACTTCCAGATCTGCTGCTGGTTTACATCTGCTCATCAAGTAGTTGTTAGTATTGTCAAATATTGTATACTTTTATCACTGCTAAAAAAATTATTTTACTTTCCAGAAAGCAAATCAAGTTTATTTTACATTTCTTACTTTACATAGTGGCAACATATTCAAAAGCAGTGTATAAATTGTCATTTGTCCTACAAAACAAAGGATATTCACAGTAGTGGAACTAGAGTCCAATGGGCCCTGTCCCCCTCCCCCAATACACATTGGTAAGATTTTGGGTCATTATAGTGTTCTAAATCTTATTAACAAATACCTTTTGCCCCATCTCCTTTTTTTGTGTAGTAATGCCCCACATCATGTACTAATGTCCTCTGTTCTGGGCCCCTTCCAGGTATATACAGTATGTCTCCCTTCCCAGGCCCCTTAATGGTAAATATGTCCCCAACCCTTTGCCCTATCCTAGTATATATGTCCCGCCATCCTGGTTTATATGTCCCCCAAACCTGGGCCTCTTCCTGGTATATGTGTTCCCAAGCCTAGTATATATGTCCACCATCCTGTGCTCCTTCCTGGTATATCTGTTCCGCATCCTGGTGTATATGTCCCCCATCCTTAGTCCCATGCCAGTTTGTATGTCTCCCATTTTGATATATATGTTCTCCATCCTGGTATACATGTCCCCCATGCCTGACTCATGCCAGGTATATACTGTATCTCCATTCCTGGTATATATTTCCTCCATTCTGCTGCTGTTCTCTAACACATAAAAAAGAAACATTCTCCTCACCCATTTCACATCATTCCCTCTTCTGTAACCAGCACAGATGCCAGCAGCTGACAAAGGTGTACCTGCTATGCTGACGTACGCCGTCACCACCATGAGACATCAATGCCTGGCACACTGTCAGCTACCTTCCTCTGACTTGCTGTCAGCGTGTATTGTGGTTTGAATTGTATCTCTGCACTGCAATACACATCAGTTGAATGTGATTCCTTGGCGCACATCCAGTTGCAGTAGGCACTGGGGGTCGGAAGCCTACATCCAGCACGAGCCTGGTCTCAATCATGCCCTCTGTGACTTCGATCGTTAGGCCTTTGGATGTTTACAATATAATTGCACATTATTTGACATGCAGGAGATAGTGGTAAAATCATCTAAGGCAAATTAAGAGTGCTTGTGAGGTTTTGGATTGTGACAACAAACCCACACAATAGACCACCAGATTTTCCAAATATTGCTCTGGCTTTGTTGATAGTTTCTATTAGGGTATTTTGATTAACTGCAATTTATGGAACCAAAAAAGTCTTAAAGTTCTTGTATTATTATAATTAAATAGTAATGTTATCAGAACCTGCAGTTTCAATCAAAGACTTAAGGGGGCTTTACACGGTAGCGATATCACTAGCAATTTGTAGCGATAGCGAGCGTGTAAGTACCCGCCCCCGTCGCGCATGCGATTTTTTGTGATCGCTCCCGTAGCGAACATTATCGCTACGGCAGCGTCACACATACTTACCTGGTTGGCGGCGTCGCTGTGACTGCTGAACAATCCCTCCTTCAAGGGGGAGGGACGTTCGGCATCACAGCGACATCACCGCAACGTCACTAAGCGGCCGGCCAATCAAAGCGGAGGGGCGGAGATGAGCAGAACGTAACATCCCGCCCACCTCCTTCCTACCTCATTGTGGCCGGTGGCAGGTAAGGAGACGTTCCTCGCTCCTGCGGTGTCACACATAGCGATGTGTGCTGCCGCATGAGCGATGAACCACCTGGATAAACAACCCTTACCGATCTTTGAGTTTGGGACGACCTCTACATGGTGAACGATTTTCACCATTTTTGAGGTCAATTAAGGTCGCTGGTCAGTTTCACATGCTGCGATATCGTTAATGACGCCGGATGTGCGTCACTAACAACTTGACCCCGACGACAAAACATTAACGATATCGTAGCGTGTAAAGCCCCCTTAACACTTTCTGTTCTGTAACGTTCACTATTCATTAGTCAACTGATTATTATACCAGAATTACAATGAAATTTCTCAACTTTCTGTGGATAACACAATGTCTTCCATTAACAATAGGCTTCCTTTCTTTTTCCTTTCACATTGGCCTCTGCATACATCCCAGATAATTTTTTTAACATCTAAAGGGGTTGTCTGACAGAAATCAAAAATTGAGAATGAGTATTTTTTGATAAATATTCAATAAAAAATATTTTGCATTAAGTGAAAGCGAAATGTAGGATGATATAATTTATTATTTTGTTACTTACTAATGCACCCATACTGATAAATATTTTTTCTTAAATGTGTTTTATCTTGTAATAGTAGATTTTATTATTAATTTTCTGCATTTTATTATGGTGACAGCCATCTTTTCTGAGATATTTACAGATATGCATTGCAGCACTTACATGGGAATAGACTTGACATGTTCATTAAAGGGATTATCCAACAACAAAAAAATTTCATCATAGAGCTTTTAAAAAACAAATCGAGGTATAGTCACCTTATGTCGCAGTTTCACATGCTGCGATATCGTTAATGACGCCGGATGTGCGTCACTAACAACTTGACCCCGACGACAAAACATTAACGATATCGTAGCGTGTAAAGCCCCCTTAACACTTTCTGTTCTGTAACGTTCACTATTCATTAGTCAACTGATTATTATACCAGAATTACAATGAAATTTCTCAACTTTCTGTGGATAACACAATGTCTTCCATTAACAATAGGCTTCCTTTCTTTTTCCTTTCACATTGGCCTCTGCATACATCCCAGATAATTTTTTTAACATCTAAAGGGGTTGTCTGACAGAAATCAAAAATTGAGAATGAGTATTTTTTGATAAATATTCAATAAAAAATATTTTGCATTAAGTGAAAGCGAAATGTAGGATGATATAATTTATTATTTTGTTACTTACTAATGCACCCATACTGATAAATAATTTTTCTTAAATGTGTTTTATCTTGTAATAGTAGATTTTATTATTAATTTTCTGCATTTTATTATGGTGACAGCCATCTTTTCTGAGATATTTACAGATATGCATTGCAGCACTTACATGGGAATAGACTTGACATGTTCATTAAAGGGATTATCCAACAACAAAAAAATTTCATCATAGAGCTTTTAAAAAACAAATCGAGGTATAGTCACCTTATGTCATTATGACCACCATCTTATTTGTTTTGTTTTTTAACAGTATTAGGATATATGCCTTAGGGTGGTTACATGAGAAACAATAGACTTTAGATGAAACGCTGAAAGGGATTGTCCAATGTTGAAAAATGTTTTCTTTAGTTATGCATTTTTCAATATAGCAAGTTGTCATGATGTATGTAGTTTTCTCCATTCCATATTTTTGTATAAGATGCCATGTGATGTATTTTACCTTCTCACTGTATTTGCTGTAATACTATGTCTTGGGATGTAAGTGACTATACCTTCCCCCAGCCTGTATCATATTGCACTCAGGCTTCAGCAATAGCTATTGTCATTGATTTGGTGGGGGTTGCATATCTATTGTTCTTCTCAGCATGGGACTTCTCCAATCTACAACTTGGTAAACAGAACAGAGCCAGCAGTCTAAAGTCCATTCATGCATCAAATGGCCAGGGGGAGGTCTGCCCAACTAAGGGGCTGATCCCAGGAGAGAAGAACAGGTTAGTTCAGTTAGTTGGAGCTCGGCTGGAGAAGGACTAGGATCCATAGCTGAGGCTGGATCCTGGGGTCTGTGTGTGTGGACTGTTACAGACTGGAGATCCGCGGCCACGTGGGATTGCGTTTTGTTGTTCACCTGTTGGACTCAAGGAACTCATATAAGGACCATTGCCCTAATTCCCCTGGCATCGGAATACCAGGCGGTGCCCCTGGATCTTTTGTTTTTCTGTTGTGGACTCCTTGCGGATTTGAAGGATTTATATTTATGTTTGCTGCTTATTCTTTGTGGTTCCAATAAAGCCCTTTGGATTGTTTCTTGGCCTGGCGTCCCTCACTGCTCTGTTGCATACCCCGTCACAAACTGGTTGGCAGCGGTGGGATCAGAGCAGAAGGAATGGAGGACAATGGCTCAACATCATTAACCAGCACTGCAGAGTACAAGACCTGGACTTTGGGGAGCCTGCAATCAAAGGCCCGTGAAGTAGGAGTTCGTTTCAAAGGACTCTCCAAGGAGCAGCTGATTGAGGCGCTAGAAGGTGTCTGCTCTCAAAATGACGTGGAGGAAGGATCCTCACAGCAAACGGAAGAAAGACGGGAGCTGGAGGTAAATACCCAAAAAAGTCAATGGGTTGTGTGGTATGAGGAAAAGATGGCACTGCTTGGAGATGAGGCCACCATAGAAGATAAGAGGGAGGCCATGCGTGGAGCTGAAGAGAAGGAGCGCAGGATGGAGGAGATGGCATTACTGGATAAGCAGCTCGCTGTGGAAGCCGCGAGAGGTTCCAGACAGACTGTAACCCCAGCACCCATCATGAGGGAACTTCCCAAAGTGTCCCGCAAAGACTTTAAGCCGTTTAATGAGGCTGCAAGCGACATTGAGGGCTTCTTCCAGGACTTTGAGCATCAGTGTCGATTAATGGAAGTCCCGGACAGGGAGCGTGTCCGGCATCTGGTTGGGCTCCTAGAGGGGGGAGCTGCTGAAGCCTATAGAGCTATGGACCCTCGGTGGAACTGTGAGTATGCGGATATTAAACAGACTATTCTAGAACATTATGCTGTGACCCCAGACACTTACAGGACTCAGTTCCGTGCTTTAGCCTGTGATGGGGAAGTGTCTTTTAAGATATATGCTCATAGACTCAAACAAATATGTAATCGCTGGCTGGAGGCAGAGGAGGCCTTATCTTGGGAGACCTTCCTGCAGGTCATCCTAAAAGAACAATTCTTTGCCCAGTGCCCCGCTGAGATCCGGGAATGGGTGCGTGAGAGAAAACCAGCGACAGTGGAGGAAGCTGCTGCTCTCGCTGATGAGGCTCTCACCATCAAGCCTCAGTGGAGGGTTCTGTTGGAGGATGGAGAGACGCCTAACAGCTCCACAACACCGGATGCCCCCAGTTATTCTGTCCCCATTGTTCCCCGTTCCTCTAAGCCACCACATGTTGATACCCGTGTTAATGTGCCTCCAGTTGCTTCTACTGCACTTTCTGGAATACGCCGGGGAGAGGAAGTAACAGAGCGCAGGTGTTATGTTTGTAGGCATCCCGGGCATTTGCAGGCCTCATGCCCAGCCAGCCCATGGAGGAATCATCCTCAAACCCCTACAGCACCTTCAGGTGGGAGCCGGCCTCCAAGTTCCCCTACCCCTTACCCAAGAGGACGCCTTGGATGGAGGGAGACCCAGCTCAGATGCTATCAATGTGGACAGCCAGGGCATCGGCAAGTCTCCTGCCCAGCTGTTCAAATGAGGACTGATCCTGCACCCAATCGGATTGTTAATTATTTACAGCCCAGTGCCATGGAGGAAGATGTGGCACCGTTATGTGAGGACTGGCCTAGTGACTCAGCCCCCCATGTTGCACCACCAGGAGTTTACGGGGTGCGACCCGCAGTTATGACGACTTCTGCTCATCGAGGTAAGCACTTGCAGGAGGTTGTGCTGGATGGACAGAGACTTGTTGGATTTTGTGACTCGGGTGCTTTCCTCACACTGGCTGATCCCCGAGTGGTTCGGCCTGAGGCAATCCATAGAGGACCTGGGATTGTCATTGAACTGGCGGGTGGACAATGGAGGACTATTCCCACAGCCACTGTGGATCTGAACTTTGGTTTTGGGGTCAGGCGATGTGTGGTTGGGGTGATGGGTGGTCTGCCTGCAGCTGTTCTCCTGGGCAATGATGTGGGAGAGCTACGATGCCAATTCGTGGCTGCATGAAGCCACATGTAAGTAACGCTCTGCCTGTGTGTACTTAACCAGTGACCTGTAGAGGTCCCTAGTACGTACACAAGTTGGGAGGGGAAGGAATTGTCATGATGTATGTAGTTTTCTCCATTCCATATTTTTGTATAAGATGCCATGTGATGTATTTTACCTTCTCACTGTATTTGCTGTAATACTATGTCTTGGGATGTAAGTGACTATACCTTCCCCCAGCCTGTATCATATTGCACTCAGGCTTCAGCAATAGCTATTGTCATTGATTTGGTGGGGGTTGCATATCTATTGTTCTTCTCAGCATGGGACTTCTCCAATCTACAACTTGGTAAACAGAACAGAGCCAGCAGTCTAAAGTCCATTCATGCATCAAATGGCCAGGGGGAGGTCTGCCCAACTAAGGGGCTGATCCCAGGAGAGAAGAACATGTTAGTTCAGTTAGTTGGAGCTCGGCTGGAGAAGGACTAGGATCCATAGCTGAGGCTGGATCCTGGGGTCTGTGTGTGTGGACTGTTACAGACTGGAGATCCGCGGCCACGTGGGATTGCGTTTTGTTGTTCACCTGTTGGACTCAAGGAACTCATATAAGGACCATTGCCCTAATTCCCCTGGCATCGGAATACCAGGCGGTGCCCCTGGATCTTTTGTTTTTCTGTTGTGGACTCCTTGCGGATTTGAAGGATTTATATTTATGTTTGCTGCTTATTCTTTGTGGTTCCAATAAAGCCCTTTGGATTGTTTCTTGGCCTGGCGTCCCTCACTGCTCTGTTGCATACCCCGTCACACAAGTAAAGGCATACTCACATTCCGGTTTATTGGGTGTACAGAGGCAGCTCTAGTGGTCTGAATGCAGTGATTCACCACCAGGATGATACAGCATTCCTGCAGCTATCAGGTGACCACAACAGTGCGTTATGACATGTTGGAGGATACGCTCTGCTGGTCCCCTGACCGCTGAAGCCGATCATAGTCTTCAGTGACTCTATGACATTGGGACAGCCCTTTCCTCACTGCCTAACAAGGTGCAATCCTCTAGAATCTTTTTATGTTCAATCTATTTTTATTAATGTCATGAAAATAGCAATTGACACATAATGCATAGTGGAAAAACCATATATAAAACCAAGCTCTAACAGACCTATTCCAGAATTATAAAAATTGAATGAAAAACATATATGCAAATATTCAAAATGTGTTTCATAACATAAAGCATTTAGAAATTTGCTGAACAAATGCTAAGAGGTTTCCGAAGATAAGCAAGTATGGAGTTATTATTTACTAAGTAGTCTATTCAAACTAATAGAACAAAGTAATCAATTTCCAATAAAGGGGTAAATTAAACCCTTCAGGAAAGAAGATCTGAGAAATAGTAGAAAGAGAAGAAATTGGAAGAAGAAACAAGAAGAGGGGGGAAAAGGGAGAAGGAAAGGAATACACAGGGAAAACCAAGAGGGGAAGACCAGGTAGGGGACTCATTGGAGGAGTTATGCCTGACCCCAACAATAAATCAGGTATTGTACACCACCAAGTATCACATTGCACTAACTGAAGTCTCGGAAGGTCACATCAGAACCCTACCGGAAAATTTTATGAAAGTCCGTGGAGTCCCGAAACAGTATCCGTTCGCTCCAGGTCTTGCAGTATTATTAGAGCCATAAAATCAGCAGAAAGCTGCTCCATCCAACAAATGTCTACCATTTCTCTGGAACCTTTTTAAAGGAACATCATATGTTCTGATACATTTATTGTGCTGCATATTAATATGCAGCATTTCTTACTGTGTTGGTATACTATATCTACATGACATGTTTTACTGCATTTTTGCTAATTTGGGCAGGTGCCTTCTCTTCTGGGTAAAAGTTGTATTAGTCACATGGTGCCATTTTCTGACTGGTGACTGGTTGTCATGAACCGTTGTGCGGCGTCACCCCGGTCGTCCCCTGGTTCTGTTCCTTCTCATACTTGAAGGCGTTCAAGGAGGTCTTCCGATTCTCATGTGGTGGCTCGAACGTTTTGGCATTCTGAGCCTAAGTGTGGAAACAGCATAACAGCGCATGCGTGGAATTGCAGCGCTGTGTTTACCGCTATCTGCACCTCTGCACCAGATTGGCCATGGGTGACGTCACTGCTGACGTACGGCTATCCGATTGGTTGCGGGTGACGTCACTGCTGACGCGATGCCTTCCTATTGGCCGTGGGTGACGTCACCACTGACGCGCTGCCACGTGGCTGCCGCTCATTGGCCGAGGTTTGGGCTGGCTATGGGTGCCACCACCTTGTGGGCGGTACCTAGGTTATAAAATCCCCGGAAGCTCACAGGGAGATGTGCAGTCATTTTTGTGTGTGGAGCTGGGAGCACGCACACTCTTAGCTTAGGGAGAGGCGTCGAGGTACAACTGGGTCAGGCGGCGTGGTCTGACCAGACCGTTCTAGGGTCAGTTCTCTGGTCGAGGCTAGTGCTCCGTAGTCAGTCGGCTTCAGCCGTGGAGTTACCAGCAATTAGTTAGGTGTACCTGAAGGCAAGTGCGCCTGGGAGTTAGGGACCCTATGTGCTCACCCCTGAACTCTACCTGAGCATATCCTGAACCAACTTCATGCTCCTGTTAAGCCTAGTGAAAAGTTGGGCTTTAGAGGAGATCATTACTTGTACTGTAATACTGAACTTTTGAAGTATATAGCACAAGTGATCAAACTATAACGAGTTCAAGTACCTTAGGTGACATAAAAAAGGGAAAAGTAATAAAATAAAGATTAAAAAATATTAAAACTTAAAAATATATAAAAGTGTGAATTTCTAAAAAAAAAAAAAAGTATACTTGTTATCTTCACATATGTAAAAGTCCAATTTATAAAAAGATAAATTTATTTAACCCATAAGGTAAATGCTGTAAAGAAAAGTAAATCAAAATGCAAGAAAAGAAGCTGTTGCATGAACCGAAAATGGTATTAATAAAATGTACAGCTTAGCTCTCAAAAATAAGTTACAAGTCTAAGAAAATAATATAGCAAGCCATTTTTTTCCCAAAGTTCAATGCATGTAACACTAATACTTTAGATTGGTATAAGAATCAGGTCCAAATGCTCTCTGAACTAAAATGATGTAAGATAAATGTAAAACTTCTTCTGATCATTTCACACTTTGAAAGTAAGATATGATTATTAAGCAAAGGAAATAATGAAGAGATGCATCAAAAATAGGGCAAAGCATTATGTATTATATTTGTTAGAGTAGTCTTAACTTAAACTTAAAGGGAACCAACCATCAGGATTTTCATATACAAAGTAAAGCCAGAGCTATACTGGTGCTAGGATGCTGAATGTAACCATACCTTTTGTTCTGAGATTGGATGTATTATTTCAGAAATATGTGCAAGTAAAGTTCCAGCAATGCACTGCTATTTGATTGACAGATGCAACAGGAAGGGAATATGTGGGTCAGGTCTTACTATGTATTCCCGCCCTTGTCTGCCTGGCCTTTCTCCCCCTGTCGCCATCATAGACATTAATTCTGGCACAGGCAGACAGACAGGGGCGGGGCGGGAATAGATAGCAAGACCCGACTCACATATTCCCTTCCTGTTGCACCTGTCAATCAAATTGCAGTGCATTGTTGGAACTTTATTTGCACATATTTCTGAAATAAAACATCCAATCTCAGAACAAAAATGTATAGTTACATTCAACATTCTAGCGCCAGTATAGCAGTTGTCATAAAGTGTACTAGAATATCAGAAACAAATTCCAATTATGGTGAAATTGTGAAAATAAATACAATTACAACATTGTTTTTTTAGGAACTGTTTTTGCAATGTATATTTTGTGGTAAAAAATGATCAAGCAATATGATTCTCCTCATCAAAACGACTACAGCAATACCCAACTTGTCAAGTTTTTTTTATCATTTTAGTGGAAAGAAAACTCAGAAATTTGACAAAAAATAATGTATTATGTCGCTATTTTCTGAGAGTGTTAACATTTGAATTTTTTGGTCTAGATGAGGGTTTTATTTTTTGCAGGGCACGACAAAAATATTATTGATATCTTTTTGGTATATGTTTGATATTTTGATCACTGCACTACAGCCTTTTTTTCACTGTGTTGCGGTGACCAAAAAACACAACTTTCACGTATTACATTTTTTCTGTTTACAGTGTTTCCCGATTGCATTGATTCATTTTATATCTTGATAAAGTGGTCTTGTATGGATTTTATGGACACTGCAATACCACATACTGTATGTGTATATTTTTTTATATACCTTTTTTTTAATAATAAAAAAACAGCCTGGGATGCCCTCCCTTTTGGATTACCACCCAAGGTGAAGCTGCCAGCTGGGGTCTGCAGGCTGCAGCTTTCTCCTTTACCCTAGCTGGCTATCAAAAATGGGCGGGACCCCACATCATTTTTTCAAATTATTTTTTTTTTTCGCTACAAGGCTAAGCACCCTTTAATGCCACATGACTGTCAATAAAGAGTGCCAGCTCAGAATATGTAGGGAGGTGGGACATTATATATGTGTTTGACATCCATCCATCCATTCATCCATCAAAGCTTTTCAGGCTATGTGACCACGATCAGGATTTGCAGCGTTTTGGACACAGAATGTTTTTGCTGCATCCATAACGCTGCGTTGTGCAGTACAAACACAGTGGAAGGATTTTTAGAACTCCCCTACCCACTGTGCATATTTTCTCCATAGCATAAATTGACCTGTGGCGCCACTACCTGAGCCGCAGCATGCCAATTTATGCTGCGAAGACTAGAGTGTTCTCCGATGGGAGAATAGAGCTAAAGTCCACAGTGGCCTGAACCCGGATCATGGGCACAGGCAGCTGCATTCTCCTGTGGACAACACTCTCTGCAGGAGAGCTGGCTCAGTGTACTAGACGCGGTGTGACCAGATTGTGGGCACATAGCCTAAAGGGCCATTTACATGCTGCGACATCGCTAACGATATATGGTTGCGGTCGCGGTATTTGTGACGCACATCCAGCGTCGTTATTGACATCGCAGCGTGTAACACCTATGAGCGACATTAAATGATCGCAAAAGAGGCAAAAATCGTTGGTCTGTGATACATCGTTCATTTACCAAAAATTGTTGTCTGGTCAGTAGCGAGGTTGTTTGTCATTCCTGCGGCAGTACAAATCGCTATTTGTGACACCGCAGGAATGAGGAACAACATCGTACCTGCAGCTGCCCGCAATGAGGAAGGAAGAAGGTGGGTGGGATTGTTCGTTCCGCTCATCTCTGCCCCTCCACTTCTATTGGATGGCTGCCGTGTGACATCGCTATGACGCCACATGATCCGCCCTCTTAGAAAGGAGGCGGTTTTGTTGTCCACAGCGATGTCGCAGGGAAGGTAAGTCCGTATGACGGGTGTAAGCGATGTTGTGCACCACGGGCAGCGATTTGCCCATGATGCACAACATACGGGGCGGGTACGCTTGCTATTGAGATCGCAGTGTGTAAAGCACCCTTAAAAGTGAGAAATTTGATGCTAGAGTAACATTTTTGTGAAGTACCTGTAGATTCAAAATGCTATAACTATACCCATAAATAAAATCCTTGAGGGGTCTAGTTTCCAAAATAGGGTCAGTTGTGGGGGTTTCTGCTGTGTAGATACCCTAGGGGCCCTGCAAATGTGACATGGTGCTCACAATTTATTTAATTTTTAAAAAATTCAAATGGTGCTCCTTCTGTTCTGACCTCTATCATGTCAGAATCATTGGGATCTGTGGAAGCGTTCCAGAGTGATAACCTGTGAAAGTGACACTGATTAGAATTTCAAAAAATGGCCTGGTCATTAAGTTCAAAATTGACTTCGTCCTTAAGGAGTTAAGAAGAATTATTTGTTTTAATTTTTTTGTCAATGTTTTTGAACAACGTCCAAAAATATTGATTATGTTAATAAGGCTCAGCACACATATATTAACAACTGCCTTTACTCATGATTCCCAAGATCATAGCTTTAAGGCCCCGTTACACGCAACGACATATCTAACGATATATCGCCGGGGTCACGTATTCCGTGACGCACATCCGGCATCATTAGCGTCGTCGTTGCGTGTGACACCAACGAGAGGCCGTTAACGATGGAAAATACTCACCAAATCGTCCATCGTTGACACGTCGTTCATTTTCAAAAAATCGTTGAGTACGCAGGTTGTTCGTCGTTCCAGAAGCAGCACACATCGCTATGTGTGACACCTCGGGAATGACGAACTACAGTTTACCTGCGGCCGCCGGCAATGAGGAAGGAAGGAGGTGGGCGGGATGTGACACCGCACGAACTGCCCCCTTAGAAAGGAGGCAGTTTGCCGGCCACAGCGACGTCGCTAGTCAGGTAAGTCCATGTGATGGCTCCTAACGATATTGGGCGCCACGGGCAGCGATTTGCCCATGACGCACAAACGACGGGGGCAGGTTCACTGCGTGTAAAGCCCCCCTAAAGCTTGCATTATACAGTACTCCATTTTACAATCAGATTTCTATAAAGCTTTACCATTTTATCACAAAATTAGCTTGAATAATAGTATTTATCATGCTTATGTTTGTGATGAAGCATACTAAATTATTGGGCTATGTCATAGCAGTTGTGTAAACCTGCTGTGTACATATTTAAATGTGAGGATACGTTTTGGTCAATTTAAATGTCAGGAAAAATTTTAAATTTTAAATTATCCTTTAGAAAATGTTTAGATTGAAGTAGAACCAATTAAAGAAGGAACCTTCTCAAATTGATAGCATCAAGCATTTATCGCCTAAAGCTAAAGTTGCAGAACATTTAAAAGTGTAAATGACAGGTTAAACCAATTATTTCTGCAGTCATATTAACCCAAGGAAAAAGATCAGGCTGGGAACTCATCCCCAAAATATGAGAGAAAGGGTAACTGTCAATTAAAATATTATTACATGAATAACAAACAGCCCTTGGAAGCCTGGGATATTTTCCAAAGTAGACTGATTTCCCATGGAGGTTTATCCTGTATTTAGGTTTCAGCTAACACAGTATTTTCATCAAGTCAAATAAAAACAGGCACCTCAGTCCCACAGCGCCAGAGGGCCTATGACCTCGTGGTTGACTTAACGTATAAATCTATTCAACTTGGGATTGGTAGCAACACAGCTGCAACAATGGTATTTTCCAATATTACTTTACTCAAGAAGTTTTGAGATAAAGCAGAAGATATACTTTTACCTCAATTTATCATTCAAAATTACTTGCTATGAATTAATAAGGAAGGCGGAGATTGAAGAAAATTACATTGGTTATGCAATACTTTTTCCAAATCTAACTCAGCAGGCTTTGAAATAACTGAATGAAGATTCTCACCTTATCGATCCTCATCCACTTTTTTCCATTTCTTCCACAGTCACCATTGGTTTCACTGCTTCCCCCACTTTTCAGACTAGTATATGACACATGTGTAAAATGGCATGGTACAGTAACCATGGGCAAGGTAGTCGTCTCTTTTGCCCTGCCATGTTTCATAAAGATGAGGGTTCTGTCAGGGTGTGTGGACTTGTATTACAGTGATGTTACACCCTTGCAGACATGATGCCAATGGCAAAGACCTGATGCTGTATAACTTAGTGAGGGAGACAATAGTACTTTAAAAACAGTCAATTACTAAACAGATATTTGATGACAACTACACTGCAGTTCAAAAGTTTGGTGTCACCCAGACAATTTTGTCTTTACCATGAAAAATCATACTTTTATTTATCAAATGAGTTGCATAATGAATAGAAAATATAGTCTAGACATTGACTAGGTTAGAAGTAATGATTTTTGCTTGAAATAAGGAAATATCTAAAGCCTGCTTTACACGTTGCAATTTCGCATACGATAGCGTATGCGATTTGCAACGCCCCCATCATATGTGTGGCAAGTTCAATTTGTTGAACGTGTTGCACAAACGATTAACCCCAGTCACATGTACTTACCCGTCCATACGACCTCGATGTGGGCGGCGAATGTCCACTTCCTGGAGTGGGAGGGACGTTCGGCATCACATCGACGTCACGCAGCAGCCGGCCAATAGAAGCGGAGGGGCGGAGATGAGCGGGACGTAAACATCCCGCCCACCTCTTTCCTTCCGCATTGCCGGCTGGAGCCGCGGGTGGCAGGTAAGATCTGTTCAATGTTCCCGGGGTGTCACACACTGCGATGTGTGCTGCCTCGGGAACATTGAACAACCCGACGTGCAATTCGTCAGGATTCAACGACGTGTATGCGATGAACATTTTAACGTTCAATCGCAATCGCACGTACCTGTCACACACTACAATGTACCTTACGATGCCGGATGTGCGTCACTTACGACGTGAGCCCACCGACACATCGTAAGATATATTGTAGCGTGTAAAGCGGGCTTAAGTGACCCTAAACTTTTGAACTGTAGTGTATGTAGATCATGGGTACACAACTTTTTGTACATTCCTTCTTTGACACTGAGCATCTCTACACACACTCTGATAACTTCTTCATATTCAATTGTTCATGCCTCTCTTAGGGGCACTTTGCACACTGCGACATCGCAGGCCGATGCTGCGATGCCGAGTGCGATAGTGCCCGCCCCCGTCGCAGCAGCGATATGTGGTGATAGCTGGCGTAGCGAAAGTTATCGCTACGCCAGCTTCACACACACACACTCACCTGCCGTGCGACGTCCCTGTGGCCGGCGACCCGCCTCCTTGTTAAGGGGGCGGGTCGTGCGGCGTCACTGCGACGTCACACGGCAGGCGGCCAATCAGAGCGGAGGGGCGGAGATGAGCAGGATGTCAACATCCTGCCCACCTCCTTCCTTCCGCATATCCTACGGAAGCCGCAGTGAGGCCGGTAGGAGACGTTCCTCGCTCCTGCGACTTCACACACAGCGATGTGTGCAGCCGCAGGAGCGAGGAACAACATCGGACCATCGCGTCAGCGTAATCATGGATTACGCCGACGCTGCACCGATGATACGATTACGACGCTTTTGCGCTCGTTAATCGTATCATCCAGCCTTTACACACTGCGATGTCGCATGCGATGCCGGAAGTGCGTCATTTTCAATTTGACCCCACCGACATCGCACCTGCGATGTCGCAGTGTGCAAAGTGCCCCTTAGTCTTGCTTCCTTCACCACCACCCAGCTCCGTACCACAGTCCCATTACCGAAAGTCATCTTTTCCACAGGTGGTTCTGAATCTTGTCTTTCCTCTTCAAGGAACTGAGTTGCCAATATGGCCAAACAGCTTCTAGCTGTAATACTATTGTATGAACTGAGGATTTCGATTGCGTTAGGGCAATGACAACCAGAGATGAGTTCTTGGTGCAAAGAAGTTTTATAATATGCCACCAACAATATGTACACAGAAAAGAACATAAACACAATATATACCTGCCAGGTTCGGAGCAAAGGGGAATTCCCGGGACCACGCACCAGACTCCCCCAGGGAGGCCACCAGGAGCGAACCCCTATACAGGGGCTGTCTGGCGATCACCCCAGAAGGCCTAAATGCGCAGCAGCCGGGACACAAAAGGGCAACAGGTTATAGTCAACAAAAATGTCCGTACGGGATGTGGAACTCGGATCCTGGGTGGATATGTACTGGAAAGGACCAGGCACAAACACCAACCAGAGACAGCAGACAGAGTCCGGGACCAGCGAGGGCACAGCTCGATGAGACCAGGTGGAGTCCAGGGCCGGTGTCAGGTGATTCACCAGGATCCAAAATAACAACCAGGAAATGAGAGCAGTGGGGCAGGAGTAGATAGGAAGCAGTATACTCAAGCAACTAGACTAAGCTTAGGGGCGGGCTTTTAAACACATGAACAGGAAGTAGGGCAACAGAACAGAAAACTCCATGTTAACAAAGGGCAAGATCCTTCAGAAGCAAACTGGAAATCCCGGAACACTGACAGTACTCCCCCCCCAGAAACGGCCTCAGGACGAACCAGGGCCAGGCTTGTCCGGGTACCTCAGATGAAACTGAGCAATCTTCTGGGGTGCTCGGATGTTACCCACAGGTTCCCAGGAATCATCCTCGGGGGAGTACCCCTGCCAACGAACCAGATACTGATGCTGATGGAGCCGGGAGTCAATAATGTCCTCAACCACAAACTGCTCCTGGCCATCAACCATCACCGGTGGAGGAGGAGGCATGATACATCCCTGAAACAAATTAAGGGAAACCGGTTTCAGCAGGGAAACGTGAAAGACCGGGTGTACCTTCAAATTATGCGGTAACTTCAACCGACAGGCCACAGAGCTCACTATCCCGGTGATCTTGAACGGACCAATGAATTTCTGCCCCAGCTTCTGCGAAGGAACACCCAGTTTTAGATTCTTGGTGGACAACCACACCGAGTCTCCTACCTTATACATGGGCACCTCTTTCCGGTGAGTGTCTGCCGACTTCTTGTAACGCTCCTGAGCTGAAGCCAAAGAGTTCTTCAAAACCTCTAGATTTTGCTGTAGCTCCGTCAATCTGTCCTCCACCGCTGGCACTGAAACTGCTACTGGTGACCTAGGCAAAATACTCGGATGATAACCCAAGTTAGCGAAAAAGGCTTTACCTTAGTGGAGCTGTTCTAAGTGTTGTTATACAAGAACTCCGCCAAAGGAAGCAGCTTCAACCAATCGTTCTGCAGATGGCTGACATAATATCGCAGGTACTGCTCCAGGGTTTGATTAGTCCGTTCTGTTTGCCCATTTGTCTGGGGGTGGTATGCAGAATGCAAACAGACATCAATATGGAGTGCAGAACAAAACCCCTTCCAGAATTTAGAAGTTAACTGCACGCCCCGGTCAGAGATGATCTCGTCAGGTACCCTATGCAACCGAAATATATTCTGGATAACCAAATCCACTGTCTCTGCAGCTGAGGGAAGACTGGTACATGGAATGAAGTGAGCAGCCTTTGCCAACCGGTCCACTACCACCAAAATGATATTGTTACCGCCCGAGATGGGCAACTCCACAATAAAATCCATTGAGATGGATCCCCAAGGGGGCGAGATGGTATGGGTAATGGTTGAAGGAGTCCCGTAGGAGCCACACGAGGCACCTTGCACCACGCACAAACCACACATGAGTGGACATAGTCTTTCACATCCTTCAAACAGGTAGGCCACCAGAAAAAATGACTCAGAAATTCCTGCGTCTTCTGTACACCCCTATGACCTGCCAACACGGAGTCATGGACCAACTTGAGAACCCGAAGTCTTACAGCCTCCGGGACATAAATACGTCACTCTCTCAACCACACACCATTCCGAAGGACAAGAGTCACATCATGCGGGGGGCAGCAAGAAATTCGTCACCATCATAGGCCAGCATGATGTCCTTCCACAAGTCCTGGTCCTGGATTACTCCAACAAAATTGGCATCTGATAAAATGGTCTGAGACGGGGTTCCAGGCACGGAGTCCATGGCGTGGATTCGGGACAAGGCATCGGCTTTCCCATTACGTGACCCTGGACGGTACGTAACGATAAAATTGAACCGGTTAAGGAACAGGCTGCAACGGGCTTGCCGTGGAGACAGGCACCTGGCAGATTTAAGGAATTTGAGGTTATGATGGTCTGTGAGAACTACTACTTGTTGCGCTGCTCCCTGTAAGTGGTGTCTCCATTCCTTAAAAGCAGAAATAATCGCCAACCATTCCTTGTCCGCAATGTCATAGTTCTGTTCTGCAGGGGACAACCGGCGAGAAAAGAAGGCACACAGGTGCAAGAGAGTCTTGTCCCCAGTCCTCTGTGAAAGGATAGCCCCTAATGCATAATCAAAAGCATCGACTTCCACAATAAAAGGAAGTGCGGGATTCGGGTGTATTAGCATTGGCGCTGAGGTAAAACAAACCTTGAGACGATTGAAAGCTTCCTGGGCCTGGGCGGACCACACGAACTTCTGCCCCTTTTTGGTCAACAGGGTGATAGAACGGACGATCTCTTAAAAGTTGCGGATAAACCGTCTGTAAAAATTAGCAAAACCGACAAAGTGTTGTACCTCCTTGATGTTTCCCAGTTCCGGCCAGTCTAGAATTGCTCGTATCTTGCCAGACTCCATGTTCAGTCCCTGAGGAGAGATAACATATCCTAAAAATTGTATCTTTGAGCAATGGAATTCTCACTTCTTCAATTTAATATACAGGTGGTTATCCCTCAGACGGGCAAGTACTGTCTTGACGTGCTCCTGGTGTTCATGTAGGGAATCAGAAAAGATCAAGATATCATCCAGGTAAATCACCATGAACTGGTCCATTATATCCCTAAAAATATCGTTGACTAGATGTTTGAAAGTCGCAGGGGCATTACAGAGTCCGAAGGGCATCACTAGATACTCATAATGTCCATACCTACATCTGAACGCTGTTTTCCACTCGTCCCAGGGGCATATGCGGAGTAGATTATATGCCCCACGGAGATCCAATTTAGTAAATATTTTGGCCTGTTGTACTCTCTCCAATAGCTCGGGAATCAACGGCAACGGATACTGGTTCCGGATGGTTATCTTATTAAGTTCCCGGTAGTCGATACAAGGTCACAGAGTCCCCTCTTCACAAAAAAGATGGGTGCCCCCGCTGGTGAGGTAGAAGGTTGAATAAATCCCTTGGCTAGGTTTTCATCGATATAATCTTTCAGTGCTTGTAACTCTGGGGCCACCAACGGGTAGACATGACCAGATGGGATTTCTGCCCCTGGGAGTAATTCTATGGGACAAACATACGGTCTATGCGGGGGGAAACTGATCTGCTTTTTTTTTGTCGCATATATCTGCGAATTCATGATAAACCGGGGGTAGGACAGATACCTGTACAGTGCCCTCCGCGTACTGTGTTACTGGAACCAGTACAGTTGGACTAATGGTCGGACCACTCTGGGGTGGGAAGGATATTTCTTTAGTCTCCCAATCGATGACTGGATTTGTAGACCGCAGCCAAGGAATTCCTAAAATTATCGGAAAATGGGGAGAAGAAATCAACATGAAACAAGGGTCTCCTGCTGACCTGGTTTCATCACGCATTCAAGGGGTACTGTCTCCTGATCAACTGGTCCGGAAACTAATGGAGAACCATCAACTGTCTCCATGGTAACCGGTGAGGATCTTTGTTGAGTCTGGATATCGTGTTTCCTGCAAAAGAAGAGTCCATGAAATTTCCCCCTGCCCCAGAGTCTATCATAGCAGATGTAGGAATTGATTGTCCCTCCCACCGAATCTGAATGGGAAGCGAGCAATGGGTGTATTTCCCTTCCGGGTCCTTAGGTGAAGTTGACATCAATGTCGAGGGAAATACCACATCCAGGTGTATACTTGTTTCAGAGATGTCGGACTCTGCGTCCGTGTTGTCACACTCTGCCACTGCTGCCAGTACCTTATTCGGGTGATTGGGACGTTTTTGGCAGTCAATCAGAAAATGGTCCGATTGACCACAATAGAAACACAAACGCTCACGGAGCCGATGTTCACAATGTTCGTTGGTCTCTTGCCTTTGCAGAGAGTCCACTTGCATAGCAACATCCTCGGCCTCCCGTGGCATCTTGTGAGCGGGTTCCCTAGAAGGAAAAGCAAAGTTGGTTACCCGGTTTACAGCTGCCCATTTTTCCTGTCAGCGTTCCGTCAAGCGGGTATCGATACGCACACAGTGTCGGAGAAACAGTTCAAAATCCCGTGGAGATTCGGCACGAGCTAACTCGTCCTTGATGGTACCGGACAGACTCTTTCGGAAAACTGACAATAGTGCATTATTTCCCCAGTCTGTGTCTACCACTAACCTTTTGAACTCGGTGGCGTATTCGATGACAGACCGTTTTCCCTGACGTAAAGAAAGCAGAGCCGATTCAGCGGTAGCACGGCGATTAGGATCATCAAACATTTGTGCCATGGCTGTTAAAAAGTCATCCAGGTTATCTAAATGGATATCACAATTCTCAATCATAGGATTAGCCCAAGCCAGTGCTCGTGAGGTTAAAAACATGATTATACATAATACCTTTGACCGGTCAGACCGGTAATAATCAGCATGTACATCAAAAAACAGTATACACTGATTAACAAACCCACGGAACTGACTTCGATCGCCACTGAAACGAAATGGAGGTAACCTAGGCATACCGGGAGCTGATACGGATGTAGTGGGGGCGGCTTCCTGAGCCTTCACTCTGGCTTGCAAATCCTGAATAGCCGGACCAAGTACCTGGTGATTGTGGCCCGGCTGTACCTCCACGTCTCTAAGTTTAGTTTGCACTGCCTCCATCTCCTGCTGCTAGGAGTTAATCACGGAGAAAAGTTGATCTACTCGTGTTTCCGTCATTGCCCCAGCGAAATCCTCTTAGTTGGGCTTGAGTATAATGTAATACTATTGTATGAACTGAGGATTTCGATTGCGTTAGGGCAATGCCAACCAGAGACGGGTTCTTGGTGCAAAGAAGTTTTATAATATGCCACCAACAATATGTACACAGAAAAGAACATAAACACAATATATACTTGCCAGGTTCGGAGTGAAGGGGAATTCCCGGGACCGCGCACCGGACTACCCCAGGGAGGCCACCAGGAGCGAACCCCTATACAGGGGCTGTCTGGCGATCACCCCAGAAGGCCTAAATGCGCAGCAGCCAGGACACAAAAGGGCAACAGGTTATAGTCCAAAAATGTCCATACAGGATGCGGGACGCGGGTCCTAGGGTGGATATGTACTGGAAGGGACCGGGCACAAACACCAACCAGAGACAGCAGACAGAGTCTGGGACCAGTGAGGGCACAGCTCGATGAGACCAGGTGGAGTCCAGGGCCGGTGTCAAGTGATTCACCAGGATCCAAAATAACAACTAGGAAATGAGAGCAGCGGGGCAGGAGTAGACAGGAAGCAGTATACTCAAGCAACTAGACTAAGCTTAGGGGCGGGCTTTTAAACAGATGAACAGGAAGTAGGGCAACAGAACAGAAAACTCCATGTTAACAAAGGGTAAGATCCTTCAGAAGCAAACTGGAAATCCCGGAACACTGACACTAGCTTGCTGATACCTATGTAACTCTTGCCTAGGATACTCTCTTTGTCTTACGTTTCTGCACTATCCTGGCCTGTTACCTTTATGATTTGTAAACTCAGGGGCCATACTGCTAGGCGTTCTGTTCCAGGATCCATCTACAGTTGTTCATTCTATTTTTTTATCAGCTCCATTCTGAAGCACACTCTGCATCTCAGTGAGCTCTATTTTTCTCTCTCCTCAGGATCTCGCTATTCTTTGTCTCAGTCTCTGCTCGCTCTAGAGCTACAAACGTCATGCTATAGTCAGAACATAGGTCTCTCACTACTGAACACTGGGCTTCATCTTAAAGGCAATCTGTCACCAGTAGGGCTGAGCGGATCCGAACTGTAAAAGTCTGAATCCACGCGGAGGAAGAAGCCACCATATGGCTACTTAAAGGGAATAAGCAGCATGGCTAAAACAGGTTTGTATGTCCCTTAACAATAACAAATATACTTAAACACAGTCTTTGTTACACCTCGTGGCTTTCCTGTAGCAAGGAATGAGGTGGTCTCCCATTCCTTGTCTGCCACGAGCCCTCCTGCTCAGCAGCGCCAAAGGTCTGGGAGACTGCACGGTCTGCCTCCTTGGAGATGCATTGGAAGGGTGACACCTAGTGGTTCTCCCCTTGCAAAAAATGGAGCGGTCTGCAATCCCTTGCCTGCCACGGGCCCTCCTGCTCAGCATCACAGAGGGTCTGAGAGGTTGCACAGTGTGCAAAGGATGGATGCTCAGGGAAGCAGCAAGACTTCCCTTATCTTTGCACATTGTGAAACCGAGGATCCCGCCTTTATGACCCAGAGGCAGGAAGATGAGCATGTGCCCCACGTGACGTCTTCTGATTCGCTCACTGATATCACACGGCCCGATAACGAGGCTGGTGATGTGCTGAATTCTGATTGGGTCACACCCATCTCGCACCCACCCTTGGGTGGAGCTACGCCTCCTTAAAAGCTCCCCCTGCCTTCATGGCGGCGCGCGACCGTCCTTCTATGTTTGGATGTCTGGCAGCGTGCTGCCATGCCACTGTACAGACATCATTGTCTTTTGTGGGCTTTGCCCTTGCTGCTCAGGTAGCACCTGGTTTGCAGGTCTTGACCCTGCCTTGCTGCTCTGGCAGTACTCCGTTTAGCAGGCTGTGTTCCTGTCCCAGGTGAGCTCCTTGAGTCTCTGTTGGACTCACCTGTTTCTGAAGCACACGTGCGTGGGCACCTCTGTGCTACCCTTGTGCCATATTCCTGCGACTCCCACTGGCACACGTGCGTAGGTACCTCTGTGCGTCTCCATGCAACAGGTACACCGAACGAGAAGCCCCGAGTCATACAACCCTCACTGGTTAGGGCGGACTGGTGTATATAGATCGTCTGTGACATTCCAGACGATCACTAGTAGCAACCCGCTCATTCTTTCCTGACCATAGTAGCGGTCCCTTACACCGCACAGTGGACCTTGACCGGCGGAAGCTGTCCATTTCCCATCTTGGCACGCTTCCCCGGGTCCCCCTCGTAACAAGTCTTTATGGTGAAAATTATTTTAATGCAGTACATGATGGTCACTTATCCATCCCAACCTCCATGTCAACCACTTCCTTTATGATACCGAAATCTAACGCAGACCACTTGAACTATTGTAATTACATACCTATTTCCCTGATCAATATTGCCTCTAAACTCAAGGCTAAATTGTTGACTCTTCACCTCCACATTGAGCTGGGAGCCCTGATTAATGTGGACTAGTAGAGACAAGACTGGTCTTCAGGAGATTAGTAACAAAAAGTCTCTTTCTCTTTAAAAAAGACAGAAATGTAAAGCTACACAACTAGAAGGCATATAATAAAATATGATTCTGAAAGCAAGTAAATCTTTGTCATATACTTTACTTTACATATGTAGGTCCCCATAGGTGTAAATGGTGAGTCCAAGTTCTGGATAGGGGATAATACAGGTAAACTATTAGAACACATAGGAAAATACTTAACCACCAGGTGTTTTGAGCATTGTCATGGTCTTCTTGGCGTTAAAAAGTCTATCAGGGTTGGGAAAAGTTGAAAGTCATTAGGTGGTCAACTGGTGAAAACAGAATAAGCACATCTGATGGGGTTTTGTCAGTTGAATGTAGTTGGGTTGACTTTGGAGTGTGTGTGTGTGTGTGTGTGTGTGTGTGTGTGGGATTCATTGACATGGCATGTGTGGATAGGGTTGCTGCTTAGATTTGTTCTTTGGTGTGGTAGAAGTGAAACTTAATGACAATACGTCAGCGGAAAGCATCAGATTTAAACTTGCTCAGGGCTTATTGGATGCAGTCCATCTCTCGACATTTGATAGAAATCCCCAGCAGGAACTTTTGGAATAGAGCAGTAACTGTTGATTTCAGCTGTGTGATAGTTTCTGGAAGGCTTCTGATATGGAGATTCCTTTTGCAAGCTCAGTTTTCAAAATCCTCTAGGTTATTATTGAAGGAATGGATTTCTTTTAGCATCTCCATTTCCTTTTTGTGAGAAACAAGAAGCTAGAATTTATCTTTTCTTCTCCAGGGCTGAGATGTGATAGATCAGTTCTCTGATCTTTTCAGTGAGGTCTTTGGAGACTTTAGCAGACATTTTGGACAGTTCATTATGTAGAATAGATTGAAATTGGAGCAATAGTGTTTTCTGGTCAGATATTTCGACCAAAGTGGCAGCTGCAGATGAGGAGTTGATTTCAGATTCCATTACATCTGTAGTAGAAGAGTTTGATAATTTATCTAAGGAGAAAGACTCATTGTGCTGTCAAGAAATTATAATGCCCTGATTTTGTTTAAAGGCTTCACTGAGGATGACAGACAAGGTATGCACCCAGTGGTGGCACTAGTTATGAAGGACCAGCTGGAGGTGTAAATATTCATTAGGAGAACATTAGTAGCACTACACTTTGCATGAAGAGAGGGATAGGATCAGAGTATAATTATGGAGTAGATAAGCACACAGGAGCTTAGCTCAGGTTAGGCATGATGCAGAAATATAAAAATAAAGACAAATTACTAATCTCTGAAATACTAGAGCTGAGTTCCTTAGGTTGGCAAACTATTGCAGAGTCCAAAGTCTGATTGGGATCTCTGTTGACATAATTCAAAAAAATTAAGACTATGTATGCAATCCAGGGCATTCAGCAAACTAGTTGTATATGTCATACATAATATAATGTTCCCTTAGTAATACTCTACAGAGTGGCGCAAGGTGGTAGTTGAGGGAGAGGGCTTGACTCTGGACATCTCGGCAGGCTATGTGAAATACCTGGTCCTGGATGGGTGTGGGGACTTCGGCCATGTCGGCTGGAAAACCGTATAGGCCGCATATGCCACTGGTGTTGGTTGACCGGAACTGGATGATGACTTACATGCACAAGGAGACCAACTGTTCACTTGAAATCACAGGTCTTTACTCGACAGTTGATTGTCATTCACACTTGTACACTCCAGATAGCTGACGCATATCTATCATCCTGAACGTTACATTTTCACTTTGCATTAACAAACACAGTTCAACTTCCCACTAGGTTGCATCCAATCTAACTGGACTGATGAGTTCCAGTGCAACCAAGTTCAGCATTACAGTGCACACCATGACAGTCACCTTTCCTTCTTGCAGTCCCACATCCGGTCTCCTCACGGGTACCAAAATGACTAGAGTAAAGCGTTGCACATCTCGGACGTCTAATGGAACACCACTAGGTTGGTTGACTACATCACATACCAGTTAAGGTTAATCCGGTACCTTAATGATTAAGGGGCCTGGCCACTAGAGTCCTCCACCAGTTAACCAGTACATTGACGGTTAAAGACCTTGGATGTTAGGATTCCATCCTTCGGTTCCTCTCTCCTGGAGCCACTCCGTCTGAGGATTGGCATCTAGCTACAATGCTGTTTGTAATTTGTGTCTCCAGCCTCTCTAAGAATCACGCTTTTTTGCCTTCTATCTCCTTTGCTCTGTTGCCACAAAGCACCCACTGTATGCGACCTTATCAGCTGACCAACTATATGTCTGTAACATTGGCTCACTAGGCCATGATTGACTCTTTCCAAAATGAACTGTCCTTTCCTTGTCAGCTGACCTCTCCCAGGGTGGGCTACTCCCAACACATAACTGTTTCTGTTCCTTTGGTCTTCTGCTGGACAGATTGAACCTTTTACCTACATAAAAATTCACACTAAGTACTATACATTACATATTGCATTATCAACACTGCTACACATTAACATTACAATACAATACATCATACTTCATATAGCACATCCCACCACAGTATTTACAAAAGATCAAAATATAAATTATATTACAATACAATGACTCAATTGATGTCTTCGGGGGCAGAAACTCAGCCTCCATTGTCCACCACTCTTACAATTCTACTTGGTCTGTATGTAGCAGGCTAGTATCAAAATAGCTCCAGTGGTGTTAGGAATTAAACGGGTTGTCTGGTCTAAAGCCACAAGTCTGCAGTCACTGTATATGAATGTGATATGCATACTCCCTGCCAGAAACCAACTAGATGGGTTTGGTCTTGCACAATGAAAGTATATTGAGTGGGGCCACAACAATCTAGTCAGATTGTGACTAAGAGTATGTATAACCCATACTCTCAGCTAGTACCATTCCCAACTCTGAAATCGGCGAATCCTCATAGTGCATGCAGTGTGAGAATACATAAGTGTGCAGTCACATAGAGTGACTGCAGACTTAAGGATAAAGACCGGACAACCCCTTTAATAGTAAACATCAATAGGGTAAAAATGGTTTCTTTACTCCAGCAAATTGGGGCAAAGATAAAGTCAGTACCTGGTCGTGGAGTGGCTATTGCTGCAGAAGCTGTGGCTACAATAATGTGGTATGACATGTTTTCAGCATGCGGGAGATGCAGGAACTGGGAATAGTGGTATAGATATAGAATATATTGCAGGTCATGGTGGTGTGGAGCTGGAGGAAGCCAAGCCAGGTCTTCTCACATTTAGAGTTTCGGATCACAGACCATGGGAGTGTCTGCCAAGATGCAGGCCCCAGAGAACTTCAAAGCAGGTAGTGAGCAAGATCCCCTTCTCCCCACAAACCAGAGTCACAGTGCAATGAATCCAGGAGTAAACATAATCTGTGGCAGTAACCACTGGGTGCAGAGAAGCATACGTGTTTCCTTAGTAGATGTGCTATTACATTGGTGAGGATCACTCAGTGTTGGAAAAAATGCACATTGTCATGGCCTAACACTCAATTTAGTCTGTGGCTGTGTATAGTGGTGTAGGCCTCATATAAAAAAAATAGCTCAAAGTTGCTCTAAAACCCCCTGAACAAGATTTTAAACTGATCTGGGAGATCTCTAAAAGCATGATTTGTACTTGCCATGTTAGGCTCAATATGACAAATTCTTGTACTGTTTATCATGTTTAAGAATGTTTTCATTATTATTGGTTGTCAATGTGTGATGGGACTTTTATCACGAAGGGTAATAATTATACATGTTTAAAGGATGTTTTAATGGAAGCTGAAAAAGACCTCAAGCCGTCAAACTGAGGTAGAAACTTATCTTTTATCAATGAAGTCCATGCGTTAATTCATATTGCTTGACTGGTGAATTGAGGTTTCTATGACATTCAGTTCAGTCTCAGTACAGTGCTCACTAGTGCTGCCCGGTGGTTCACCTGTGAGCCTCTACCATTCCTCCTGGAACTGTTCCTCCTATATTTTCATTGTTGCTAATTCAGAAGGGATTTTGGGTCCTGGGATTTGGTCACAGAAGCAAAGCAGAACTTCTTTGTGGAATTTTGACATATGTGTTGCGGTGCCTACAGAACAAATGTCTGAGATGCCCAGTAAACTGTACCTCTACTTCTTTTTTGTTTCTGCGGTACCTCACCTGGAAGTACTATTTGTTTTTTCCATTACTAACATGTAAAAATGAAAAGACTAAAACTAAGCTCTATCTTAGATATGTCCCATACTGATCGTCTCATATTGTCTTCTTTAACATTGAACTCTGATATCTATATATATAACAATAGTACATCAATCTATCCATTTATCTTTCTATCTGACTAGCTATCTATCTACAGTGGGGGAAAAAAGTGTTTGATACACTGACGATTTTGCAAGTTTTCCCACCTAGAAAGAATGGAGAGGTCTGTAATTTTTATCGCAGGTACACTTCATCTGTGACAGAATTTAAAAAAAAGACAAAAAAATCCAGAAAATCTCATTGTATGATTTTTAAATAATTAATTTACATTTTATTGCATGAAATAAGTAATTGATACAATAGAAAATCAGAACTTAATATTTGGTTTAGAAACCTTTGTTTGGAATTACAGAGGTCAGATGTTTCCTGTAGTTCTTGACCAAGTTTGCACACACTGCAGCAGGGATTTTGGCCTACTCCTTCATACAGATCTTCCCCAGATCTTTCAGGTTTTGTGGCTGTCACAGAACAACATTGAGTTTCACCTTCCTCCTAAGACTTTCTTTTGAGTATAGGTCTGGAGACTTGCTTGGCCACTCCAGGATCTTGAAATAGCCACTCCTTAGTTGCCCTGTCAGTGTGATTTGGGTCATTGTCGTGCTGGAAGACCCAGTCATGACCCATGTTCAATGCTCTTACTGAGTGAAGGAGGTTGTTGGACAAGATCTCATGACACATGACCCCATCCATCCTCCCTTCAATATAGTGCAGTCATGCTGTCCAGTTTGGAGAAAAGCACCCCTAAAAGTATGTTTTCACACCCATACTTTACGGTTGAGACAGTGCTCTTGAGGTTGTACTCATCCTTCTTCTTCCTCCAAACAGTGAGGGGAGTTGATGCTAAAATGTTCTATTTTGGTCTCATCTCACTTCATGACCTTCCCCCATGCCTCCTCTGGATCAACCAGATGGTCACTGGCGAACTTCAAATTGGCCTGGACATGTACTGGTGTGAGCAGTGGGACCTTGCATTATCCATGATGGTGTAGGTTGTTACTAATGGTAATCTTCGAGACTGTTGTCCCAGCTCTCTTCAGGTCCTGTAGTTCTGTGCTGATTTCTGACTTTTCTTAGAATTATCCTTACCCCATGAGGCAAGATCTTGCATGGAGACCCAGGCCAAGTAAAATTGACAGTCAGCTTGTGTTCTTCCATTTTGTAATAATTGTGCCAACAGTTGTCTTCCAACCAAGCTGCTTGCCTTTTGTTCTGTAGCCCATTTCACTCTTGTGCAGGTCCATAATTTTATCCCTGGTGTTCTTAGACAGCTCTTTGATCTTGGCCAGGGTAGAGAGGTTGGAGTGTGATTGATTTAGTGTGTGGACAGGTGTCTTTTATATAGGTAACGGGTTCAAACAGGTGCAATTAATACAAGTAATGATTGCAGAGTAGGAGGACTGTGAGCCATAATTCTGCTGGTTGTTAGGTGATCAAATACTTATTTCATGCAATAAAATGCAAATTAATTATTTAAAAATCATACAATGTAATTTTCTAGATTTTTTTTATTCTGTCACAGTTGAAGTATACTTAAGATAAAAATTACTATTTTTTTGTAGATGGGAAAACTTACAAAATCTGCCATGTATCAAATTCTTATTTTCCCCACTGTATCTATCTACAGTATCTATTTCTCTTTCTATCTGTCTATCTATCTATCTAGATATCTACATCATACGGCATTTGATTTTACTTTATCATAAAATATATTTTCATATATATTTCGAAAATTAGGAAAGTATGGAAATTCCACTAAATAATGTAAATGTTCTCTATAAGTTCTCAACTGCACAATGAGAAACATTGCAGGATTTACCAGCAGTATATGATTTATAAAAGTGTTGTAGCAACCCAGATTTCATCCTAATTACCTGTATGTGATGCCCAGCCACCACAGCCCTGACAAGAGATGAATCATTACCCCATCTAAAAGCCAAAAGATATTCAAATCCATGCAGCAATCATATTTTGTAGGGATTTTTATCTTCACAGCTGAACTTTGTATGGCCGACTGCTGACTCCTGGTGTGTCCCATGTCCTGCTGCTCAGGTTTGTTAACCACCTGCCATGCAACATACCCATATAGTGTCTGCTGCTGATAACTCTTCTTTATAATGCCATAAATTCATAGTATCTTCAACCTTGCTTGTGTTGAATCTATATTACATCATTTTAAGATGTGGCTCCTATATGTCATGATTTAAAGGCCTATAAAAATATCTCTCTGCATTACATTGCTTGTTATTTCTACAGTTGATGTCTTTTGGATGTGTACGACTCCCTGTTCTTTGTAACTGGTTGCAATGGAGCTTATTACTGGCTGCTAGCTTTAGCAGATTTCATCTCATGACTTTTCATCATTTAATACATACACCCAATTATGGTTTTCAAGCATTTTCTAAAATATTTTGCACAAGTGTACAGTTTTGTGATTGCTGCTGACACCTAGTATCTGTTCTCATATTTTGGTTTTCATCAACCGTTACTAATTAGCAAAGAACTGAAGTGTCGTCGTTACAACAATATAGTTATAGTTTATTTGTTTCGCTAATATGACAATGTGGAAATTGCAATTATCTCCAATAGTGTTATGTTTTATTAAATTTGAACTCAGGTAGTGCTGGGGTTTGTAGAAACAGTCGTATGCGTATTAAATAGCCAAGAGAGGTGGAAAAAGTGTAATATATCTGCATTTTAACATTTCGAATTATAACTGAATGGAAGTCAAGGTAAACTGTGCAGATAAGTGTATTCTACTGTCATAATTTACCCTGCACATTGAAATGTCAACAGTCTAATTACAGAAGTTCTCCCAGAGATTTTCCATACCACCAACTTATTCAGCTCACCCCATCTGTAAGTGTTTTATAATAAAACTTATCCAAATTATCTCTCTATTTAAAAAAACAAACATTATACAGAGCAAATTATTCTGGGCTGCAGTGGTTATCGCAATTTGAAGTCTGGGTTGTAGTGGTTATCGCAATATGAAGTGCACTAATTATTAATTAGGTTCAGGATTTTACCTTTTGAATATTAAAATTAAAACTCTAACATATTTTCTAAAAAAAAAGATATTAGAAATAATATTGATGTGAAAATAAGTGGATACATACTATAATGGTAGCCCATACAGCTGACCCAGGACAAGAGAGAATATACAGTAAAAAGGACCTGTCTGCAGGATATTCGAGCCATAACTAAAAGTTAGAATAGGAAGCCCTTTGAATGCTTATTACATTCATACCGTCATGGCCCAAGTTAGTTGCCATGATTGTTTCTGCAAACAGAACTCCTAATGATTTTGCAGTAGCTGGTATATTGATCTCGCAATGTCATCAGCAGCTCATTGCGCATGTGCTGCCCCTTCAACTGAAACGATCCCAGGCAATGATGGACACTGCAACAGAGAGGAAGATCACTGAGGGAAGAGTGTCTTGTCAATCAATGACTGGAGGCCGGTGGTGGGTGACAAGGCATTGCAGAGCAGCTGAGTGAAGTGCCAGCCCCAATGCACTTAAGAATAAAACTTAAAAATAGATTCCTCAAACAAGCCCCAACAAAATTCTACTAGAAAGGAATAAGCTTTAAAGGGGTTTAACATTCTTACCTTTACTTAGGCGTTGAATACGCCTGCTGACAGGTCCTTTTGAAAATATTGTACTGTCACAAAATGATTGTGTTAAAACCTAGATTTTTATGGCAAGCATTTTTTTTTTTAAGAATTCTAGTAACTTTTTTTTTAAATTTTCTCAGTTAAACCTTTTTTTAAAAAAAATAATGAAACCTTGCAGCTTTCACAATAGGCTGACACCTTCTGTTCTCACATATAAATTTCATAAGTTAACCCAATTTACAGTAGTTAATGGGCACAGTTTATCTCCTCCCAATTCCTACACATTATCTGTCTGCAAAGCCTCACTTTCTGCTATATGGAGATTTATCTTTTTATTTCCCTCATTACATAGAACTAAAAGAAATTTGAAGGGACAATACAGTCATTTCTGCAACAGGTGGAGATGGCTAGAGAGTTGCATAATAAAATAAATCACAAAGGTGAGTACACCCCTCGCAATTTTGTCTATATTTTATTATATCTTTCATGAGACAACACTGAAGATATAACACTTTAATATAAGGTAAAGTACTCAGTGTGCAGCTTGTATAACATTGTACATTTGCTGTGCCCTCTAAATAACTCAACACATAGTCCTTAATGTCTAAACCGCTAGCAACAAAACTGAGTACACTCCTAAATGAAAATGGCCAAATTGTGTCCAAAGTGTCAATTTTGTTTGAGTGGCCACTGTTACTTTGAAGCACTGCCTTAACTCTCTTGGGCATGGAGTTCACTAGAGCTTCAAAGGTTTCCACTGGAATCCTCTTCCACTCCTCCATGATGACATCATGGAGATGGTTGATGTTAGAGACCTTGCGCTCCTCCATCTTCCATTTGAGGATGCTCCACAGATGCTCAATAGGGTTTAGGTCTGGAGACATGCTTCGCCAGTCCAGCAGCTTTACCCTCAGTTTCTTAAGCAAGACAGTGGTTGTCTTTGAGGCGTATTTGGGGGATCATGCTCTACTTCAGAATGTTACATTACCTGTTGACATTCAGGGTTCCCTCAATGAATTGTAGGTCTCCACAGCTGGCGGCATTCATGCAGCCCCAAACTAATGATACGCCCACCACTATGCATGTCTATTTATCTTGGTCTCATCAGCCCACGGAACATGGTGGTGAAGTGTCCATGCAGCTAAAAAAGTTAAAGAATAGTCCAGGACACTTCATTATAGAAAGCAGACACTCCCATAAAAGAGAAGAAAGAAAACAGAAGACCCCATAATTATACTTACCAGACACCAAACGGGAGAACCTGCAGTGGAATGCACACCCACACACATCAGATTGCACACAGATCAGATCACACACACAATCACACATCAGATCACACACACACTCACCAGATCCTGCAATACCGATTGCTTCTATCTGGCAGGTGTACCTGGGACACGGTACAGTGGAGCGCGAGGACCTGCAGTGGAACGCACGGAGGACCCAGCAGTGGAAGACATCCTCTATGCATTCCACCACAGGTCCTTGCACTCCACTGCACTGCATCCCAGGATCCTCTGCCGGCTGGAAGTAATTGGTATCACTGGATGTGGTGAGTGTGTGTCTGTGATTGTGGGTGCAATCTGGTGTGTGTGTGTGTGTGTGTGCATGAGTGTGTAGTGACCAGCCAGGGAGGCCTCTGGCTGTGTAGTCGTGGCAGCACTATATTCAAGGCACATCCCTGGCTTCATCACTTCTTTAATGTTGAGAGAGTGTATGTCAGTGTCTTCATCGGCCGATGCACAAAGAGGCTGCAGGCAACAGTCCAGATGCAATAAAAACGACATTTATTCACAAAGTTAAAGAGGAAAAACACTCCGGTCAGCGGATTCCGGCAATATTAGTGGAGCTGGGGACAACCTGCCCAAACGCACCCTCTGATGGGGATATGCCCAGAGTTCTTCTCCCACTCTTCAGCCAAGCATACACCGGACCCACACCGGCAGAATAGGCTTTAAGGTTGCGCCACTGGACTCCCACTCTTCAGCCAAGCATACACCGGACCCACACCGGCAGAATAGGCTTTGAGGTTGCGCCACTGGACTCCCACTCTTCAGCCAAGCATACACCGGACCCACACCGGCAGAATAGGCTTTGAGGTTGCGTCCACCTCCTTATCTCCGGTGTCCCCTGATGTTCCGCTCACACAATCGCACTTGCCGCTCCAGATGTTCACACTCCGCTGACCCGGATCTTTCTAACTCACACACATTCAGACCTTGCCTAGCAATCCGGCCGACTCCTCCTCCCCGGTGGCAACAGCCGTCCCACCCGGCCACTAGGGGGTGCCCTAACACATCATATACAATAATAAAACATTTTTAATAACAACAGTGCCGGGTTATCTATGCTAGACTAGTAGGGGGTAGGCCCACCCACTACATGCCTCCCCTCTTAAAATCCGAGCCTCCCGGCAAGGCTCTTTAAACACATAAAAACATAAACACATAAAAACCTTTCGGTTCAGTCCTCAACAGCGGCACCAGTTCAGCGGCGCTCCCGGTCTTGAGGGGCGCTTGATGGCGCAACAGCGCTCCCGGTCTCTGGATAGCGCCCGGAGGCTCAACAGCGCTCCCGGTCTTAGATGGGTGCCCGGAGGCTTCAGTAGCGCTCCCGGTCTTCGCTGGAGGTGCCCGGAGGCTTCAAGAGCGCTCCCGGTCTTTGCTGGGGGCAACAGGCCCGTAAAACTTTACAACAACAGAGGAACTTTCTGCCGGTCTGGAACAACACCGGTCTCGGCAAGTGCTGGAGGCAACAACTTACTCTGGGGGCCAGGCTCTCTTCCATTCTTCCGCTTGAGCCTGGATGTAGGCCCCCAGAGTTTGTCCCGGCTGGCGGCGGATTCGCCTGAAAGACACCGGGGCGTAGGGCGGTTCCTCCGGCACAGCTGCTGCAGCTCCTCTTGGCGGTGATGGCGTTTCTGCCCGGGATGGTGGTGGCGCGGCGGGCGACGCGTCCAGCATGAAAACCGGTCTGTTGTTGACATTTTGCGTCACCGCTACCACGGCTGGAACCCTCTCCGGATCGGGGGTCGGTTCAGCCACTGCCTCTGGGATGACAGCCTTGATGCGCCTGGGGTGCGAGGGCTCAGACAGACTCGGCCTAGCGTGACTCCGGCGCCGCTCTTGCTGCTCCTCCCACTCAATCTCCTCCTGCCACTGCTCCGCTTCCCGGGAGGTCGGCATGCGGGAGACACAGACAGCAAACAGGCCGCGGCTACCGGCGTCCGGCAGGAAGGTGACTTTCTCGCCCGGCCAAAGGGTGTGCAATCGCTTAGGGAGTCCTTCGACATCGAGATGAACCCGGTTATAAAAATAGTCATCCCCGGTCTCTACTTCTCGGATGAAGCCGTATCCCTCTTGCTGGTTAAACTTGACTACCACCCCGGTCACAAACTGCTGGGCTAGCTTCTCGCCACCGGAACCGGACAGCATTTCCCGGACAATGGTCTCAGCCAGGAGCCGTTCCTGGACGGGGTCAGGCTTCGGGGGCGGAACACTGGGGCGCGCCTTCTCCGGCGGGGCGATGACTGGGTCCCAGAAGAAGCCCAGGTGGTCCTCCTCTAGACGCCCAGCTAACTCCTCAGCCGACTCTGGCGCCGGGACAAGTGGTGTGGCGACGGCGTTAAGCTGCGGGGTGTCCCATGGGAAAGCAGCAACCCCCGGACGACTTGGCATGGGCGGGGTAGCGTAGGTCGCCTTTACCTCTGTAATGGTGCTCCCGGTTTGAGCGTCCCATGAGGTCTTCCAAGAGACCTTGTCCGGTCTTGTAGAGCCTCCCGGCCCAATGGGAAGGTCCGCTATCGCGGCCTCGCTAGCAGGGGCGAACCGGGGTCGGCCTCGGCCAAGGCTGATGAGGGCCATAGTCGTCGCCAACTCCGCAGGTTGCCCAAAGTTCTCCATCTCGGTTCTCAACAGAATCGCTGATAATGGCGGTGGTGTCGACGCTGAGACTGGAGGAAGTGGAGGCGGGTCTTCATTTCCCGCTCTTAAACGAACTCCACCCCCAGCCTCACGCATCATTTCGACTCCTCCGCTGAGGTACTTCTTTTTCTTTTTCTTCTTCCATGCCCTGGAGCTGGCGCCTCCCCTCTTTGGGCGGAGTACTCCATGCTTTCTCTTCGGCACCGGCCAGCCCCAGGCTCTTCTTTCGGCGCCAATTTTCCGCGCCTTTTCTATTTCTTCACAGACGTCGGCCATCTTGCCGCCATCTTGTGCCCGGTCCAACGCCTTGGGCACTTCTTCCTCCCACCATGGGACTGGGAATCTTCTTTCATCGTCCAAATTCCGTGCTTCAGGCACTACTTGGTCTTCAGACTCCTGGTTCTCCGGCAAGGGACTCGGATCCTGCCGACTACGCCACATGTAGTGACCAGCCAGGGAGGCCTCTGGCTGTGTAGTCGTGGCAGCACTATATTCAAGGCACATCCCTGGCTTCATCACTTCTTTAATGTTGAGAGAGTGTATGTCAGTGTCTTCATCGGCCGATGCACAAAGAGGCTGCAGGCAACAGTCCAGATGCAATAAAAACGACATTTATTCACAAAGTTAAAGAGGAAAAACACTCCGGTCAGCGGATTCCGGCAATATTAGTGGAGCTGGGGACAACCTGCCCAAACGCACCCTCTGATGGGGATATGCCCAGAGTTCTTCTCCCACTCTTCAGCCAAGCATACACCGGACCCACACCGGCAGAATAGGCTTTAAGGTTGCGCCACTGGACTCCCACTCTTCAGCCAAGCATACACCGGACCCACACCGGCAGAATAGGCTTTGAGGTTGCGCCACTGGACTCCCACTCTTCAGCCAAGCATACACCGGACCCACACCGGCAGAATAGGCTTTGAGGTTGCGTCCACCTCCTTATCTCCGGTGTCCCCTGATGTTCCGCTCACACAATCGCACTTGCCGCTCCAGATGTTCACACTCCGCTGACCCGGATCTTTCTAACTCACACACATTCAGACCTTGCCTAGCAATCCGGCCGACTCCTCCTCCCCGGTGGCAACAGCCGTCCCACCCGGCCACTAGGGGGTGCCCTAACACATCATATACAATAATAAAACATTTTTAATAACAACAGTGCCGGGTTATCTATGCTAGACTAGTAGGGGGTAGGCCCACCCACTACAAGTGTGTGTGCATGAGTGTATGTGCAGTATCTGATGTATGTGAGTGTTGGACAGAAGCAGGGGAGGACCGCATGGCACATACCTGCTGGATGCGCCCACTGAAGATCGCAGGAGGACCTGGGAGTGACACAGACGCCCGGGGTTTGTTAAGTATGATTCTCCTGGGGGTCAAAGCCTTGGAAAATTTATAGTTGCGTACCAGCTTGTCAAGTGTATGTAAATCCTTAATGCATATTCATCCCTTCCCCCTCCCACCCCTCTGTGTTGGTGTCAGTGATTGCTGCAGTCATTCTGTCAGTATTACTCCATTTGTTACAGCAAGTGAACCTAATCCTACAACTGTGACACCTCCTCCCTTAGCAGCAAACCATTAGTGTATTTGTTTTGCATATTATACCCTTATCTGCTTAGCTTTATGTTACAGACCTTTTGTGTATTGTGGTATGCTGGATGTTCTCCATGACACAAGAATCTGCACTGTTCAGCCCAGCTCAACCAGACTCCTGTTGGTGGCTGTCAGCTTAGATTTCATGTTAGTCAGCTTTCGGCTAGCAAACTGGCTTGGGGAGAAAGGAGTGCGATAGCAGCATGAGTTCAGAATCTTGGTTACCTCATGCATAAATTTGACTTGCAACTATTTAGCATATTATTAGTTATGCAGATTAGTATCATGTCATTGCATTGTTACTGTTTTACTGTTAGTGTTTAAAAAATATTCTGCTTGTATACTACAAAGTACAACCTGTTCTCACGTTCCCTAATAGTGTAATGTGTTTTTTGTTTGATTCTCAAGCGAAAGGTCACTGGTTCAAATCAAGGAGAAGCCATGAAGAAGATTTCCCAAGAAAAGAGAAACAGCATCATCCAGCATTGAGTGCCAAACTGCTTCACGTGAGTGTCATTACAGATTGAGGAATACAAAATGAAGTCCATCCATCCATTTAAAAGCAAAGAGGTGGATATCGAGACAAACTATTGGAGTCAACAAGACAGCTCATCACAAGGTGTATCAGTTCTGCCGCGCCAAAGTCAGCAGTGGATGTGGCTCCTATGCTTTGCAAAAGTGAAATCACAGACATCCATGTAAGCACTGGGTGACGCAAGTTACACAAGTCTAGAATGGTGTGCGCAAAAAAAGGTGACGAAGCTTCGATTTTAATATCATCATAAGAAGCGTGAGCTTGAGTTTCCAAAGAAGTACGAAAAGTGTAAGATTGGAAGTGGAGGATTTGGAGCAATGAGACGAAAGTCAATAGACTAGGCTCTGATGGGTGCTAATCAGACTGGAAGAAACAAGGGAAAAAGGGACTAACAAATCAAGAAATTGAAGGAGCTGTCATGTTTGGTGGAGGAAGCCTGATGTTATGAGATTGTTTCACAGTCAAAGGTGATGAACACTAATAGAAATTCAAATTTAGATTTTTAGAAGCTGGTCGGTAACAGAACCGTGACATATCAATAATCTGCATAACTAATCATATGATAAATAGTTGCAAGTCAAATTGATGTATGCTATAGCCAAGGTGATTGCCTATAAAATGATGATAGTCTCACGCTCAAAGCTGTAATGGATGATGAAATATGGAGCCTGAAAGTCAAAAGTTCAAAACATTGCTACCATTTTGCTTGTCAGTGTATACATGGGTGTCATAAATGTATCTCATATGCAGAACACTATTCAGGATGATGAGGTTACCATTAATACCTTTTGAGTACACTTTATGCCTTATACGTTTTTTCAATGAAATTTGCTGACTTTGCCTACTGTGTTCCATCTGACCTGCGTCAGCAATCAGAGTGTTTTAAGTAATCTATTTTTCCTGTTAGCGTCTATTATATTTTGTTGTCAGAGTTGCTGACATTCATGTGAACACCATATTATACAAGGATAAGGATGCACATCAAAGTTAGATAATGGTATAATGCCTCAAGCATATGGAAAAATATTGGAAAATACAATGAAAAATGCTACTTGCTAACTTGAACATGTGAATAATGAATTGCATACCTGCCATGAATATTAGGAAAAAGGAGATATTTAGCAATCACATTGATCAATGTAACTGAGCCCCAAAACCTCGTCAAGGTATATCTCTATATTGGGGTCCCTAGCTCTGTGACCCTAACTGTGTGTCATCTCATTGCAATTAAAACCTGCTGTGGGTGGAGAGGGGTAACCAAGGACTTTCTTTTCTTATATAGGAGATGGAAAAAACATGACCGAAAGGGGATATACCTTGACGAGGTTTTGGGGCTCAGTTACATTGATCAATGCGATTGCTAAATATCTCCTTTTTCCTAATATTCATGGCAGGTATGCAATTCATTATTCACATGTTCAAGTTAGCAAGTAGCATTTTTCATTGTATTTTCCAATATTTTTCCATATGCTTGAGGCATTATACAATTATCTAACTTTGATGTGCATCCTTATCCTTGTATAGCATGTATTTTTTTGGCTTGCACTCATAATATATATATTAGTGCTCACTTCAGTTATCCTATTCAGATTCATGGGAACACCAGCATAATTTCTACTGAATCTGGCAAAAGAGAGCAGAGGTGATGTGATGGTAAGTTTGTTGTGAAAGCGTCTGTTCACACTATCGTTTGAGGGTTTCATTGGCTTCTGTGAAACTTTCAAGAATTTGTAACTGCAAAAATTCTGGAGTCTAAATAATCTTGGAGTAAAAACTACTAGAGCCTTGATAGACACCATTAAAGTCCTTTGTTTAAATTTTGCATTTAAGCCATTATCGTTGTTTGAACAAATCTTTCAAAGCTACAGATTGCTAATTCCTAATGTAATAGGGCTATCTTGGAATTTTTTTAACATTTACTTCTTCTACTCATATAACCTATTGTTATACCTACTGTTTTTAATCGATATACAGTTAGGTCCAGAAATATTTGGACAGTGACACAATTTTCGCGAGTTGGGCTCTGCATGCCACCACATTGGATTTGAAATGAAACCTCTACAACAGAATTCAAGTGCAGATTGTAACATTTAATTTGAAGGTTTGAACAAAAATATCTGATAGAAATTGTAGGAATTGTACACATTTCTTTACAAACACTCCACATTTTAGGAGGTCAAAAGTAATTGGACAAATAAACCAAACCCAAAAAAAAAATTTTTATTTTCAATATTTTGTTGCGAATCCTTTGGAGGCAATCATTGCCTTAAGTCTGGAACCCATAGACATCACCAAACGCTGGGTTTCCTCCTTCTTAATGCTTTGCCAGGCCTTTACAGCCGCAGCCTTCAGGTCTTGCTTGTTTGTGGGTCTTTCCGTCTTAAGTCTGGATTTGAGCAAGTGAAATGCATGCTCAATTGGGTTAAGATCTGGTGATTGACTTGGCCATTGCAGAATGTTCCAGTTTTTTGCACTCATGAACTCCTGGGTAGCTTTGGCTGTATGCTTGGGGTCATTGTCCATCTGTACTATGAAGCGCCGTCCGATCAACTTTGCGGCATTTGGCTGAATCTGGGCTGAAAGTATATCCCGGTACACTTCAGAATTCATCCGGCTACTCTTGTCTGCTGTTATGTCATCAATAAACACAAGTGACCCAGTGCCATTGAAAGCCATGCATGCCCATGCCATCACGTTGCCTCCACCATGTTTTACAGAGGATGTGGTGTGCCTTGGATCATGTGCCGTTCCCTTTCTTCTCCAAACTTTTTTCTTCCCATCATTCTGGTACAGGTTGATCTTGGTCTCATCTGTCCATAGAATACTTTTCCAGAACTGAGCTGGCTTCATGAGGTGTTTTTCAGCAAATTTAACTCTGGCCTGTTTATTTTTGGAATTGATGAATGGTTTGCATCTAGATGTGAACCCTTTGTATTTACTTTCATGGAGTCTTCTCTTTACTGTTGACTTAGAGACAGATACACCTACTTCACTGAGAGTGTTCTGGACTTCAGTTGATGTTGTGAACGGGTTCTTCTTCACCAAAGAAAGTATGCGGCGATCATCCACCACTGTTGTCATCCGTGGACGCCCAGGCCTTTTTGAGTTCCCAAGCTCACCAGTCAATTCCTTTTTTCTCAGAATGTACCCGACTGTTGATTTTGCTACTCCAAGCATGTCTGCTATCTCTCTGATGGATTTTTTCTTTTTTTTCAGCCTCAGGATGTTCTGCTTCACCTCAATTGAGAGTTCATTAGACCGCATGTTGTCTGGTCACAGCAACAGCTTCCAAATGCAAAACCACACACCTGTAATCAACCCCAGACCTTTTAACTACTTCATTGATTACAGGTTAACGAGGGAGACGCCTTCAGAGTTAATTGCAGCCCTTAGAGTCCCTTGTCCAATTACTTTTGGTCCCTTGAAAAAGAGGAGGCTATGCATTACAGAGCTATGATTCCTAAACCCTTTCTCCGATTTGGATGTGAAAACTCTCATATTGCAGCTGGGAGTGTGCACTTTCAGCCCAAATTATATATATAATTGTATTTCTGAACATGTTTTTGTAAACAGCTAAAATAACAAAACTTGTGTCACTGTCCAAATATTTCTGGACCTAACTGTATGTTGTTTATTGCTTAGTATCTTGATCATTTACTAAAATTTGAACAAACAAATATATAAGCCGTGAATCCATTTCTACATATAACATAGAAGGCCCCATCAAAACATACAAAAAAAGATTTTCTCTAATTGACGAAGCCAGGACTAGAGAGCAGAAAAACTGTCTAGCAAAGATGAGCAATTCTTGAAGATAATATCCTAAAGGAATAGAAGGAAGACAAATGTGGATTTGAAAACGGATCTGGCAGAAGCCTCTTGTGTCTTTGTCTATCAATCAACAATATGAAGGTCAGTCTCAGAATTAGCACTTAAAAGATTTGTTGCAGTACGAAACTTCTGTTTAGAAAGGGCAAAACTGGTCAAAGATGCTTTAGCCATCTGAGATCAAATTTTGTGTTTTCTGTGTTTAATTGTCGACATGGCACTAGGCAAAATAAACCTGGATACTATATGAAAACCATAAGGGTATCATGTCAGGCTTATCTGTATATGAATTGTAGAGGAAGATAAAATGCAAGAGAAATGTTGTTATTGATTTCTTTAGGAGTTTTTGTTTGCTTGTTTTTCTTATGTTACTTTTTTGCTATAATGGTGTTAAGAGAAGAGATGAGCGAACCGGTCGCGGTTCGGCTCGAGGTCGGTTCGCCGAACGGAGGTCCCGTTCGAGTTCGGTTCGTCGAACGTTTGACGAACCGAACTCGAACCAATAGGCTATAATGGGAGGCAATCACAAACACATAAAAATGCATTATAAATGTACACATACAGTTAATAAACATTGCCATAACACTTACCGGTCCCCGCGATCCCTCCTGCACTCTGTCTCCTGCCGCTATTCCATCCGATGATCGCTGAATCCTCCCGGTGACCGGCACTGCCAGCAGTGATGCAGGACCTATCGTGATGTCAAAATAGCCATGTGACCAGTCACGTGGCTATTATCTCATTTGCTACAGACTGGTCACATGACAATGACGCGTCATGTAGGACCTGCGAGTGCATCTCTCCGGTACACGGTGCACATTTGTGTATCGCCGTGTTCCGGCGACATGCTGTAGCACACGGTCGACTCCCCGTTCCGTTAGGGACCAGCTGACATAGCCGGTCATTAACGGAGATCACCGTTGCCATAGCAACGCAGTTAGCGGTGACGTCACCGCTAACCGCGGCTCCGGGAATCACATGATCGGAGCCCCGTTGCTATGGTAACGCGTCTGTCACCGCCAGCAGCCAGCAGCACTGATTTCTCACTCCATGAAGGCTGCAAGCTGCTTTCCGTGCAGCCATCATGGAGTGATTTCTGCACGGGAAGCAGCGTCTTCCCCCATTCAGCAGTGATGGAGCAGAGCTGCATTTGTTGAATGAGAAAGACAGAAGACCATGGATCGTGGAGGGCTGGCAGGGGGTAATAAAGATGGAGTCTCTAATGTGTCTGTGTATTTATTTCTATTAAAGTATTTTTTCTCTGTGTGGTGTCTTTTTTTTAACCCTTAATTGGAGATTCTTAATGGCTGGGTCAAACGTGCCTGACATTAAGAATCTCTGGCTTAATACTAGCTAGTAAAACAAAGCCAGTATTAACTCATGATTACCCAACAAGCCACCCGGCTTCAGGGCTATTGGAAGAGTTGGATACAGCGCCAGATGATGGCGCTTCTATGAAAGCGCCATTTTCTGGGGCGGCTGCGGACTGCAATTCGCAGCAGAGGCGCCCAGAAACCTCGGGCTAACCTGTGCTGCAGATTCCAATCCCCAGCGGCCTAGTTGTGCCCGGCTGGACACAAAAATGGAGCGAAGCTCACGTCGGTTTTTTTAAATTATTTCAAGAAATAAGTGAAATAATTAAAAAAAAAGGGCTTCCCTATATTTTTGGTTCCCAGCCGGGTACAAATAGGCAACTGGGGGTTGGAGGAAGTCCGTGGCTGCCTGCTGTACCTGGCTAGCATACAAAAATATGGCGAACCCCACGTCATTTTTTTGGTGGGCAAAAAACTTCTGCATACAGTCCTGGATGGAGTATGCTGAGCCTTGTAGTTCTGCAGCTGCTGTCTGCTCTTCTCCATACAGACAGACAGCAGCTGCAGAACTACAAGGCTCAGCATACTCCATCCAGGACTGTATGCAGAAGTTTTTTGCCCCCTGAAAAAATTATGTGGGCTTCGCCATATTTTTGTATGCTATGTGAGCAAGGATGGTTGACCTTAGGGAGATCAACATCCACCACTGCGGAGACACCATCACGTGTTTCTCAACGCAGTGATTCTAGAGCAATGCCCCCTGGGAAATATTCAAAGCAAGAAGGCCTGCGGAGACACCATCACATGTTTCTCAACGCTGGCAAGAAACTAGCCAGGTCTTTCACCGGGAAGGAACAACCACGGGAAGGGCAGTCTCCAGTCAAGGAGACCACCTATGCCAAACATGGTATCCATCCACAGACAGCCGTTTCGGGGTATTTGCCCCTCATCAGTGTGGAGTAGGAATCTGGCTAGTGGGACATTGCCTAGTAAAAGACTATGTGAGCAAGGATGGTTGACCTTAGGGAGATCAACATCCACCACTGCGGAGACACCATCACGTGTTTCTCAACGCAGTGATTCTAGAGCAATGCCCCCTGGGAAATATTCAAAGCAAGAAGGCCTGCGGAGACACCATCACATGTTTCTCAATGCTGGCAAGAAACTAGCCAGGTCTTTCACCGGGAAGGAACAACCATGGGAAGGGCAGTCTCCAGTCAAGGAGACCACCTATGCCAAACATGGTATCCATCCACAGACAGCCGTTTCGGGGTATTTGCCCCTCATCAGTGTGGAGTAGGAATCTGGCTAGTGGGACATTGCCTAGTAAAAGACTATGTGAGCAAGGATGGTTGACCTTAGGGAGATCAACATCCACCACTGCGGAGACACCATCACGTATTTCTCAACGCAGTGATTCTAGAGCAATGCCCCCTGGGAAATATTCAAAGCAAGAAGGCCTGCGGAGACAGCATCACATGTTTCTCAACGCTGGCAAGAAACTAGCCAGGTCTTTCACCGGGAAGGAACAACCACGGGAAGGGCAGTCTCCAGTCAAGGAGACCACCTATGCCAAACATGGTATCCATCCACAGACAGCCGTTTCGGGGTATTTGCCCCTCATCAGTGTGGAGTAGGAATCTGGCTAGTGGGACATTGCCTAGTAAAAGACTATGTGAGCAAGGATGGTTGACCTTAGGGAGATCAACATCCACCACTGCGGAGACACCATCACGTGTTTCTCAACGCAGTGATTCTAGAGCAATGCCCCCTGGGAAATATTCAAAGCAAGAAGGCCTGCGGAGACACCATCACATGTTTCTCAATGCTGGCAAGAAACTAGCCAGGTCTTACACCGGGAAGGAACAACCACGGGAAGGGCAGTCTCCAGTCAAGGAGACCACCCATGCCAAACATGGTATCCATCCACAGACAGCCATTTCGGGGTATTTGCCCCTCATCAGTGTGGAGTAGGAATCTGGCTAGTGGGACATTGCCTAGTAAAACACTATGTGAGCAAGGATGGTTGACCGTAGGGAGATCAACATCCACCACTGCGGAGACACCATCACGTGTCTTGCCAGCGTTGAGAAACATGTGATGGTGTCTCTGCAGGCCTTCTTGCTTTGAATATTTTTGTATGCTAGCCAGGTACAGCAGGCAGGTACGGCTGCCCCCAACCCCCAGTTGCCTATTTGTACCCGGCTGGGAACCAAAAATAAAGGGAAGCCCTTTTTTTATTATTTCATGAATTTCATGAAATAATTAGAAAACAAATGACGTAGGCTTCGCCCCATTTTTGTGTCCAGCCAGGTACAACTCGGCAGCTGGGGATTGGAATCCGCAGCACAGGTTGGCCTGAGCTTTCTGGGCCCCACTGCTGCGAATTGCAGTCTGCAGCCGCCTCAGAAAATGGCACTTTCATAGAAGCGCCATCTTCTGGCGCTGTATCCAACTCTTCCAGCACCTGCCTGCTATACCTGGCTAGCATACAAAAATATGGCGAAGCTCACGTCCTTTTTTTGTAGTTTTTTGGCAAAAAAAATAAAAAATGCTTCCCTGGATTTTACACTGCCAGTGAACACCAAGCAGTGGGGGTTAGCAGCCAGTAGCTGCTTGGATTACCCTTAGCTAGCAATACAAAAAATGCAGCGGGAGCCCATATATATTTTTTTTAATTATTTATTTAAATAACTAAAAACAAAACGGGCTTCCCTGTATTTTGATTGCTGGACATCACAGTGCTGTAAAAATAAATCTTTAAAAAAAATGACGTAGCGCTCCGCGGTATTTTTGATTCTCAGCGCAGATAAAGCAGACAGCTATGGGTCGCCACCCCCATCTGCCTGCCGTTACCTTGGTTGGCAATCAAAATACAGGGAAGCCCATTAATTTTTTCTATTTAAAAAATAGTTAAAAAAAAATTACGTTGGGTCCCCCCATTTTTGATAGCCAGCTAGGGTAAAGCAGACGACTGTAGCCTGAAAACCACAGCTGGCAGCTTTACCGTGGTTGGGGATCCAATGTGGAGGTCCCCCAGGCTCTTTTTTTTATAATTATTTTATAAATATTAATAATTACACAAAAAAAGTAGGGTCCCCCCCAAATTAGATCACCAGCCAAGGTAAAGCGGACAGCTGTGGTCTGGTATTCTCAGGGTGGGAAGGTCCATAGTTATTGGGCCTTCACAGCCTAAAAATAGCAGGCCGCAGGCACCCCAGACGTGGCGCATCCACTAGATGCGCCAATCCTGGCGCTTCACCACAGCTCATCCCGTGCCCTGGTGCAGTGGCAAACGGGGTAAAAAATCGGGTCGATACTAGCTGTAAGGTCACCTGACATCAAGCCCAGCAGTTTGTGATGTCATGGCGTCTATTAGATACCCAACATCATAAACTGTCAGTACTAACAAAAAAAAATCGACAAAAGAAATTTATTTGAAAAAACAGTCCCCAAAACATTCCCTCTTTCACCAATTTATTGTAAGAAAAAAAATAAAGGGGTCCCACGACGACTCTGGACCATCTAGAATATGGGGGGAGACACTCAGGGAACGTATCCCCCATTTTCTAGGAGTGCTGTCACGCTCCCCGGCTCCCCTGCCACGCTCCCCGGCTCCCCTGCCACGCCTCCCGGCTCCCCTGCCACGCTCCCCGGCTCCCCTGCCATGCTCCCCGGCTCCTTTGCCAGGCGTCCCCCGCTCCACGGCCTCCATGCTCCCTCAGCTGCGTCCTCCAGGCAACCCGGTTTCCGGTCCCGGCGCCCATCTGCGATGCTGAGCGCTCCTGCCTCCTGTGCACCGCTCCCTGCTCTGGCTTCTGGCACCCGGGCCTCGCGCATGCGCATTAGGGTGCGCGCTCGGTCATTGACCCTCTCTTAAAGGGCCAGCGTCCTCCAACAGGATATTGAAGATTCAGGTGCAGGGTATATAGGGGGTTCCTTTCCAAGTGGGCGGGGCCTGTTCTTCGTGTTTGCTAAGCTAGGAGTCAGGTCTCCTTGTGCCATTATCTCGTACTTACCTATCTCTCTTGTAGAGCCGCTCCTGTCTCGCCAACCGGTCCTGACGGTTCCAGAACCCCGAACGGACTGTCCGCCATCTTCTCAGTTCCTACCGTCTCCGATCCCTGGATCCGTGTGGTGACCGACCTCCCCGTTCCGCTGGTTTCGGACCCTGCCTGACATCATCTCGGCCTCCGAACCTGCGCTCCGTCACGCGGACTACCTTCAGAGACTCCGTGGTCCCAGGGACTTCTACACCCACTCCTCTGAACGGACTGTCCTGCTACCCATATTGCTTCGGCTACCGGGCACCTTGCCCTCGGTGGGGTGCTCAGTCCAGTGGATCCACCTCCTGGGCCTACCCGTCATCCTGGTCCTAACAAATGCAAACCCTTCATGTGAGGAGTGTGGGTGCAATGAATCTGCACTCACTCTCCCCGGGTCCACAGCAGCAGAGTCCATGTCGTAATGGTTGCTACCAAAGCTGCAATGCCCTGCTCATGAGGTAAGGGCATGCCTAATCAGGAGAACTATTCTACATTTCCAAATATTGGTATTTGCTGATATTGCTATTCCACCTACTATATATTGGGTATAGGATCTTGGAGATGGAATAGCCCTTTAAGTCCAGTTATCCAGCTGAATGAATACTTAACAACAGAGCTCGCTATTTAGATGTGTTTTCTTGTGGCGTATAACGGACTCTCATGTTTGGTAGTCATTCAGCAGGGCAACTATAAAAGCAAATCCCTCCATTTGGAAATGTAGTATAGCTCTCCTGATCAATTATGTTCCTTACCTCATGAGCAGGGCATTGCAGTTATAATAATAATTTATTCATTTATATAGCGTTATTAATTCCATAGCGCTGTATGTCTTTGGAGTGTGGGAAGAAACCGGAGTACCCGGAGGAAACCCACGCAAACACGGGGAGAACATACAAGATGGTGTCCTTGGTGAGAATTGAACCCAGGACCTCAGCGCTGCAAGGCTGCAGTGCTAACAACTGAGCCACCGTGCCGCCCATTTAGCTTACAGATGCATAACCACCACTCAATGTGTCTGAACACAGGAAGCTGAGCTGACAGCCGCTCTGTGCATGCGGCAGCGTCTATTGTGAAGGAGAGGGCCGCGGGGGATCAACGCTGCACAGGTACCGTGGGACACCGGGGAACACCGGTGGGGTTATAGGGGGTGACCTGGCAGGGCCTGGGGAGGAGTTTTCTGTCGCATGTGTCATGGCACATGTGACAGAAATCAGAGAAGTAGGGTGAATGCGGCCGGCGCGCTGCTGTGCGCGCGGCCATCTTGGATTTCTGGGAGGGAATCAGGGGGGGCACTTTGGCGACACCGAGGGACCGGAGGGGACCGGGGAGGAGATTTATCATGTTTGTTCATGCCAGATGGGAGATAAATAATTTTTTACCGGCGCTGTCATTTACTGTAACGTGATCATCGGTGTACGGTGTATACCTGTGATCACGTGAGCGGGGACCGGAAAAACCATCCTGAATCATGATCTCCACTTTCTCAGCTAGCCCTGAAACCCCGGAGATTTTCTGATGCTGGGGGGCGCTATTCACTTATTTCTGCCTGCTGTTTATAAACGGCAGATCAGAATAAGACTACATTAACATGACCGATCCATTTTTGCGGTATGCAAAAAACAGTCCATTTTTTTCACGGGTGCATCCATGTGGCATCCATTTCCGTTCCGTAGACGGTCCGTATGTCATCTGTTTGTCATCCGTGTGCCTTCCGTTTTTTTTGTGTACTGCAAAAAAACTGAAGGATGGTAAATGCATAAATTTACCCAGGATCCATAGCTTCATCCTACATGAGGCTGTCACATGTTCACTCCAGTGCCATTTTCTACTGCTTTTCACAGCGTAGAGCGCTCTGGTGATTTTCTTATGCTTGTGCACTTCATATCAGTCTTTTCTGTCATTATAATGGCAGAAAGACACATAATGTCCCACTCTCCTGCATTTTGTAATTTTGCACCCTTTGGTGCCTTTCATGTGGCACTAAGGGGTGCTTAGCTTTGTATTTAGCCAAAAAAATGAAAAAAAAAAACTGACGTAGGGTTCCCCCTAGTTTTGTAGCCAGCTAGGGTAAAGCAGACGGCTGCAGCCTGCAGACCACAGCTGGCAACCTCACCTTGGCTGGTAATCCAAAACTGAGGGCACCCCACGCTGTTTCTTTAAATTAAATAAATAATTAAAAAAAAAAACACGTAGGGGTCCCCCCAAAATTGGATCACCAGCCAAGGTAAAGCAGGCAGCTGGGGTCTGATATTCTCAGACTAGGGAGGTCCATGGTTATTGGACTCTCCCCAGCCTAAAAATAGCAGGTCGCAGCCGCCCAAGAAGTGGCGCATCCATTAGATGTGCCAATCCTGGTGCTTCGCCCCAGCTCATCCCGCGCCCTGGTGCGGTGGCAAACGGGGTAATATATGGGGTTAATACCAGATGTGTAATGTCACCTGGCATCAAGCCCTGGGGTTGGTGAGGTCAGGCGTCTATCAGATACCAGAAATCACCAACCCAGTCAGTAATAAAAAAAAATAGATGACAAACACATTTTTATTTGAAAAAACACTCCCCAAAACATTCCCTCTTTAACCAATTTATTAGAAAGAAAAACAAATCCAGGTCTGGTGTAATCCAAGGGGTTGCCATGACGATCCACACTGTCCCAGTCAATGAAGAGCAGAATGTTCCCCATTGGCTGGGAGAGCAATGCAGTGACCTGAGCTAACATCAATGGGTCATCCCAGGTCACTGCAGGGCATGACAAGTGCTGCTGTCAGCGAGGTACATTACCTGCGCTGATCTCCAGCACACTGAAAGCACCTGTCACTGAGTTCAATGACCGCCGCCTTCACAGCCAAGTATCACGAGAGGCCCGTGACGTCACCGCTAGTCAGTCTCGGGTCGGAAGCGAGAGAAGGTGATGTGACAAGCGGCGGCCATGGAGGACAGTGACAGTGCTGAGGTCGGGATGGCGGGACTTCATCACCGCTGGTAAGCCGAGCGGGACCATGTGTGCAGAGTGTGTGTGTGTGTGTGTGTGTGTGTGTGTACGTGTGTACATGCCGCGGGCAGGAGGGGGCAGAGCGAGCTGAGCAGGGCTTCCTGCACGTAACTAGGATAAACATCAGGTTACAAACCAAAGCGCTTTGGTTGGATACCCGATGTTTATCTTGGTTACCAGCTTGTGGCAGGCTGCCAGTGATGGCTCCTGCACACTGTAGCTGTAAAAAGCCCTGCTTTTTGCTGCTAGAACCGTTCTCGAACGTATCTAGAACTATCGAATTTTAGCAAAAAAGCTCGAGTTCTAGTTCGATCTAGAACAGCCCCAAAATCACTCGAACCGTGAACTGGAGAACCGCGAACCGCGCTCAACTCTAGTTAAGAGATCTTTCCTTTTCCTTGTAATAGAAGTGATCCAGAGTTAGGCCATATATACTTGTCGTCACTGCTACAAGTGGATGATTTTATTACCTAAACGACATTTCTGTCTTAGTACTTGATAATCAGCTTCAAAGCAAAAATCCTAAGTCAAAGGGAAGCATCATTTATCATATATTTTCAGTAGGGACAAAAAATGTGTTTGTGTGTTCATCCACCCCACTCGCACTGCTGAGAATAGTACAGATGGGACTGCTGAGAAGGCAATGAGCTGATCAGCTGGAGAAATTTGTTACAGTTTTTAATCTAACAGTGATTAGAACTAGACCTGATCCTTTTCAGTGATGGTGGAACATTATATTTTTTTCTCTTAACAGTTAAAAATGTTCCTGTCAATTAAATTAATGTTTCTCAACTGCGGAAAACACAGATTTTTTTACCATAAACTGTATGGTACTGTAGGCAAGTGACAGATACAAGAGGTATAATATGATTTAGCTCATTTGTAAGCAAGCAAGGGGAAGAAAAATCTGAATTAATGAAAGAAGGTTACTTTATCCAAAACGCCTACTTTAAATTAAAGGACTGTCATATAGATATCTCTCTAAGGAACATGCAAAAAAGAGAAAGAAAGAACACAGTCCAAAGAAAAGAGGCAAAATTACTAAATAGATCCTAAACTGAATGTAAACAGTTACGTATATCACAATTCTTTATAGGTATTTTGAAGATTAGTAGCCCATTTTTTGTACCATCGAGAACTATATGTTAGTGATGGGCGGACTCACAGAAGACCAGGACCGGCGGGTTTAACCAGGTTAAAAAGAAACCCTGGTTCCAGCCCAGGATTGGTCCTGGTTATCTGGTCGAACACCGGTCCCCATATAAGTGTATGGGGACCAGAAACCGGTGATTAAAAATGGTGGTAGAAGGGATAGGGGGATAGGAGCAAGCGCTTCCTACTTACCGAGGCTCTGGCGCGGCTGTAACTGCTCCCGGCCACTCATTCCTTTCTGGTGATGCTCATTATTGCTCATCCATATGCACTGCTTACCAAACCCAACAGTTGTCCTAGCGTCTGTTATTGGTTGCAGACAGACGCACTCCACAGCCTGTGTGCCAGCGTTTGAGTGCAACCAATTACAAACCCTGTCTGCGGGTCACTATTACAGTGTAAAAATAAATAAAAAATAAATCATTTGGCATAGAGTCCCACCATATTATGATACCCAGAGAAAATAAGCGCACGGCTGGTGGCTGCAGCCTGTAGCCGTTTGTTTTATCTCTGCTGGGTATCTTAATATGGGGGAACCCTAAATCAAATGTTTTATTTCTTTATTCTTTCACCATAATAGAGACCCTCACACAGGGTCTGTGATTGATTGCAGTGAGACACTGTCACACAGGCTGGGGGGTGCATCTAGGTGCAATCAATCATGGCCGGTGGGTAGTGAAGGCAATGCATATGCATATGGATGAGAAAAAATGAGCGGCCGAGGGAGCAGTTACAGTTGTGGCAGAGACCCAGTAAGTATGAAGCGCTTGCTTCATTCTTACTTTGTTTATTTTTACTTTATTTTTTTCTATTTCCCAAGTGCCGGATCAAGTACAACCATTTGAAGCGTGCTGTCCATGCTCGGCGACCATCAAACTTAACTGAACTGGAATTGTTTTGTAAACAGGAATGGTCAAATATACCTTCATCCAGGATCCAGGAACTCATTAAAAGCTACAGGAAGCAACTAGAGGCTGTGATTTTTGCAAAAGGAGGATCTACAAAATATTAATGTCACTTTTATGTTGAGGTGCCCATACTTTTGCACCGGTCAAATTTTGTTTAAATGTGGATTGCACATTTTCTGTTAGTACAATAAACCTCATTTCAATCCAGAAATATTACTCAGTCCATCAGTTATTAGATATATGAAACTGAAATAGCTGTTGCAAAAACCCAAATTTTTATACAGAAAAACGGTTAACATTAATAGGGGTGCCCAAACTTTTTCATATATATATATATATATATACATATATATATATATACTGTATATATATATATATATATTTATATATATATATATAAATTTTTTTTTTTTTTAAACTTTGGCCTATTTAAAAAAGACATTTTGAAACATATTGTCTAATTTAGCAGTCTTTCCTGATCTCAGCCTTAATAATAGGCCAATTCCTTTTCTATAGATATTTTTCAGTAGTCGTATTATCACCACAGTCAGGTTAAACTTGAACGATAACACCTTTAAAAAGATAGTAAATGATCACACCATTCACATGTTCTCTTCTGCCTCCTTGCACAATGACCTCTTGGCAGATGACAGAGCATGCCTAGAAAAAACTCCTGAGTAAAGTAATGAGAGCATGACTATAGCTGCCTATGGCCTATGTAACTGTTGAAAATTATATTTCTAAATGCAGTTTTCTAAGCCCCCCGCAAGATGTTTTCACATCATGCATATAAAGTAAAATTAAAATGTATACAATCAGAAAAAAAATAGGTTAATATAACAATTTGGTCCACTATCTGGTTTTTATTACTAAACAGTTAATGGCTATTATATGATACTAAGAAATATGTAATGGTGCATTGTTCAGTGGTATACTGGGTATCTTTTGGGTGTATATATTGGCTAGTGGATTCTTAGCTGCCAAAGGTACCCGGGCTCCAACCCTGGCACCTGTCAGTCTGCTGCAGGCCTGTCACACAGAACTGACCTCCTCCACTGAACTCTCAAACTGCACTTCTCAACTCAACTCACTTGTGTTTTTCCTGCCTCAGGCTCTCTGAACTCCTTGGTGGGTGTGGCCAACCACCTGGCTCCTCCCCCCTGGTGTGTCCATCAAGCCCTGAGGGAGGTGACTAGGGTTTTAATGTTTGGCTGGTGTTACCTAGTGAGGGACTGGTGTTGTGCGGGGCTCTATCTGTGACTACATGGCTGGTCCAGGGCGTCACATAAGCAACACCATGTTTATTATACTCGGTTAGCTGTGTGACATCAAAAAGTAACTGGTTTAGTCAGCTCAATGGGCATGGCTGTTTTGTTTTCTCTAGTTACCAAACTCAGACATGGCACAAATCTTATAAGGTAGGAGTCACAGTCTGGGCTTTGGAAAAGAATGATAATTAGAGGTCCCCTAGACATTAGATTTAAGAATGTTGAACCCACATATTTGGTGGGATCATCCAACCATCTAATGTGAATGGGACTCCCAATTCTCTCCTGAAATTATAACCCAGATTCCTCAAAGTGTTTTTGCCAAACCGAGGTAGCACAAAATTTGTCTTTGGTAATTTTCATTCTAATTTTGTCCAGCTTCACCAAAATTAGTGCTCAGAGGAAGGTAGTTCCGGCACACTGTACTGTTTCCCAAAAAGGCAATACACTGATTCAAGTATTCTTAATCTGTTTTTCTTTATTTGAAAAATAATATAGTGCTGTACATGATTAGAAAATCCGCCAGGACGTATCGGCCCTAGGCCTTCATCAGGTCGGACAATCTGACTGGAATATTTTTATATGTGAATAAAACAGAAAAACAGATATCAGCAGGTGTAAATATTATATACAATAGTGACAATCCAAGTGAAATAGTATACATTTGAGGAGATACAACATAGAAGGCAAAATCACAAAAAAAATGACATATAATATGTTGTATAATCGAGATTGAATACTTTTGTAGTAGCCTGGTAACACAAAGAGTACCAGGGAGAGGGCCCATAATATTGGTGTAGTATGCTAAGAGGAGGACAAGTGGCTCACCCATGTCGAGGAAAGATCCGTGAAAGGGGGAAATAATGAGTAGCCAATCGTTCTCAATATACAAGCTCCAGCATGGAATGTAGTCCTATGGTAAAAAGGAAGAAATAAATCAAGTAGCCTATATAGCAAGGAATAATAGGGTATAGTGTATATGAGAGCATACCTGTGGAGAGGTAGAAATCTTAGGAAAGCCCCTTGGGAAGACCTTGTGGGCTAGATGGACTAAAATGTCCTATACAGAAAAGGAGTATATATGTCAGGCAAAAAGTGGATATCCAAGTGGGGTATGTGAATATGAGGTAAGTATAGGCAATACCTTTGTGAATGTGATGAGGCTAGAGGCCTATTAGTTATTATGGCTCAGGATCCGTTTATTTCAGTTTGGGTAGTCAATACACTATCAGCAATATATGTACTGCTGTTGCCAGTAGACACGAATATATCTGTGAACAACAGTGAACGGACATAGTATGTCATATAGAATAATGTGACATGGCGGGATATAATGGGGGTGGTATATTACCGATAGAGGAGCTACTAGTCCCAAAGGATACTGGTTAAAGTAAAGTACTTATACTGGTGGTAATCAAATATCTGTAAGTATAGATAGTAAAAGATGCTGTAGTTAGTTCAATGGACCAATAAACCTCTGTTGAAAACTGTGTCTATGTCAAGCTATAAAGTAGATATTGAAGCAAAGATATGTACGTCAGAGACAAGTATAACCAATACCTTTGTGAGTGTATTGAGGCTAGAGGCCTATTTGTTGTTATGGATCCGGATCCGTGAACCTAAGGTTAGATGATCAGTAAAACCGTCACATAAAGTATACTGCTATTGCCAGTAGCAATAATATGCCTGTGAACAACAATGGATAGGCATGGTATATCATGTGGATAAGAGATCATATTGCGTGATATAATGGAGGTGGTATATTACCAATAGGGGAGCTTCCAGTATACAGGGACACTAGGTGAGATAAATGGCTTTTGTTGATTAGCAGTAACTTCTCTGTAGAGGTAAACAACATAAGAGGCTACAATAGGCTGCTATAATAAGCTGAGAAAATCGATAGGATAAATGGAATAGAATATATTACCATTTGCTGTAGGAGGCTGGATCAAACCCTGTTAGGGTTAATGTGTCAAGGAACTAGGAGTAACTCCGGTGGGGCTGGCTGATAACAGAGAAAGAACATACTGAAAACATGAGAGGAGCGTTGTAAAGGAGAGAAGGGATATTTCTAGATAAAGGAAGGATACCAAGCTGTTGGGTGAGTCACTTACCCTCCGTGTGCGGTGGTGGCTGTGCGTGCTGCGCGTCCTGTGCAGGCTAGTACTGGGTTGAGCCGGTTTAAATGGAGTCCAGGGGCAGGAGTGTCATATCCGGTCTGTGGAACGCGGAAGTAAGGTGGGCCGGCGTGGAACGCACGCAGCGCATGCGCACTGGTAACAAGTATCCATGGGCTGTAGAATCACATGAGGAGTGCATCATTTCCGGTGGTTGGAACGCGGAAGTGCGGAAAACTCAATGTGAAACGCAAATCGCGCTTGGGAATTACAGCTCTGGTGATATGGAAGCCTATAGGGGCCATATATTATACAGCGAGTCCGGTGCTGTAAGAATCGCTGCCAGGCTATAAGTGCAATGTGTCACTGGTGAGTGATAGCAGTTGGTGTTCATGCACGGGATGGCTAGTTCTGTAAGAGGAAAAAAAGGAATTAGAGGAATAAACCGATTAAAGGAATATACTACATGTATATCATGTTACAGATTAAAAATCATTAATGTGATTCACATGAGACCTGTAATGAAAATACCATCAAATAGAGACATGCATGACAATCATCCAGTTATATAGTGACATATATCATTAGTAGTGATGAGCGAGTACCAAAAAGCTCGGGTGCTCGAGGCTCGGGCCGAGCATCCCAAGATACTCGTGTACTCGGCCCGAGCACCGAGCCCAATGTTATCCTATGGGAGACCCGAGTATTTTTCTGAAATGACCCCCGGCAGCATGTAGAAACCCTACATATGTCACAAAAGTCTCAGAAGAGTGCTCAAATGACATTGCAACAGCATGGGAAAGACCCCTTGAAGCATTTATCACTCAAAAGTCACAGCTGTGAACAATTTTGTCCGAGTTTTACGCCATTTTTACGGACTCACCAGAAAACCTTCCAAAATGACACCAAAATGAATTTTCATGGCGGAAATGTTAAGGGAACATACCCAATAGTGAGATAGAGCTGGTGTATGTTACTTTTTGAGATTAATACATGAAAGATTTTACGTAAAACATTGTGTGGCACTCCGATGTCCAAAACGCACGTTTTGTGCTTTTTACTAGCGATGTCGGTCAATTTTTTTTTTCATTCTATCTCCCGTCGGTCTGTCTCTCTCTGTCTTGTCTGTCCCCCTTTCACAGTCTGTCGGTCATTCTCCTCCCTCTCTCTTACTTACCGTTTCCCGATCACTGCCGCGGCGCTGCACAGCTGTTCACTAAACTCCGGCGGCTTTTCCTCTTTTGAAAAAGCCAGCCGCTCATTAAACAATCTCGTATTCCCTGTTTTCTGCTTTTCGGCGCCTATGATTGGTTGCAGTGAGACACGCCCCCACGCTGAGTGACAGGTGTCTCACTGCACCCAATTACAGCAGCCGGTGGGCGTGTCTATACTGTGCAGTGAAATAAATAATTAAATAATTAAAAAAACGGCGTGCGGTCCCCCCAATTTTAATACCAGCCAGATAAAGCCATACGGCTGAAGGCTGGTATTCTCAGGATGGGGAGCTCCACGTTATGGGGAGCCCCCCAGCCTAACAATATCAGTCAGCAGCCGCCCAGAATTGCCGCATACATTATATGCGACAGTTCTGGAACTGTACCCGGCTCTTCCCGATTTTCCCTAGTGCGTTGGCAAATCGGGGTAATAAGGAGTTAATGGCAGCCCATAGCTGCCACTAAATCCTAGATTAATCATGTCAGGCGTCTCCCCGAGATTCCTTCCTTGATTAATCTGTAAATTACAGTTAAAAAACACACACACCCGAAAAATCCTTTATTAGAAATAAAAAACACTAACAAAGTCCCTCATCACCAATTTATTAACCCCGACAAACCCTCCATGTCCGGCGTACTCCACAGTCCTCCAGCGTCGCATCCAGCTGTGATGCATGAAGGTGACAGGAGCTGCAGAATACACCGCCGCTCCTGTCAGCTTCACACAGCAACTGAAGACAGCCACGCGATCAGCTGAGCTGTCACTGAGGTTACCTGGATCCTTCAGTGGATGCAGCGGTGGCCGCGGGTAACCTCAGTGACAGCTCAGCTGATCGCGCTACTCACCGCCGCACCGGTCAACTCCACGCAGCAACTGAGGTGAGTATAGCAATCAGCTGAGCTGTCACTGAGGTTACCTGGATCCAGCGGTGGATGCAGCGGTGGCCGCGGGTAACCCCAAAGACAGCTCAGCTGATCGCGCTACTCACCGCCGCACCGGTCAGCTCCATGCAGCAACTGAGGTGAATAGCGCGATCAGCTGAGCTGTCACTGAGGTTAATCGCGGCCACCGCTGGATCCAGCAGTGGCCGTGAGTTACCTGACTGACAGCAGCTGATCGCGCTACTCACCTCAGTTGCTGTGTGAAGCTGACACAGTGTATTCTGCAGCTCCTGTCACCTTCATTCAGCAGAGCTGGACGCGACGCTGGAGGACTGTGGAGTACGCCGGACATGGAGGCTTTGTCGGGGTTAATAAATTGGTGATGAGGGACTTTGTTATTGTTTTTTATTTCTAATAAAGGATTTTTCGTGTGTGTGTTTTTTTAACTGTAATTTACAGATTAATCAGGGAAGGTATCTCGGGGAGACGCCTGACATGATTAATCTAGGATTTAGTGGCAGCTATGGGCTGCCATTAACTCCTTATTACCCCGATTTGCCAACGCACTAGGGTAAATCGGGAAGAGCCGGTTACAGTCCCAGAACTGTCGCATCTAATGTATGCGGCAATTCTGGGCGGCTGCTGACTGATATTGTTAGGCTGGGGGGCTCCCCATAACGTGGGGCTCCCCATCCTGAGAATACCAGCCTTCAGCTGTATGGCTTTATCTGGCTGGTATTAAAATTGGGGGGACCGCACGCCGGTTTTTTTAATTATTTATTTATTTATTTTACTGCACAGTATACACACGCCCACCGGCTGTTGTGATTGGGTGCAGTGAGACACCTGTCACTCAGCGTGGGGGCGTGTCTCACTGCAACCAATCATAGGCGTCTGTGGGCGGGGAAAGCAGGGAATATGAGATTGCTGTGTACAGAGCACAGCGCGCCCGCCGGTATAAAGACTCGGTCACGCTGTGTGGGCCGGCCAATCACTGCAATTCCACAACTAACAGGGCTGTGGCATTGCAGTGGTCTGCCAGCAAATCCCTGCATGAGGGCTGGCTCTCAAAAGAGCGCCAACATGCAGGGATGAAGACCATGAGTACAGCACGAGTATCGCGAAATTACTTGGTACCCGCCGAGTAGCCCGAGTACAGTGATACTCGTGCGAGTACCGAGTAGTAACAAGCATACTCGCTCATCACTAATCATTAGACATAAAGATTATAGGTTGCCATATGCTATACAGTAGCCATGAAATACCATAGGCCTGCGTGTAATATCAGATGACCAGAAAATTGAAACCAAGTGGAATCCATCAATAACCTGTCTCGTATTTTTGGTTGAGACCATGGGGTTCCATGGTGCCCAACGTGTGTATCCATCTAGCCTCGACCTCGAGGAGGCGTTTAACCCTATCACCTCCTCGCCGATTGATATTAACCTGGTCAATGACCTGGAATCTTAATTGGGACACGTTATGTCCTGCTGTCAGGAAATGATGTGGAATGTACCACCCCCATTATATCCCGCCATTTTACATTATTCTATATGACATACTATGTCCGTTCACTGTTGTTCACAGATATATTCGTGTCTACTGGCAACAGCAGTACATATATTGCTGATAGTGTAATGACTACCCAAACTGAAATAAACGGATCCTGAGCCATAATAACTAATAGGCCTCTAGCCTCATCACATTCACAAAGGTATTGCCTATACTTACCTCATATTCACATACCCCACTTGGATATCCACGTTTTGCCTGACATATATACTCCTTTTCTGTATAGGACATTTTAGTCCATCTAGCCCACAAGGTCTTCCCAAGGGGCTTTCCTAAGATTTCTACCTCTCCACAGGTATGCTCTCATATATACACTATACCCTATTATTCCTTGCTATATAGGCTACTTGATTTATTTCTTCCTTTTTACCATAGGACTAGATTCCATGCTGGAGCTTGTATATTGAGAACGATTGGCTACTCATTTCCCCCTTTCACGGATCTTTGCTCGACATGGGTGAGCCACTTGTCCTCCTCTTAGCATACTACACCAATATTATGGGCCCTCTCCCTGGTACTCTTTGTGTTACCAGGCTACTACAAAAGTATTCAATCTCGATTATACAACATATTATATGTCATTTTTGTTGTGATTTTGCCTTCTATGTTGTATCTCCTCAAATGTGTACTATTTCACTTGGATTGTCACTATTGTATATAATATTTACACCTGCTGATATCTGTTTTTCTGTTTTATTCACATATAAAAATATTCCAGTCAGATTGTCCGACCTGATGAAGGCCTAGGGCCGAAACGTCCTGGCGGACTTTCTAATCATGTACAGCACTATATTATTTTTCAAATAAAGAAAAACAGATTAAGAATACTTGAATCAGTGTATTGCCTTTTTGGGAAACAGTGCAGTGTGCCGGAACTCTCTTCCTCTGAGTACTATATTTATTTTTCCAGAGCACCTGCCCTAGGTGATGCTAGGTCTTATCTCTATTGTGGACTGTTTATTTTCAACCTAAGCTCCCTTGTCTCCCTATTACGACAATCCGAACTTTCTACATGTCACAATCAAGCTTCTCGTTTTTTTCCTATAATGATGAGGAGACAAACAGCATAGTCTCCAAAGTCACAACATCTAGCACCTTTCTTAGTGTACCTACGGATGAAATACGCAGAAAGGATTACGAAAAGGAATTACAAAGACATGCCGCTTTCGATCTTCATCTGGGCACACTAGCAGAAAACCATCGTACGAAACGAATACCACGAGGCCTATGTGTTTCATTAAGACCTACTCTATTCTCAGATAATAATGAATATTGTGACAGATTTGAAGCTATAATCAACAAATGCTCCATGGACATTATAACCCTGACAATTGACCATCTTCACAAGGAAATTGAACAAATATCTAATAATATCAAAACTACTGAAACTCAACTGAAACAAGTTCTCTCCACCACGGACTTTGATCAATTAAGGAACAAAACACAGGAATTCATTAACGAGTTCAGGAAAACATTAGAAAACAGGAAACGCCAAAAATTTTTGAGGGATCAAGAAGACTATACGAAAGGCACAGTTTATAGATGGCGATCAGGAGACTCATACAGTGTAAGACGCCCTTCCAGATACACAGGATATACATCTTCAGGCAGCTCGGACAACGAGTTTCGACCTCCACGACAACAATCCCATTTTTTAGGACCACGACGTCAACCAGGAAGATGAGGAGGGGGCGCAGACACCACTCGCTATCAACGGGAGGATCGGGTGTGGACCAGGTCCCAGGTAAATCCGACTTGATTTACAACATCTCATCCTACACCTTGTCCCCCGCCGAACACCTAGTCCTACAGAAGGGTCTTACATTTAGTCCTACCCCCCGTTATGACACTTTCAAGGTTGAACAAGAGCTCAACCGTTTATTCAGAACTGTACGCCTAAAGGCTGACTTTGATAAGAAAGGTGATACCGATGTTCCTAATACAATGTCTTGTACTGATGACCTAATTTTTTCCTTGAAGGGACTTAATCTACAATCGCCTAGCTCCTACATGCCTCCTAGGTCTTATCATCCTGTGAAAACTTTTGTTTCCCTTGTCTCTAATGACATCCAGGCACTTAAAAGAAAGATCAACACAGGTGAATTTCACCTAAAAAATAATCTCACGGTAGAGGAATCCAGGGCCCTTAACACCCTTAAGAATAATCCATCCATGATTATTAAACCAGCAGATAAGGGCGGGGCCACGGTTGTCCTCGATCGCTCTTATTACATTTCTGAGATTCTTAGCCAACTCTCTGATACAACCACTTATGAGCCGATTTCCATCGATCCCACTTCCCGCGTTTCGTCTTTAATCAAATCAGTATCCTAACGATACCATGACCTGGGTATCATTGATCAAAAACTTAAAGATTTTCTACATAATCCACATCCTGTCACTCCCGTCTTTTATACTCTTCCAAAAATCCATAAGCCTCTCACCTATCCACCAGGAAGACCAATTGTCGCCTTTACCGATTCTGTCCTCTCACCAGTAGCTAAGACCATAGAAAAAATTCTTTCTCCATTTATTCCTTTGACTCCATCATACATCAAAGATACCTCACATTTCCTGGAGATACTAACCAATTTACATCACGTTCCATGGTCATCTCTTTTGGTCACATTAGATGTCAATATCTTGTATACAAGCATAAATCATAGAGAGGGACTACAGGCGGTCAACTGGTTTTTAGAACAATATACTATGTTATCAACCGATCATAGATCGTTCTGCACTGATATGCTTAAGATCATACTTGAACAAAACTTTTTCCTGTTCCTGGACCAGTTTTATGTTCAGCGTAGGGGGACCGCGATGGGCTCTAACGTCGCGCCCCCCTACGCTAACATATTCATGACACACTTCGAGGACAAATTTATAAATTGTCATCCCTGGATCAATCAGCATGCCCTATTGTGGCGTCGGTATATTGATGACGTGTTCATTATCTGGAATGGTGACCTTGATTCCCTTCTCAGCTTCTACAACAACATCAACAGTCTCTTACCCGGTTTAACATTTTCTCTACACCATGACCTGGACCAGATTAATTTTTTGGACTGTCTAGTCATTAAAAGCAATGAAGGTATACTCACCACTGACAAGCAATCATCCTAGACACACCAAAAAATCCTTGCCCATCTCCCAACACATTCGGGTAGACAGACTTGTCACTGTATAATATATGGCCCCTATAGGCTTCCATATCACCAGAGCTGTAATTCCCAAGCGCGATTTGCGTTTCACATTGATTTCCCGCACTTCCGCGTTCCAACCACCGGATATGATGCACTCCTCATGTGATTCTACAGCCCATGGATACTTGTTACCAGTGCGCATGCGTGGCGTGCGTTCCACGCCGGCCCACCTTACTTCCGCGTTCCACAGACCGGATATGACACTCCTGCCCCTGGACTCCATTTAAACCGGCTCACACAGTACTAGCCTGCACAGGACGCGCAGCACGCACAGCCACCACCGCACACGGAGGGTAAGTGACTCACCCAACAGCTTGGTATCCTTCCTTTATCTAGAAATATCCCTTCTCTCCTTTACAACGCTCCTCTCATTTTTTCAATATGTTCTTTCTCTGTTATCAGCCAGCCCCACCGGAGTTACTCCTAGTTCCTTGACACATTAACCCTAACAGGGTTTGATCCAGCCTCCTACAGCAAATGGTAATATATTCTATTCCATTTATCCTATCGATTTCCTCAGCTTATTATAGCAGCCTATTGTAGCCTCTTATGTTGTTTACCTCTACAGAGAAGTTACTGCTAATCAACAAAAGCCATTTATCTCACCTAGTGTCCCTGTCTACTGGAAGCTCCCCTATTGGTAATATACCACCTCCATTATATCACGCAATATGATCTCTTATCCACATGATATACCATGCCTATCCATTGTTGTTCACAAGCATATTATTGCTACTGGCAATAGCAGTATACTTTATGTGACGGTTTTACTGATCATCTAACCTTAGGTTCACGGATCCGGATCCATAACAACAAATAGGCCTCTAGCCTCAATACACTCACAAAGGTATTGGTTATACTTGTCTCTGACGTACATATCTTTGCTTCAATATCTACTTTATAGCTTGACATAGACACAGTTTTCGGCCCCCTTCACATGTCCGTGAAAAACACGCACGTGTGTTACGGGCCGTTTTTCGGGTCCGTGTCCCGTTTTTGTGTCCGTTTTTATGGTCCGTGTGGCACCTGTGTGAATTGCGTATGCTAGCTGTGTTTGTGTGCAGAACGTCCGTGTGTGCGTGTGGAATTAACGTGTATGTGTACGTGTAATGTCCGTGTGTAATGTCCGTGTGTGTGATGCACAATGTCGTTTATAAATGTCGGCTGACAGCAGACAGAGTTGCGCGATGAGAATGAACTCGGGTGAACTTCACCCGACTTCATCCTCATACCGCGGCTCTGTCTGTGTCGAGTACTGATTAGCGGTCACCTGTGAAGGATTCACCGGTGACCGCTAATCCCCCGATTGACTGAAGTTTCCCCACCTCTCTCATACTCACCGTTCCTCGATCTCCGGCGCGGCGCTGCACGGCATTCACACGGCTGCGGCGGCTTTTACTATTTTGAAAAAGCCGGCCGCTGAATAAACAATCTCCTATTCCCTGCTTTCCCCGCCCACCGGCGCCTATGATTGGTTACAGTGAGACACGCCCCCACGCTGAGTGACAGGTGTCACACTGCACCCAATCACAGCAGCCGGTGGGCGTGTCTATACTGTGCAGTAAAATAAATAAATAAATAATTAAAAAAAAACGGCGTGCGGTTCCCCCCAATTTTAATGCCAGCCAGATAAAGCCATACGGCTGAAGGCTGGTATTCTCAGGATGGGGAGCTCCACGTTATGGGGAGCCCCCCACCCTAACAATATCAGTCAGCAGCCGCCCAGAATTGCCGCATACATTATATGTGACAGTTCTGGGGCTGTACCCGGCTCTTCCCGATTTGCCCTGGTGCCGTTGGCAAATCGGGGTAATAAGGAGTTATTGGCAGCCCATAGCTGCCAATAAGTCCTAGATTAATCATGTCAGACGTCTCCCCGAGACACCTTCCATGATTAATCTGTAAGTTACAGTAAAAAAACACACACACCCGAAAAAATCCTTTATTTGAAATAAAAAACACACACAAATTCCCTCATTACCAATTTATTAACCCCGACAAACCCTCCATGTCCGGCGTACTCCACGGACCTCCAGCGTCGCGTCCAGCTCTGCTGCATGGAGGTGACAGGAGCAGCAGAAGACACCGCCGCTCCGGTCACCTCCACACAGCAAATGAGGTGAGTAGCGCGATCAGCTGCTGTCAGTCAGGTAACTCGCGGCCACCGCTGGATCCAGCGGTGGCCGCGGGTAACCTCAGTGACAGCAGCTGATCGCGCTACTCATCTCAATACCTGCGTGGAGGTGACCGGAGCGGCGGTGTCTTCTGCTGCTCCTGTCACCTCCATGCAGCAGAGCTGGACGCGACGCTGGAGGTCCGTGGAGTACGCCGGACATGGAGGGTTTGTCGGGGTTAATAAATTGGTAATGAGGGAATTTGTGTGTGTTTTTTATTTCAAATAAAGGATTTTTTCGGGTGTGTGTGTTTTTTTACTGTAACTTACAGATTAATCATGGAAGGTGTCTCATAGACGCCTGACATGATTAATCTAGGACTTATTGGCAGCTATGGGCTGCCAATAACTCCTTATTACCCCGATTTGCCAACGGCACCAGGGCAAATCGGGAAGAGCCGGGTACAGTCCCAGAACTGTCGCATATAATGTATGCGGCAATTCTGGGCGGCTGCTGACTGATATTGTTAGGGTGGGGGGCTCCCCATAACGTGGAGCTCCCCATCCTGAGAATACCAGCCTTCAGCCGTATGGCTTTATCTGGCTGGCATTAAAATTGGGGGGAACCGCACGCCGTTTTTTTTTAATTATTTATTTATTTATTTTACTGCACAGTATAGACACGCCCACCGGCTGCTGTGATTGGGTGCAGTGTGACACCTGTCACTCAGCGTGGGGGCATGTCTCACTGTAACCAATCATAGGCGCCGGTGGGCGGGGAAAGCAGGGAATAGGAGATTGTTTAATGGGCGGCCGGCTTTTTCAAAATAGTAAAAGCCGCCGCAGCAGTGTGAATGCCGTGCAGCGCTGCGCCGGAGATCGGGGAACGGTAAGTATGAGAGAGGGGGGGAAACTGACCGACAGACTGTGAGAGAGGGACAGACAGACAGAGAGACCGACAGAGAGACAGAGAGACTGACCGACGGACTCAGGGAGATTGACCGACATACACAGAAATAGAAAGAATAGCCGACATCACTAGAAATAAAAACACCAAACGGACACGGACTATAGGTATATGCATACGTGTTTACTAACGTGTGTGCACATACCCATAGACTTTCATTGTGTCCACGTGTGCGTGCTCCGTGCAGATAACGGACATGCATCCGTGCCAAACGCAAACACATACGGATCACGGACACGCACACACGGACATAATGAAATAACGGACGTGTGACCACAATCATAGATTAACATTGGTGCACGTTTGGCCGTGTCTCCGGTATATACGGAAACGGACCAAACACGCACGTGTATCACGGACGTGTGAAGGGGGCCTTCAACAGAGGTTTATTGGTCCATTGAACTAACTACAGCATCTTTTACTATCTATACTTACAGATATTTGATTACCACCAGTATAAGTACTTTACTTTAACCAGTATCCTTTGGGACTAGTAGCTCCTCTATCGGTAATATACCACCCCCATTATATCCCGCCATGTTACATTACTCTATATGACATACTATGTCCGTTCACTGTTGTTCACAGATATATTCGTGTCTACTGGCAACAGCAGTACATATATTGCTGATAGTGTATTGACTACCCAAACTGAAATAAACGGATCCTGAGCCATAATAACTAATAGGCCTCTAGCCTCATCACATTCACAAAGGTATTGCCTATACTTACCTCATATTCACATACCCCACTTGGATATCCACTTTTTGCCTGACATATATACTCCTTTTCTGTATAGGACATTTTAGTCCATCTAGCCCAGAAGGTCTTCCCAAGGGGCTTTCCTAAGATTTCTACCTCTCCACAGGTATGCTCTCATATATACACTATACCCTATTATTCCTTGCTATATAGGCTACTTGATTTATTTCTTCCTTTTTACCATAAGACTAGATTCCATGCTGGAGCTTGTATATTGAGAACGATTGGCTACTCATTATTTCCCCCTTTCGCGGATCTTTGCTCGACATGGGTGAGCCTCTTGTCCTCCCCTTAGCATACTACACCAATATTATGGGCCCTCTCCCTGGTACTCTTTGTGTTACCAGGCTACTACAAAAGTATTCAATATCGATTATACAACATATTATATGTCATTTTTTTTGTGATTTTGCCTTCTATGTTGTATCTCCTCAAATGTGTACTATTTCACTTGGATTGTCACTATTGTATATAATATTTACACCTGCTGATATCTGTTTTTCTGTTTTTTTCACATATAAAAATATTCCAGTCAGATTGTCCGACCTGATGAAGGCCTAGGGCCGAAACGTCCTGGCGGATTTTCTAATCATGTACAGCACTATATTATTTTTCAAATAAAGAAAAACAGATTAAGAATACTTGAATCAGTGTATTGCCTTTTTGGGAAACAGTGCAGTGTGCCGGAACTCTCTTCCTCTGAGTACTATATTTATTTTTCCAGAGCACCTGCCCTAGGTGATGCTAGGTCTTATCTCTATTGTGGACTGTTTATTTTCAACCTAAGCTCCCTTGTCTCCCTATTACGACAATCCGAACTTTCTACATGTCACAATAAAGCTTCTCGTTTTTTTCCTATAATGATGAGGAGACAAACAGCATAGTCTCCAAAGTCACAACATCTAGCACCTTTCTTAGTGTACCTACGGATGAAATACGCAGAAAGGATTACGAAAAGGAATTGCAAAGACATGCCACTTTCGATCTTCATCTGGGCACACTAGCAGAATACCATCGTATGAAACGAATACCACGAGGCCTATGTATTTCATTAAGATCTACTCTATTCTCAGATAATAATGAATATTGTGACAGATTTGAAGCTATAATCAACAAATGCTTCATGGACATTATAACCCTGACAATTGACCATCTTCACAAGCAAATTGAACAAATATCTAATAATATCAAAACTACTGAAACTCAACTGAAACAAGTTCTCTCCACCACGGACTTTGATCAATTAAGGAACAAAACACAGGAATTCATTAACGAGTTCAGGAAAACATTAGAAAACAGGAAACGCCAAAAATTTTTGAGGGATCAAGAAGACTATATGAAAGGCACAGTTTATAGATGGCGATCAGGAGACTTATACAGTGTAAGATGCCCTTCCAGATACACAGGATACACATCTTCAGGCAGCTCGGACAACGAGTTTCGACCTCCACGACAACAATCCCATTTTTTAGGACCACGACGTCAACCAGGAAGAAGACGAGGAGGGGGCGCAGACACCACTCGCTATCAACGGGAGGATCGGGTGTGGACCAGGTCCCAGGTAAATCCGACTTGATTTACAACATCTCATCCTACACCTTGTCCCCCGCCGAACACCTAGTCCTACAGAAGGGTCTTACATTTAGTCCTACCCCCCGTTATGACACTTTCAAGGTTGAACAAGAGCTCAACCGTTTATTCAGAACTGTACGCCTAAAGGCTCACTTTGATAAGAAAGGTGATACCGATGTTCCTAATACAATGTCTTGTACTGATGACCTAATTTTTTCCTTGAAGGGACTTAATCTACAATCGCCTAGCTCCTACATGCCTCCTAGGTCTTATCATCCTGTGGAAACTTTTGTTTCCCTTGTCTCTAATGACATCCAGGCACTTAATAGAAAGATCAACACAGGTGAATTTCACCTAAAAAATAATCTCACGGTAGAGGAACCCAGGGCCCTTAACACCCTTAAGAATAATCCATCCATCATTATTAAACCAGCAGATAAGGGCGGGGCCACGGTTGTCCTCGATCGCTCTTATTACATCTCTGAGATTCTTAGCCAACTCTCTGATACAACCACTTATGAGTCGATTTCCATCGATCCCACTTCCCGCGTTTCGTCTTTAATCAAATCAGTATCCCAAGGATACCATGACCTGGGTATCATTGATCAAAAACTTAAAGATTTTCTACATAATCCACATCCTGTCACTCCCGTCTTTTATACTCTTCCAAAAATCCATAAGCATCTCACTTGTCCACCAGGAAGACCAATTGTCGCCTCTACCGATTCTGTCCTCTCACCAGTAGCTAAGACCATAGAACAAATTCTTTCTCCATGTATTCCTTTGACTCCATCATACATCAAAGATACCTCACATTTCCTGGAGATACTAACCAATTTACATCACGTTCCACCGTCATCTCTTTTGGTCACATTAGATGTCAATAGCTTGTATACAAGCATAAATCATAGAGAGGGACTACAGGCGGTCAACTGGTTTTTAGAACAATATACTACGTTATCAACCGATCATAGATCGTTCTGCACTGATATGCTTAAGATCATACTTGAACAAAACTTTTTTCTGTTCCTGGACCAGTTTTATGTTCAGCGTAGGGGGACCGCGATGGGCTCTAACGTCGCGCCCCCCTACGCTAACATATTCATGACACACTTCGAGGACAAATTTATACATTGTCATCCCTTGATCAATCAGCATGCCCTATTGTGGCATCGGTATATTGATGACGTGTTCATTATCTGGAATGGTGATCTTGATTCCCTTCTCAGCTTCTACAACAACATCAACAGTCTCTGACCCGGTCTAACATTTTCTCTACACCATGACCTGGACCAGATTAATTTTTTGGACTATCTAGTCATTAAAAGCAATGAAGGTATACTCACCACTGACATGTATACTAAACCGACTGATAGGAATAGCCTATTACACTTTTCAAGCAATCATCCTAGACACACCAAACAATCCTTGCCCATCTCCCAACACATTTGGGTAGACAGACTTGTCAGCAACAGCGAAACCAAAACTTTAAGACATCAGGAGATGAGCAACAAATTTATACAAAGAGGCTATCCTCATGACGTAGCCTCAAGGAGTACAACCAAATCTGGGGGACATCGGGACCCACAAAAAAGAGTTCACTTCATCAACAGCTATCATCCCTTCTCGCCCTTACTTAAAAATATCATTTTACGGCACTGGCCCTTGTTGGGTCTCTCATATCCTCAAATCAAGGAATTCCAGAATCCACCACTAGTTAGCTATAAAAAATCACCTAATCTAAGGAATAAACTTATTTGGGCAGATATAGGTCCCTCCACTACTACCCCCAGACAGCGGTTTATAAATAATCCCCAATTTGGTACATTCCCATGCTTGAACTGTGCCCAATGTTTCAATATCAACAGAGGTAACACATTCACACACTCTAGGACTGGGAAAATCTTTCAGATCAAGGGCTTTTTCACCTGTGACAGTACTTTTGTCATCTACTACATCAAATGTCCGTGCGGTCTCGGATATGTTGGGGAGACTACCCACCATGTCTGAGACCGCATCAAAAAGCATAAATCCGACATACGGTGCGGATGCACACTATTACCCATTCCACATCATTTCCTGACAGCAGGACATAACGTGTCCCAATTAAGATTCCAGGTCAGTGACCAGGTTAATGTCAATCGGCAAGGAGGCAATAGGGTTAAACGCCTCCTCGAGGTCGAGGCTAGATGGATACACACGTTGGGCACCATGGAACCCCATGGTCTCAACCGAAAATACGAGACAGGTTATTGATGGATTCATCTTGGTTTAAATTTTCTGGTCATCTGATGTTACACGCAGGCCTATGGTATTTCATGGCTACTGTATAGCATATGGCAACCTATAATCTTTATGTCTAATGATATATGTCACTATATAACTGGATGATTGTCATGCATGTCTCTATTTGATGGTATTTTCATTACAAGTCTCATGTGAATTACATTAATGATTTTTAATTTGTAACATGATATACATGTAGTATATTCCTTTAATCGGTTTATTCCTCTAATTCCTTTTTTTCCTCTTACAGAACTAGCCATCCCGTGCATGAACACCAACTGCTATCACCCACCAGTGACACATTACACTTATAGCCTGGCAGCGATTTTTACAGCACCGGACTCACTGTATAATATATGGCCCCTATAGGATTCCATATCACCAGAGCTGTAATTCCCAAGCGCGATTTGTGTTTCAGATTGATTTCCCGCACTTCCGCGTTCCAACCACCGGATATGATGCACTCCTCATGTGATTCTACAGCCCATGGATACTTGTTACCAGTGCGCATGCGTGGCGTGCGTTCCACGCCGGCCCACCTTACTTCCGCGTTCCACAGACCAGATATGACACTCCTGCCCCTGGACTCCATTTAAACCGGCTCACACAGTACTAGCCTGCACAGGACGCGCAGCACACACAGCCACCACCGCACACGGAGGGTAAGTGACTCACCCAACAGCTTGGTATCCTTGCTTTATTTAGAAATATCCCTTCTCTCCTTTACAACGCTCCTTTCATGTTTTCAATATGTTCTTTCTCTGTTATCAGCCAGCCCCACCAGAGTAACTCCTAGTTCCTTGACACATTAACCCTAACAGGGTTTGAGCCAGCCTTCTACAGCCAATGGTAATATATTCTATTCCATTTATCCTATCGATTTTCTCAGCTTATTATAGCAGCCTATTGTAGCCTCTTATGTTGTTTACCTCTACAGAGACGTTACTGCTAATCAACAAAAGCCATTTATCTCACCTAGTGTCCCTGTATACTGGAAGCTCCCCTATTGGTAATATACCACCTCTATTATATCACGCAATATGATCTCTTATCCACATGATATACCATGCCTATCCATTGTTGTTCACAGGCATATTATTGCTACTGGCAATAGCAGTATACTTTATGTGACGGTTTTACTGATCATCTAACCTTAGGTTCACGGATCCGGATCCATAACAACAAATAGGCCTCTAGCCTCAATACACTCACAAAGGTATTGGTTATACTTGTCTCTGACGTACATATCTTTGCTTCAATATCTACTTTATAGCTTGACATAGACACAGTTTTCAACAGAGGTTTATTGGTCCATTGAACTAACTACAGCATCTTTTACTATCTATACTTACAGATATTTGATTACCACCAGTATAAGTACTTTACTTTAACCAGTATCCTTTGGGACTAGTAGCTCCTCTATCGGTAATATACCACCCCCATTATATCCCGCCATGTCACATTATTCTATATGACATACTATGTCCGTTCACTGTTGTTCACAGATATATTCGTGTCTACTGGCAACAGCAGTACATATATTGCTGATAGTGTATTGACTACCCAAACTGAAATAAACGGATCCTGAGCCAGAATAACTAATAGGCCTCTAGCTTCATCACATTCACAAAGGTATTGCCTATACTTACCTCATATTCACATACCCCACTTGGATATCCACTTTTTGCCTGACATATATACTCCTTTTCTGTATAGGACATTTTAGTCCATCTAGCCCACAAGGTCTTCCCAAGGGGCTTTCCTAAGATTTCTACCTCTCCACAGGTATGCTCTCATATACACTATACCCTATTATTCCTTGCTATATAGGCTACTTGATTTATTTCTTCCTTTTTACCATAGGACTAGATTCCATGCTGGAGCTTGTATATTGAGAACGATTGGCTACTCATTATTTCCCCCTTTCACGGATCTTCGCTCGACATGGGTGAGCCACTTGTCCTCCTCTTAGCATACTACACCAATATTATGGGCCCTCTCCCTGGTACTCTTTGTGTTACCAGGCTACTACAAAAGTATTCAATCTCGATTATACAACATATTATATGTCATTTTTGTTGTGATTTTGCCTTCTATGTTGTATCTCCTCAAATGTGTACTATTTCACTTGGATTGTCACTATTGTATATAATATTTACACCTGCTGATATCTGTTTTTCTGTTTTATTCACATATAAAAATATTCCAGTCAGATTGTCCGACCTGATGAAGGCCTAGGGCCGAAACGTCCTGGCGGATTTTCTAATCATGTACAGCACTATATTATTTTTCAAATAAAGAAAAACAGATTAAAAATACTTGAATCAGTGTATTGCCTTTTTGGGAAACAGTGCAGTGTGCCGGAACTCTCTTCTTCTGAGCACTATATTTATTTTTCCAGAGCACCTGCCCTAGGTGATGCTAGGTCTTATCTCTATTGTGGTCAGCAAAATTAGTGGACTGGAGTGGAATGGGGATGGAATAAGGGTGTGGCGCCATATGTCGCCTAATTCCTGACGACCTATATCATACCTTATGCCAGATGTTTTACAGCAATTTGTGATTTTAGTAGAATTTGTCATGAGGCATAAAGAGACACAAGTCCCTTCTCATATGTGTCAGATCCATTAGGAGTTATGCGCCTCTTAATGAACCAAAAGCATCTGACTCCAATGCGCCCCCTCTTAAAGACCAGCATTATTCATGCCGATCTTGATGAATCAGGTCTAGAGATGAGCAGACTGGTGGTAGTTTGGGATAACTGGATTCTGTCAGACTTTAGATAAATTTCAGTTTGAGACCAAGACTTGCCCTGAACCTCATTGGAAGTCACTGATTGGGCAGTTCAGCTCTCTGTCCGCATTCAGCCAGCCATAAACAGAACACTTCCGAGAGAGGGAGGGGGTATTTATTTTCTTTTTTTTTACACACTACATCTGATAATGCTGTTTTTACTCCCAGTGAGAGCCATTCAGATATTGTAAGCGGCTTGCACTGGGCCAAGCACCGAGCGTACACGGTCAGCATACATGAAGAACCTGAACTGCAAACTCGAACACTGATTTTTTTATACAGTCCATGTTCAGAACGAACACCAAACTTTAGTGTTCAGGTCTGCTCTTCTCTAATCAGGACTATTATGATGAAGTCACTGATCATTCACATATTGAATTGCAAAGACATATTTGATTCTACGGGAAATAAGCTGCCAGAGGAGCAGAGGTGCAGACGTGCCAAACGGCGGTATAGTCAGCTGCCTACATGCACGCCTGGCTGAGCGTAAGTGTACATGGGTGAGCCTGGAGAGATGTCTGTTGGTTAAAAACACATTTGGCTGATAATTCATTAAAATATATGAACATTTTAAGAAAAGCAAAAGCCAGCAATAGAAAACAATATGAGTCAATGGATTTGTAATTCTTGAGACTATACTTATGGATAAGACAAATCCATAAAAAAGTGATACGTGAATAATCAAATCCATGCAATACAGCCATTTTGCATAGACTTCCAGAGTATATGTATATTTCAGTAGTCCTAAGATTACACAGCTCTAATCTATATAATTTACTTCTCTTCCTCTCCATATTGCAGAAGATATCTCTTGTTTGTGTTTAACTAATTAAATGATATTTATCAATGTTGTTTAAGTCATGCAGTTTTAATGGTATATACAATTTCTTATCCCATCTAGGAGGTCCACATTAACCTATTTACCGCAGTGTAATCTATAGAATTACTTCTATTATCAATGTTTGTTTAAATCAATGAGCCATATTATATTAAGGCTTCTTTGATAAATATGACTAATTTCAATTCAATTATGTATGTACAAAATAGCATTCACGTTTAGCCTGTCCGGGATTTATTTCTATTAATCAAACAGAGGCCTATAAAGTGGTAATCAGGCATGGAAAATGTTGCTAGAATAGAGGGGCATAACAGGAGATATTAAACCTATAATAATCAATAAGATATTATCTCTCAAGATGCCTCTGCATCGGCCAAAGATGATGCCAGAGAACAAAAATGCCCTCAGGCGTAAGGAATATCAGCAGGACATGCACAAGTGCTTTCCTCATTTGATAGTCTCATAAGAGTTGTATGTGAAAGGTGAAAAGGTTTCTGTATTCATAACGCTATCAAAGGCTCCAAATATTTGCTGTGCATAATAAGATTATAGGGATTCAGTTCTAAAATGTAACTTATTAGTTTTTATATAGCTATATAAAAAAAGATTTTAAAATAAACATCTTGTTGCATTCTTCTCTCTTTCACCTAGTCTTAAACAATTAAACTCCCCTAGTGAATCCCCAGCTGCTTCAGTGCTGCCACGTCCATTATCTCACTGACTGTTGTCAGCTGTCTTCCATTGTTGATGTTCTGGCTGCCCACATATGACCGCTGCATCCCATCACTCATCTCAGGGTAAGGAGGTGGTCGGCGTACAAAGGATTTGAAGAACCCCCTGAAGACCCAGTGACCATAATGTTATATTATATTGAATGCTAGTTATGTTGCAAGTGTGGTCGATGCCATCTATCGGCTGACAGGGTACAGTGTATTACTGAAAACTAAGTTTGTGGCTAATATGTAATGTAGAGGATAACGTATAGAGTGTAACATGTTTTATATAAAGAATAAGAATAAGAAGGATTTATGCAACGTATGAACAAGTGAGCAGGAGGGGGTTAAGTGGTAGTAGATAAAATTTGCTGGTTAGGATGCAAGCGGTACCTCAGCCGCATCCCACAGCAAGTGTACCAGGGGTTAAAAGAAAGCTTTAGCCCCTGAGAGGAGTTTGGGAAACAAATCCCTAGGACAAGGAAAATTTAAAGGAGAAGAAGATGGCTGCCTGAGGAACAAGGTGTGAGTTGTGCCGGGGTCGGATCGGTCCCCCTATAAGCAGGACCCCATTGTTGGCAGGACTGCTGAGCGAACATATGGGTACGAGGGACCCTGAGGAATGAAACAGAGCAGAGCTGGGACCCTAGGTGACGGTCAGGGTTTGACCTGTCTTCTGGGTGTGAACGCAGTCAGTAGAGGAAGCAGCAGTAGGGTACAAAAATATACAGAAAAAGATGAACAAGAGAAAGGAAGGAAGTGAAAGGATTTTAAATTGCTGTAACCTGTATGAAAAACAAGTAAAGTTGTGTTTAGAAAAATAATTTTGTCATCTCCTTGCTTGAGACTGGTCCTAGAGAAGAGAAAGAACTGAAGTATCCCCAGTGGAAAGTAAGTGGATGAACACCAGATGTCCACTGGCCCGACAATCTGCATGTAACAGGGCCAGGAGGCTGCACTTAGACATGACAAAGCCCATGATTACAGCGCCCCATCGCACCCTGTTTACATCAGCAGTCAGTCATATGTGAGAAGTCAAAATATTATAATTGGACAACAGCTAAAAACACAAGCAACACTGGAGCATCAAGGTATTCACCGGTTCTATAGTTTTGCATGCTACTAAAGATCAAGTAAAGGTTATCTAGCATATAACACCACTAAAAGGTCTATAGGATATGCTGGGGATTAAAACAGAGAATGGTGGTGAGGAGGACAAAATAAATAATAGGTGTGTTCACCTGGTAGAATAGTAATGTGCATGTAATATAGGGCTGTTGCAGACCAACAAGTAAGGGAGATGAGAGTGATGAATAATATCTGGACCTTATTTAGTCTGCCTTTTTGATGTAATAATGATGAAGAGGAGTCTGCGATCAGGAAAGTTATTAGCAATTGTGGTTTATTTTAACAAGTTTCAAAGCCTAAACCAGCTTCTTCATCAGGAAAAGACCACAATCATGGGGCAGTGCAAAAAAATGTCCAGATAGCGTAATTCCACATCTTACTTGATACCGGGTAATGGCTTGTGCAATGTTAAGTTCTTTTAATCATCTCAAAGTAAGATACTTTGTGTGACAAGTTGTCAAAATCTCTATATGCCCTGAAATGTTACAATTTAAAAAAAAATCTTACACAATTCCTCTAACCGCTGCAACAAAGTTAGTACTGTATTTTGCTCACTTTGGAGTTAACATTAACATTTGCATGGAAATCCTCTTGTGTGATTGTCATTCTTAACAACACACTAATAAGAGTTGATGTGACATGACAAGGTGCCTACACGTAAGTATTAGTCGGACATGTTGACTGCATATTTTCTGCAGCAGCTAGATTGTGACCTATCTCTCCTTTACATATAAAACTTTAACATCATAAACCATAAATTTCCAACATTTTGGATTATATAATAAACTAGCTGTAGTACCCGGGCGTTGCCCGGGATAGTAACTATCTCTCTTCGAGTTTCTGTCTGTCTCTGTCTGTCTCTGTGTGTCTGTCTCTATCTGTATCAGTCTCTCTGTCTGTCTCTGTATCAGTCTCTCTGTCTGTCTCTCTCTACCTCTGTGTCTCTATTTCTGTGTGTCTCTCTCTCTTTCTCTGTGTCTGTCTGTCTGTCTCTCTCTGTCTGTCTGTCTCTTTCCCCGTCTGTCTCTTTCCCCGTCTGTCTCTTTCCCCATCTGTCTCTTTCCAGGTCTGTCTCTTTACAGGTCTGTCTCTTTCCAGGGCTGTCTCTTTCCAGGGCTATCTCTTTGCGAGGCTGTCTCTTTCCAGGGCTGTCTCTTTCCCCGTCTGTCTCTTTCCCCTTCTGTCTCTTTCCCTTTCTGTCTCTTTCTCAGGCTGTCTCTTTCCAGGGCTCTCTCTTTGCCCATCTGTCCCTTTGCCCATCTGTCTCTTTCCAAGGCTTTCTCTTTGCCCGGCTGTCTCTTTGCCCAGCTGTCTCTTTGCTCGGCTGTCTCTTTCCAAGTCTGTCTCTTTGCCCGTCTGTCTCTATCTCTGTCTTTTTACCCGTCTGTCTCTGTCTGTCTTTTTCTGTCTGTCTCTATCCGTCTCACCACCGACATCATATTACCTCACACATAAGCTTCTTATACTAACAGTTTATTTTGGTCCGATAGCAACCACTGACAGTTGCTATTAATAGCCGGTATCTCCCACCTCCATTCAGATCAATGGAGGCAGGATTTTGGAGACTAACTGTAAAGCGCGGGGTTACATTTTCCCGTCCAAACATAGTCTATGACGTTCCCTGAGTCACATGAGGCGTCTGTGCAAAATTTTGTGATTGTAAATGCGACGATGCGGATTCCTTTAGCGGACACACACACACACACACACATACATACACACATACACTCAGCTTTATATATTAGATAGCCTTAAAAGGTGTCTTTCACCTCCAAAATGCTAATGTCGCAGATGTTGCTGCGTGTAAAGCAGCCTTTATGTTATTCAGATTTCTGAAGAGTTTAGACATTTTATTGTAGTCTGATACATAACTGCATTTTCCACAATTCACTGTATCACGATATTCATACTTTTTCCATTACAGAATCCAAAGTTATCAGATAGCGATGTGCTCTGGCGGTTTCCAAGTGGACACTTTGGATCTCATTGTACTAGAAGAAATCACCGCCCCCATAATCTGCTCTATCAAACGTCCTAGGATCTATGCACAGGGCAGGTGATGTTAGCCATAACCCCCTTAACCCCGGGCAATTTTCAGTTTTTCATTTTCCTTTTTTCCTTCCCTTCTTCTGAAAGCCATATCTTTTTTACTTTTCCATCAATATTGCCATATAAGGGGTTAATTTTTTGCTGGACAAGTTGTACTTTTGAATTAAATCATTAGTTTTACCATATAGTGTACTGGAAAACAATTCCAAGTGTGGTGAAATTGCACAATAGTTTAAGGGGGTCTTTTATTCAGAGTGTTCACTATATGGTAAAACGGATGTGTCAGTATGATGCTTCAGGTTGGTACAAGTTCATAGATAACAAACATGTATAGGTTTACCTGTATTTAAGGGGTGAAAAAAACCTCAGAGTTTGTCCAAAAAACAGAATCATGCTTTTGTTGCCATTTTCCGAGACCCATTGCGTTTTGATTTTTCGGGATCTGGAACTCGGTGACAGCTTATTTTTTGCGTATTGAGCTGACATTTTTAGTTTTATAATTTTGTGCAGATGCTACATTTTGTGACCAAAAAAAACCTAATTTTGGCATTTGGAATTTTTTTTCATGCTGCGTACCGAGGAGATTAATTGATTGTATATTTTGATAGATCTGACATTTATGAATGCAGTGATACCAAATATGTGTATATTTTTTTTAACTGTTTAATTATCTATGGGGGTGATTTGAGCTTTTAGGGTTTTTTTATTTTTCCATATTTCTAAAAACTTTTTTTAAATTTTTTTATTTATTTGACTAGTAACACTAGGGGACTTTATGCTTGCACAGTTCGATTGCCTGTGCATTACTGCTGATCTGATCAGACCAGCATCGCTCTGATCAGCAAAAATGTTGCTTTCCTTTGAGTGTTGGTGCTCTGTCAGCTCTCATAGAAAGTGTGTCATGGAAGCATCAGTGGTGATCAGCTGACCCTGTGCTACCATGGCAACACCAAGGACCCACCGCAACCGTTTAATTTGTGCTGTCAGTATTTGACAGTGCAATCTAAGGGGTTAAGAGGCATGGGTGGATCTGATCCACCTGCACCTGTTAACCACACATTTGTGTTGATCCAATCAGCAGAGATGGTCTGGGATTACAACGGGCTTGCCGCCAGAGCCACCAGTAATTGGAGGGAGGCGACCAAGGACATATAGTTACTTCCTTGGTTATAAAGGGGTTAAACAATAAAAGATTTTCTCTCTGAATGCACATATCATGTTGTATATATGTAAAGTCTGAAAAACCATGCTGAAAAAACAAAAATTTTTCAGGCTGCATTCCCACAATTAGTTTTTATTCAGTTTTTGATGTTGCGGATTTTCTGAACCTAAAAAGTAATTTAGGTTTCTTGCAAGGGGTTTTCACGTGCGTTTTTTGTCCCATTTTGATGCTGTCCTTTTGATGTTTTAACTAAAGTTGCTTTGTATTTTATACTTTCTGGTATTTGGCTTTGATAGCAGTTTATTGATACAGTTATGTGTGCATTACATACCGTTTTGGTGTGTTTCCACACGGAAATGCATTAAAACCACGAGTGTGTTTTTTACTTGTGGATTTTATGCATCTAAAGCCTGCTTTACACCATACGATCCAGCATACGATATTGTATGCAATCGTACCCGCCCCCATCGTATGTGCGGCACGTTCAATTTGTTGAACATGTCGCACAAACAAAAAACCCCCCGTCACACGTACTTACCCGTCCATACGACCTCGATGTGAGCAGCGAACATCCACTTCCTGGAGTGGGAGGGACGTTCGGCGTCACATCGACGTCACGCGACAGCCGGCCAATAGAAGCGGAGGGGCGGAGATGAGCGGGACATAAACATCCCGCCCACCTCCTTTCTTCCGCATCGTCGGTGGGAGCTGCAGGACGTAGGTAAGATCTGTTCATCGTTCCCGGGGTGTCACACACTGCGATGTGTGCTACCCCTGGTACGATGAACAACCTGACGTTCAATTTTTAGGAATTGAACGACGTGCATGTGATGAACGTTTTACCGTTCAATCGCAATCGCACGTAGCTGTTACATGCTACAATGTAACTTACGATGCCGGATGTGCGTCACTTACGACGTGTCCGCGCCGACACATCGTAAGATATATTGTAGCGTGTAAAACGCCCTTAATGCAAGTCTATGGCAAATAGGAAATGAGAAAACTTAATTGAAAAAGTTCTGAGAAAATATAGAAAAAAACTTCCTTACCTTTTGACCTCAGTATACACTATACTTTTATGTCGAGGTGTACACTGCAGTCGGTAAATTAGTAATCACAGTAATGTTCTATGTTTTGTTCTTCACAGACAGAACTGATAAATAAACCACAATGCAGGTGCACATGAAGAGCTGGAGCTCGGCAATGTATTCAATAAACTGGAAGTGTGGGTACATACAGCTAATGGACAGTCATTTATTTGAACTTTCACTAGCAAGAAAACGTGCTTATTTTTTATTAATTCACTTACCTCTCTGTATAGTGTCTACGATACAAAATCTAGTATAAATAGTAGCAGGTGTATTAATATCAGTGATCTATACAAAACTGTAGGATGGAATATTAACTGCATGAGGGTGCACAGAAAATTATTTATTTAGAGCTTTTGCCTAATCTAGCAACAAGACTCAGAAATAATTTAAAGGAGAAAATATTTCCAAACTGTTAACCTCGGCAAAACATTATTAAATACACTATGAATTAACAAAATGTCTCAGTGCTGCTCTGTATTTCAAAGTAAGGCTTATTTATTATATATCTGTACTGCTGTGCTGTAACACGCTGAACTAGAATGGACCAGACATGTATAGCAGTTCTCTTCAGCACTACCATAACAAAAAAACTAACGAGTTGGTTGAATACGTGGGCTGCTTAAATTTAAAGAACTTGTAGGAAATGCAGGTAGAAGGCCATATTAGTCCATTTTATTGAGGTCTAGCCATTCTGAGTCCTGCCTTATGGAGCCTCTGCAAGGAGCTACAGTCATATGAAAAAGTTTGGGCACCCCCATTATTGTCCTAAGTATGCATTGGGGAAAAACACAATGTAGGAGTAGCTATGCCAGGTGCATACTACATCTATGCATATACAGTCATATGAAAAAGTTTGTGCACCCCTATTAATGTTAACCTTTTTTCTTTATAACAATTTGGGTTTTTGCAACAGCTATTTCAGTTTCATATATCTAATAACTGATGGACTGAGTAATATTTTTGGATTGAAATGAGGTTTATTGTATCAACAGAAAATGTGCAATCCGCATTTAAACAAAATTTGACCGGGGCAAAAGTATGGGCACCCTTACCAATTTCTTGATTTGAACACTCCTAACTACTTTTTACTGACTTACTAAAGCACTAAATTGGTTTTGTAACCTCATTGAGCTTTGAACTTCATAGGCAGGTGTATCCAATCATGAGAAAAGGTATTTAAGGTGGCCACTTGCAAGTTGTTCTCCTATTTGAATCTCCTATGAAGAGTGGCATCATGGGCTCCTCAAAACAACTCTCAAATGATCTGAAAACAAAGATTATTTAACATAGTTGTTCAGGGGAAGAATACAAACAGTTGTCTCAGAGATTTAAACTGTCAGATTCCACTGTGAGGAACATAGTAAGGAAATGGAAGAACACAGGTACAGTTCTTGTTAAGCCCACAAGTGGCAGGCCAAGAAAAATATCAGAAAGGCAGAGAAGAAGAATGGTGAGAACAGTCAAGGACAATCCACAGACCAACTCCAAAGACCTGCAGCATCATCTTCCTGCAGATGGTGTCAATGTGCATCGGTCAACAATACAGCGCACGTTGCACAAGGAGAAGCTGTATGGGAGAGTGATGCAAAAGAAGCCGTTTCTGCAAGCACGCCACAAACAGAGTCGCCTGAGGTATGCAAAAACACATTTGGACAAACCAGTTACATTTTGGAAGAAGGTCCTGTGGACTGATGAAACAAAGATTGAGTTGTTTGGTCATACAAAAAGGCGTTATGCATGGAGGCAACAAAACACGGCATTCCAAGAAAAGCACTTGCTACCCACAGTAAAATTTGGTGGAGGTTCCATCATGCTTTGGAGCTGTGTGGCCAATGCCGGCACTGGGAATCTTGTTAAAGTTGAGGGTCGCATGGATTCAACTCAGTATCAGCAGATTCTTGACAATAATATGCAAGAATCAGTGACGAAGTTGAAGTTACGCAGGGGATGGATATTTCAGCAAGACAATGATCCAAAACACTGCTCCAAATCTACTCAGGCATTCATGCAGAGGAACAATTACAATGTTCTGGAATGGCCATCGCAGTCCCCAGACCTGAATATCATTGAAAATCTGTGGGATGATTTGAAGCGTGCTGTCCATGCTCGGCGACCATCAAACTTAACTGAACTGGAATTGTTTTGTAAACATGATTGGTCAAATATACCTTCATCCAGGATCCAGGAGCTCATTAAAAGCTACAGAAAGCAACTAGAGGCTGTTATTTTTTCAAAAGGAGGATCTACAAAATATTAATGTCACTTTTTTGTTGAGGTGCCCATACTTTTGCATCGGTCAAATTTTGTTTAAATGCGGATTGCACATTTTCTGTTAGTACAATAAACCTCATTTCAATTCAGAAATATTACTCAGTCCATCAGTTATTAGATATATTTAAACTGAAATAGCTGTTGCAAAAACCCAAATTGTTATAAAGAAAAAAGGTTACCATTAATAGGGGTGCCCAAACTTTTTCATATGACTGTATATTTCTCTCTAAAAACAAAGCTTCCGAGGGACAATGCTTATTTAGGATTTACCTATCGTAAATCTGAAGTGTTTTTACAGAGTAGATTGAATGGATCTTCTGACATGAATATGCCAATGGATCCAAAGAAAGTTTAGTCCCACATTGTCCTTTAACACTTTCCATGGGCTAAATGCCTACAAATTTAAAAGGGTGGTTTACTACTCTACAGTATTGACTATATCCCTGTAAAACTGATAGTGAAGGCTTTTTTCAAATACCTTGTTCAGCCAATTCTGCCTATGAGCGGCGATATCGCTATCGCTACTGATCCGCTCATCCCTATGAAGTGACCCCCCCAGGCGTCGTGATCTCTGAGAGCCGATAAAGTCAAGTCAACTTTCAGTTGACAGGACATCAGCAAGGCCAACCCCAGTCTCCCTGAGTGACTTAGCTGTGGGCAGAGTTTCACCGCTCATCACAGCCCAGTGTCACTGCGCATCATGTCGCTCACACTCTCCTTCACAGCAGAGCGCCACAAGCAGGAGCAATGCTGGGCTGTGATGAGCGGTGAAACTCCGCCCACAGCCCAGTCACTCATGGAGACTGGGGCCGGCCTCAGTGATGTCAGGTTAACTCAAAGTTGGCCTGACATCACTGGATCTCAGAAGTCAAAGAGCCCGGGGGGGGTCAATTCATGGGGATGAGCGGACAGCAATAGCGCCGCTCAGAGGCAGAATTGGCTGAACAAGTTATTTAGAAAAATCCTTTCCTATCAGTTTCACAGGGATATTACCACCAACCATTCCAGAGTAGTAAACCACCTCTTCAAAGGGCAGATAGAATCCAGCAGTAATTAAAAACAGCCCTTGCCTGATGGAAGGAGTGCGTAGTCAAATATGGAGGCAGTCATCATCTCCAATGGTGTCCTACAAATAAAAACAAAAAAAACCATCCAGCATGTCTGGCAGCAGTGGCCAGAGCTGAGCTCCTATCGCTGCTGTTAAACATATCAATCTCTCACAGTAGCATCCATTGGCACCCTATAACATGATCATGAGGTAGCAATGGATAACCATGGAAGGTGACGGCCTGATAAAGACTCGTATTTCTGCCATCATAGTACTCTTGTGAAGATCAACCTATTGCTGCGCTTTATAGGAGTCTACAATTTTAACTACATACTGTAATACTGTTGTATTGCAATATACTGTATAAAGTATTAGTGATCAGACAACCACAGGTTTAAGTCAGTTAAGGGGACTAAAAAAGACCTAACAAAATATATCTGAAGCAAAGGTGACACAGCAGTATTATAAATGGTACATGGCAGTCAGTTGACTGCTTTCTTAGGCTGAATTCACAGTGTTTTGATATCGTCTATTTCATTTTCCCCTTAAAATTACTGCAACAAGATGTTCAAATTGTATAGTAAAATAATGTAAAGTCTAAATACAATAGTGTTATAGTATTATAGTTTATGCCATTCTTTTCTCTTATTTTGATCAGTGACATTGGATGCTCTAGGCATGGTCTTTCTTGAGGGCACTTTTCTGGCATTTTTGCATATATTTTTTTGCATAGATGTCTTTATTAAAACAAGTGTGTGTGAAATGGCTCTTTTTCCTATGGTATACCCTCCTAATTCTGTTCCTTCACCGTGTACATCCATTATAAGAAGCTACTGCTATGTCTAGGAAATCAAAACTGACAGTGAGTGGGGTAGCACTGACATCATGGCTGGGCAGCGCATTCTCTGCCCAGCAAGGCAGTGAAAAGCAATGTTTTCTGTTGGCTGGGTGAAAGTGTGAATCATTTAAACTTTTGAGTTTATTCTGTTGGGCATCTTATTTGCAGCACCCACTAATAAAGTTAGATTATACAGTGGGTGAAATAAGTGTTAGTCACATCACATTTTCTAAGTGAATATATTTCTATAGCTGCTATTGATTTTAATTTCTCAACAGATGCCGGTAACAATCCATAAAATCTACAAAGGCAAAGAAATCAAACCATATAAGGCAATTGACAATTGAGAACAGAATATGAAACCATAATACTAATCTAATTTATCGATGACCTGTCTTTTAAGTGTGATGAACTTCTTAACCTGAACCATCATTATATGGGCTAAGTCCGTGTATGCTAGAATATGTCAGTGATGTGATATGTAGAGATGAGCGATGTTCGAGGTTCAAGGTTCGCCAATTTCATGTTCGAGTGATTTTGGGAGGTGTTCGAGTCGTTCGACGAACTCGAGCCTTTTGCTAAAAGCTCGACAGTTCGAGTAACGTTCGAGAACGGTTTGAGCACCAAAAGCGTGGCTTTTACAGCTACGTGTGCAGGGAGCCATCGCTGGCAGCCTGCGGTAAGCTGGTAACCATGGTAAATATCGGGTATCCAAGCAAGGTGCTTTGCTTAGTAACCCGATGATTACCCTGGCTACGTGTGCAAAAATCCCAGAAAGCCACAACACAGAAGCACTTCCGTGTGACTTCCGTCGGATGCCACTGCAGTCTGTGTCCCGCTCCAGCCCCAGCCCCAGCCCCGCAGCTGCCCACTCAGCAGTGTCCACAGCTGCCCGCACTGTACGGTGTCTGCAGCTACCCACACTGCAGTGAAAGCAGCCGCGGGGATGACAAGCGCTGCCGTCAGGAGGTTAGTGAAGTTCTTTACCTGCTATGATGTCCTGCCCTCCCAACGTCAGCGCTGTCACTGTCCTCCATGGTCGCCGCTTGTCACATCTCCTCTCACTGCCGACCCGAGACTGTCACTAGCGGTGATGTCACAGGCACCCGCGATACTTGGTTGTGAAGGTGGTGGTCATTGAACTCAGTGACAGCTCTGCTATCAGGAGTGCAGCGATCACAGCAGGTAATGTACCTCGCTATCTTCCTGACAGCAGCACTTGTCATGCCCTGCAGTGACAGCTCTACTATCAGGAGTGCAGCGATCACCGCAGATAATGTACCTCGCTATCCTCCTGACAGCAGCACTTGTCATGCCCTGCAGTGACAGCTCTGCTATCAGGAGTGCAGCGATCACCGCAGGTAATGTACCTTGCTATCCTCCTGACAGCAGCACTTGTCATCCCCTGCAGTGACCTGGGCTGACCTATTGATGTAAGCTCAGGTCACTGCATTGCTCTCCCAGCAAATATGGAACATTCTGTTATTCATTGACTGGGACATTGACTATGGTATGGATCGTCATGGGAACCCTTTGGATTACACCAGACCTGGATTTGTTTTTCTTTCTAATAAATTGGTGAAAGAGGGAATGTTTTGGGGAGTGTTTTTTCAAATAAAAATGTAATTGCTGTCGATTTTTTTTATTACTGACTGGGTTGGTGATGTCGGGTATCTGATAGACGACTGACATCACGAACCCCAGGGTTTGATGCCAGGTGACATTACACATCTGGTATTAACCCCATATATTACCTCGTTTGCCAGCGCACCAGGGCAACGGGATGAGCTGGAGCAAAGCACCAGGATTGGCGCATCTAATGGATGCGCCACTTCTGGGGCCGCTGCGGCCTGCTATTTTTAGGCTGGGGAGAGTCCAATAACCATGGACCTCCCTAGTCTGAGAATATTAGACCCCAGCTGTCCGATTTACCTTGGATGGTGATCCAATTTTGGGGGGACCCCCACGTGTTTTTTTTTTTTTTATTTATTTAATTTAAAATAACAGCGTGGGGTGCCCTCAGTTTTGGATTACCAGCCAAGGTGAAGCTGCCAGCTGTGGTCTGCCGGCTGCAGCCGTCTGCTTTACCCTAGCTGGCTAACTAGCTAGCTGGATAGGGGGAACCCCACCTCATTTTTTTTTAAATTTATTTTTTTTTGGGGCTAAATACAAGGCTAAGCACCCCTTAGTGCCACATGAAAGGCACCAAAGGGTGCAAAATTACAAAATGCAGAAGAGTAGACATGATGTGTCTTTCTGCCATTATAATGACAGAAAAGACTGATATAAAGTGTACAAGCACATGAAAATCACCAGAGCGCACTACGCTGTGAAAAACAGTAGAAAATGGCACTGGAGTGAACATGTGACCGCCTCCTTTAGGTTGAAGCTATGGATCCTGGGTAAATTTATGTATTTTCCCTCCTTCAGTTTTTTTGCAGTACGCAAAAAACGGAAGGCACACGGATGACAAACGGATGACAAACGGACTGTATATGGAACGGAACAGAAACGGATGCCACACGGATGCATCTGTGAAAAAAATGGACCGTTTTTTGCGGACCGCAAAAACGGATCGGTCGTGTGAATGTAGCCTTATGCCGATCTGCCGCTTATAAACAGCAGGCAGAAATAAGTGAATAGCGCCCCCCAGTGTCAGAAGATCTCCGGGGTTGCATGGGGTAGCTGAGACCCTGGAAATCATGATTCAGGCCGGTGTTTCCAGTCCCCGCTCACGTGATATCCGGTATACACCATATACTGATGATCACGTTACAGTAAATGATAGCGCCGGTAAAAAATTATTTATCTCCCATCTGGCATGAACAAACATGTCAGATGGGAGATAAATCTCCTACCCGGTCCCCTCCAGTCCCCCGGTGTCGCCAAAGTGCCCCCCCCCCCGACCCCCTCCCGGAAATCCAAGATGGCCACGCGCACAGCAGCGCGCCGGCCGCATTCACCCTACTCCTCTAATTTCTGTCGCATGTGCCATGACACATGCGACAGAAAACTCCTCCCCAGGCCCTGCCAGGTCACCCCCTATAACCTCACCGGTGTTCCCCGGTGTCCCACGGTACCTGTGCAGCGTAAATCCCCCGTGGCCCCCTCCTTCACAATAGACGCTGCCGCATGCACAGAGCGGCTGTCAGCTCAGCTTCCTGTCTTCAATCACAGTGAGTGGCGGTAACCATGCATCTGTAAGCTACTGCAATGCCCTGCTCATGAGGTAAGGAACATAGTTGATCAGGAGAGCTATACTACATTTACAAATGGGGGTATTTGCTTTTATAGTTGCCCTGCTGAACGACTACCAAACATGACAGTCCGTTATACGCCACAAGAAAACATGTCTAAATAGCGAGCTCTGTTGTTTAGTATTCATTCAGCAGGATAACTGGACTTAAAGGGGTATTCCATCTCCAAGGTCCTATCCCCAATATATAGTAGGTGTAATAGCAATAATATTAGTAAATACCTTTTTTTGGAAATGTAGTATAGTTCTCCTGATTAGGCATGCCCTTACCTCACGAGCAGAGCATTGCAGCTTTGGTAGCAACAGTTACGACCAAGAGCAACCCATTGTCTCTATGAATGGTGGTAACCATGCATACGTAAGCTACTGCAATGCCCTGCTCATGAGGTATGGTAACATAGTTAATCAGGAGAGCTATACTAAATTTCCAAATGGAGGTATTTGCTATTTCTGTTGCCCTGCTGAACGAATCCCAAACATAAGAGTCCGTCATACGCCGCAAAATAACATGTCTAAATAGCGAGCTCTGTTGTTTAGTATTCATTCAGCAGGATAACTGGACTTAAAGGGGTATTCCATCTCCAAGATCCTATCCCCAATATATAGTAGGTGGAATAGTAATAATATCAGCAAATACCAATATTTGGAAATGTAGAATAGTTCCCCTGATTAGGCATGCCGTTACCTCATGAGCAGAGCATTGCAGCTTTGGTAGAAACAGTTACGACATGGACTCTGCTGCTGTGGACCCAGGGAGAGTGGGTGCAGATTCATTGCACCCACACTCCTCACATGGAGAGTCTTCACTCCTAGAAAATGGGGGATACGTTCCCCGAGTGAGTCCCTCCATATTCTAGACGGTCCAGAGTCGTCATGGGACCCCCTTATTTTTTTTCTTACAAAAAATTGGTGAAAGTAGGAATGTTTTGGGGAGTGTTTTTCAAATAAATTTTTTTTTGTTGTCTATTTTTTTGTTAGTACTGAAAGTTTGGGATGTCAGGTATCTGATAGATGCCATGACATCACAAACTGCTGGGCATGATGTCAGGTGACCTTACAGCTAGTATCAACCCCATTTATTACCCCGTTTGCCACTGTACCAGGGCACAGGATGAGCTGGGGTGATGCGCCAGGATTGTTGCATCTAGTGGATGCGCCACTTCTGGGGCACCTGCGGCCTGCTATTTTTAGGCTGTGAAGGGTCAATAACTATGGACCTTCCCACCCTGAGAATACCAGACCACAGCTGTCCACTTTACCTTGGCTGGTGATCCAATTTGGGGGGGACCCTACTTTTTTTTGTAATTATTATTATTTATAAAATAATTATAAAAAAGAGCCTGGGGTGACCTCCACATTGGATCACCAACCATGGTAAAGCTGCCAGCTGTAGTTTTCAGGCTACAGCCATCTGCTTTACCCTAGCTGGCTATCAAAAATGGGGTGACCCCACGTCATTTTTTTTTTAACTATTTTTTTAAATAAAAAAAATTAATGGGCTTGCCTGTATTTTGATTGCCAGCCAAGGTAACGCCAGGCAGTTGGGAGTGGCAACCCATAGCTGTCTGCTTTATCTGCGCTGAGAATCAAAAATACCGTGGAGCGCTATGTCATTTTTTTAATGATTTATTTTACAGTACTGTGATGTGAGGCAATTTTGATTACAGGGAAGCCCATTTTTTTTTTTTTTAGTTATTTAACAAAATAATTAAAAAAAATATATATATGGGCTCCCGCTGCATTTTTTTGTATTGCTAGCTAAGGGTAATCCAAGCAGCTACTGGCTGCCAACCCCCACTGCTTGGTGTTATCTTCACTGGCAATGGAAAATCCAGGGAAGCATTTTTTATTTTTTTTGCCAAAAAACTAAAAAAAAAAAATGACGTGAGCTTTGCCATATTTTTGTATGCTAGCCAGGTACAGCAGGCAGGTACGGCTGCCCCCAACCCCCAGCTGCCTATTTGTACCCAGCTGGGAACTAAAAATATAGATAAGCCCTTTTTTTAATTATTTCATGAATTTCATGAAATTATTTAAAAAAAACAACACGTGGGCTTCGCCCCATTTTTGTGTCCATCCAGGTACAACTAGGCAGCTGGGGATTGGAATCCGCAGCACAGGTTAGCCCGAGCTTTCTGGGCCCCTCTGCTGCGAATTGCAGTCCGCAGTCGCCCCAGAAAATGGCGCTTTCATAGAAGCGCCATCATCTGGCGCTGTATCCAACTCTTCCAGCAGCCCTGAAGCCGGGTGGCTTTCTGGGTAATAATGAGTTAATACTAGCTTTGTGTTACTAGCTAGTATTAAGTCAGAGATTCTTAATGTCAGGCAAGTTTGACCCGGCCGTTAAGAATCTCCAATAAAGGGTTAAAAAAAAGACACCACATGGAGAAAAAATACTTTAATAGAAATAAATACACAGACACACTTAGACACTCCATGTTTATTACTCCCTGTCAGCCCTCCACGATCCTGCTCTTCTGTCTTCTTTCTCCTTCAACCCATGCAGCTCTGCTACATCAGACAGCACAGCATGGGAGGAAGAACGCTGCTACTTACCGTGCAGTATATTCACTCAGTGAGAGTGACCAGAGGCTGCCGGCTGTAAGCGGTGACGTCACCGCTGACAGGCGGGTTACTATAGCAATGGTACTCCGATCACGTGATTCCCGGTGCCGCTATTTACTTGCTGTGACGGCTAGTCCCTGCATGTGGGCTGACTCTGTAAAGAGCGCTGACATGCATGGACGGGGAAGCCGATCATCTGCCAGAGCATCTCGCCGGTAAAAGGACATGCTCACACGAGCACCGCTTACCAGAGAGATGCACTGTCAGGACCTAGCAATGACGTCTAGCCATGTGACCAGTCTGTAGCCAATGAGATAATAGACACGTGACTGGTCACATGCTTCTTTTGACGTCACGGAAGGTCCTATCATCAGTGGTGGTTACCGGGAGGACGCAGCGATTATCGGAAGGAAAAGCGGCGGGAGACAGAGTGCAGGACGTGTCGCAGAGACCTGTAAGTGTTATGGCAATGTTTATTAACTGTATGTGTACATTTATAATGTGTTTTTATGTGTTTGTGCTTGCCTACCATTGTTTTCAATGGGGTTCGAGAGGTTCGTCAAACGGTTCGTTGAACCAAACTCAATCAGGGCCTCCGTTTGACTAACCGAACCGAACTCGATCCTTCAGAGCCTCGCTCATCTCTAGTGATATGTAACAGCTTAAGTGAACACAATCACCATCTACTTCTGGATATTAATCAGAGATGAATTATGATATCACAAATATGACGATATGAAAAAATAATTGCAAATACCATACTCAATTTGAAATATGATACCTTGGATGGCTGCCATTGTATAATGTCATGTGTTGTTATATCAATATCTGGGACTATGTTTTTGATATTAAATTTCATTATAATGCATAGATTGATTATATATCTTTTGATGTTCCTTTTGACATGTTGGCTACTAAGATTTTTCAGGCTATACCAGTGTTATAGTAAGCTTTTGACTTAATGCCTAATATGTGGATTGTTAATCTATCATCTATTTTCACTGTATACACATTTGCCCTCTTTTTACCATTAAATAAGATGTCCGCCGTGGGGGAGCGCACATGCAGTGGCACTTCCATCATGCTCGCGCCGGACGGTCTCCATATGGAGTGACGCAGGAGACCTGTGTGACAACATGGGACGCGCCCGCGTCACTTCTGGGAGTGCACGATGACTTGAGCCGCTGTTGGAGACCTACTTCACATGCGGCCAATAGCAACCCATGGTGACTAATTAAACATGGTATTTAAACCTGGTGCATACCGCTAAACACACACAACACATCACAGCCCCTCGAGGAAGACCACGAAACGTGCGCGCCGGGGCACATTCTTCAGGGCATCTAACCACTAAGGGTGAGTTTTTCATTTCTCATTGTGACCTTTTTGCTTAAGGGTATCATCTTGGAATGTTATATGCAGTCATATGAAAAAGTTTGGGCACCACTATTAATGGTAACCTTTTTTCTTTATAACAATTTGGGTTTTTGCAACAGCTATTTCAGTTTCATATATCTAATAACTGATGGACTCAGTAATATTTCTGGATTGAAATGAGGTTTATTGTACTAACAGAAAATGTGCAATCCGCATTTAAACAAAATTTGACCGGTGCAAAAGTATGGGCACCTCAACATAAAAGTGACATTAATATTTTGTAGATCCTCCTTTTGTAAAAATAACAGCCTCTAGTCGCTTCCTGTACTTTTTAATGAGTTCCTGGATCCTGGATGAAGGTATATTTGACCATTCCTGTTTACAAAACAATTCCAGTTCAGTTAAGTTTGATGGTCGCCGAGCATGGACAGCACGCTTCAAATCATCCCACAGATGTTCAATGATATTCAGGTCTGGGGACTGGGATAGCCATTCCAGAACATTGTAATTGTTCCTCTGCATGAATGCCTGATTAGATTTGGAGCGGTGTTTTGGATCATTGCCTTGCTGAAATATCCGTTGCATAACTTCAACTTCGTCACTGATTCTTGCACATTATTGTCAAGAATCTGCTGATACTGAGTTGAATCCATGCGACCCTCAACTTTAACAAGATTTCCGGTGCCGGCATTGGCCACACAGCCCCAAAGCATGATGGAACCTCCACCAAATTTTACTGTGCGTAGCAAGTGCTTTTCTTGGAATGCCGTGGTTTTTTGCCTCCATGCACAACGCCTTTTTGTATGACCAAACAACTCAATCTTTGTTTCATCAGTCCACAGGACCTTCTTCCAAAATGTAACTGGCTTGTCCAAATGTGCTTTTGCATACCTCAGGCGACTCTGTTTGTGGCGTGCTTGCAGAAATGGCTTCTTTCGCATCACTCTCCCATACAGCTTCTCCTTGTGCAACGTGCACTGTATTGTTGATCGATGCACATTAACACCATCTTCAGCAAGATGATGCTGCAGGTCTTTGGAGGTGGTCTGTGGATTGTCCTTGACTGTTCTCACTATTCTTCTTCTCTGCCTTTCTGATATTTTTCTTGGCCTGCCACTTGTGGGCTTAACAAGAACTATACCTGTGTTCTTCCATTTCCTTACTATGTTCCTCACAGTGGAAACTGACAGTATAAATCTCTGAGACAACTTTTTGTATCCTTCCCCTGAACAACTATGTTGAATAATCTTTGTTTTCAGATCATTTGAGAGTTGTTTTGAGGAGCCCATGATGCTACTCTTCATAGGAGATTCAAATAGGAGAACAACTTGCAAGTGGCCACCTTAAATACCTTTTCTCATGATTGGATACACCTGCCTATGAAGCAAAGCTCAAAGCTCAAAGCTCAATGAGGTTACAAAACCAATTTAGTGCTTTAGTGTTACGGTTGCTGCGAGCACTGGAAACTATGTCCAGATTTCTTGCTACTGCACATGTGCGAGCGCTGGAGACTAAGTCCAGATTTCTTGCTACTGCACATGTGCGAGCGCCAGAGACTAAGTCCTATCTTGGAGCCATTGCACATGTGCGGGTGACATCATCGCTGACACGAGGTCACATGTCTCTGACACCTTCTATGCCGATTGGTCGCTGGTCATGTGCTTGTGATGCCTTGCTCAGTGATAGGCCAGCATGACGTCACTCCTGTCGTTCTGGCAGCGGATTGGCTCTGGTGTCCTCCATCTTGGATGAGGCACAGAGTCTATATAAGACCCTGACACACGCCGCATGGCGCTCAGTCCTCTTGGTTCATGCATAAGAGTAGACGCTCTGTGCGCGTTCCTCTAGGCATTCCTCTGTCTATGCTAGGTGAGCGCTACCGGCAGAGTAGCGTTCTTATACCTTACAGCTTCGGCTGCTGTCCGTATCCTTACCTCTTAGGGGAGCGGACATAGGCAGGTGCCTGAGGCACATGGTCTGGCTGGGCCTTGTGGTTCGACTCGTAGGTGGACGTTGCCGCTAGGGTAACGTTCCTTATACTGTCTGATACTCCTTTAGGTTATTATCAGACAGCCCCCCGTAACATTAGGACTGAGCCAAGGGTCTGGCAGTTATGGCAGAATATCAGCAGTTACACCGTTACATACAAGTACTTGAGTCACGGCTCAAGAGTATAGAGGATAAACCTCAGACCATGGTGACATCTGCACATGATCCTAGACTTGCTCTGCCAAACAGATATTCTGGCGATGCCAGATCATGTCGTGGTTTCATTAGTCAGTGTCAGATACACCTAGAGGTCAACTCTTCTCGCTTCTCTACGGAGAGGTCCAGAGTAGGCTTTATCATCTCCTTACTTCAGGACAAAGCCTTAGAATGGGCGACTCCCCTATGGGAGCGCTCTGATGTGGTTACTCTGAGACATCAAGACTTTCTTGATGCTCTTAAGGCAGTATTCATGGGTCCGCAGGTTACCCATGATGCGGCCCTGAGACTGTTAGATCTATCTCAGGGTTCGGTATCCACTAGTTCTTATGCCATTGCTTTTAGAACTCTGGTGGCAGAACTAGATTGGCCAGAGAAGGTGTTGATTCCTATCTTCTGGAGAGGGTTGGCAGGCTATGTCAAGGATGCTCTTGCTACTCGTGAGGTCCCTGCTTCTCTGGAGGACTTGATCACAGTAGCAACGAGGATCGATGTACGCCATAAGGAACGTAGACTCGAGGTCTCTTCCTCACGCCCTAAGCATCGGGCTATTCCAGTTGTTGAGGGTCCACTACCATCTTCCTCAGCATCTGAAACATCTCCCACTCCTATGGAGTTAGGTCATACGTCTTCCAGATTACGCAAGTCTGGTCCTCCTATATGTTACGTATGTCGTCAGGCTGGGCACTATGCCAACAAGTGTCCTAGTCGTCAGGGAAACTCCCTGGCCTAGTAACCATTAGAGGGGGGTTACTAGAGACGTCTTCTGCACCCTCTAAGTGTAGTATCCCAGGTCAGCTCTCGTTATCTGAGAATACATGGCCTATTATGGCTTTTGTGGATTCCGGAGCTGACGGGACTTTTGTGTCCTCAGGATTTGTAAAGGGACACAATATTCCCTCTATCATGTTAGAGGCGCCTATTCCTGTCCGTGTTGTTAATGGAACTATGTTGTCTGACTCCATTACATTGAGGACAGTTCCCTTGCGCCTTTCCCTGTCTCAGGGTCACATAGAGCAGATTTCTTTTCTTGTTTTGCCTGAGGGTATAGACGACGTCCTTCTGGGTCTCCCATGGCTTCGGACTCATGCTCCTCACATTGACTGGGAGTCTGACAGCATTATTAGTTGGGGTTTGAAATGTCAGTCCCGATGTCTTCCCTTACCACCTAAGGTCATTGCGGTTGCATCTACTGATCTCTCTCCCATACCTACACCCTATCTGGATTTCGCTGACGTGTTCTCCAAACAGGGTGCTGAGGTTCTTCCACCCCATAGGCCGTATGACTGTGCCATAGACCTTATCCCAGGTTCGGTTCCACCTAAAGGCAGGGTTTACCCCCTGTCGATACCTGAGTCGGAGGCCATGTCGACCTATATAAGACAGAGTTTAGAGAAGGGGTTCATTCGTAAGTCTGTCTCTCCCGCAGGAGCTGGGTATTTCTTTGTTCGGAAGAAAGAGGGTGATTTGCGTCCCTGCATAGATTACAGGGGTCTCAACGCAATCACAATAAAGAACAAATACCCATTACCTTTAATTTCGGAACTCTTTGACAGACTGAGAGGAGCTCAAGTTTTTACGAAGTTGGATCTGCGGGGTGCGTATAACTTGGTACGAATTCGAAAGGGTGACGAATGGAAGACCGCTTTTAACACCCGAGACGGTCACTATGAATACCTCATCATGCCTTTTGGGTTATGTAATGCACCCGCAGTATTTCAGGACTTCGTAAACGATGTGTTCAGGGATTTACTGTTATCCTCAGTAGTGGTGTATCTGGACGACATCCTGATTTTTTCTCCTGATCTGGAGACTCATCGTCAGGATGTCGTTCGTGTCCTTTCCCGTTTAAGGGAGCACTCATTGTTTGCTAAACTCGAGAAATGTGTATTCAAGCAGTCCTCATTGCCTTTTTTGGGTTACATTATCTCACAAGAGGGCCTGGCTATGGATCCTGCGAAGCTCTCTGCTGTCCTGCAATGGTCCGAACCTCGTTCCTTGAAGGCGGTGCAACGCTTCTTAGGATTCATAAATTATTACAGGCAGTTCATACCCCATTTTTCTACTTTGGTGGCCACTTTGGTGGCCTTGACTAAGAAAGGTGCTAATCCCAAAGCCTGGTCTACTGAGACATCTCAGGCTTTTGAGGCAGTAAAAAGACACTTTTCAACTGCTCCCGTTCTTCAAAGACCCGATGAGAGTAAGCCCTTCCTCTTAGAGGTTGATGCCTCTTCAGTGGGTGCTGGTGCAGTCTTGTATCAAAAGAACGGTGCAGGTAGAAAAAGGCCGTGTTTCTTCTTTGCGAAAACCTTTTCACCGGCAGAGAGAAACTATACCATTGGGGATAGGGAACTGCTCGCCTTGAGATTAGCCTTGGAGGAGTGGCATCACTTGCTGGAAGGAGCGAAACATCCTTTCCAGGTCTATACAGACCATAAGAATCTGACGTACTTACAAACCGCTCAGCGTCTGAATCCTCGCCAAGCCCGCTGGTCCTTGTTTTTCTCCCGCTTTCACTTCTCCATCAACTATCTGTCTGGGAGTAAGAATAACAAGGCAGACGCCCTGTCTCGCTCTATGCTTTCTACCCAGGAAGAGATTGACGAACCTCATCTTATCCTTCCCTCCAGGATTTTTCATACGCTCTCCCCTGTGACATTAGACCAAATCCCACCGGGCAAGACCTTTGTTCCGCCTGATCGACAGAATGATATACTGTCATGGGCCCACACCTCAAAGGTGGGTGGGCATTTTGGTATTAGGCGGACACGAGAGTTACTGGAGAGGTGGTATTGGTGGCCACACTTAGCCAGCCACGTCAAGAGACATGTCGGTTCCTGCTACTCGTGTGCTCGCAACCGTCCATTACGGCAGAGACCGGCTGGGCTCTTGCATCCTTTACCAGTGCCAGATAGACCATGGGAGGTGGTAGGCATGGACTTTGTGGGTGATCTTCCATGTTCACAGGGACATAGATTTGTGTGGGTCATTACGGACCATTTCTCTCGGATGGTTCATCTCGTACCGTTATCGAGAATCCCATCTTCCAGGGTACTAGCCAAACTATTCCTCAAGCATGTCTTTAGGCTTCACGGGATGCCAGATCATATCATTTGTGATAGAGGCCCTCAATTTACTTCCCGTTTCTGGCGAGATCTTTGTAGCCTTCTGCAAATTGAGTTGAATCTCTCTTCGGCGTACCATCCGGAGACCAATGGTTTGGTTGAGCGTACCAATCAATCTATGATTATATACCTTCGACACTTTGTTGCTGAGAACCACGATAACTGGTCCTCCCTCCTACCCTGGGCAGAATTTGCCCTTAACAATTCGCTGGCTGAGGCCACTGGGCAGACACCGTTCGTACTCAATAATGGGCAACACCCTAGGGTACCGGTACCGTTTCCCGCTGCTGCACCTCCTCCTCTTGTGGCTGACTGGGCAACTAATGCCAGAGAGGTTTGGGATCGGACTCAAGAGTCGATCCAAGCAGCTAAGGACCGTATGAAGACGGTGTCCGATCGGTTTCGTCGCCCGGCTCCTGTCTTTTCTCCAGGGGACTTTGTGTGGCTCTCTGCAAAACATGTGAGACTTAGAGTGAGCTCTGTCAAATTTGCTCCTCGCTTCCTGGGTCCTTATGAGGTTCTTCGACAGGTAAATCCTGTAGTCTACCAATTGAAGTTACCCGTCCATCTTAGGATTCATGACAAATTCCATGTCTCACTGCTAAAGCCGGCTATTTTACCTCACGCTCGTGAAGTGCACTCTCCTGCCTCTGATTCCTCTTGCTCTAGCTATGAGGTACGAGCCATAGTTTAAGATGGTTAGAGGGCACAGGTTCTTCTTGATAGATTGGGAGGGTTATGGCCCGGAACATCGCTCTTGGGAGCCTGAGGAGGCTGTCCATGCTCCCGACTTAGTTGCCGATTACCTGCGTCGCCGGGAGGGGGGCCCTTGAGGGGGAGGTACTGTTACGGTTGCTGCGAGCACTGGAGACTATGTCCAGATTTCTTGCTACTGCACATGTGCGAGCGCTGGAGACTAAGTCCAGATTTCTTGCTGCTGCACATGTGCGAGCGCTGGAGACTAAGTCCAGATTTCTTGCTACTGCACATGTGCGAGCGCCAGAGACTAAGTCCTATCTTGGAGCCATTGCACATGTGCGGGTGACATCATCGCTGACACGAGGTCACATGTCTCTGACACCTTCTATGCCGATTGGTCGCTGGTCATGTGCTTGTGATGCCTTGCTCAGTGATAGGCCAGCATGACGTCACTCCTGTCATTCTGGCAGCGGATTGGCTCTGGTGTCCTCCATCTTGGATGAGGCACAGAGTCTATATAAGACCCTGACACACGCCGCATGGCGCTCAGTCCTCTTGGTTCATGCATAAGAGTAGACGCTCTGTGCGCGTTCCTCTAGGCATTCCTCTGTCTATGCTAGGTGAGCGCTACCGGCAGAGTAGCGTTCTTATACCTTACAGCTTCGGCTGCTGTCCGTATCCTTACCTCTTAGGGGAGCGGACATAGGCAGGTGCCTGAGGCACATGGTCTGGCTGGGCCTTGTGGTTCGACTCGTAGGTGGACGTTGCCGCTAGGGTAACGTTCCTTATACTGCGTCTGGCAGTTGTTCGTATCCTCGCACACTAGGGGAGCGAACAGAGGTAGGAGCTTTGTGCGGCTTACGCTGCTGTTCGTCTCTTTTGCACCACTAGAAGAGCGGACCTAGGCAGGTGCCATATCTAGTGGTTCTTGTCCTCGCACACTAGTGGAGCGAACGCAGGTAGGAGCTTTGTGCGGCTTACGCTGCTGTTCGTCTCTTTTGCACCACTAGAAGAGCGGACCTAGGTAGGTGCCATTTCGCACACATTGCCTTTGTCTCTGTGATTATTAACAGAGATCATTCCACACACCCTCCAAGTAAGGGAGGAATTGCTTTACTTACTTATTATATCCTTCTGTGAGTTAACAGAGGTATTGCACTCTGCCATAGTCTGCAGCAGAGTCTTTGCACGGTGAACCCTGACTGTCTGATACTCCTTTAGGTTATTATCAGACAGCCCCCCGTAACATTTAGTAAGTCAGTAAAAAGTAGTTAGGAGTGTTCAAATCAAGAAATTGATAAGGGTGCCCATACTTTTGCACCGGTCAAATTTTGTTTAAATGCGGATTGCACATTTTCTGTTAGTACAATAAACCTCATTTCAATCCAGAAATATTACTGAGTCCATCAGTTGTTAGATATAGGAAACTTAAATAGCTGTTGCAAAAACCCAAATTGTTATAAAAAAAAAAAGGTTAACATTAATAGGAGTGCCCAAACTTTCTCATATGACTGTATGTGGGGACTTATAGCTATGATGACTCTGACTCAGTTGTGAGTAATAGGTAGAGATGAGCAAACCGGCCGTGGTTCGGCTCGAGTGAGGTCTCGTTCGAGTTCGGTTCGGCGAACCACTCGAACCGCATAGGAAACAATAGGAGGCAATCACAAACACATAAAAAAACATTATAAATGTACACATACAGTTAATAAACATTGCCATAACACTTACCGGTCCCCGCGATCCCTCCTGCACTCTGTCTCCTGCCGCTATTCCATCTGATGATCGCTGAATCCTCCCAGTAACCAGCACTGCCAGCAGCGATGCAGGACCTATCGTGACGTGAAAAACAGCCATGTGACCAGTCACGTGCCTGTTATCTCATTGGCTACAGACTGGTCACATGACTATGACGAGTCATGTAGGACCTGTCATTGCATCTCTCTGTTACACGGTGCACGTTTGTGTAGTCTGGCTATGTGTGCAGGGAGCTGGCACTGGCAGCGTGAGAGCGGCGGATGCTGGTAGCTACGGTAAACATCGGGTAACCAAGGAAAGGGCTTCTGGGTTACCCGTTGTTTACCTTAGTTACCAGCGTCCGCAGAAGCCGGCTCCTGACCGACTGACACAGCCGGTCAATCACTGAGATCACCGTTGCCATAGCAACGCGCTTGGTAGCGGTGACGGGCACGTCCTGCTACCAGCACGCAGCGGCACCGGAATCACGTGATCGGAGCAGCATTGCTATGGCAACCCGTGCCACCGCTTACAGCCGGGAGCCTGTGGTCACTCTCACAGAGTGATTTCTACACGGAGCACAGCGTCTTCCCCCATGCAGCTGTGCTGTCTGATGGAGCAGACAGAACTGCATGTGTTGAAGGGGATAGAAGACAGAAGAGCAGGATCGTGGAGGGATGACAGGGGGGGTAATAAAGATGGAGTCTCTAATGTGTCTGTGTATTTAATTCTATTAAAGTATTTTTTCTCTGTGTGGTGTTTTTTTTTTAACCCTTTATTGGAGATTCTTAATGGCCGGGTCAAACATGCCTGACATTAAGAATCTCTGGCTTAATACTGGCTAGTAAAACAAAGCAAGTATTAACTCATGATAACCCAACAAGCCACCCAGCTCCAGGGCTGTTGGAAGAGTTGGATACAGCGCCAGATGATAGCGCTTCTATGAGAGCGCAATTTTCTGGGGCGGCTGCGGACTGCAATTCGCAGCAGAGGGGCCCAGAAACCTCGGGCTAACCTGTGCTGTAGATTCCAATCCCCAACTGCCTAGTTGTACCCGGCTGGACACAAAAATGGGGCGAAGCATACGTCGTTTTTTGTTGGTTTTTTTTAATTATTTCATAAAATTCATGAATTAATTAAAAAAAGGGCTTCCCTATATTTTTAGTTCCCAGCCGGGTACAAATAGGCAGCTGGGGGTTACGGGCAGCCCGTACCTGCCTGCTGTACCTGGCTAGCATACAAAAATATGGCGAAGCGCACGTCATTTATTTTGTAAAAAATGCTTCCCTGGATTTTCCATTGCCAGTGAAGGTAACACCAAGCAGTGGGGGTTAGCAGCCAGTAGCTGCTTGGATTACCCTTAGCTAGCAATACAAAAAATGCAGCGGGAGCCCATATATATTTTTTTTAATTATTTATTTAAATAACTAAAAACAAAAAGGGCTTCCCTGTATTTTGATTGCCTGACATGACAGTGCTATAAAAATAAATCTTTAAAAAAAATGACGTAGCGCTGCGCGGTATTTTTGATTCTCAGTGCAGATAAAGCAGACAGCTATGGGTTGCCACCCCCATCTGCCTGGCGTTACCTTGGCTGGCAATCAAAATACAGGGAATCCCATTAATTTTTTTTATTTAAAAAATAGTTAAAAAAAAAATGATGTTGGGTCCCCCCATTTTTGATAGCCAGCTAGGGTAAAGCAGATGGCTGTAGCCTGAAAACCACAGCTGGCAGCTTTTCCGTGGTTGGGGATCCAATGTAGAGGTCACCCCAGACTCTTTGTTTATAATTATTTTATAAATAATAATAATTACAAAAAAAAAGTAGGGTCCCCCCAAATTGGATCACCAGCCAAGGTAAAGCGGACAGCTGTGATCTGGTATTCTCAGGGTGGTAAGGTCCATAGTTATTGGGCCTTCACAGCCTAAAAATAGCAGGCAACAGGCACCCCAGACGTGGCGCATCCACTAGATGCGTCAATCCTGGCGCTTCACCACAGCTCATCCCGTGCCCTGGTGCAGTGACAAACGGGGTAATAAATGGGGTTGATACTAGTTGTAAAGTCACCTGACATCAAGCCCAGCAGTTTGTGATGTTATGGTGTCTAACAGATACCCGACATCACAAACTGTCAGTACTAACAAAAAAAATCGACAAAAAAAATTTATTTGAAAGAAAAATCCCCAAAACATTCCCTCTTTCACAAATTTATTGTAAGGAAAAAACGGGAACGTATCCCCCATTTTCTAGGAGTGCAGACCCTCCATGTGAAAAGTGTGGGTGCAATAAATCTGCACCCACTCTCCCCAGGTCCACAGCAGCAGAGTCTATGTCGTAACGGTTGCTACCAAAGCTGCAATGCCCTGCTCATGAGGTAAGGGCATGCCTAATCAGGAGAACTATTCTACATTTCCAAATATTGGTATTTGCTGATATTATTGCTATTCCACCTACTATATATTGGGGATAGGATCTTGGAGATGGAATACCCCTTTAAGTCCAGTTATCCAGCTGAATGAATACTAAACAACAGAGCTCGCTATTTAGATGTGTTTTCTTGTGGCGTATAACGGATTTTCATGTTTGGTAGTCGTTCAGCAGGGCAACAATAAAATCAAATGCCTCCATTTGGAAATGTAGTATATAGCTCTCCTGATCAACTATGTTCCTTACCTCATGAGCAGGGCATTGCAGTAATAATAATAATTTATTCATTTATTTAGCGCTATTAATTCCATAGTGCTTTGCATACATTGGGAACACTGTCCCCATTGGGGCTCACAATCTAAATTCCCTATCTGTATGTCTTTGGAGTTTGGGAGGAAACCAGAGTACCCGGAAGAAACCCACGCAAACACGGGGAGAACATACAAACTCCTTGCAGATGGTGTCCTTGGTGGGAATTGAACCCAGGACTTCAGCGCTGCAAGACTGCAGTGCTAACCACTGAGCCACCGTGCCGCCCATTTAGCTTACAGATGCTTAACCACCACTCACTGTGTCTGAACACAGGAACTTGAGCTGACAATCGCTCTTTGCATGCGGCAGCCTCTATTGTGAAGGAGAGGGCCGTGGGGGATCAACGCTGCACAGGTACCGTGGGACACCGGGGAACACCGGTGGAGTTATAGGGGGTGACCTGGCAGGGCCTGGGGAGGAGTTTTCTGTCACATGTGTCATGGCACATGCGACAGAAATCAGAGGAGTAGGGTGAATGCGGCCGGCGGGAGGGCATCAGGGGGGGCACTTTGGCGACACCGGGGGACCGGAGGGGACCGGGTAGAAGATTTATCATGTTTGTTCATGCCAGATGGGAGATAAATAAATTTTTACCGACACTGTCATTTACTGTAACGTGATCATCGGTATACGGTGTATACCGGTGATCACGTGAGCGGGGACCGGAAAAACTGTCCTGAATCAGGATCTCCAGGGTCTCAGCTACGCCTGAAACCCCGGAGATTTTCTGATGCTGGGGGGCATTATTCACTTATTTCTGCCTGCTGTTTATAAACAGCAGATCAGAATAAAGCTACATTAACACGATCGATCCATTTTTGCGGTCTGCAAAAAACAGTCCGTTTTTTTTCACGGGTGCATCCGTGTGGCATCCGTTTCCTTTCCGTAGACGGTCCGTATGTCATCTGTTTGTCATCCGTGTGCCTTCTGTTTTTTTTGCGTACTGCAAAAAAACTGAAGGAGGGAAAATACATAAATTTACCCAGGATCCATAGCTTCAACCTACATGAGGCGGTCACATGTTCACTCCAGTGCCATTTTCTACTGCTTTTCACAGCGTAGAGCGCTCTGGTGATTTTACAGTGCTTGTACACTTCATATCAGTCTTTTCTGTCATTATAATGGCAGAAAGACACATAATGTCCAACTCTCCTGCATTTTGTAATTTTGCACCCTTTGTTGCCTTTCATGTGGCACTAAGGGGTGCTTAGCTTTGTATTTAGCCAAAAAAATGAAAAAAAAACTGACGTAGGGTTCCCCCTATTTTTGTAGCCAGCTAGGGTAAAGCAGACGGCTGCAGCCTGCAGACCACAGCTGGCAGCTTCACCTTGGCTGGTAATCCAAAACTGAGGCACCCCACGCTGTTATTTTAAATTAAATAAATCATTAAAGAAAAAAACATGTAGGGGTCCCCCCAAAATTGGATCACCAGCCAAGGTAAAGCAGACAGCTGGGGTCTGATATTCTCAGACTAGGGAGGTCCATGGTTATTGGACTCTCCCCAGCCTAAAAATAGCAGGCCGCAGCCGCCTCAGAAGTGGTGCATCCATTAGATGCGCCAATCCTGGTGCTTCGACCCAGCTCATCCCGTGCCCTGGTGCGGTGGCAAACAGGGTAATATATGGGGTTAATACCAGATGTGTAATGTCACCTGGCACCAAGCCCTGGGGTTAGTGAGGTCAGGCGTCTATCAGATACCCGACATCACCAACCCAGTCAGTAATAAAAAAAAATAGACGACAAACACATTTTTATTTGAAAAAACACTCCCCAATACATTCCCTCTTTAACCAATTTATTAGAAAGAAAAACAAATCCAGGTCTGGTGTAATCCAAGGGGTTCCCATGACGATCCACACTGTCCCAGTCAATGAAGAGCAGGATGTTCCCCATTGGCTGGGAGAGCAGTGCAGTGACCTGAGCTAACATAAATGGGTTAGCCCAGGTCACTGCAGGGGATGACAAGTGCTGCTGTCAGCGAGGTACATTACCTGCGCTGATCTCCTGCACACTGACTTCAATCATCTTCACAGCCAAGTATCGCGAGCGGCCCGTGACGTCACCGCTAGTCAGTCTCGGGTCGGAAGCGAGAGAAGGTGATGTGACAAGCGGCGGCCATGGAGGACAGTGACAGCGCTGAGGTCGGGACTTCATCACCGCAGGTAAGCTGAGCGGGACCATGGGTGCAGAGTGCCAGGTGGGCGGAGCCTAGCGGGGTAATGTGTACAGAGTGCCAGGTGGGCGGAGCCTAGCAGTGCCATGTGTGCAGAGTGCTAGGTGGGCGGAGCTTAGCGAGGTAATGTGTACAGAGTGCAAGGTGGGCGGAGCCTAGCGGGACCATGTGTGCAGAGTGTGAGGTGGGCAGAGCCTAGCAGTGCCATGTGTGCAGGGTGCCAGGTGGGCGGAGCCTAGCGGGACCATGTGTGCAGAGTGTCAGGTGGGCGGAGCCTAGCGGGACCATGTGTGCAGAGTCCCAGGTGGGCGGAGCCTAGCGGGGTAATGTGTGCAGAGTGTCAGGTGGGTGAAGCCTAGCGGGACGATGTGTGCAGAGCACCAGGTGGGCGGAGCCTAGCAGCGCCATGTGTGCAGAGAGTCAGGTGGGCGGAGCCTAGCGGCACCATGTGTGCAGAGTGCCAGGTGGGCGAAGCCATGTGTGCTGGCGGTGGGGTGCGAAGTGGGTGGAGCCTAGAGGGGTCATGTGGCGCTGAGGACGTCAGTGTCGTGGACTGCATGGCTGGGGACAGGTGAGTGTGAGTGTGTGTGTGTGTGTGTGTGTGTGTGTGTATGTGTACATGCCGCGTGCAGGAGGGGGCAGAGCGAGCTGAGCGGGGAAGTGTCGGCTTCCTGCACACGTAACTATGATAATTATCGGGTTACTAACCAAAGCACTTTGCTTGGATACCCGATGTTTATCTTGGTTACCAGTAGAGATGAGCGAACCGGTCGCGGTTCGGCTCGAGGTGGTTCGCCGAACGGAGGTCTCGTTCGAGTTCGGCTCGTCGAACGTTCGACGAACCGAACTCGAACGTATAGGCTATAATGGGAGGCAATCACAAACACATAAAAATGCATTATAAATGTACACAAACAGTTAATAAACATTGCCATAACACTTACCGGTCCTCGCGATCCCTTCTGCACTCTGTCTCCTGCCGCTATTCCATCCGATGATCGCTGAATCCTCCCGGTGACCTGCACTGCCAGCAGAGAAGCAGGACCTATCGTGACGTCAAAATAGCCATGTGACCAGTCACGTGGCTATTATCTCATTGGCTACAGACTGGTCACATGACTATGACACGTCATGTAGGACCTGCGAGTGCATCTCTCCGGTACACGGTGCACATATGTGTATCGCCGTGTACCGGCGACATGCTCTAGCACACGGTCGACTCCCCGTTCCGTTAGGGACCGGCTGACACAGCCGGTCATTAACGGAGATCACCGTTGCCATAGCAACGCAGTTAGCGGTGACGTCACCGCTAACCGCGGCTCCGAGAGCACCGTTGCTATGGTAACGCGTCTGTCAGCGTTACCGCTAGCAGCCAGCACTGATCACTCACGGAGTGAAGGCTGTACGCTGCTTCCCGATTGTAGTGAGCATTGTAGTGAGGATGGAGGTTCCCCAGCCCCAAGTGATGCACCTCATCCTTCCTCACTACAATCGTCACTACAACTACACTAGAAAGAAAGAAGACAGAAGAGCAGGATCGTGGAGGGCTGACAGGGGTAATAAAGATGGAGTCTCTAATGTGTCTGTGTATTTATTTCTATTAAAGTATTTTTTCTCTGTGTGGTGTCTTTTTTTTAACCCTTTATTGGAGATTCTTAATGGCCGGGTCAAACGTGCCTGACATTAAGAATCTCTGGCTTAATACTGGCTGGTAAAACAAAGCCAGTATTAACTCATGATTACCCAACAAGCCACCCGGCTCCAGGGCTGTTGGAAGAGTTGGATACAGCGCCAGATGATGGCGCTTCTATGAGAGCGCCATTTTCTGGGACGGCTGCGGACTGAAATCCGCAGCAGAGGCACCCACAAACCTCGGGCTAACCTGTGCTGCGGATTCCAATCCCCAGCTGCCTAGTTGTACCCGGCTGGACACAAAAATAGGGCGAAGCCCACGTCATTTGTTTTTTAATTATTTCATGAAATAAGTGAAATAATTAAAAAAAACGGGCTTCCCTATATTTTTGGTTCCCAGCCGGGTACAAATAGGTAACTGGGGGTTGGAGGCAGCCCGTTGCTGCCTGCTGTACCTGGCTAGCATACAAAAATATGGCGAAGCCCACGTCATTTTTTTGGTGGGCAAAAAACTTCTGCATACAGTCCTGGATGGAGTATGCTGAGCCTTGTAGTTCTGCAGCTGCTGTCTGCTCTTCTCCATACAGAAACACAGCAGCTGCAGAACTACAAGGCTCAGCATACTCCATCCAGGACTGTATGCAGAAGTTTTTTGCCCCCTGAAAAAATTATGTGGGCTTCGCCATATTTTTGTATGCTAGCCAGGTACAGCAGGCAGGTACGGCTGCCCCCAACCCCCAGTTGCCTATTTGTACCTGGCTGGGAACCAAAAATAAAGGGAAGCCCTTTTTTTATTATTTCATGAATTTCATGAAATAATTAGAAAACAAATGACGTAGGCTTTGCCCCATTTTTGTGTCCAGCCAGGTACAACTAGGCAGCTGGGGATTGGAATCCGCACCACCGGTTGGCCTGAGCTTTCTGGGCCCCACTGCTGCGAATTGCAGTCTACAGCCACCTCAGAAAATGGCATTTTCATAGAAGCGCCATCTTCTGGCGCTGTATCCAACTCTTCCAGCACCTGCCTGCTATACCTGGCTAGCATACAAAAATATGGCGAAGCTCACGTCCTTTTTTTGTAGTTTTTTGGCAAAAAAAATAAAAAATGCTTCCCTGGATTTTCCATTGCCAGTGAAGGTAACACCAAGCAGTGTGGGTTAGCAATACAAAAAATGCAGCGGGAGCCCATATATATTTTTTTTAATTATTTATTTAAATAACTAAAACTAAAATGGGCTTCCCTGTATTTTGATTGCTGGACATCACAGTGCTGTAAAAATAAATCTTTAAAAAAATGACGTAGCGCTCCGCGGTATTTTTGATTCTCAGCGCAGATAAAGCAGACAGCTATGGGTTGCCACCCCCATCTGCCTGCCGTTACCTTGGTTGTCAATCAAAATACAGGGAAGCCCATTAATTTTTTCTATTTAAAAAATAGTTAAAAAAAAATTACGTTGGGTCCCCCCATTTTTGATAGCCAGCTAGGGTAAAGCAGACGGCTGTAGCCTGAAAACCACAGCTGGCAGCTTTACCGTGGTTGGGGATCCAATGTGGAGGTCCCCTCAGGCTCTTTTTTATAATTATTTTATAAATATTAATAATTACACAATAAAAGTAGGGTCCCCCCCAAATTGGATCACCAGCCAAGGTAAAGCGGACAGCTGTGGTCTGGTATTCTCAGGGTGGGAAGGTCCATAGTTATTGGGCCTTCACAGCCTAAAAATAGCAGGCCGCAGGCACCCCAGACGTGGCGCATCCACTAGATGCGCCAATCCTGGCGCTTCACCCCAGCTCATCCCGTGCCCTGGTGCAGTGGCAAACGGGGTAATAAATCGGGTTGATACTAGCTGTAAAGTCACCTGAGATCAAGCCCAGCAGTTTGTGATGTCATGGCGTCTATTAGATACCCAACATCATAAACTGTCAGTACTAACAAAAACAAAAAATCGACAAAAGAAATTTATTTGAAAAAACAGTCCCCAAAACATTTCCTCTTTCACCAATTTATTGTAAGAAAAAAAATAAAGGGGTCCCACGACGACTCTGGACCGTCTAGAATATGGGGGGAGATACTCAGGGAACGTATCCCCCATTTTCTAGGAGTGTGGACCCTTCATGTGAGGAGTGTGGGTGCAATGAATCTGCACTCACTCTCCCCGGGTCCACAGCAGCAGAGTCCATGTCGTAATGGTTGCTACCAAAGCTGCAATGCCCTGCTCATGAGGTAAGGGCATGCCTAATCAGGAGAACTACTGTAGAGGAAGCTCTGCTCACTGGTATATAGGTGCTCAGAGGTAATAATAGATAAAATTAGTGAGTAACCTCGGCACTCTATATCTCCCAGACTAAGTCAGTAAGTCACAATGGATAGTAATGCAAAATCACTCTTTATTGGTCCGTATTAAGAAATTTTTTTTTTCATAAGCATATATCTTTTTGTCCAAAACAAGTTACAAATGACGTTTCGGCCTGAGCCTTCGTCAGATTGGACTTATCTGCATGTAATCATGAAAAATGACAATAATCAGTATCACATAAGAGTGAGAGAACAATAACATAAACTCGAACAATGTAGAGGTACAATTGGGATGCAGCAAAAAAATTGCAACACAGCAAGAAATGAAACACATGATACAAATGTCATAATACAGTACAAGGACAATATAGTAATGACAAATATGGGGTCAGAGTAGGCTTAGACAGCTCTGGTACGAAAGAGATGTCAATCATAAAGTAACATGTGCAGTAGGTGTAGAGCTACAGTATGCATGGCAGAGCTAATGGGTAGACTGACCATAGAAAAAGAACGGAGAAAAAGTGGAGAAAAAGTGGAGAAAAAGTGGAGCATAAGAGGAGAAAAAGTGGAAAACAAAGTGGAGAAAAAGTGGAGAAAAAGTGGAGAAAAAGTGGAGAAAAAGTGGAGCATAAGAGGAGAAAAAGTGGAGAAAAAAGTGGAGAAAAAGTGGAGAAAATGTGGAGCATAAGAGGAGAAAAAGTGGAGATTAAGAGGAGAAAAAGTGGAGCATAAGAGGAGAAAAAGTGGAGAAAAAGTGGAGCATAAGAGGAGAAAAAGTGGAGAAAAAGTGGAGAAAAAGTGGAGAAAAAGTGGAGCATAAGAGGAGAAAAAGTGGAGAAAAAAGTGGAGAAAAAGTGGAGCATAAGAGGAGAAAAAGTGGAGATTAAGAGGAGAAAAAGTGGAGAAAAAGTGGAGCATAAGAGGAGAAAAAGTGGAGAAAAAGTGGAGCATAAGAGGAGAAAACGTGGAGAAAAAGTGGAGAAAAAGTGGAGAAAAAGTGGAGAAAAAGTGGAGCATAAGAGGAGAAAAAGTGGAGATTAAGAGGAGAAAAAGTGGAGAAAAAATGGAGCATAAGAGGAGAAAAAGTGGAGAAAAAGTGGAGCATAAGAGGAGAAAAAGTGGAGAAAAAGTGGAGAAAAAGTGGAGAAAAAGTGGAGAAAAAGTGGAGAAAAAGTGGAGCATAAGAGGAGAAAAAGTGGAGAAAAAAGTGGAGAAAAAGTGGAGCATAAAAGGAGAAAAAGTGGAGAAAAAAGTGGAGAAAAAGTGGAGAAAAAGTGGAGCATAAGAGGAGAAAAAGTGGAGAAAAAAGTGGAGAAAAAAGTGGAGAAAGAGTGGAGCATAAGAGGAGAAAAAGTGGAGATTAAGAGGAGAAAAAGTGGAGAAAAAGTGGAGCATAAGAGGAGAAAAAGTGGAGAAAAAGTGGAGCATAAGAGGAGAAAAAGTGGAGAAAAAGTGGAGAAAAAGTGGAGCATAAGAGGAGAAAAAGTGGAGAAAAAAGTGGAGAAAAAGTGGAGCATAAGAGGAGAAAAAGTGGAGAAAAAGTGGAGAAAAAGTGGAGCATAAGAGGAGAAAAAGAGGAGATTAAGAGGAGAAAAAGTGGAGAAAAAGTGGAGCATAAGAGGAGAAAAAGTGGAGATTAAGAGGAGAAAAAGTGGAGAAAAAGTGGAGAAAAAGTGGAGCATAAGAGGAGAAAAAGTGGAGAAAAAGTGGAGCATAAGAGGAGAAAAAGTTGTAGAAAAAGTGGAGCATAAGAGGAGAAAAAGTGGAGATTAAGAGGAGAAAAAGTGGAGAAAAAGTGGAGCATAAGAGGAGAAAAAGTGGAGATTAAGAGGAGAAAAAGTGGAGAAAAAGTGGAGAAAAAGTGGAGCATAAGAGGAGAAAAAGTGGAGAAAAAGTGGAGAAAAAGTGGAGAAAAAGTGGAGCATAAGAGGAGAAAAAGTGGAGAAAAAAGTGGAGAAAAAGTGGAGAAAAAAGTGGAGAAAAAGTGGAGAAAAAGTGGAGAAAAAGTGGAGATTAAGAGGAGAAAAAGTGGAGAAAAGGTGGAGAAAAAGTGGAGCATAAGAGGAGAAAAAGTGGAGAAAAAGTGGAGAAAAAGTGGAGAAAAAAATGGAGAAAAAGTGGAGAAAAAGTGGAGAAAAAGTGGAGAATAAGAGGAGAAAAAGTGGAGAAAAAGTGGAGAATAAGAGGAGAAAAAGTGGAGAATAAGTGGAGAAAAAAATGGAGAAAAAGTGGAGAAAAAGTGGAGAAAAAGTGGAGAAAAAAATGGAGAAAAAGTGGAACACCCTTTGGTACCTTTCATGTGGCACTAAGGGGTGCTTAGCTTTGTATTTAGCCAAAAAAATGAAAAAAAAATGACGTAGGGTTCCCCCTAGTTTTGTAGCCAACTAGGGTAAAGCAGACGGCTGCAGCCTGCAGACCACAGCTGGCAACCTCACCTTGGCTGGTAATCCAAAACTGAGGGCACCCCACGCTGTTATTTTAAATTAAATAAATAATTAAAAAAAAAAACACGTTGGGGTCCCCCAAAATTGGATCACCAGCCAAGGTAAAGCAGACAGCTGGGGCCTGATATTCTCAGACTAGGGAGGTCCATGGTTATTGGAATCTCCCCAGCCTAAAAATAGCAGGCCGCAGCCGCCCCAGAAGTGGCGCATCCATTAGATGCGCCAATCCTGGTGCTTCGCCCCAGCTCATCCCGCGCCCTGGTGCGGTGGCACACGGGGTAATATATGGGGTTAATACCAGATGTGTAATGTCACCTGGCATCAAGCCCTGGGGTTGGTGAGGTCAGGCGTCTATCAGATACCCGACATCACCAACCCAGTCAGTAATAAAAAAAAATAGACGACAAACACATTTTTATTTGAAAAAACACTCCCCAAAACATTCCCTCTTTAACCAATTTATTAGATTGAAAAACAAATCCAGGTCTGCTGTAATCCAAGGGGTTGCCATGACGATCCACACTGTCCCAGTCAATGAAGAGCAGGATGTTCCCCATTGGCTGGGAAAGCAATGCAGTGACCTGAGCTAACATCAATGGGTCAGCCCAGGTCACTGCAGGGGGGTGACAAGTGCTGCTGTCAGCGAGGTACATTACCTGCGCTGATCTCCAGCACACTGACAGCCCCTGTCACTGAGTTCAGTGACTGGCTCCTTCACAGCCAAACATCGCGAGAGGTCTGTGACGTCACCGCTAGTCAGTCTCGGGTCGGAAGCGAGAGGTGATGTGACAAGCGGCGGCCATGGAGGACAGTGACAGCGCTGAGGTCGGGATGGCGGGACTTCATCACCGCAGGTAAGCCGAGCGGGGGGGGGGGATGTGTGTGTGTGTGTGTGTGTGTGTGTGTATGTATGTCTACATGCCGCGGGCAGGAGGGGGCGGAGCGAGCTGAGCGGGAAAGTGTGGGCTTCCTGCACGTAACTAAGATAAACATCGGGTTACTAACCAAAGCGCTTTGCTTGGTTACCCGATGTTTATCTTGGTTACCAGCTTGTGGCAGGTTGCCAGTGATGGCTCCTGCACACTGTAGCTGTAAAAAGCCCTGCTTTTTGCTGCTAGAACCGTTCTCGAACGTATCTAGAACTATCGAGCTTTTAGCAAAAAGCTCGAGTTCTAGTTCGATCTCGAACAGCCCAAAAATCACTCGAGCCTAGAACTGGAGAACCACGAACCGCGAACCGCGCTCAACTCTAGTTACCAGCTTCTGGCAGGCTGCCAGCGATGGCTCCCTGCACACTGTAACTGTGAAAAGCCCTGCTTTTTGCTGCTAGAACCATTCTCGAACGTAACTAGAACTATCGAACTTTAGCAAAAAGCTCGAGTTCTAGTTCGATCTAGAACACCCCCCAAAATCACTCGAACCGCGAACTGGAGAACCGCGCTCAACTCTAGTAATAGGTATACATTACATATGAATATTAATTTAATGTATTGAGTCCTTTGATAATACATAGCATATATGTTGGTTTCAAGATGCCTCCTGTATGGAGAAATTAATCCCATGCTTTGCTCAGGTGTGATTTTGTTCCATTCCTCCACACAAGCACTCATCAAATCCTGAAGATTCTTGTATGAACTCAAAGCTTTAGTTCTTTCCATACATTTTCTATTGGATGCAGGCCAGGTGATTGGCTGGGCAATTATAGAAGCTAATTTTTTTTTTCTCTGAAACCAATTTAGAGTTTTCTTGCCTATGTCTTTGGCATCAGTCTTAATGAAATGTCCATCCTCTTTTCATCTTTATCATCTTGGAAGATGGAAGCAGATTTTTATTGAGAATGTCTAGGTACTTTTATCCATTCATTGTCATTCAATCATATGAGGTTTCCAGTGCTGTATGCTGAAAAAAAGCTCCACACCATCATCTTTACTGTTGGCCTCCATAGAGTTTGATTTTTGTCTCATCTGACCAGACTATATTCTTGAAATCACTGAAAGTCAGCCAAAATAATCCACAATAATTGAACAAAATCACTGACCTAGTAGATATAGCCATTAAAACTTACTATTTATCTGTGGTTTTTCAATTCTATTAGTACTCAGTTGTGTGGAGGATATAATTCTACCATACCCACTTTTGTGGGAGGTATCTTACAGTGTTAATACATAAAATCCTGGGTAGACCTACACAATTCCTGGTGGATAAGGATAAAGAATAGGTTTTAATATTGATAATAAATACTAAGTTTTATTAGTTATATGCAGCACCCTGGGATATGCTACCCCAGTGATCTGCAGGATCCTAAGGCTTTCTGGAACACCCTATGCTGACAACCCACACCTCACACACAGGTAGGGACACATTCCCTGAGACCTGGGCGCAGCATGTAGAGGGTTAACAGTGGTCATATGTGAGAACCAATCCCTTAGCTGTTAGCCTGGGAAAGAGGTGTGGCTTGTGGGAAGCAACAGGTGTTGCTAGGCAGAGAGGAAAAATGACAGTTGAAAGGAGCATGTGAGTGAGAGGGGTGTGAGGATTGTGAGGAGACCCCCAAAAGGTGACTAGGAGGTAGTAGCCTGAGGGTAGATAGATCCCAGGCACTACGCACGAGGGGGTACTGGACCCCAGAGTAGACAACAGCTCCAAGCGGTCTGCTGATCCAGCCGTGTGTGGTGACTTCCAGGGTACCACACCACCCATAGGCTCAGGGACACAGCCTCATATATAGGACCCGGGAGAGGGCACAGAGAAGTAGCCTACCCCACAGGGGACCGCGAGGCCTGTCATACTGGGCCCGGAAAGAAAAGGAGCGGAGCGCCGCAGGTCACCGACAGCTTCAGGCAAGGGGACCATCAGCTCTGCATGTGCACGGAGGGCTCAACTGGGACTCACGTCAGCAGCGGGACAAAGGAAAGTCGGTTGACCAGCCGTGCCAAACTGCACTTGCAACATCAGTGAGTAAATACCAGTTAATCTGCAAGAACTGTGTCGTGTTTATTACTGGCGCACCACAAGGTGCAGCACACCTACATGGGACTTAAGCCCCTACTGGCGGAGGGTGCGAACACACTTGCTGCTATACCATCTGTCCCTAAAACCACAGCAGCAGCGGCACATCTTATTACCGCAACCCGCCAGTGGTGTCACAAGTGACATACAAAATAACCCTGTTACCGAGCGCCCCCAGGTAACGGAACCAGGCACGGCCACCTGTGACGGTGATCCCCATTATCCACCACCCGGAACCGAGTATCCCAAGGGCCTGGGGTGTGGCAGCGCTCTACAAATTGGCGTCACGAACAGGATGCAAACTAGGCTCAGCAACCCTGGGTGCAGTGGGCCTTAAACCGTTTAAAACTGTATATAGACTTTTGTCGCCATTTTGCCTCAGTAAAAACTACTGTGCCATCACTGTGGCTGTAAAAGAGAGCAACGTTTTAAAAAGTGCGCAGGAAAACCTGGCTCCGCCCCCCCACAGGGAATCTGCAGAGAAGCCAAACACCGAGCAGTAGCCTGACTTCAGGAGCTCCTGAGCCGCTCAGGATCCCCATAGAGAAGGTTGCTGAAATTAACCAAGGGGGACTAAAATGGAAGCGCAAGAACAAGAAAACGGAGATGCTGCCGGACCGAGTCGGAGTGCAGACGCTGCGGCAGTGGCACCGATCATGCCGCTCATGCTACCCTACCTCCCAGGCACGACCTGGATGCCCCAGTACATTGACAAATCGGGTACATTAGCCGGGTTCAAAAAGAAAATAACTACTTCAATGGACATGTATCCATTAACCGGCAAGCAAAGGGCATCCATTATACTGGGTCAGCTTAAAGGGGCAGTGGAGCTAGAAACAGAAACTTGGTCAGACGCTGAACGTGAGTCAGTAACCACCATCTTTGACAAATTGAAACTTGCATTTGAGACCCGCACTGAGGCGGAACTGCAGATGGAGTTCTACAACTGCAGGCAGAAACCGCAGGATAACATCAGGGACTATGCCCTGAGACTCCAAGCAGCAATAAGGACATTAAAACATGTCGATCCTCTCAGTGCCAGAGAGGAAAACCGGATGCTAACGGAGCAGTTCATACAGGGCCTGTTGTCATCAGAGGACCACAAGCAACTGCACCTGTGGTCCCTTGAACATGCTGATGCGGACTTTGCAACTCTAAAAGATCGGGCTATCAAGGCGTTGCAGCCCCCGGCAACCTCAGACTCTACCCTGACGGTGCTACCTGCCAGTGTCCCTTCCTTGGAAGTGGAACCTGCCTCCTCTACTCCAGCAAAGGCCAATGGGCAGGTTGCGACCCCTAGTGCACCAGAGGACCTGCGTTACCAAGTGCAGCGACTCAGCGAGGACGTAGCAAAGATCCTCAAAGCCATGCAGCTTGGTCCAGAGCCCAAGCCACCAGACCGTATCCTGCTTGCTGACTGCCCTGAGGACGTCCCGTGGATGAGGAACCGGAGGAGTCCCCCACTGCGAGGAAGATCCACCGATCGCTATTGTTCTTCAGGACAACCCATGTGCCGGCATTGCGGTAAAACAGGCCATCTTGCAAGAAGTTGTCCTTTAAATATGCAACCCCTGGGGCCAAGGGCCAATCCCCAGGTGTAAGTCGACAAGGCCCAATGGAATGGCGTGACTGGTATGTGGGAGGACGTCCGATTCTGTCCATTACCTTGGACGGGATCCCCACTTCTGCACTGTTGGACACCGGTTCACAGGTAACCACCATTCCCTATGAGCTGTACTGCCGATTCTGGTGTGATGAAGAACTCACCCGACCTGATCCAAGCCTCACCATATATTCTGTAAACGGGTTACCGGTAGAGCAGATAGGATTTAAAGAAGTAGCCATAAAGGTGGGGAGGGTGGAACTTAGGGGTCAGGGATTGATTGTTGTTAAAACTGATGCAAATGATAGAAATCCCCATGTGATCCTAGGTACCAATGTCATCGAAAATTGTTTGGGAGAAGTATTGTTCTTGCTCTAACAGATTGCCAAGACTGCCTATGCCAGGCAGCAGAGGGTCCTGCAGAAGGAGATTAAAGTCATCTTGCTAAAACAACAGGTAAACCAGTCTGGTGGAGAACTGGGTAGTGTGCGGGTAATGGATTCTAACCCCATTGTATTACCTCCAAGAAGTGAAATGATGGTGTGGTGTCGGGCATCCATAGGTCCTAGAGGGCGAGATTACCAGGCAGTGGTAGAGCCCATGTACTCAGGGGACTGGTCCACAATCCTGACAGCCAGGGGGGTAGTCAATGTACACAAAGGGAGAGTTCCTGTACGTATATTAAATTGTGGGGACGAGGAAGCCAAATTGCCCAGGTACGCTACCATTGGTAAATTGTTTACCGTCACTGAAAATGCCATTCAAGCAGCAGAACCACTTGCCCCAACAGACCTGGCAGATGAGCAATTAGCAAACTGGTGCCAGGAACTCCATGATGGTACCAACTCCACGCCTTCTTATCAGAATCAAGGAGTATACCGGGTTGTGCAGGAATATGAACCAGTCTTCAGTAAGCATCCATTGGATTTTGGGAGAATTAAAGGGGTACAAAACCATATCCCCACTGGGAACCATCCTCCCATCAGAGAGCGATACAGACCTGTTCCACCAAAACACTATCAGAGGGCCAAATAAATACTACATGACATGAAGGAGGCTGGGGTTATCCGAGATAGTTGTAGCCCTTGGGCAGCTCCACTAGTCTTAGTCAGAAAAAAAGATGGCACCATGTGGATGTGTGTAGATTACAGGCAGATAAATCACATTACACATAAGGATGCTTACCCATTACCCCGCATAGAAGAGTCATTAGCTGCACTCAAGACTGCTAACTACTTTTCCACCTTAGACATTATTAGTGGGTATTGGCAGGTCTCTGTAGCAGAGGAAGACCGGGAGAAGACTGCGTTTGCCACCCCGATGGGCCTGTGCGAGTTCAATAGAATGCCGTTTGGACTCTGTAACGCACCTGGAACCTTCCAGCGCCTGATGGACTGTTGTCTGGGGCATCTGAACTTTGAAACTGTACTACTCTATTTAGATGACGTCATTGTGTTCTCCAAGTCCTACGAAGACCACCTGGAACATCTGGCAGCGGTGTTTGAAGCACTATCCAAGTACGGCATGAAGCTGAAACCATCCAAGTGCCATCTCCTTAAACCCAAGGTTCAGTATCTGGGACACGTAGTCAGTGCTGAGGGAGTCGCGCCAGATTCAAACAAGATAACAGTCATCAAGAGCTGGCCAAGACCAACTACTATCAAAGAGGTACGTCAGTTCCTGGGCCTGGTAGGATACTACCGAAGATTCATCAAAGGCTACACCAAGATGGCTGCCCCCTTGCAAGACCTCCTGGTTGGTCAACCCAAGAAAGGCAAGAAGTCTGATCCTCCATTAGAATGGGGCGAAAAAGAAGAAAGTTCCTTCACACAAATGAAGTGGGCTCTGACGGGGGAAGAAATTCTTGCTTATCCAGACTACAACTTACCCTTTGTGCTGTACACAGATGCCAGCAACGTGGGATTAGGTGCAGTGTTGTCACAGGTCCAGAATGGGAGAGAGCGAGTAATTTCCTACGCTAGCAGGAAGCATCGGCTTACTGAGAGAAATCCAGAAAATTACAGCTCTTTCAAGTTGGAGTTGCTGGCCATGGTCTGGGCTATCACTGAGAGGTTCAAGCACTATCTAGCAGCCACTAAGTTCACAGTCTTCACTGACAACAATCCTCTTACCCATCTAGACACAGCAAAGTTGGGCGCATTAGAACAACGCTGGGCAGCTCGGTTATCCAACTATGACTTTACCATCAAATACAGAGCTGGACGTAACAACAAAAATGCAGATGCGCTGTCAAGAATGCCCCATTTGCAAGAAGAGGGAGAATACATAGATGAGCTAGAGGAGATAGAGTTACCTGCCTTCCATCGCAAGAGAACATGCCAATGTCAACAAACTGGTTCTAGACCAAAAGAGGCAACCTTGAAACCCTTATCACATTTTAGTTGGAAAGAGACACAGGACAGTGATCCCACTGTCAGCTTAATCAAGAGACTGGTAAGCCAAACAGATTCTCATCTTGCACCAATGGCTCCACAAGAAGCCCAACATCTGAGGAAGAACAGAAGTAAGTTGTTTATCCACCGGGGAACACTCTGTAGACGATTCATCAATCCAAAAACTCACGAGATGAGGTGGCAAGTGATAATACCAAAAAGAGATGTCCCAATAGTGTTAGAAGCGTACCACAATGACGTCGGACACTTCGGTTGGAAGAAACTTGAGATATTACTCCGTGAAAGATTCTACTGGGTTGGAATGAGATCTTCTATTGAAAACTGGTGTAGAAATTGTGGTCCATGTGCTTTAAGAAGAAAAGACAGAGATAGTCAAAGAGCACCACTGCAGCCTATTGTTACCAAACAACCTCTAGAACTAGTCGCCTTAGACCATGTGAAGTTAACACCGAGTACCAAAGGTTATACTTATGCCCTTACCATTGTAGACCACTATTCAAGATTCCTTGTAGTAGTACCAGTCAAGGACCTAACAGCACAAACAGCAGCAAAAGCGTTTCAAGCCTACTTTTGCAAACCTCATGGTTATCCAGAGCAAGTAATTGCAGATCAAGGACCAGCATTTGAAGCAGACGTTTTTCAAGAGTTCTGTAATATGTATGGTTGTAAAAAGATTCGTACAATATCCTATCACCCTCAAGGAAATGGAATGTGTGAGAAAATGAATCAGATCGTCATTGATATGCTAAAGACCCTACCACTGGAAGATAGGAACAAATGGCCAGAAAAATTGCCTGACCTAGTGGATATGTATAACAACATCCCCGTAGGGTCTACAAACTTCACCCCAGCTTATCTTATGCGAGCAAGACCAGGAAGATTACCCGTCGACTTAGACCTGGGAGTCCTAAACCCTGAAGACCATCCACAAAGTGATTGGAATACAGCTCGTCAAGCTCAATACAAAAAGGTTCAAGAATTTGTTGAAAGGAATTTAGACCAAAGTAGGGAAAAACAAGAGAGAGATTACAACAAAAACGCAAAAGCTGTACCATTGACACCTGGAGAAAGGGTGCTGAAAAGAAAAAGAAGACTTCACAAACTTGATGATCAATGGGAAGAAGAATCTTACATTGTCCAAACATCTAACTTTGACAACAAAAAAGTCTGTATTATTAGCAAAGATGAAGGAAAAACATCAACAGCTGTTTCTAGAGACCATTTAAAGAAATGCCCAAAACAGTTAGCACCAAAAGAAAGTACAGAAAGAATTGTAAATCTACCTCAACCTGAGCCAAAGAAGAAAATGATCCATACTGTATTAGGAGATTTCCCAGAAGATTGGCCGCAATACAATGGAGCCATAGTCATACCTTGTATCACCTTTCCACAAGTACCAGAAGAACCTGTACAAAGACAAGAAGAACGTGTACCAGTACAAGAACCAGAAGAAATCTCAGGGGAAGTTGAACCAGAACGTTCTGCAAACATTGACCTTGTCAATCCTACAGTAAGGGTAAGAACTCGTAGATACTTACCAAGTCAACCTACCATACCAAGTTTAGTGCAAAACACAGACAACATTGACACACCAGAGTTGCGTAGGTCAAACAGAAGCAACATTGGTCATCCCCCATCCAGACTAGGTGAGTGGGAATACTACTAAAGATGGTCATTAAATACATATTAACTGTATGTAAAATGTAAATAATGTATATTAAGCATGTTGACCCTACAGAGACTGACCTGTATGGACTTTTGGTCACTAACAACTGTTCATAATGTTTGTTTAAGAACTGTGCCTCCCTTTGGGAAGAATCCAGGTTATTCCCCATCCTTTGTTTTTATGGACCTAAGCCACAGGACTGGCGTGGCGTAAAAACATTTGTATATAGTTGCACACGTGGTGCTTTTCATTGGTATTACCCAGGAACTGAACTTTTGTTCCCAACACCCTAAAAGGAGAGCCGGAAGTCGCAGGGAGGGTCTGCAGCGGAGCAGGCTAAGACCCCCATCACCATCATAACCGGTGATGTGCTCCCTAGGACAGTCCCCACAGGAACAGTCACCAGGATGTTCGGAGAGGTCCACCGGATAGTGGCCTCAGAGACTGTGGGTGGTGGGAAGAAAAGTGTACGGAGTACTAACCTGTTACAAATGTATATTTGTTATTTATTGCGAATTTAAAAATAATATATATTTTGCAGATTTTCTTATTTTGCAGCCCGCGGACGTGCTGGTCTTAACCAAGGGGGAATGCAGCACCCTGGGATATGCTACCCCAGTGATCTGCAGGATCCTAAGGCTTTCTGGAACACCCTATGCTGACAACCCACACCTCACACACAGGTAGGGGCACATTCCCTGAGACCTGGGCGCAGCATGTAGAGGGTTAACAGTGGTCATATGTGAGAACCAATCCCTTAGCTGTTAGCCTGGGAAAGAGGTGTGGCTTGTGGGAAGCAACAGGTGTTGCTAGGCAGAGAGGAAAAATGACAGTTGAAAGGAGCATGTGAGTGAGAGGGGTGTGAGGATTGTGAGGAGACCCCCAAAAGGTGACTAGGAGGTAGTATTCTGAGGGTAGATAGATCCCAGGCACTACGCACGAGGGGGTACTGGACCCCAGAGTAGACAACAGCTCCAAGCGGTCTGCTGATCCAGCCGTGTGTGGTGACTTCCAGGGTACCACACCACCCATAGGCTCAGGGACACAGCCTCATATATAGGACCCGGGAGAGGGCACAGAGAAGTAGCCTACCCCACAAGGGACCACGAGGCCTGTCATACTGAGCCCGGAAAGAAAAGGAGCGGAGCGCCGCAGGTCACCGATAGCTTCAGGCAAGGGGACCATCAGCTCTGCATGTGCACGGAGGGCTCAACTGGGACTCACGTCAGCAGCGGGACAAAGGAAAGTCGGTTGACCAGCCGTGCCAAACTGCACTTGCAACATCAGTGAGTAAATACCAGTTAATCTGCAAGAACTTTGTCGTGTTTATTACTGGCGCACCACAAGGTGCAGCACACCTACATGGGACTTAAGCCCCTACTGGCGAAGGGTGCGAACACACTTGCTGCTATACCATCTGTCCCTAAAACCACAGCAGCGGTGGCACATCTTATTACCGCAACCCGCCAGTGGCGTCACAAGTGACATACAAAATAACCCTGTTACCGAGCGCCCCCAGGTAACGGAACCGGGCACGGCCACCTGTGACGGTGATCCCCATTATCCACCACCCGGAACCGAGTATCCCAAGGGCCTGGGGTGTGGCAGCGCTCTACAAATATCCACTAAGTCAGTGATTTCAAACTATATTCTCCCAGTATTTCACATGCTTGTTCAAATGTTGTTGAGCAAACTTTAAATGCGCTTAAACATGCTTTTTGTTCAGCAATGGGGCTGTGCTTGGTGAGCATGCATGCCATGCAGATTGATTGCACTATATATTGTTTTCTTTGAAACAATTGTACCTGCTGATTCCAGGTCTTTCTGTAGCTCTGCAGGTTGTCCCTGGCTCTTAGACAACTATTCTGAGCATTCTTTTAACTCTTCTGTCTGAAATCTTGTGAGGAGCGTCAGGTCATGGCCGGTTTATGGTGAATTGATGCTCTTTCCACTTACAGATTATGCCCCCAACAGTGCTCAATAAAACCTTCCATAGTTTAGAAATTCTTATGTTACCAATACTATCAGTATGTTTTGCAACAATAAGGTTGCGAAAGCGCACTGGTTTTACCCATCATGAGATGTTTCTTGTGTGGTACCTTCTTTAAGAGATACCTTTTTATAGGGCACCAGTTGAACCAGCTCGTATTATTTTTTTAGTAAGCAGCAGGATTGCTTTCTAATGTCTGATAGATTTGAGTTGGAGTCATGACTTTCTATGGCTTTTTGCACCTCTCTTTTCGCATGTGTTCAATATATTTTGCCCCTGTATCGTATTTTCTCATTATTACACATAACTTAATTCACAGACATCTGTGGTTTGATTTCTTTATCTGTGTGGATTGAATGGGTTGTTGCTGACATCTGATGAGAATTTCATTCCAATAACACCTTTACAAATATATTTACTTAGACAATTGGTGATCTGTTCAGTACTTTATTTCACCCGCTGTATGTAAATCAAAGGTTGCTAACCAGCCAGTGTGGTGCCTTATTTACAATGGATCCATACACTTATTCCCTACTAATTATAACTGTATGAAATAGTATTTGAATTTATAGTTAATTCTCAATACCCAACCTGGCTTATTTTATTTCTGAACATTTGAACTTGACCGTGAATGTGTTTATGTCATTATCCATAAACATTTGGACATGAGGAAGCTATCTGCAAAGTGGGTCCCCAAATGCTTGACAACAGATCAGAGAAGCAAGCGAGTGAAAATATCTCAGTATATTTGTCAGCATTTCCTGACTGATAAGAACTTCCTGGATTTACTGGTCACTATGCATGAGACTTGGATTTATTTGTATGACCCTGAAAACAAGAAGCAGTCAAAAGAGTGGAGGCACAGTGATTATCCTCGTCCAAAGAAGTCCAGGGTGCAAAAACCAGCCACTAAGGTGATGGCATCTATGTTCTGGGATAAGGAGTGGACTACCTTCATAAGGGTTCCACCATCAGCGCAAGCTATTACATTGAACTTTTTGGACCAATTGCAGGCAGCTCTGAAGGCCAAAAGGTGCAGAAAGCTGTCCAAAGGAATCTTGTTCCTACAAGACAAGGCCTCTGCTCACACTGAACAAGCAACCATGGCAAAACTGGCAGAGCTGGGCTTCCAGCTGGTTGATCACCCACCTTATTCACCAGATCTAGCTCCCTCCGACTATCATCTGTTTCCAAACCTAAAGAAACACCTCAAGGGTACCAAATTTCACATCATTTCTGATGCCATGGCTGCTATGGATGCCTGGTTTGAAGCACAACTGAAATCCTTTTTTTTGCTAAGCTTACTGAACTTGGAATACCAATGTAAGAAGTGTGTTGACTAGTGATGAGCGAGTACTAAAAAGCTCGGGTGCTCTAGGCTCCGGCCGAGCATCCCAAGATACTCGTGTACTCGGCCCGAGCACCGAGCCCAATGTTATCCTATGGGAGAGCCGAGTATTTTTCTGAAATGACCCCCGGCAGCATGTAGAAACCCTAAAAATGTCACAAAAGTCTCAGAAGAGTGCTCAAATGACATGGCAACAGCATGGGGAAGACCCCTTGAAGCATTTATCACTCAAAAGTCACAGCTGTGAACAATTTTGTCCGAGTTTTACGCCATTTTTACGGACTCACCAGAAAACCTTCCAAAATGACACCAAAATGAATTTTCATGGCGTAAATGTTAAGGCCACATACCCAATAGTGAGATAGAGCTGGTGTATGTTACTTTTTGAGATTAATACATGAAAGATTTTACGTAAAACATTGTGTGGCACTCCGATGTCCAAAACGCACGTTTTGTGCTTTTTACTAGTGATGTCGGTCATTTTTTTTTTCATTCTATCTCCCGTCGGTCGGTCTCGTTCTGTCTGTCTCTCTCTGTCTTGTCTGTCCCCCTCTCACAGTCTGTCGGTCAGTCTCCCCCCTCTCTCTTACTTACCGTTCCCCGATCACTGCCGCGGCGCTGCACAGCTGTTCACTAAACTCCGGCGGCTTTTCCTCTTTTGAAAAAGCCGGCCGCTTATTAAACAATCTCGTATTCCCTGCTTTCCTGCTTTTCGGCGCCTATGATTGGTTGCAGTGAGACTCGCCCCCACGCTGAGTGACAGGTGTCTCACTGCACCCAAACACAGCAGCCGGTGGGTGTGTGTATACTGTGCAGTGAAATAAATAATTAAATAATTAAAAAAAACGTGCGGTCCCCCCAATTTTAATACCAGCCAGATAAAGCCATACGGCTGAAGGCTGGTATTCTCAGGATGGGGAGCTCCATGTTATGGGGAGCTCCCCAGCCTAACAATATCAGTCAGCAGCCGCCCAGAATTGCCGCATACATTATATGCGACAGTTCTGGGACTGTACCCGGCTCTTCCCGATTTACCCTAGTGCGTTGGCAAATTGGGGTAATAAGGAGTTAATGGCAGCCCATAGCTGCCACTAAATCCTAGATTAATCATGTCAGGCGTCTCCCCGAGATTCCTTCCATGATTAATCTGTAAATTACAGTTAAAAAACACACACACCCGAAAAATCCTTTATTAGAAATAAAAAACACTAACAAAGTCCCTCATCACCAATTTATTAACCCCGACAAACCCTCCATGTCCGGCGTACTCCATGGACCTCCAGCGGCGCATCCAGCTGTGCTGCATGAAGGTGACAGGAGCTGCAGAATACACCGCCGCTCCTGTCAGCTTCACACAGCAACTGAAGACAGCCGCGCGATCAGCTGAGCTGTCACTGAGGTTACCTGGATCCAGAGGTGGATGCAGCGGTGGCTGCGGGTAACCTCAGTGACAGCTCAGCTGATCGCGCTACTCACCGCCGCTCCGGTCAGCTCCATGCAGCAACTGAGGTGAGTATAGCGATCGGCTGAGCTGTCACTGAGGTTACCTGGATCCAGCGGTGGATCCAGCGGTGGCCGCGGGTAACCTCAGTGACAGCTCAGCTGATCGCGCTACTCACCGCCGCTCCGGTCAGCTCCATGCAGCAACTGAGGTGAGTATAGCGATCAGCTGAGCTGTCACTGAGGTTAATCGCGGCCACCGCTGGATCCAGCGGTGGCCGTGAGTTACCTGACTGACAGCAGCTGATCGCGCTACTCACCTCAGTTGCTGTGTGAAGCTGACCGGAGCGGCGGTGTATTCTGCTGCTCCTGTCACCTCCATGCAGCACAGCTGGACGCGACGCTGGAGGACTGTGGAGTACGCCGGACATGGAGGCTTTGTTGGGGTTAATAAATTGGTGATGAGGGACTTTGTTATTGTTTTTTATTTCTAATAAAGGATTTTTCGTGTGTGTGTTTTTTAACTGTAATTTACAGATTAATCATGGAAGGTATCTCGGGGAGACGCCTGACATGATTAATCTAGGATTTAGTGGCAGCTATGGGCTAACTCCATCCATATCGGGTGAGTAGATCAATATGTTGTTTAAATAAACCACCACAAACCTGCCCAAATGGTGTAAATATAATTCACAAAATGATAGAAAACGGCAGCAGCATTAGTGAGGCCAAATGGGATGACCAAACTTTTTTGATATATCCCTCAACTGTATTGAAAGCCATCTTCCATTCATCTCCTTCTGTGATTCTAACTAGATTTTAAGCCCCCCTTAAGCCCAACTTGCAAAACCATTTAGCCGGTTGAAAAAATCCAGAATCAGAAAATGAGAATATAGGTCTTGGACGGTAATCTGATTCAACTCCTACAAATCTAAACAAGGGTAGAGACCCCCATCTTTATTCTTAATGAAAAAGAACCTTGCTGCCATGGGCAAAAAGGAGGGTCTCATATCTCCCTTCTCCAGACTCTCAGCAATTTAATCTTCCTTGGGTCCACTCATCCTTAAGTGTGATCATAGTGTGATCCGATTCTATCAGAGGAGAAGATGGAAAAAACAATTTCCCCATCTTCTCTATTCTGTCAGTCCATGGAGATTGAACTGCTTTCAGATGTCATCCAAGTGCAATTCGATGTTTTCCAATGAATCATTGATTTGCATGCCTGAGTGTGATCAGAATATCAGATCAAACTCGGGCATGCAACGATTTTTTCCTCACATCAGCTGAGTCCCAGGAAAAAATCTGGCAGGTACTCAGCCCCATAGAATAACATTGGTCCTCCTAGTGTGATCCTATGTTTGGTCTGATCACACATGGACTGAAAATACGGCCATGTGCCCTAAAGGTGTTCAAACATAAGCACAGTTTGCATGAAAGTATGTGGCTGCACAGCATGTAATCAAAGAACATATCACAACAAAGATAGGGGTGCTAATTGCTGGTGAAACATGATTTGAAAAAACAGAGAAAAGAAACAGCATAGAAAAGCACTCCACTAAATAATAAAATTCAAATATTTTTTATTGGTACAAAGGTAAAAAAACAATTAAAACTAATACCATGGGATAAAAACCCAAATGTAATTTAACTACCCCCACCGCCCAAATAGTGTAGCCTTATATCACATGGAATGAGTATGCAGGAAGAGAAATAGTACATACATGTCTATAAACAACGTAAAATAGAATCCTGTGATGCCCACAGTAAACAAACACCCACAAGTACCCATGTGCAAAAAGATATAAACAAATCAATCAACCCCTACAAAGCCAAGTAATACAATATGCAACAGTCAAAAAACAATCAAAAAGCCCTATAAGAGGGAGAGAGATTGTAGCCCATAAGCTGTAAACTGCCAGTAAAGATCAGTACAATACCAGCCTTAATGATGTCAAAAAGGTCCTGGAATGAGGGCACGCCGCATTGATACAGTAATTGAGTGCATTTACTGTACATACTTTTCAATAGGACAATATTTCTGAGTTTAAAATCATTTTTTCATTTGGTCTTATAAAATATTCTAATTAAGCCATAATCATCAACATTAACAGAAATAAACACTTGAAATAGATCACTCTGTTTGTAATGACTCTATATAATATATGTGTTTCCTTTTTGTATTGAATTACTGAAATTAATTAACTTTTTGATGCTATTCTATTCTATTGAGATGCACTTGTATAGTGCCTTGTTAAAGTATGCACCCCTGCGGCATTTTTGTGTTGTGCTACCTCACATCCTTGAATTTCCCAGGTTTTTTTTAGTTTGTATCAGTTCATGTAAAAACATGCCTACAACTGTGAACATTTGGTTTTCTTTTTATTGTAAAGCAAACAACAACAACAAATATGACAATATAAGTGAAACCTCAATGTGCATTACAATTGGCTCTATATAGTCAGTACTTTGTAGAACCTTCTTTTTTGGCAAGTTACTTTGGATAAGTCTCTATGAGCTTTCCACATCTTGAAACTAGGATTTTTGCCCATTCATCAAGGCAATCTGCTGGAGCTCCTTCAAGTTACATGGGATTTTTGCCCATCCATCAAGGCAAAACTGCTCGAGCGCCTTCAAGTTACATGGTTTCCTTTGGTGAACAGCAATATTCAAGTCTGACCACAGATTCTAAATTGGGTTAAGGTCTGATCTTTGACTAGGCCACTCCAACTGATTTCCTCGTTTTCCCTTAAACCTCTCAAGCTTTGCTTTAGAAGTATGCTGGGTCACTGTCTTGTTGGAAGGTGAACCTCCATCCCAATGTCAAATCACTGTCAGACTGAAACAGGATTTGCTCAAGAACATCTCTGTATTTTGCACCATCCATCTACCCATCTACTCGGTTCATTTTTCCTGTCCCTGCTGCCGGAAAAATTCCCCACAACATGATGCTGCCACCAGCACGGTTCACTGGGATGGTGTTCTTGAGGTGATGAGCTGTGTTGGTTTTGGGATAGACATAGAGTTACCTTGGTGGCCAAAAAGTTCAATTTTGGTCTTCTTTAACCACAACACCTTCCTCCATACAATTGTGGAGTCTTCCACATGTCTTTAACAAACTCAAAATGAACTCGTATATAAAGGCCAGCTCCATGTAGTGTATGGTTTATTGTGGTCATATTGACAGATACTTCAATCTCTGCATAGGAACTCTGCAGGTACCTTTGGTCTCTGTGCTGCCTCTATGATTAATTACGTCCTTGTTTGGGCTGAGAGCTTTGGTGGGCGGCCCTTTCTTGACAGGTTTGTTGTAGTACCATATTCTTTCCTTTTGATGATATCAGATTTGATGATGCTCCAGGGGCTCATCAGAGATTATTATTTTGTTTAGAAGCCAACCCTGACGTGTACTTCTCAACAACTTTGTATCTGACGCTTTTGGAGATATCGCTGATCTTCATGGTGCCTCTTGTTTAATGGTGTTGCAGCCTCTGTGGTCTTTCAGAAAAGGTGTGTGTTAGGATCCGATGTTTAATGACTACCATGAACACAATTCACCAGAGTCGCAGGTAAATAAGTGCCGACCGCAAGCCCTGAACTTAACACCACACTAGAAGTAGCCAGGCAACATGCATTACAACCTAGATGCCTCCAACCCAGCCGGAGGACTACATATCCTACAAGGCAGAAAGTAGAAAAGATACTATCTTGCCTCAGAGCAGATTTCCCCAAAGAGAATAGGCAGCCACCCACATGTACAGACTGTGAGCAAAGATGAAAAGACATGCACAGTAAGTGCAAGATGGAGCAAAGAGAGGCCACACTATACTAAACAAAAAAGACAGGATAGGGAACTCTTGCGGTCGGCATGAAAAACCCTATCAAACGTCCTACATGGAATGTGCAAAAAGGAAGAGTGATCTCATACTCGCACGTTCACAATCCGTACAAGACTCTGGTGAAACTGTAGGAAAAAAAACTAACAATTACCCTGAAGACTAACCCTTGTAAAGATAAATATCAAAGACTGACTAGGAAGAAAATTCTTCCTTATCTGAAGGCACAAACAAAACAGAACACAATACAAAAAAACCTTCGGAGATAATTCACAGAAGCAATATGCAAACAACACACAAAAAGTATGAAGCAAAACCAAGAACTTATCTTAGCTTGATGGAGGGGAACCCAGGGGAACAAGAGACAGATTCCTATAGTCTAAGGAATTTCCGACAACTGGCAAGGACAAAAAGCCAGAACACGCCTATATACCAAATCAAGGTTTGAGCTTCCATCCAGGTGTGTAGAACTGAGGAACAGAATCAAACCCACTAACATCAACCACCACAGGAGGGAGTCAAAGAGCGGAGCTCCACCAGACAGTAGTCACAACAGGTGTGTATATACTGATAAACCATGTGACACTTAGATTGCACACAAGTAGACTTCTTTTCACTAAGCATGTGAGTTTTATTTATATATATATATATATATATATATATATTTATATATATTACACACAAATAAATATATACTAAGTCATCTATCATAATCTGTGATGTCCTGTAGCTAGGTGTAGGATCAGTCCAGTGTATATACCAGCTAATATCAGTTCACACAGTATAACACAAGGGTGGGCAAATAGTTTTACCGAGGGGGAACACAAGAGACTGTGATTGTTGAGGAGGGCTGAACCAATAAGCTGCAATTAATTTTGCTAGATATTCATATTAATTATATTATTATTATTATTATATAATATTGTTAATTAGTATCTCCTTTATATAGTATGAGCTTCCACATAGTCTCCTATATGCAGTGTGAGCCCCCACATAGTGCTCTATATTCAATTTAAACCCCCATATAGCCTGCATATATTCAGTATTTGCCACCAAATAGACTCCCTATATACAATATGAGCCTTCACATAGCCCCTAAATACAGTATGACCCACATATCTTCCCTATAATCAGAATGAGCCTCCACATAGTCTACTTAATATGTACTGTATGATCCCTCATATAGGCTATAATATACAGCATGGTACATCACATTGCTCCTATATACAGTAATAGCCCCATATAGTCTCCCTATATTCACTGAACTTGAGGGAAAAAAAGGATCCAGCATCCAAGTTCCAATTGAATTAAAACAACTCCTTACTCTGAACGTTCAGGTTTAGAGTAAGGAGTTGTCACTCCGAAACGCATTCCATTTTTTACAGAACTTGGAATATTGATGTAAGAAGTGTGCTGACATCAGTGGAGAGTATGTGGAATAAATGTAAAGTTTCATCATCCTATCTCATTTCTTACTGGGTAAAGCCAAAGACTTTTCAGCAGCCCCTCGTATTCTGGAGCCACAAACTGCCCAATTACAGACTTCCATTGAGGTTCGGATCAAGTCAGGGTCACAAACCGAACTTTTTTGAGGTTCAACTGTACCTGCCGTACCGAACTTCCAAAGGTTCGCTCATCTCTACTAGTGACAGACACACAGTCATATACTAAAACACGTCCCATCTCCTGCAAGATGCAAATGTATACACCACTGTGTGTATAACATTTTATGTCTTTTTCCATACAGATAACAAGAGAAAAAATGTTGCAAATCCTAATATACATTAATAAAGCTTATGTAAGGTTTGTGCCACTGCAGACACATATATCGGTGTATTAGATTGCATTATATTGAATAAAATTATCCAGGCAGCTATACTATTACACCACATTTACTTCTTTCCAAATTACTTAAATTTTCATCTTGACCAAGCAAAGTAAGATGCAACCCAGGTGCTTCATTTGCCAATTTCAAGGTGTTTAGTTTACAAATAAGAATTTTCTAACAAGGCGCTTCACAATTACTCAGTATCACCCTTTGCGTCATTAATTGTTAATTAGAGGTGTCTAATGAATAGGGGAATACAATAGATAAGTGTTAATTAAGTGAAGTTAGCAAGAGCTTTGGCATCTTCTGTTTACCCAAACAATCATATTTCTACGAACGAATAGCTGTTATTTTTATTGACACAGTCCAAGGAAAGAATATATACATATAGGTAAATGGAAGCAACATATCTTCAAAGACAACACGCTACAATACAAGGCTCTAATAAACCTGTCATATTGAAAGTAAATGGGTTTCTGAGCACAGAGGATTTCATGAAAATTGTGTTATTTTATGTCTGATAGAAAAGATGTAGCAGAGGAGGGACCCAATCAATTTTTTTGTTCTATATTGTTTCAAAATTGCTTGTCCCACAGGTTCTCAATTGAAGGCAAAATCTAGGTTATATGGGTCACAGGAGAGATATTGAGGATATATAAGTTAGAGAAACCTGTACACACAGAAGAAAATGAAAACACTGAAGTACGTAATTGACTTAATAATCATTTTTTATCTTCTTTTGGTTATGTTCCATTTATAATAGCTCTGCTGAGAATACACTGACTGAAGACGTCTGTAGAATTTATATCACTCTCCTTGAGTTTTAGATTAACTCAGAATTACTGTGGTATTATTTTAGCTAATACTTTTTCTGACATTAGCATCAGGCAACAAAGTAAAAAAAAAACCAAGAGAGTACACAACAACTGTGTATAGGTCCAAATATTCTTAATTGAAATCCACAAGTGTTTTCCAATCTATTACACAAAATAAGAAGCTGATCAATTGAAAGGTATTTGTTGCACAGTATTTCATTTTTTTTGCTATCCATAAGTTATGTTGCACTATACATTTGACAGTTGAGGTAAAGCCAAAAGGGCCAGTATTGGCTCAGAGTAGAGAGCTTCTCAGACTAAGGGTCCCGTCAGACATAGCGACGTTCCAGCGATCCCACCAGCGATCAGACTTGGATCTCTGGAGCGTCGTTACATGGTCGCTGGTGAGCTGTCAATCAGGCAGATCTCCACAGCGATCAGAGCCCAGCCGCCAGCCACCAGCGACGCGTGTAATGACGCTGTGCTTGGTAGCCAGGGTACACATTGGGTAACTATGCAAAGCTCTTTGCATAGTTACCCGATGTATACCCTGGCTACATGTGCAGGGAGCCGGCGTGGTACACATCGGGTAACTAAGCAAAGTGCTTTGCATAGTTACCCGATGTGTACCATAGTTACCAGAGTACCACCGCTTAGAGGCTGCAAGACACTGGCTCCCTGCACATTCAGATCGTTGGTCTCCCGCCGTCAAACACGCCGATACGTGCTGCACAGCAGGAGACCAACGAGCAAAAAATAGTCCTGATCGTTTTGTAACGATCAGCGACCTTGCAGCAGGGGCCCGATCGCTGCTGCCTGTCACACACAGCGATATCGCTGGCGAGGTCGCTGATACGTCACAAAAACCTGTGACGTTTCAGCAATTACGCTAGCGATCTTGCTGTGTGTGACGGGGGCTTAACACTTCTGCCATGCATGTTACCACTGTGAGGAATGATTGGTCTAAGGGAAGTTGCAGACGACTGTAGATTCATCTGAGAGAATCAGGTTGATTATGCAAATGACACTATTATCAAACTGTGATCAGAATATCAGCATAGTGTGCTCCGATTCTCTTGGATGAAGAGAAGATGGGGGAAAAATTTCTCCATATTCTCCATTCTGCCGGTGTGTGGAAATTGGACTGCATTTAAATCCTATCTGAGTTCAGTCTGGGGGTTTCCATGGACTCATTGACTTGCATGACCTAATGCCATCTGAATATTGGATCAAACTGGGGTATACAGTTATTTGGGACCTATGCACAAAGCTAATAAACTAATATTGGTCTTCTGTCCACTTACCGTACTTTTTTACAAACTCAAGCTGAAATTTCTTATGACGATATTAAAGTCAAAGCTTCTTCCCGTTTTTTCAGGCCACCATTCCAGACTTGTGTAACATGTGCCACATGATGCTTGCCTGGACATCTGTGATCTCACTATTACAAAGCAAACAAGCCACCTCCACTGCCATATTTGACACACCAGAACTCATACACCTTTTGATGAGCAGACTTGTTGACTTCAATATTTTGCCTGGACATCCATCTCTTGGATTTAGAATGGATGCATGAACTTCATTCCATATTCCTCCAACTGTTATGATACATGATGCAGTTTGGCAATTCTCTTGACCAAGAGACCGCTATCGATGAGCTGGATGATGCAGTTTTTCTCTTCTTGAAGAATCTTCTTCATGGCTGCTTGTCAATTAGAACCAGTGGCCTTTTGCTTGGGAATCAACCTAGTAACACACAAAGCTTTTAGGGATTTTGAGAACAGGTTGTTATTTGTAGTGTACAGTAAAAATAAAGATTTTTCCACCACTAGGAGTAAAACACTAACAATGCAGTGACATGAAAATAATTTGCATAACTAACCATATACTAAACAGTTGAATGTCAAATTTATATATGAAATAGCCAAGATGATTGTGGATCATAGTGGATTAACTCTTCTCCTGAAAGTGACTCTCTCAACTGACGCTCAGCACCACTTGAGCAACGCCAAGTCTTTCTGCATGCAGCAAGTGCTGTTTCATCCAGGGTAATTTGCAAAATATTATTATGATATGACAATGCTGTGTCTGGAGAGCAGAGGGAGGAGATTGTTCATAAGCAGCCGAGTATTGATGGCATGTAGATATTTGTATGTGTGATAAGTGGGGGTGTCTTGGGCATTGAGAAAGTTCTTAACAGAGAAGGAAACAAGGTCATGGTCTGAGAGTGGGAGAGGGGAGTTAGTAAAGTCATGCACTGAGCAGCATCAGGAGAAGACCAGGTCAAGAGTAATTCCGTCTTTGTATGTGGAACAGTTAATAATTTGTGAAAGGCAAGTGGAGAAGGTGAGTGAAAGAAGACTTCCCGCAGATGGGGAAAGCGGATCATCAATATACAGTTAGGTCCAGAAATATTTGGACAGTGACACAATTTTCGTGAGTTGGGCTCTGCATGCCACCACATTGGATTTGAAATGAAATCTCTACAACAGAATTCAAGTGCAGATTGTAACGTTTAATTTGAAGGTTTGAACAAAAATATCTGATAGAAATTGTAGGAATTGTACACATTTCTTTACAAACACTCCACATTTTAGGAGGTCAAAAGTAATTGGACAAATAAACCAAACCCAAACAAAATATTTTTATTTTCAATATTTTGTTGCGAATCCTTTGGAGGCAATCACTGCCTTAAGTCTGGAACCCATGGACATCACCAAACGCTGGGTTTCCTCCTTCTAAATGCTTTGCCAGGCCTTTACAGCCGCAGCCTTCAGGTCTTGCTTGTTTGTGGGTCTTTCCGTCTTAAGTCTGGATTTGAGCAAGTGAAATGCATGCTCAATTGGGTTAAGATCTGGTGATTGACTTGGCCATTGCAGAATGTTCCACTTTTTTGCACTCATGAACTCCTGGGTAGCTTTGGCTGTATGCTTGGGGTCATTGTCCATCTGTACTATGAAGCGCCGTCCGATCAACTTTGCGGCATTTGGCTGAATCTGGGCTGAAAGTATATCCCGGTACACTTCAGAATTCATCCGGCTACTCTTGTCTGCTGTTATGTCATCAATAAACACAAGTGACCCAGTGCCATTGAAAGCCATGCATGCCCATGCCATCACGTTGCCTCCACCATGTTTTACAAAGGATGTGGTGTGCCTTGGATCATGTGCCGTTCCCTTTCTTCTCCAAACTTTTTTCTTCCCATCATTCTGGTACAGGCTGATCTTTGTCTCATCTGTCCATAGAATACTTTTCCAGAACTGAGCTGGCTTCATGAGGTGTTTTTCAGCAAATTTAACTCTGGCCTGTCTATTTTTGGAATTGATGAATGGTTTGCATCTAGATGTGAACCCTTTGTATTTACTTTCATGGAGTCTTCTCTTTACTGTTGACTTAGAGACAGATACACCTACTTCACTGAGAGTGTTCTGGACTTCAGTTGATGTTGTGAACGGGTTCTTCCGTGGACGCCCAGGCCTTTTTGAGTTCCCAAGCTCACCAGTCAATTCCTTTTTTCTCAGAATGTACCCGACTGTTGATTTTGCTACTCCAAGCATGTCTGCTATCTCTCTGATGGATTTTTTCTTTTTTTTCAGCCTCAGGATGTTCTGCTTCACCTCAATTGAGAGTTCCTTAGACCGCATGTTGTCTGGTCACAGCAACAGCTTCCAAATGCAAAACCACACACCTGTAATCAACCCCAGACCTTTTAACTACTTCATTGATTACAGGTTAACGAGGGAGACGCCTTCAGAGTTAATTGCAGCCCTTAGAGTCCCTTGTCCAATTACTTTTGGTCCCTTGAAAAAGAGGAGGCTATGCATTAAAGAGCTATGATTCCTAAACCCTTTCTCCGATTTGGATGTGAAAACTCTCATATTGCAGCTGGGAGTGTGCACTTTCAGCCCATATTATATATATAATTGTATTTCTGAACATGTTTTTGTAAACAGCTAAAATAACAAAACTTGTGTCACTGTCCAAATATTTCTGGACCTAACTGTAAATGTTAAAGTCCCCCATTATGAGAGTGGGCATGTCACAGGATAGAAAATGTGGAAGTCAGGTGGCAAAGTGAACCAGGAACTGAAAGGAGGATCCAAGAAGGTGATACACAACTGCCACTCACAGGGAGAAGGTTTTGAAGAGACAAAAGGCCGCTTTACACGCAACGACATCGCTAACAAGATGTCGTTGGGGTAACGGAATTCCTGATGCACATCCGGCCTCATTAGCGAAGACGTTGCGTGTGAAACGTACGACGACCGCTAACGATGAAAAATACTCACCTTATCGTTGATCATTGACACATCGTTCTAATCCCGAATATCGTTGATGGTGCTGGATGCAGGTTGTTCGTCGTTCCTGAGGCAGCACATATCGCTATGTGTGACACACCGGGAACGACGAACAACACCTTACCTGCGTCCTCCGGCAACGAGGTGGGCGTCACTCTCTTTCGGCTGCTCTCCGCCCCTCCGCTTCTATTGGACAGCTGCCGTGTGATGTCGCTGTGATGCCGCACGAACCGACCACTTAGAAAGGAGGCAGTTCGCCGGCCACAGTGACGTTACTAGGCAGGTAAGTCCGTGTGACGGAGACTAACAATATTGTGCGCCACGGGCAGCGATTTGCCCATGACGCACAAACGACGAGTTGTGCTTTCACGAGCGACATCGCTAGCAATGTCGCTGCGTGTAAAGCAGCCTTAACTGTGCGTACTTCAAAGAAAGGAAAAAGACTTGATGGTTTGGGGTGGATAACCTGGAAAGCATATAGTGATGAAAGGAGCAGACCAATACCTCCACCTTGTCTGTTCTCAGGTCTGGCAGTATGGGAAAATTGTAGCCAGCCAAACGAGAGAGCAGCAGTGGCTGTGGTGTCCAACTGCAAGATCCAGTCTTCCGTGAGAGCAGCAGCTATAGTGCCAATCCTAGAAAAACAGCCACAAATCCATAATTAGTGTTGACTTTAGCTACTACCATGTTACTCCTTTTCAAAGTCTGACACAGTTTAATTAAACATGGGCCAAAGCTGTTTTTGTGTTTAATACCCATCCAATTTTTTTTTTTTTTGCATCAACATTACAGCGGGCTTTACACGCTGCGATCTCGCTAGCGAGATCGCAAGCGATCGTACCCGCCCCGTTGGTTGTGCGACACGGACAAATCGCTGCCCGTCGTGCACAACCTTGCTTACTCCCGTCACACGGACATACCTGTCCTGCGACGTCGCTATCGCCGGCGATCCGCCTCCTTTCTAAGGGGGCAGTTTGTGCGGCATCACAGCGACGTCACACGGCAGCCGTCCAATAGAAGCAGAGGGGCGGAGATGAGCGGGACGTAAACATCCCACCCACCTCCTTCCTTCCGCATAGCCGGTGGACCCAGGTAAGGAGATGTTCCTTCCTTCTGCAGTGTCACACATAGCGATGTGTGATGCCGCAGGAACGAGGAACAACATCGCTAATGAGAGGTAAACGATTTTTTGTTTTAGGACGACCTCTCCGCGGTAAACGATTTTTGCCGCTTTTGCGATCGTTTTAGGTCACACATAACTGTTACACGCTGCGATATCGTTAATGAAGCCGGATGTGCGTCACAAACAACGTGACCCCGACGATAATTCATTAACGATATCGTAGCGTGTAAAGCCCGCTTACCTCTCTGTTGCTTCACATATTTTTTTAGATGGTGCTGCAGCAACGACTTTACATTTATAGCACAAGGTTATTAAAATTAAATACTGGACTCAGCGGTCATAACAAAGTAGACAGTATATCAAGGCTATTGAATATTCCTCTCATTTATGACAGGTCTTGAGGAGTTCTGTTTATTAAGCTACAAAAACTCTTTAAAAAGGAGACCTTAAGGCCCCGTTACATGCAGCGACATTGCTAACGAGATATCGCTGGAGTCACGGAATTCGTTACGCACATCCGGCCTCGTTAGCGACGTCGTTGCGTGTGACAATTACGAGCAACTGCTAACGATCAGAAATACTCACCAAATCCTTGATTGTTGACACGTCGTTCATTTTCAAAATATCATTGCTCGTTCAGGACGCAGGTTGTTCGTCGTTCCTGAGGCAGCATACATCGCTACGTGTGACACCCCGGGAACGACGAACAACAGTGTACCTGTGTCCTCCGGCAACGAGGTAGGAGTGTCGTTCTCCACCGCTCCGCTTCTATTGGTGGCCCGCTGAGTCACGTCACTTTGACGCTGAAAGAACCTCCCTCTTAAAAAAGAAGTTGTTCGGCGGCCATAGCGACGTCGTTAGGAAGGTAAGCATGTGTGACGCATACCGGCAATATTGTTCTCCACGGGCAGCGATTTGCCCGTGATGCACAAACGACGGGGGTGGGTGCTATCGCTAGCGACATCGCTAGTGATGTCGCTGCATGTAAAGCAGCCTTTAGCATCAAAAAGCAACCAACATGAAGCTTCTGCTACTCCTTCAACATGACGCATAAGGTAAAGCATGTAGTATATGATTTCGAAAAAGTTGTAGCATGCATCTGCAATATATACTGATACTGCTGCTACACATAAGCAGAAAGGAAAGTTGAGCTTTAAGGCCACCTGCATTTGTTGAGTATTTGGTGAGTTTTGTACCTCAGTATTTGTAATCCACAACCAGGACAGTCAGAGGAAATGTATAATAGAAACATGTGCACCACTTCTTCATTTTATTCCCACTCCTGGTTTTGGCTTAAAGATACGGAGGTAAAAAAAACGTACTAAATACTCAAAGTGTGCACGTGGCCTAAAGCAGTCAACCACTGACTGCCCAGGCGAAAGCCCCTTGCCTTTAAAAAGGGTCTCTGCAGCAGTTGTGGATGTATTATACAGCATAATGTGGCCTATGATGCTGTTGTATTTAAAGTGCCACTCCAGCGATTGTTGTTTTTTTACCACTACAATTGTGCTTTTAATCTAAGAACCCTACTCTTATACTCAACTGCTGCAATCTTCAACTTCTATCACCACCACTCCCGTTGGCCTCCTGCAATTTATGACCTGCTGGATGTCACGTCCTCACCGGAGTCCACTCCTAAGACTTCTGCTTCGGTCACCAGGCACCACCGTATTCCCGCCATGGACTGTGCTGGTGATAGGAGAGGAGAGTCGGTGCCAGTGGCTCTGGTATGCACATGCTCCGCTCATCCACTAAGCTGGGTTTCCCTAAGACCTGCAGTACCACTGTAGGTAGTGTGTGTCTTCCAGCTGACATTACCACCATTCAGCTACAGAAAAATGGGAAGACAACACACCCTTCTAATTCCTCCTCTTGTCTGCTGGTCACTACCAGAGACAGTTTTTTATTTCTGCTAGTGTCTGGTTCCTGTTCTGACTATTGATCCCTGTGTTTTGACCTCTGCCTGCTCATTGACTACTTTACTGCCTTCCGTTTTTGTACCTCGCTGCCATCTCCGATTTTGACCTCTGCCTGATTTCCTGACTACGCTCCTGCCTTCCAATTTTGTGCCTTTTTGTGCCTCCTAGTTTGGACCCTGCCTGAGGACCACTCTTTTCTGGATTGCAGCCTTCCATAGGAAGCAATCTCCTGTTACATGTGTAAATCTAAATCTCTGTACAGGGGTTAAAGGGTTTCAGGGTTCTTGAGATCCTGCCAACTTGGTGGCTAACCCTAGTCTGTCCGTGACAGTCATCCTGAGTCTGTGGTCAAGGGCAGATGTTACACTGGATCGCTCCAGTGTTTCATGGAGTGAGCTGGAGGTCACTTTTCAATGTAAGTCTATTAGATCCTCGTTCGTACATTTAGAGCTTGTGATGTAATTTCTGACTTCCATCCAGTCAGAAGTTGCCATTAAAAAGTAGTGCCGCGGGACCTGAGCGGCGTCGCTAAAAGGTGAATACGTCAAAGGGTGAGTATAATACTAGGGGAAGAGAGCTTAGGTTAAAAACACCAGACCAGCTGTGAAAAAAAAAACCGCTAGAGTGATGCATTGCTTTAAGTTATTAACCTGTAGCAAATCATCTACAGGAGTCAGAATTTGTCTTCTTTTGGTACATTTTTGTCTGAAGGGCAGAGTTGATTTCTCATTGATCCAGCCATATAAAAGGTTTATCTCTGTGGATATTTCTTTCTTGTAATAACATTAAATGCTATATTGGCTTGAAAACATTTATGGCCTTATATAAAAACATGTTTATAATCTCTGTAAACTTCATATTAAAACACTTAATCATGAAATGCTTATAGTGTCTTGAACAGATAAAGCACCATCAACCTGAAATAACTTAAGAGAAAGGACCATTATGGCTACTTCACATAGTCTATTTTCTTTTAAAATGTCCAAAAAAGAACATTTTTATATATTTAGATATAACAGGAAATTATATTTAGATATATCTTTATTCTGTCTAACAGGCTTTCTTTACAGTGTTCTTATTTAACATCATTTTGTACATTTATTTTTTTCTAGCGTTTTTCAAACCCTCCCGACAAGCCAATGTGAAAGATATAAAAAAAAAGGCCTTAGAAATGTATGTAGTTGTAGTGCATTTAAAGGGGTGGTTCACCAGTTTTCATTATAGGCCACATCGATATTATGTTGAGAAACAAGGTTACTTTCAAATACCTTGTGTTGTTAATGCTGCCTGTGAGCGGCGCTATTGCGGTCTGCTCATCACCTTCATGTGACCGCTGGGCTCCATGACCTCTGATGTCCGGTGATGTCACGTCAATTGAGGTGGTCCACAGTCTTCCTGAGTCAGTGGACTGTGGATGGCATTTCACCGCTCATCACAGCCCAGCATCTCGCATGTGCTCTGCAATGAAGGCGGGAGCAGGGAGATGCTGTGCTGTGACGAGCGGTGAAATGCCACCCACAGCCCAGTCACTCAGGAAGACTGCGGCCCACCTCAGTTGACGTGACATCACCGAACATCAGAGGTCACGGAGTGTGGGGGTCCCGTGAAGGGGATGAGCGGACTGCAATAGCGCCACTCACAGGAAGCATTGGTAATACAAGGTATTTAAGAAAAACCCTCTTTCTCAACATATTGATGTGAACCACCCCTTTAATGTAGTGCATTTAAAATGTATCTATAGACATAAAATAACATGTAGAGGCACAAAAAATGCAACATAAATATGGAATGAAAAAATGTACAAACGACATTTTTTCACAAAAAAAATGCTGTGAGTGTAAATCCATCTGCAAAACGGGTTGTCCAGACTAATGATATTGATGACTTATCCTTGGAGCGCTAACACCAGAACACGCATTGAGAAGCTTTTATCTTTCCCAGAGCAAGAAAATGTAAATAGTGAATGGAGGCACACAGCATAGCTGAAAAACATAGTTATATTCCCTATTTAATGGCCAATGCTAAGAACTAAAGCACAGCTTCTATTCAAGAGGGTTATTTTTATTGGGTCAAAAATAAATAAAATAAAACACTTTAAATATACTACCAATGAGGAAACCTTTAAAGACTTCAATAATGCTTGATTTTGCTGATTTTTGTTTACTTTTTGTACAAACAGGGGCATGGCCCCCCCTTTCTGAGCTAGGCATTTATCTATAGCCATAGACAGGTGGCTGAACAGTCGGGGGACTGTCCTCCTCTGCCTTTATTCCCATTGAGATCGGCTAACACAAGGTAAGGTTTTAATATTAGAGATAGGCTAGAATTGCCCTGACTGCGTACACCTTGTCACAGTAGGATGGCTTTTATGCTTTTTTTTAAGCAAAATAGCGTTAACTAAGTACTCTATGTTATTTACATGTACTATTACTGTTTATTTATTTACCGTATTTTTCGGACTATAAGACGCACTTTTTTCCCCCAAAATTTTGGGGGAAAGTGGGAGGTGCATCTTATGGTCCGATGACTGTGGTGCAGTGGTGGTGGAGCGGGTAAAGGCGGGTGCGATGGTGGTCAAGCAGGTCATCAGAGGCAGGAGCAGGCTGTAGCAGTGCTACCCTGAATATGTGGGCCCGCTCATTTGATATGCACGCCCATCATCCCGCACATCCTCTCTCAGCCCTGAAGCCAGCGCTGACAGGTGGACAGGATGATAGGTGGGGAATGTGCGCATAAAGAGCCGGCCCGCGTGATCACCCCACGCAACTATAGCCTGGAGTGATCATGTCCGGCTGTATTCATTGCTCCCCGTGCACCATCATCAGCGCGGGGGCAGTGAATAAGTACGGTATACGCACTATTCCCCTGCAGCATCACAATGTCCTCCTGTCTGCCGGCTCGCTGATGTGTGTGGAGAGCGGTGAGCACAGGGATGACGTAATCGCTGTACACACGGCTCCACCCATGTCAGCTGGCACAGACAAGAAGCGAGCGATGCTGCATGGAGTGAGGAAAGGTGAATATACAGTGGGAGTCCTCCAGCTGTTACCGCAAATCCAGCCACAGCTGAAGTGACCGCGAGATCCGTGGTGACTTCAGTCAGGTGATGTGCGGTGACAGCTGGAGTCACCGCTGATCCTGGCGGCTCGCTTCACTTGTGGCCTGACCCTCACAGAGAGCGGTTGGGTTCTATGACTGCTCTCTGTGATTGTCAGATGTAGCAGAGCTGGATGTGTCATGGGACATCGTATGGATTACATCGGACCTGGGTGTTTTAGGGGTTAATAAAATGGTGAAAGAGGGTGTTTTTTTGTCTTTTATTCAATAAAGGATTTTTATGTGCTTGTGTTTTTTACTTTCACTTACAGCTTAGTGATAAGGGGGTGTCTAATAGACGCCTTCCATCACTAACCTAGGACTAAGTGGCAGCTATGGGCTGCTGCCATTAACTCCTTATTACCCCGATTGCCACCACATCAGGGCAATCAGGATGAGCTGTGAAAAGTCCCAGGACTGTCGCATCTAATGGATGCGGCAATTCTGGGCAGTTGCTGGCTGATATTTTTAGGCTTGGGGGGCTCCCAACAACGTGAGTCTCCCCAGCCTGAGAATACCAGCCCCCAGCTGTGACTCTTTATATTTGCTGTTTATCAAAATTGGGGGAACTGCACGCTGTTTTTTTTTGTTTGTTTTTTTTAAGTTACCCCCATACAGTGTCAGCAGCACATCCTCACTCCATAACAGTGTGTCATAACCACATTTTTTGATTAAAAATGTTATTTTCCTATTTTCCCCCTCTTAAACCAGGGTGCGCCTTATGGTCCGGTGCGTCTTATAGTCTGAAAAATACGGTACTTACTATAGGCTATATGCTCAATTTGTTTTTTTTTATTGTTTTTTTCTTGGGTTTTGTCTGTGAAATGGTCACAGTGTGAACAAGCTTTTACACTGACAAACAAAAGGGTAACAATGTTTTGAACTTTTGACTGTCAGGTTCTTTATCTCACCATCCCCTACATATTTGAGAGTGAGACTACCACCATTTTACAGACAATCATCTTGATTATCTCATACATATGCATATTTATGACTCTTCTAATCTCTCTGCATCTGTGTTGCAAGCTGTTCATGACACTCTTTGACACTCTAAGCTCAGTGGCCAATTCCATCCACTTGCCTATGGATGATCTTATGAAGCCAGAGCAAAACCCTTTCCAATGCCAGTGTTCCTCTAGTAGCCAGCAGGGATGCTGACGTACTCACCAGCCCAGTCACCCAGCTGTTCCTTCTGCTGCTGTGCCTGCCACAGCTCCCAGCTCCCAGGATCTGTGCACACCACGCGGGTCACCTGGCTACACGCTTAAGATGCTTGCGTGGTCCCTGATCCTTAAGGAGGCAGTGTACATACTGTAAAGTGCCAGAGTGGTGCAGCCTAGCACTGGGTGGTACCAGATATTTAAGGCACCTTCCCCAATTAGGAGGTGCCTATGCAATGTTTGTCTCCTGTAGCCAGTGTGCCTTTTGGATACAAGCTTTTCTTCTGGTCCCTGGAGCCTATTCCAGATTGGTTACTCACCCGTATGCCTGAACCAGTCATGATCCTGAACACAAACCTGTCCACGTGCCTGAGTCAGTTTCAGTGTCTCGGCACCAGCCTGAGTTCCTAAATCCTTTCTTCCATCCTGGTACCAGCCTGAATTTTTAAATCCTTTCCTGTGTCCTGGTACCAGCCTAAGTTCCTAAATCTGTTCCAGACCTCGGTTCTTGCCTGTGTTCTTGAATTTGTTCATAAATCCGTTCCTGTGTACCAGCCTGAGTTCATAAATCTGTTCCAATACCCTGATCCTTGTCTGTCTTTCTGAATCTCTCCCTGAAACCATTCCTGTGTCCAAGTACTAGCCAGAGTTTCTGAATCTGTTCATGTGTTCCAGTACCAGCCTAAGTTCCTGAATCTGTTCCTGTGCCCTGCTACCAGCCTGAGTTCCTTAATCAGCTCTAGTGTCCCAGTGCCTGCTTGTGTTCCTGAATCTATTCCTGAATCCATTTCTGTGTCCTGACTGTTTTCCTGAATATGTGTTCTTGTCTGTATCAGCCATCCCATCTGAACCAGTACCAGCATACAACCTGCCTGTGACCCTGTCTCTCTCCTGCTATGGCTCCGACTCTGTCTGGCTTGCTACCATTTAGGTCAGCTGCTGCAGTTAGTGGGAATGCCTTGGAGTGGTACCTGGTGGATACTTGTAGCACAAATCTTACCTCACCATCAGAGGCTCTAGAGAAAACTAAGTAGCCACTTAGTCACGCCCCTCCAGGTAAGCCTGGGCTCCATGGTCCAGTGGGTCCACATAACCCTCTCAGCCATAACAATCACTGCCACTCCAGCCATAACATGTTTGCACTCTATTTTATGTAAAGAGTCAGCATCAGGATTGTAGTGAGGGCCCCTTAATGTTCTTTTGCTATATCATATAGTTAGGATCAATGGAAAATTATTTCAACACTGTACATCTAGCCTTACCATATGGTGCTAAAAGAAGTTCCGTGTTTGAAGGAACCCTCAAAAATACAATGAGTGCATGAAAAAATAATATTTAAAATCTGTAAAAGTTGTGGAAATGCTTCATTTGTTTAAAACTATTAGCCTACAACCGGCTTATTCTACATTATGTGATGAGCTTGTGTTTTTCGCATCTACAGACTCTGATTTCAAGAATATCAATTATTTCAATTTCATTGTAAAGTCTGGGAATGCAGCATAAATACCTAAAATGTAACTTTTTATGTATTTTACAAAAATTTTAAAAAAATTGCAAATAGCTTTGAATACTAAACAATGTTTGCTAATGTACCTAAGTCACAGCGTAGCTTGTGTGAATATACTAAATTGTGCTACCTGTTGCTTTATTGCTAGTAAAGTCACGGTGAAAATGTGTTCAGTAATGGCCTCCCACACCTAGTGTGTTGATTGTCTCTATTTAAGCCAAAGGGGATGTTATTTTCTGCTAAAGTTCTGACAGTTTTTCAACTGGACAAATCAATACTTGATGTTGGTTTTATGAAAGTTAAAAACTTTCAAACTCAGTTGTTCCTTATGTCTGTTATATTCGGAAATGCTAAGTTCATATTTGGATTGATGTTTGCTGGTTCCTAGTAAGGAGGACTTTTCCCCAGGTTTTGTATGTTAAACTGGCCACTTCATGTAACAGTGGCTGCAGTGATGAATAAAATATATGTTTTTATTTTTTTATTTATTATCTCCATTGAGGTGATATTAGCTTGTAAAGATTAGGTTATAATTTATAAGTACAAAGGGGTATTTCCAGAAATTCTTTTCTGGAGGCGTTGACTTTTTTCCTTGCATGACATTGACCAATCATAAGGAGGATGTGTAATTCAGGGGAAAAAAGAGAACACACAAATTGACAAGCACCAAATCACAGTGTAAAAAAAAACCCATAGCCAAGCACAAAAGGGGAAAGCTTAAAAACCTGATTGCAATAAACAGACTCAGTACACTGACTAACAAAAATGGTGGAAATCTTTTTGCAGTCTCCTGCTATTTAAAAATACATGGTGTAAATAACAGTACCAATGCAAAAACTAGAAAGACAGAATAGTTAAAAAAAGGTGTGCATCCAATCTACTGTTATTTATTGTACTGACTACTGAACATAATTTAAATTAAAAGCATGAAGTTGTATATGTACACATTATGGTCAAAAAGTATAAGCTTCAGAACATAATTCTCCATCAGACTCCACCACACCCAAAAGCAGCATAAACATTGGCTAGTGAGTTGATACACACGGCACTTCTGGGGTGGTGCACAAGTAGGGTCTAAAACCGTCTCAAGTAGATGTAGAAACTTGGCACTCAAGATCAATGTGAACAGTTGTTTTTATTATGAGGAAATTGCAGGACCAGCAAAAGCACATATGTTTCAGGGAAAAGACCTTCATCAGTGTGCGTGCAGAGAATCCTCAGAACATTTTGTATTGTGGCGAGCAGAGCAGCTGGGTATGATGTGGCCTCCACCACTGTCTATGTGGCAATGCCTTTTTTTTCAACGTGAATAGTGGTTTTTATTGTGAAAAAATTGTGGGATCAGCACAAGCACAGATGTTTCGGTCAAAAGACCTTCATCAGTGTTCTACAAAGTGTAATAAAACCCAAGAATACATAAAATAAATAAACATAATACATAAAAAAACATAGGAGTATATAAGAATAAGTGATGCTGGGAAGAACGAGGTAGGATAATGTGAGTAACTGTAAGGTCAGGATGGGATGACATAATATCAAATAAATAATTGATGAGAAAGTGCCTGGAAAATACAAATGCTCTTTAGCCATTAAATACATTATATAGCAGGTGCCATGACCCAGGCCGGTATCTGCCGCTGTGGTTTCTCCAAGCTCCGGCCTGATCATGTCAGGGGTTAATTTCTCCCTGCCTTGTTTCAGTTTCTGAGACGCTATATCTGGGTGCTGTACCTCTGGTTCAGTGATAGTCTGTGTCTCATAGTGTGTGTATCTGCCTCTGTTGAGGTATTCGATCTGTCCTGCCGTGCACCCTCTCCCGCCTAACCTGCGTCTGTTAACTCCCGTCCCCATCCCGCTTGTCCTACCTTTGTTTGTAGTTTGGACTTCCCGGTACTTGACTTACGCTCCCATCCCTGACTTTGCTCTGTCTCTCCCTTTACCTTTCTCTATTACCATTCAGCTCCTGATCCATTTGCTTGCTTCTGATTCTGAGTTCGTTCATAGTACATTATTTTGACTTCCTTTTGCTGACTCGGCTTTCTGACTACTCCCCTTGGGGTGACTTTGCTGTACTACTCCGGGTCACGTCTTAGCACAGCATGATGTTACTCTGCTGCCACCTTGTGGTGACTCACTGTACTACTCAGGCCATGTCTTAGTGCAGCATGATAGCAGGGCTAATGAGCTCCCACTGGTCACAGGTGCCCAGTGAATGTGAATGAGTTGTAGCCATTAAATACATTATACAGCAAGGCTAGTAAGCTCCCTTAAAGGTTAGGCATACCGTGCAGAAGGTCCTCATAGTGCATAGTAATATGGTGAGAGGCGTAGCTGGGTATGAAGCGGTGTCCACCTCTGTCTATGCAGCAATGCAGTGAGAAAGAGAACGCTCTGTGATTTGTGAGCAAGGGCGGGAAATTCGCAGACTGCAGGACCAATAGGAAGGCACCAGGAAGTAGCGTCACATGACAAGTAGAGTGACAGAGGCATTGCCACATAGACAGTGGTGGACACCACATCATACCCAGCTACGCTTCTTGCCACGTATATTTTTATATACAGTAATGGACAAAAGAGTTTGCAGCCTTGAAATTGTTCTATAAAATTAAGTGTTTCTCCCGGAAAATTATTACAATCACACATGTTTTGTTATACAGAAGTTTATTTAATTTGTGTGTATTGGAACAACACAAAGGCATAGAAGAAAAAAAGGCAAATTGGACATTATTTCACACATAGCTCCAAAAAATGAACCAGATAAATTTGTTGGCACCCTAAGCTTAACATTGCTTACACACCCTTTGGAATAAATCAATAGCTTCCTATAACCATTACCAAGGTTCTTACACCTCTCAACTGGAATTTTGGACAACTTAGCTTTTGCAAACTGCTCCAGGTCTTTCATTTGAAGCATGCCCTCTCCCAACAGCAATTTTAAGATCTCTCCACAGGTGTTCAATGGGATTTAGATCTGGACTCATTGTTGGCCACTTCAGAACTTTCCAGCGCATTGTTTACATCCATTTCTGAGTGCTTCTTGAAGTATGTTTGGGGTCATTGTCCTGCTAGAAAACCCATGAACTAGGATGCAAACCCAGCTTTCTGACACTGGACACTACATTGCAACCCAAAATCTTTTGGTAATCTTCTGTTTCATGATGCCTTGCATACATTCAAGGCAACCAGTACCAGAGGCAACAAAATAACACCAAAACATCTTTGAACACCCACCAGGTGACTGTAGGTACTGTATTCTTTTCTTTGTAGGCCTCATTCTGTTTTTGGTAAGCATTACAATTATATGCGTTTCCAAAGAGCTCTGTCTTGGTCTCATCTGTCCACAAGACGCTTTCCTAGAACGATTTTGGCTTATTCCCATACATTTTGGCAAACTGTAGTTTAACTGTTTTATATGTCTGTTTAGCAGTGGGGTCCCCCTGGGTCTCCTGCTATAGCATTTCATTTCATTCAAATTTTGACAAATAGTTCGCTCTGACACTGATGCACCCTGAACCTGCAGGACAGCTTGAATTTCTTTAGAACTTGATTGCAAACTTTCAGCAATTTTTCTCTGCTGCCACATCCAGGGAGATTAGCTACAGTGCCATGGGTTGTAAACTTTTTGATTATCTTGTGCAGCATGGACAAAGAAATATCAAGATCTCTGAAGATAGATTTGTAACCTTGAGATTGTTGATATTTTTCAACAATTTTGATTCTCAAGTCTTCAGACAATTCTCTTCTCTTTCTGTTCTCGATGCTTAGTGTGGCACACATAGACACACAATGCAAAGAATGAGTCAAATTCTCCCCATATTATCTGGCTTCAGATGAGGATTTTCATATTGCCCACACCTGTTACTTGCGGCAGGTGAGTTTTGAGTTTGAATGATCAACACATACTTGAAACAAAGATGTTTAGCCACAATTTTGGAAAGGTGCCAGCAATTTTTGTTCAGCATATTGGGGGGGGATTGTGTGAAATTATGTCCAATTTCCCTTTTTTTACACATGTTTTATGTTATTACAATACACACAAAGGAAGCAAATGTGCATATAACAAAACACCTGTCATTGCAATAATTTTCTGGAAAAAGAATTAATTTTCAGTTTCAAGGATACCAACACTTTTGACAATCAGGTAGTAAGCGGTTCTCAGGTCTCCTGTCAAGCAGTCCTCAAGGACTGGGTCCTGTGGATCAATTTGCATCAACTCTACCTCCCACTTTACAAACCAGTTAAATTAGTTTTGCCCGGAAAGATTTAGCAGATTTGAATAAATAAGTTTTAAATATGTAAAAATAAATATAAAAAATAGAATTTTATTTTTAGAAATGTATTTGTCGAATTTCCAGTAACAGGTTACATATATACTTTTAGTTATTGCTTTTTCTTTGATAATTACTTCCAATTTGTAAGTAGCACAAGAAAATGGGTTAGAATTGTGTATCTGTAGGATAACCATTATTAAAGCCTCAGGTGTAAGTGATAGAGCATGTTCAATTGACACCTATGGTAAAGCCAGTTAGAAAGTGTGGTTTTAATACTATGGTTGAAGACTTGCTTTCTCTGACACTTGGCTCTGTGCCATGTGTTTATTGTAACTGGAGATCAATGGAAATGTTATTATCACTATAACAGAACAATGATGTGCTATGTAGTGTAAGCTGAGACACAAATGCTTATGTGAGAATCATTTTATCAGTCATTCTGTCTTTAGGTGCTACAGAGTTTCCTCCAAAGCTTTTAATGGAGAAAATAGCCCACCTTCACTCGATATTATGCTACACAAATTATGGACATGTTTCATGTTAGAATCAATGACAAATGTCCTACTGAAAATGCTACTGCTAAAGAAATATATTGTACTTATTCTATTTTAATAACATATAAGACAGGATAAAAGAAATAGATGTAAGTGCTTTATTCAGAATTGTGTTAATAGAATCTGTCATCAATGACATACGGTCATAGCTGAAAGTGTTGACACCCTTGAAATTGCACCAGAAAATTAAGTATTTCTCCCAAAAAATTATTGCAACTACATTTTTTGTTATACCCATGTTTATTTCTTTATTTCCACAAAAAAAAAACTGAGAAAAAAGGCAAATTGGAAAATTTCATATAGAACTCCGAAAATGGTCTGGCAATTGTTTTGACACCCTAAACTTAATATTTGGTTGTACACCCTTTGGAATAAATAGCTCCATTCAATCGTTTCCTATAACCATTAACAAGTTTTTACACCACTCAACTGTAATTTTGGACCACTCTTCTTTTGTACACTGCTCAAGGTCTCTCATTTTTGAAAGCTGCTTTTGCCCAACAACAATTTTAAGAACTCTCCACAGGTGTTCAATGGGATTTAGATCCCATCTCATTGCTGGCCACTTTAGAACTCTTCAACCCTTTGTTTCCATCCATTTCTGGGTGTTTCTTGAAGTATGTTTGAGGTCATTTTCCTCCTAGAAGACCCATGACCTAGGATGCAAATCAAGCCTTCTGACACTGGGCACTACATTGCGACCCAAAATACTTTGGTAATCTTCAGATTTTATGATGCCTTGCACACAGTCATGACACGCAGTGCCAGTGACACCATATTTGACTGTAGGTACTATGTTCTTCTTTATAGGCGTTATTCCGTTTTTAGTAAACAGAAATATGTGCTTTACCAAAAAGCTCTTTCTTGGTCTCATCTGTCCACAAGATGCTTTCCCATACATTGTTGAAAACTGTAGTCTAGCTTTTTTATGTCTGTGTCAGTAGTGAGGACCTCCTGGGTCTCCTGCCATAGCGTATCCTTTAATTCAAATGCCGACAAGTAGTTTACATTAACACTGATCCACCCTGAAAAAACAAAAAGCCAGCACTAAATGTGCACTTCAGCACTAAAAATTCCAAACTGTACTTATTATAAAAATGTGAGCCTTTTGGCAAAAAATTGCAATTTCTTGAGCTACCCCACCACGTCATGGCAAATCTCTTTGGGGCAGTCCTACACTAAAATATTTGTATAAAATGTGCCAGACGGCCTCACATATGAAATAGTACAACTGCTCTTAGCAGCACTTACTTGGTCTTTTTCAATCCCGTACCCATGACTGAGTCATGGCTGTGGGCGGGACAGGCCCAAGCAAATGCTGCATGAAGTAAATAGCCTGTGGACAGGGCCTGATGACTGAATGTGAACAGCCACCAACCGCCAAAATTTAGAAAGGTGGAATACATCCCAAATTGGGGTGCATAGCAAGGTGGGGGTCAGCCACCGACCAATTCAATGAAGAAAAAACTAAAAGCCAGCACTAAATGTGCACTTCGGCACTAAAAATTGCAAACTGTACTTATTCTAAAAATTTGAGATTTTTGGCAAAAAAATTGCAATTTCTTGAGCTACCCCGTCACGTCATGGCAAATCTCTTTATGGCAGTCCTACACTAAAATATTTTTGTAAAATGTGCCAGATGGCCTCACATATGAAATAGTAGAACTGTTCTTAACACTGATGCACCCTGAGCCTGCAGAACAGCTTGAATTTTGTGGAACTTGATTGGGGCTGCTTACCACCATCCGGACTATCCTGAGTTGCAAACTTCCATCAATTTTTGTCTGATGACCATGTCTAGGGAGATTAGCTACAGTGGAATGGGTTGTAAACTTCTTGATTATTTGCTCACCATGGGCAAAAAAACATCAAGATCTCTGGACATTGATTTGTAACCTTGAGATAGTTCATTTTTTTCAACAACTTTGGTTCTCAAGTTCTCAGACAGTTGTCTACACATCTTTATGTTTTTAATGTTTAGTGTATATGAGGAATAAAACAAAGAGAGCACAATGTTAAAGTACCTGGTGGCCAAGTGGGAAAACGATATGTTAATGTAGAACTGGATGCTGGAGGATTTGGACACCACTGGCCTCCATTGCCGCCGACTGTAAGGAACTTCCAGGTTGTACCACGTGACCGGGCTCCACCAGAAGTACGTCACCGCAGGTCCTGGCGTGTCAGTCCTAGGTTGCTATCCTAGGGATACCGCAGATCCTTCAGCCAATTAACCAGGATTAAACAAACTATACGCAGAGCAGCTGCCCGCCGTTAACCCCTCAAGGGGGATAGAGATGTATTGAAGCGGAAAGGAATGGTCGTGTGGGGCGCCATAATAAAATGGACTGAAAAGATTAATAGTATTAACAAACCTTTAATTAGCCCTCATATAGAGCCACAACGCATTTCGATAGATAAACTATCTTTATCAGGTGGTAAGGTGATACCTGCCTTGGAACGGACTCTAACTTCTGAATGTCTTTTTTAAAATCTGAGCTCATAACTGGATCCCATATTCTAGATGTGGCCTTACAAGTGATTTAGAGAGGGGTAACAATACGTTTGGATCACGTGATCTAAACTCTCTTTTTATACACTCTAAAATCTTCTTTGCTTTTGCAGCTGCTGCTTGACATTGAGTACTGCTGCTCAGCTTATTTTTAAAGAGAATACCCAAGTCCTTCTCCTGTTCTGTAGTCCCAAGTTTACTTCCATTTAATGTACATGCAGCAATAGAATTACTCCATCCTAGTTGCATTATTTTACATTTATCAACATTAAATCTCATTTGCCAAGTATCTGCCCATTCTGACATCTTATCCAGATCGTTTTGTAATATTGTTCTATCAAGGTCAGTTTTTAATATCCTGCATAGTTTGGTGTCATCAGCAAAGATTGACACTTTACTATCAATTCCATCCACAAGGTCATTAATAAAGAGATTAAAAAGAATTGGTCCTAGCACAGATCCCTATGGTACCCCATTGCTGACTATAGCCCATTTAGAGATTGTACCATTTATGACTACTCTTTCTTTTCTATCTTTTGCCAATTCCTTACCCAGTTGCATATGGTTTCCTCTAGTCCCTGCTTCTGTAGGTTCAGTATAAGGCTATTATATGGTACAGTATCAAATGCCTTTGCAAAGTCGAAATAAATCACATCAGCTGCATTACTAGTATCCATAATTTGCACTTACCTCCTCATAGAACCCCACCATGTTGGTTAGACAAGACTTCTCTTTCATGAATCCATGCTGTCTGTCAGTTATCATATTGTTTTCTGCAATATATGTTTGCTTGTCATCCCTTAAAATGCCCTCAAAAACTTTGCACACTACTGATGTCAGGCTTACTGGATAGTAGTTACCTGAATCCACCCTCTTACCTTTCTTAAATATCGGTACCACATCAGTAATTCTCCAATCCTGAGGCACCAACTCTGTTACAAGTGAGTCTAAGAAGATGAGATACAGCGGTCTGTCAATTACTGAGCTCAATTCCCTCAATATTTTTGTCATATTATATTATTCATATTATGAATGCCATCTGGCTCAGGGGATTTGTCAATGTTTAATTTACTCAGACGCAGGCATGCTTTTTCTTGTGTTTAATTATATCATGTGGTGAACTTTGATTTTTGACTTGTTGAATGATCCATGGAACAGTCAGTTCCTTGGTGAACACTGATGAGATGTGTCAGTTTAATATCTCAGTCTTTCCGTTGTCCTCTATAATTAACTTGTTATTATATTTTAAGAAGCTGATACTATCCTTTGTTTTCCTTTTGGCTTTAATGTATTTATAAAAGATTTTGGGATTTATTTTAATGTTCTTGGTGATCTTTGTTTCAGTAGCTAATTTTCCTTGCTTGACTTCTTTTTTACATTTCCTATTAATATCTTTATACTCCTGAAATGCTATTTCTGTATTCTCAGCCTTCAAGATTTTAACACCCTATGTTTTTGTTTTATCATATTATATACTGTCTTATCTATCCATAGTGTTTTCTTTTTATTCCTGGACATAAAAGTTTTTTTTATAGGAGTATATATCCTTACACTTAACTCATTTATATTCGGTATCCACAGTTACCATAACATTGTCCCAATCTACACAATTAAGATTTCCCTTAATTTGTTGAAATCAGCTTTCTTAAAATTCCAGGTTTTAGCATTTGCCCTTTCAAATGTTCTATTGAATATTACGTTGAAGCTTACCATATTATGATCGCTGGTGTCCAAGTGCTCCCAGACCTGTAGGTCTGAAATTGTATCTGGTCTATTTGACAGGACCAAATCCAGCAAATTATCTCCCCTGGTTAGTTAATCTACTGTACCACCTAAAAGAGGAAATTGTCTTGAATTGTAGATAAGAACTTACAGCTTTTAGCACATATGAAAGATTCTATGTCCCACTTAATGTCTGGATAATTGAAATCCACCATAACAAGGACCCAATTATTATTATTATTATTATAATTATTATTATTATTATTATTAGCTGCCTTTTCAATGTGTTGCAGCATTTCACCCACTACCTGTTCAGGTATGTTAGGAGGCTTATGGCAAACCCCAATTAGCAGCTTTCTGTTATTCCCCTCCCCATGTACATTTACGTAAACTGACTCTGAATTGTTGCAGCGCCCCCTAATGACATCATTGAGCACAGGTCTTAAGTTAGATTTCATAAATATACACACCCCTCCACCTTTTTTTTTCTTTCCTGTCCTTCCTGAATGTAGTATAACCCTCTATGTTTGTCACCCAGTCATGGCTCTCATCAAGCCAGGTTTCATTAATGCTCACCACATCATAATAATAATAATCATAATAATAATACTAATAATAAATCTTTATTTCTATAGTGCCAACATATTTCACAGCGCTTTACGTTTTATAATTCAGAAGGTTCATATATAAACAAATAACAGTTATAGAAAATACAATATTTACAGTATGGAAAAAAAAAGAGACAACCCTGCTCGTGAGAGCTTACAATCTACAATGAGATGGGGGGGGGACAAAGTACAAGTGCTTATTTACAATGACAATCCAGCCATCTCAAGGAAATGGGGGATAGAAAATGGCTGCCTGGACCAGTTGTCCAGAACCTTGAGATGCATTTGGGTGCCATGGAGTTTGACGTGGGGTTGTGTTCTGAGATGGCGTGGAGGGACGATGTGAATTTAGTTTGGCTAGGGAGTGTGATAGGCCACCCTAAAAAGATGCGTTTTTAGGGAGCTTCTGAAGCTGAGTAAGTTGTGATTCATCCTAGCTTCTTGGGGTAGAGCATTCCAGAGGATTGGTGCAGCTCATGAGAAGTCTTGGATCCAGGAGTGGGAGGTTCGGATTAGTGTGGTTGTTAGTCGTAAGTCATTTGCAGAGCGTAGGGAACGGGTAGGGTGATGGTTGACATAAGAGTCTTCACCTCATTCATTTTGATTACAAGACTTCTTGCATTTGCCAGTAGACATTTAATACTTGTAATGCATTCCTTACTCCTAGCCTCCCTACTTTCCTTGCATGTCCCAGCCCCCCCTAAACCTTCGTTGACCCCTCCCTCTCACTGTCTCTATCTGCTCTATCTATCCCCTTATTTGCTCCACTACCCTCCCTCCCCCCAGATCCTAGTTTAAAAGCTCCTCCAGCCTTCTGACCATATTCTCCCCAGCACAGTTTACCATCCCCATTGGGCAGTTGTTGTTTTTTTTTAGCAAAATTTGATCACTAAATTCAACCAGTTGCCAGGTTTTTTTTCTACTACCAGTTATGCAAATTCTGAATGCAGGAGTCACGTATGACAGATATATCTGTTATCACTTTGTCTGCATTCTCTGGTGCACCTGTTTGTATGACATTTAAGATATATACACATAATGTAGCTTAAACCTTTGTCATGTCAAAAAACACTATTAATCTGCAGACATGGGGTTAACCTGACTGACAACAGTGCATTAATATTAAGAACGCTGTCAGTGCCGAGACGCTGCTAAAACTGAAAGCCAGAGGCTACCAGGAGGGGCAAAGTTAATTTCCTCTGAGCTTTAGAATGTTATTATGACAGGATCCCTTTAACCCTATGCAGAGGCATAGATAGGGATTCAGCTCATGGGGATGGAAACATCTGAGTGGTCCCCTAACCCAGTTATTCTGATTACAACTACGGTGATGCAGCCTAATTGTGGGTATAGGGGAAGCTCAGTAAGTGACCGTGCTGGTACTAAAAAAAAATCAAGAAGAAGAATGAACACCCAAATTAAATCCATACGGTCACCGTATAGCGGTAGATGCTAGTCCTGGAGAACATATAAGTAATTACTTAACAGTTTTATATGGTGACTTATAGCTAACGTTCTTTCGGATGGAGTTGTTCCCTTTCCTATTTTTTCCATCTGGCCCATTTCGACAAGACAACTTCTCCAGTAATTACTTGTCTGCAGAGATTGCAGCAAAGACATGTTTGACTTCTCACATTTCTAGCACTGTCCTCATCTATTGCCAACCTGCACCTCATCCTGCTGATACTCCAATACTTAGCTGCTGCTGCCATATTTGTCTTTATTACTGATCCTCTCAGTACCCAAAATAATGTCCACCACTGTAATTGTTGCAAAGCAAAATTGCTTCTTTGTGGCCTTTTTAGATGGGAAAATTGTCCCATTAATAAAAAATATTAATGCCCAGTGTAAGTACCCAGGAAAACACTGCCCACAATTTGACCCCTGGAAAGTAATAATGCTCCCAGTGTGCCTATTTCCCAATCACAATACACTGAGGTCCCTTAGAATAATAATGCTTCCAAAGTGCCAACTTAACATTCAATAATGTCTCCCGAGTCCTCCCATATATATTTCTGTAGTCACCTTCCACGACAACATAGGAGGTTATCTCTCCATGTCCTAATTGGGACAGGAAGCACAAGAAAGGTTAAAAGGACCCTCCCATCTCCCATTAGCCAGTGTCTTTCCTGTCTCCATGGGGCATGGAGAGGTTTTTTCTTTTTCTTATGCTGTGGTAGCCGGCGAGCTACAGTTTACCTTTTTGATAACCGGGCAGTATTGGTCAGGCTCTGCTCCCCCTCCTGCTGTTCCAGAGGACCGTTGCTCCAACCTTCCGAAACCACTCTGGGGCGATATGGACTGTGAGCTCCCCAGCCATCAACCTCCATGAGCCCACTGGCTGCCTCCTGTGCGCGCACTGTCCTGAGGCCCAGAAGTGTTCGCCGAGGGCCGGATTTCCAGGTCTCGCGCCCCGTCGGATGCAGCACTTCTAGGCGGGATCTGAGGACAATGTGCTGGACAAGTAATGCTTGCGGTGGCCTGTTCTAGGCCCAATGCGGGAGGTGGGAAAAACATTCTGACACTGGATGGCAAGCTTTTTACATAAAAGCTGCGCTGAAGTCATCTAAACCACGGTAAGAAAACAATTAGAATATTAGGACTTTGTATGCCAAACATAGGTAAATGCATAATTAATTGGGCACCACACATGGTGGTGGCAACGTGATGGTATGGCCAAGACATATGTATGAGAGGGAGGCAGCATGCCAGCTCTGCGATTGTGAGATGTAGACTCCCATTTTGCATAACCCTTTATAACCCTTTGAATGAGTTTATGGTATTGTTATTCAAAATCCTTGACCAGGCTTTCCAACAGGGTATAATTACTAAAAAAAAGTCTTGGATGGACTGATCATCCAGTATCCAGTGACACCGACCTTTTACCTCTTACCTAAGGTCCACAAGGACCCGGTCTGCCCCCGGGGCGTCAAATAGTTTCTGGCATTGGAGGGCTTTGCGATCCCATTTGTAAATTTATAGAATATTACTTACATCCCTTGGTGGAGATGCTGCCCTCGTATGCCAGAGATACGTTGGACATTCTAAGGAGGGTGGATGGTCTCTTTGTGGACTAAAGCCTGCTTTACACGTTTCAATATGTTGTGCGATCGCATTTGCGATCACACCCGCCCCCATCATTTGATGCATTCGGATAAGTCGTTACAATCCAACATGCATAGGAAGGAGACTTCGATTAATGCCCTTCTCCACGCCACCTCGGGTCATCTAGCACCCATGATACAGGCTATACCCATGGGGCACTTTAATATGTCCTCTAGTATATACCCACGCTGTAATATAGCCACCAGTATTCCTCCACACTGTAGTATAGCCCCCAGTATCCCTCCACACTGTAGTATTGCCCCCTGCATTTCCCTACATTGTAATAAAGCCCAGTAATATGGTCCCCAGTAATTTCTTCACACTGAATCATGGGCCCCGGTATTTCCCTCATACTGTAATATGTCATTGTCCCTCCCCCCCCCCCACACACACACAGACACTGTTTCCTGGCCCCCAGTATTTCCAGTATTAACCCAACACTGTATCATCGCCCCCAGTATTTCCCCCACACTGTGATATGGCCCTCAGTATTTCCCCCACACTGTATAATGGCCCCCAGTATTTCCCTCATGAGCAAAAGACAAAAGAAAAGATCTTATACTCACCTACCCATGGATCCTGAGGAATCTGACTGCAGACAGGACAAAGACTGTGATGTCATTCCACCAGGGTACTCAGAGTCCCAGTGTGATGATGTCATCATGCTGCTCCATGTCTCCACTTCATCAGTGAGTGTCCCTGCTGTTTTGTAGACCGATCGAATTGCAGTCTTCAGAACAAACTATATTGGTGCTCTGTGTTGTGCACGCAGTGAAACCTGGTGTAGCTCTGGGTGGGCCACTGTTATTGCATGGCCAGGCACGACTACACTTTCTGCCACCTACTGAAGCTGTGTGATGTACATAACTATCATGAAACATGATACTTTGTGCTCCATGATGGATATGTGTGTCATGTTGACTGCACAGTACATCTTTTATCCTGGTGCAATCAGCTGCAGGATATACACAACCCGGACACCTACTGTAATTGCTTGGATTTGTGTTCTTGCCGATCCTAGCAGTTAGACCTATTTAATGACATTGTACATAGTGACAGCAGCACATGAAGAGATTGACAGGGAGGCATCTTTGTAGTGTAATCGCAGTGTGTCAATGGATTGTTATGCTATTCCAGGTCTTTGGGTTTGCCAAACATAGCAACCTATGAAATCCTGCTGGAGGGATAGTTTGATAGCCTACCCAAGTCAAACTCTGACAGGCTAGGTAGTCCACTGTATAACGGAACTAAAATAATCCCAGAAAACATACACGTGCAGCTTTTGGGTAAGCTGACAGCTAAGAAGGGTATTGGGGTATCTTGGTCTCCTGGCTTGCTATATATGAGATTTCTCTCTTACCTCTTGCTCTTCCATAATTTTTTCAGTTCTTTTCTTCTTTCTTTTCTTTTTTCTTTTATCCAGTCTTCTCAATCCGTGCTTAATTCTTGCTCAAAGTTCCTTTCAAGGGACTCTTTTTGACAGCCCTGGGCAAAAGCTGAAAGCTCCAAGTGATGCTGCCAGGGGGAAGGAATCAGATGCTTGCAATCCTGTGCCTTCAGTCAGCCTTGCCATTGTTAATGCTGTGTATTCTTGCAATATACCATTAGTTACTAATATAATCAGTCACTATCCATAGGATAAATCCAGTAAATATCAGCTAATTAAAATATTCAAAATCAAAATCCTCATATTATTACAAGTCTGCCCATTGCAGTGGCTTACTAAATGACCCAGCCCAGCTTATAGGTAAATCTGTCAGATAGATCATGTCACCAGTCCAACCAGCACTTAGACCACAGACAAACAGAGCAGCTTTGACAGGTTTTACCAAACGTTTTTTCCACCTTCCTTCTCCTTTGTCAATATTTGATAATGCATCATAATTAGGGATGAGTGAATGTATTCGCCACTATTCGGTATCCGATGGATAATGGGGTAATCGAGGTATTCGGTATCCGACGGCTAATATGGTGTTCACTCTGATACTTTCATTTTAATTTCTGGTGCCTTTTTCCAGCCAATGAACACATCTGACGTTGCTTGCCCTCACAGAAATGCCGCAGCCATCTTTGTTGTGGTGTTACTGTGATTGGCTTGGCCACACAGCGTCAAAGGGGCTTTATAAGACTGCCGCTATTTTGGTCAGTCGGTCTCTCCCTCTATCTTTCTTACTCACCAATCACGGGCACGGCACTGCCCGGCTGTCACACTGTAGCGGGTTCTCTAGCTTTTGAAAATGCCGGCCGCTCATTATTCTGTCTCGTGGTCCCTGCTTCCCCCGCCCACCTGCGTCTATGATTGGTTGCAGTCAGACATGCCCCGATGTTGGGTGACAGCTGTCTCACTGCAACCAATCACAGCTGCCGGTGGGCGGGTCAATATCGTGTAGTAAAATAAATAAGTAAATAACTTAAAACAACGACATGCGGTCCCACCTCAAAAAATACCCAGCCGAGGTAAGCACACAGCAGCGGGCCAGTATTCTCAGGCTGGGGAGGGCGAGGGCCATGGATATGGCCCCCCTCTTGCAGCCGAAAATATCAGCCTGCTGCTGCCCCGAGAATATCGCATCCATTAGATGCGACAGTCCCGGCTTGTCACCGGCTATTCCCGATTGCCATGATGCGGTGTCAATCAGGGTAATAAAGAGTTAATAGCAACCCATAGCTGCTACTAAGTCCAAGATTAGTAATGGCAGCGTCTGTGACACGCCATCACTAATCTGTAAGTAAAGTAAATAAACACACACACTGAAAAATCCTTTATTTGAAATAAAAAACCCAAAAGCCCTCTGTCACCACTTTATTAACCCCCCCAAATATCCAGGCCCAGCGTAATCCACACTGATTCAGCGACATCTGAGACCCGATACCTAATGCAGCCTCATTCCGTGAATGATGCTGCAGGGGTAACTCTAGGTCATTTCTCACGATCGGGGATGTCAACACATTACAGCTCGCGATAACTTCAGTGCTGCCGTAAAGCACAAGTCAGAGTGACGTCACTGACCGGCAGTGACCCTGCGAGAACTCATATCCAAGCTCCCGCAGAGTCACTGCTCCATCACACATACTGTTGGTGGGGGAACACATACAGTTAGGTCCAGAAATATTTGGACAGTGACACAAGTTTTGTTATTTTAGCTGTTTACAAAAACATGTTCAGAAATACAATTATATATATAATATGGGCTGAAAGTGCACACTCCCAGCTGCAATATGAGAGTTTTCACATCCAAATCGGAGAAAGGGTTTAGGAATCATAGCTCTGTAATGCATAGCTTCCTCTTTTTCAAGGGACCAAAAGTAATTGGACAAGGGACTCTAAGGGCTGCAATTAACTCTGAAGGTGTCTCCCTCGTTAACCTGCAATCAATGAAGTAGTTAAAAGGTCTGGGGTTGATTACAGGTGTGTGGTTTTGCATTTGGAAGCTGTTGCTGTGACCAGACAACATGCGGTCTAAGGAACTCTCAATTGAGGTGAAGCAGAACATCCTGAGGCTGAAAAAAAAGAAAAAATCCATCAGAGAGATAGCAGACATGCTTGGAGAAGCAAAATCAACAGTCGGGTACATTCTGAGAAAAAAGGAATTGACTGGTGAGCTTGGGAACTCAAAAAGGCCTGAGCGTCCACGGATGACAACAGTGGTGGATGATCGCCGCATACTTTCTTTGGTGAAGAAGAACCCGTTCACAACATCAACTGAAGTCCAGAACACTCTCAGTGAAGTAGGTGTATCTGTCTCTAAGTCAACAGTAAAGAGAAGACTCCATGAAAGTAAATACAAAGGGTTCACATCTAGATGCAAACCATTCATCAATTCCAAAAATAGACAGGCCAGAGTTAAATTTGCTGAAAAACACCTCATGAAGCCAGCTCAGTTCTGGAAAAGTATTCCATGGACAGATGAGACAAAGATCAACCTGTACCAGAATGATGGGAAGAAAAAAGTTTGGAGAAGAAAGGGAACGGCACATGATCCAAGGCACACCACATCCTCTGTAAAACATGGTGGAGGCAACGTGATGGCATGGGCATGCATGGCTTTCAATGGCACTGGGTCACTTGTGTTTATTGATGACATAACAGCAGACAAGAGTAGCCGGATGAATTCTGAAGTGTACCGGGATATACTTTCAGCCCAGATTCAGCCAAATGCCGCAAAGTTGATCGGACGGCGCTTCATAGTACAGATGGACAATGACCCCAAGCATACAGCCAAAGCTACCCAGGAGTTCATGAGTGCAAAAAAGTGGAACATTCTGCAATGGCCAAGTCAATCACCAGATCTTAACCCAATTGAGCATGCATTTCACTTGCTCAAATCCAGACTTAAGACGGAAAGACCCACAAACAAGCAAGACCTGAAGGCTGCGGCTGTAAAGGCCTGGCAAAGCATTAAGAAGGAGGAAACCCAGCGTTTGGTGATGTCCATGGGTTCCCGACTTAAGGCAGTGATTGCCTCCAAAGGATTCGCAACAAAATATTGAAAATAAAAATATTTTGTTTGGGTTTGGTTTATTTGTCCAATTACTTTTGACCTCCTAAAACGTGGAGTGTTTGTAAAGAAATGTGTACAATTCCTACAATTTCTATCAGATATTTTTGTTCAAACCTTCAAATTAAATGTTACAATCTGCACTTGAATTCTGTTGTAGAGGTTTCATTTCAAATCCAATGTGGTGGCATGCAGAGCCCAACTCGCGAAAATTGTGTCACTGTCCAAATATTTCTGGACCTAACTGTACATCACGAATAAAAGCTGTAATATCATCTATCCATCCATTCATCTATCTATCTAACCATCCATCTATCTATCCATCTATATATCCATCTATCCAATTACCTATCTATCTATCTATATATCTATCCATTATCTATCCCTCTATTTATCTATCTAGCCATCCACCTATCCATCTAACTATCTATCCATTATCTATTCCTCTATCTATCCATCTATCAATCTATCTAACAATCTATCCAGTATCTATCCCTCTATCTATCTATCCATCTATCTATCCATCTATCCTTTTTTATCTATCCATCTATCCATCCATCTATCCATCTATCCATCCATCTATCTATCCATCTATCTATCTACCTATCTATCTATCCATCTATCGAATTATCTATCTATCTATCCATCTATCTATTCATCCATCTATCCATCTATCTATCTATCCATCTATCTAATTACCTATCTATCTATCTATCCCTCTGTCCATCCATCTATCTATCCATCTATCTACCATTCTATCTATCCATCTATCCAATTACCTATCTATCTATCTATCTATCCCTCTGTCCATCCATCTATCTATCCATCTATCTACCATTCTATCTATCCATCTATCCAATTACCTATCTATCTATCTACCTATCCATCTATCCATCTATCCAATTATCTATCTACCATCTATCCATTTATCTATCAACCCATTATCGATCTATCTATTATCTATCTATCCATCTATCTATCAATCAATCAATCAATCCATTATCTATCTATTGATCTATCCATCCATCTATCTATCTATTATCTATCTATGTATTCATTATCTCTCTATCTATCTATCCCTCTATCCATGTATCCATCCATCTATCCATCTATCCGTCTATCTATAAATCACAGAAAAATAAATTTACTCCTAAAATACAAAATTTATTGAGGTACAAAGTTAAAAGATAAGGAATAAAAATAAAAAACAAAAAACTCCCAATAACACTAAGTGTGGAGAGAACGCCCACTATCCAAAAAAGGAAGGGGGTATGATGAAGAAAACCAGCTGGTTGAAAGTGAACCAGTGGGTGATCTATCCGAATAAGGATACCACAACACTGATTAACTCATGCTAATATCTTTATGACCAAATTAGACAAAAGTTACCACTACCAGACAATCACCCACAAAACATTCAACCCAGTTGATAATGCATAAAGGTCCAGTCACACTAAACAACTAGGGATCGCTGGTAAGTTGCTAGGAGGTTGCTGGTGAGATGTCACACTGCGACGCTCCAGCGATCCCACCAGCAACCTGACCTGGCAGGGATCGCTGGAGCGTCGCTACACGAGTTGCTGGTGAGCTCACCAGCAACCAGTGACCAGCCCCCAGCGCCGCGTGGAAGATGCTGCGCTTGGTAACTAAGGTAAATATCGGGTAACCAACCCGACATTTACCTTGGTTACCAGCGCACGCAGCTACACGTGCAGAGAGCAGGGAGCAGCGCACACAGAGCGCTGGCTCACTGCTTTCCTAGTTACAGCACACATCGGGTTAATTACCCGATGTGTGCTGCAGCTAAATGTGCACAGAGCAGGGAGCAGCGCACACCGGGTGCAGCTGCACAGGGTACATATATAGGGTATAGAGTACAGGGTGCAGCTGCACAGAGCAGGGAGCAGCGCACACCGCTTAGCGCTGGCTCCTTGCTCTCCTAGTTACAGCACACATCGGGTTAATTACCCGATGTGTACTGCAGCCAAATGTGCACAGAGCAGGGAGCAGGGAGCAGCGCATAATGCTTAGCGCTGGCTCCCTGCTCTCCTAGCTACAGCACACATCGGGTTAATTAACCCGATGTGTCCTGCAGCTACATGTGCACAAGAGCAGGAGCCGGCACTGACAGTGAGAGCGGCTGAGTCTGGTAACAAAGGTAAATATCGGGTAACCAAGGACAGGGCTTCTTGGTTACCCAATGTTTACCGTGGTTACCAGCCTCCGCAGAAGCCGGCTCCTGCTGCCTGCACATTTAGTTGTTGCTCTGTCGCTGTCACACACAGCGATCTGTGCTTCACAGCGGGACAGCAACTACTAAAAAATGGCCCAGGACATTCAGCAACAACCAACAACCTCACAGCAGGGGCCAGGTTGTTGCTGGATGTCACACACAGCGACATCACTAGCAACATCGCTGCTACGTCACAAAAGTTGTTTGTTAGCAGCGATGTTGCTAGCGATGTTGCTTAGTGTGACGGGGCCTTAAGTCGGACATAGACAATCTTGTCACAAGTCAGACAGTCAGTCAGATCAGTCTGTAAGGTGTAGTCATCAATTACATAGAGTCAGTTATCAAAATTTGAGCATCCCCAAAAAGATTGACGGGGCAAAATAACATCAAGAAAAAACCCAACGCGTTTCACCTATCAAAAGAGATTAGGAAAAGCAGAGCAGTGTATATGGACTTCATTAGGAGTAGAAGGCAACAACTTCAAGAGATATGCACAAATAGAGAAGATTAGAAGTCTTTAAATTTGCCTACGTATCAGTATATCCCATGGTCAATAATTAGCGAAAAATAAACGCTATAGTGCACATAAAAAGTTTTATTAGACACAAGGTACATGGGGTATAGAATATAATAGAACGTACAAAACAGGTTTAGACAAAGACAGGCGAAAAAAATCCCCATGTGGGGCCACATGCAAAGTAATTCATATATTGTCTCCCAGATATACAAAGTGCTGAGTGCTATATCCAAGCCTATGCATGAAAACAACTACCAGCCTTTACTTAATACAATGTGCTGAACAAAGTCAAATAGTTACAGGCTAGAAAAAACACAGTGAGCCATAGGGAACCACAACAGCACTGAAGAACAGTACAGGGAGCTTACCAATGGAGACAGATAGCATGTGAACACACATGGGGACAAGTCCCAACACGTGTTTCATGTGACTTCCTCAGGAGACCCCCATGCGATAGAAATCAGAGGGAGAGGGTGAATGCGGGCGGCGCGATTGTCTGCGCCCTGCCATCTTGGGGTAATCGAGAGGGGGCAGAAATGCAGTGAGGCACCTTCTACAGGCTATGCCCATACTGTTTTTGCCTTTCCCCATCCATTTCAGCCTTTTCCTCAGTCACCACAGGTCACCGACAGGTCCAACATGAAATTATTCTGGTTTCCCATAGACTTACATTGGGAGTCGAATATTCGCGAATACTCGAATAGCAGCGAGGTATTCGCCAGATATTCAGCGAAGAGAATAATAGGGTATTGGATCATCCCTAATCATAATGTATCTAGCATTGGTACGTATACTCTACCCCACGGTCACCACACAGCCTCCCTGCCACCCACCTGACAGAAGCTCAGAGACTGGAAGTCTCACACAGCTGTCAAGATAGTGAGATGGTGGAAAGCATTACTTCAGCCTCCTTAATTACTTCATTATTAAATTAAAGAGGAAATGTCTTGGGGCTGTAGTTTTACCAGTGTTGGCTATTAAAGTATGGCGGGAGCCTAAGTCATTTTTTTTTAATTATTTATTTATTTCTCTTTACACTACTATATAGCAAACTGACTGTAAAAAATCACACATGGGGATACAGGGTGGGGGGCATATATAGCAGTCTGCAACCAATTACAGACACAGGCAGAAAGGGTGGGGGGTAGCAGTGAATATTTACGAACCTTAATTAGCAGACCTGTAAGAGAGTCTGATTACAGCATAATGTGCCAGGAAACACCAAGAAACACGGTGCAGTGGAACCTTGCTTAACGAGAACAATCCGTTCTGAGACTGTGCTTGTTAACCAAGTTACTCGTTAGGCAAAGCAAGATTTCCCATAGGAAATCATTGCATTGCAAACGATTCGTTCCACAACGTGTTAAATTTTCCATCCTGGTCCCCTATTCTGTCATTCCACACACGTGCATACACACACAAACATGTACAAACACACACAAACTCACACAAACACACACAAACACACATGCACACGCACATATTATATGCTCACCTTACCTTCCGTTCCATTGCTGGTCTCCTGGGACTTGCTGTTCTCTTGTACGGGGCCGGGCTGTGTATCGCGTTACCATAACGACGAGGGAGGAACTTCCCGGCCAGAGCGCTGACGTCAAAGGCAGAGCCGCTTGCCTCCTATTGGCCAGCGCACTGCCTTTCAGTAGCGCCAACAGGAAGTTCCTTCCTCGTTGCTATGGATGCCGATACACAGCGTGGACTGGAGCGCAGCGGAGAACTACAGCAACCAGGAGGCCGGAGATGAAAGGAAAGGTAGACATATTATGTTTTATTATATGCTCACCTTACCTTCCGTTCCATCGCAGGCCTCCTGGGTCTTGTAGTTTGCCGCGAGGACGTCGCGATGTACCCGGGAACTACAAGAACCATGAGGCCAGCGGTGGAACGGAAGGTAAGGTGAGCATAATACTGTATGTGTGTGCGTGCGTCTGTGTTTGTGCGTACATGTGTATGTTTGTGTGGACTGCAAGTGCGGGTCAGAGTGAGGTGGATGTATGGAACCAGAAGTGTGTGCAGTGAGGATTTCGCTCGTACAGCAAAGCTTTCTCGTAAAGCGGGTTACAAATTTACATAAAGCTTTGCTTGTTAAGCGAAATTCTCGTTAAGTGGGTTACTCGTTAAACGAGGTATCACTGTATATATAACTATCCTGCTCTTATCTACCATTTAACTTCCATTTGTAGCCACCTAGTGCTTACTATGACCATTTTACAGCCCTGAACATCTCGTCACTATTGATTTGTATGGAGTTCATTGTTTGGGGTTAAGTTTGCTCCCCAATCTTATTTTTTTTTTTCACAGCAAACCTGGTTATTCTCAGGTTGATCATCAATATCGTCATAAGAAGCGTTAAGTTTGCAGAAAACTGGACAGTAGAAGATTAGAAACTGATTATTTGGAATGATTACATGAAAGTCAAAGGCTCTGATAGTTGCAATTGGGATTGGAAGAAACAAGGGGAAAAGGGGCTAGCAAATCTAGAAATTGAAGAAACTGTCAAGTTCGGTGGAGGAAGGCTAAAAATATGGGGTTATTTCACAGCCAAAGGCATTGGATACTGGACTAAGATCTATGGTGATCTAAATGCTGAACTATACGGGAGTATTCTATAAGATGAGTTACTTCTTACACTTGAGTACTATGGGTATGAAAAGGACAACATAGTGTTCCAGCAGCAACAATGACTTAAAGCATACATCATGATTGGCGAACAAATGGTTCAATGATAATGAAGTAGAGTTGATAGGCCCCACAGTCCCCAGACCTCAACCCAATCAAAAACATGCGGGTAGAGTTAATAAAAAAAGCTGTATACATACCCAAGTAAGTGGACCAATATGCACCAACATTGGGCAGGTGTAGAAGAAACCTGGGATCAGATTTTGGTAGAGGCATGCTTGATTCTGATCAAGGTATGCACACTAGTGACTATGCAAGGGGAATACATGTAATAGCAGAAACTGCTGTGTGAATACTGACATGAAAAATTCAATAGCTGTATGTAAGAATGAAATGTGAAAAATGGAACCTGCATTACTGCCATGAACATATGAATCAAGAGAAATTTAGCTACTGAATTGATCAATGCAATAGAGCCCCAACACTACGCCAAAGTATTTCTCTACGTTGGGGTCTCTAGCTTGTGTGTGTCCTCTCATGCAGTTAAAAAACTTACCGGGTATGGGAAGCTGAGACCCAGGCTATATATACGTATCATGTGGATAGGCAATAGGTGTGAGTGGGGTAAGTTCTCAAACGAAAAACTACTAACAAATAAGGAATAACGTTTGGAACTCCATTCTATGTCTGAACTGGGTACAAAAACCTAAAAAAAAATCACTATATGGAGATAAGGTATGCACACCAGTGACTATGCAAGGGGAATACATGTAATAGCAGAAACTGCTCATGTCCGTATTCACACAGCAGTTTCTGCTATTACATGTATTTCTAAAGATCCCTTATGATATGCTAATGAATCTCTGTATCTGTCTTTCTCTCTCTCTCTCTCTCTCTGTCTCTTTGCCCTTCTGTCTCTTTGCCCAGCTGTCTTTTTGCCTGGCTGTCTCTTTGCCCGGTTGTCTCTTTGCCAAGCTGTGTCTTTGCCCGGCTGTCTGTTTCTAGGTCTGTCTCTTTCCCGGTCTGTCTCTTTCCCTGGCTGTCTCTTTTCCCAGCTGTCTCTTTTCCACTCCGTCTCTTTGCCCGGCTGTCTCTTTCCCTATCTGTCTGTCTGTCTCTTTTTGTCTCTCTCTCTATCCATCTCACGACCGAAATCTTTTTACCGCACACATAAGCTTCTTATATTAACAGTTTATTTTGTTCCCATAGCAACCACTGACAGTTGCTATTTATAGCCTGCAGCTCCCAGCTCCATTCAGTTTATTGGCTGCAGGATTTTTGTAGAGTAACTGGTAGGCACGGGGTTACATTTTCCCGCCCAAACATAGTCTATGACGTTCTCTGAGTCACATGGAGTGTCTGTGCAAAATTTCGTGATTGTACATGCGACGGTGCGGATTCCTTTACCGGACATACACACACACACATATATACACACATACACTGAGCTTTATATATTAGACTAGCTGTAGTACCCAAGCGTTGCCCGGGATAGTAACTGTCTCTCTGTCTTTCTCCCAGTCTCTGTCTGTGTGTTGCTGTCTGTCTGTCTCTTTTCTTGTCTGTCTGTGTCTATGTCTCTGACTATTTCTATCTCTGTCTGTATTTGTATCAGTCTATTGGTCTCCATCTCTGTGTCTGTTTCTATGTGTGTGTATGTCTGTCTCTTTCCCTGTCTGTCTCTTTTCCATCTGTCTTGGTCTGTCTCTTTCCAGGTCTGTCTCTTTGCCCATCTGTCTCTTTTCAGGGCTGTCTTTTTCCAGGTCTTTCTCTTTCTCTGTCTGTCTCTTTCCCAGTCTGTCTCGTTCCAGGGCTCTCTCTTTCCAGGGCTGTCTCTTTGCCCGGCTGACTCTTTCCAGGACTGTCTCTTTCCCCGTCTGTCTCTTTCCCCGTCTGTCTCTTTCCCTGGCTGTCTCTTTCCTGGGCTGTCTCTTTCCCCGACTGTCTCTTTCCAGGGCTGTCTCTTTCCCCATCTGTCTCTTTCCCTGGCTGTCTCTTTCCAGGGCTGTCTCTTTCCTCGTCTGTCTCTTTCCAACGCTGTCTCTTTCCTCATCTGTCTCTTTCCCCATCTGTCTCTTTCACTGTCTGTCTCTTTCCCCATCTGTCTCTCTCCCCATCTTGTTCTTTCACCATCTGTTTCTTTCCCCGTATGTCTCTTACCCTGTCTATCTCTTTTGCCATCTGTCTCTTTCCCCTTCTGTTTCTTTCCCCGTGTGTCTCTTTCCAGGGCTGTCTCTTTTCCTGTCTGTCTCTTTCCCCAGCTGTCTCTTTCCAGGGCTATCTCTTTCCCGGTCTGTCTCTTTCCCCGTCTGTCTCTTTCCAGGGCAGTCTCTTTCCCCGTCTGTCTCTTTCCAGGGCTGTCTCTTTCCCCATCTGTCTCTTTCCCCATTGTCTCTTTCCCCGTCTGTCTCTTTCCAGGACTGTCTCTTTCCCCGTCTGTCTCTTTCCCAGTCTGTCTCTTTCCCCGTCTGTCTCTTTCCCCGTCTGTCTCTTTCTTCATCTATCTCTGTCCAGGGCTGTCTCTTTCCCCGTCTGTCTCTTTCCCCGTCTGTCTCTCTGGCTGTCTCTTTCCCTGGCTGTCTCTTTCCAGGGCTGTATCTTTTCCCATCTGTCTCTTTCCCCATCTTCTCTTTCCAGGGCTGTCTCTTTCCCCTGCTGTCTCTTTCCAGGTCTGTCTCTTTCCAGGGCTGTCTCTTTCCCCGTCTGTCTCTTTCCCCGTTTGTTTCTTTGCCCAGTCTGTCTCTTTCCAGGGGTGTCTCTTCCCCGGCTGTCTCTTTCCAGGGCTGTTTCTTTCCCCATCTCTCTTTCCCCGTCTGTCTCTTTCTCCATCTGTCTCTTTCTTCGTCTGTCTCTGTCCAGGGCTGTCTCTTTGCCCGTCTGTCTCTTTGCCCGCCTGTCTCTTTCCAGGGCTGTCTCTTTCCAGGGCTGTCTCTTTTCAGGGCTGTCTCTTTCCTGGTCTATCTCTTTCCCCAGCTATCTCTTTCCAGGGCTGTTTCTTTGTCCGTCTGTCTCTTTGCCCGTCTGTCTCTCTCCCCATCTCTCTCTTTCCCCGTCTGTTTCTTTCCCCGTCTGTCTCTTTCCCTGTCTGTCTCCTTTGCCGTCTGTCTCTTTCCCCTTCTGTCTCTTTCCCCTTCTGTCTCTATCCCCATCTGTCTCTTTCCCCGTCTGTCTCTTTCCAAGGCTGTCTCTTTCCTGGTCTGTCTCTTTCCCCGGCTGTCTCTTTCCAGGGCTGTTTCCTTGCCCGTATGTCTCTTTGCCCGTCTGTCTCTTTACCCGTCTGTTTCTTTCCCGGGCTGTCTCTTTCCCCATCTGTCTCTTTCCCCATCTGTGTCTTTCCCCGTCTGTGTCTTTCCCCGTCTGTGTCTTTCCCCGTCTGTCTCTTTCCCCGTCTGTCTCTTTCCAGGGCTGTCTCTTTCCCCATCTGTCTCTTTCCCCATTGTCTCTTTCCCCATCTGTCTCTATCCCCATCTGTCTCTTTCCCCGTCTGTCTCTTTTCCCGTCTGTCTCTTTCCAGAGCTGTCTCTTTCCCTGGCTGTCTCTTTCCCTGGCTGTCTCTTTCCAGGGGTGTCTCTTCCCCGGCTGTCTCTTTCCAGGGCTATCTCTTTCCCCATCTCTCTTTCCCCATCTGTCTCTTTCCCCGTCTGTCTCTTTCTTCATCTATCTCTGTCCAGGGCTGTCTCTTTCCCCGTCTGTTTTTTTCTTCATCTATCTCTGTCCAGGGCTGTCTCTTTCCCCGGCTGTCTCTTTCCCCGTCTGTCTCTTTCCAGGGCTGTCTCTTTTCCCATCTGTCGCTTTCCAGGGCTGTCTCTTTCCCCGTCTGTCTCTTTCCAGGTCTGTCTCTTTCCAGGGCTGTCTCTTTCCCTGGCTGTCTCTTTCCCCGTCTCTTTCTTTGCCCGGTCTGTCACTTTCCAGGGGTGTCTCTTCCCCGGCTGTCTCTTTCCAGGGCTGTCTCTTTCCCCATCTCTCTTTCCCCGTCTGTCTCTTTCCCCATCTGTCTCTTTCTTCGTCTGTCTCTGTCCAGGGCTGTCTCTTTGCCCGTCTGTCTCTTTGCCCATCTGTCTCTTTCCCCGTCTGTCTGTCTGTCTCTTTCCCCATCTGTCTCTGTCTGTCTTTTTCTGTCTCTCTCTATCCATCTCTCCACCGACATCATATAACCTCACGCATAAGCTTCAACTAACAGTTTATTTTGTTCCTATAGCAACCACTGACAGTTGCTATTAATAACCTATAGCTCCCACCTCGATTCAGTTTAATGGCGGCAGGATTTTACAGACTAACAGTAAAGCACGGGGTTAAATTTTTCTGTCAAAACATAGTCTACGACGCTACCTGGGTCACATGAGGCATCTGTGCAAAATTTTGTGATTGTAAATGCGACGGTGCAGATTCCTTTAGTGGACATACACACACACATACATACACACATACACTCAGCTTTATATATTAGACTAGCTGTAGTACCCGGGCATTGGCTGTATTAGCAACTGTCTCTCTGTCTCTCTCCCAGTCTCTGTTTGTGTGTCGCTGTCTGTCTGTCTCTCTGTCTGTGCCTTTTTTTGTCTGTCTGTGTCTATGTCTCTGTTTCTATCTCTCTGTATTTGTATCAGTCTATCTGTCACCATCTCTGTGTGTTTGTCTCTCTCTAGCTCTCTGTCTGTCTCTATGTGTGTGTCTGTCTTTCTCTTTCCACGTCTGTCTTTTTCCCCGTTTGTCTTTGTCTGTCTCTTTTCAGAGCTGTCTCTTTCAAGGTCTGTCTCTTTCCAGGTCTGTCTCTTTGCCCATCTGTCTCTTTGCCCGGTCTGTCTCTTTGCCCGGTCTGTCTCTGTCTGTCTCTTTCCACATCCAATTTCCACATCCAATTCAAACTGCTTGTTCTCACCCACAAAGCTCTCCACAGTGCAGCACCCCCCTACATCTCCAACCTCCTCTCTGTCTATCAGTCCACCCGTTCTCTACGCTCTGCAAGCGACTTTCGACTAACATCCACACTAATTCGAACCTCCCACTCCCGGATCCAAGACTTCTTCCGAGCTGCACCAACCCTCTGGAACGCTCTACCCCAAGAAGTTAGGACAAATCACAACTTACTCAGCTTCAGACGCACCCTAAAGACGCATCTTTTTAGGGTGGCCTATCACACTCCCTAATCAGATTCGATTCACATAGTCCCTCTACAACCTCTCACAACATAGCTCCACATCAAACTCCATGGCACCCAAAGGCATCTCAAGGCTGGGGCCCACTGGTCCAGGAAATCATTATCCAGCCCCATTTCCGTGAGATGGTTGGATTGTCATTGTAAATAAGCACTTGAACCTTGCCTCTCCCCCCATCTCATTGTAGATTGTAAGCTCTCACGAGCAGGGTTGTATTTTTTTTCCCTCTAAATATTGTATTTCTATAACTGTTACTCGTTTGTATATGATCCTCCTGAATTGTAAAGCGCTACGGAATATGTTGGCGCTATAGAAATAAAGATTATTATATTATTATTATTATTATTATCTGTCTCTGTCTGTCTCTTTCCGTCTCTCTCTATCTTTCTCACCACCGACATCTTATTACCTCACACATAAGCTTCTTATACTAACAGTTTATTTTGTTACTATAGCAACCACTGTCAGTTGCTAATAATAGCCTGCTGCTCCCACCTATTCAGTTTAATGGAGGCAGGATTTTTGACAGTAACTGTAAAGTGTGGGGTTAATTTTTCCCATCAAAGCATAGTCTATGATGTTCCCTGGGTCACATGTGATGTCTGTGCAAAATTTCATGATTGTAAATGCGGCAGTGCATATTCCTTTAGCGGACACACACACACACATACACTGAGCTTTATATATTAGATTATTAATTATCTTGGCTACCTCAGACATAAATTTGACTTAAAACTAAGTAGCATACTATCAGTTAAGCAGATATTTGTCATTGTTACTGTCTTGCTCCTAAAAATCTAAATTTATATTTTTATTATTTTCTTAGTATTTTGTAAATCTACCTTTGGCTTTCAACACTACCTGAATTCTTCTAGGCATGCTCTTGATGAAATCTGATCCCTGGTCTCTTCTACACATTCCCAATGTTGGAGTATACTGGTTTAATCACTTGAGTATGTATACAGCTTTTTCTTCAACTCTACCCACAAGAATTTGATTGGCTTGAGGTCTGGAGACTGTGGGGCCAATCCAGCTTCTCTACTTCATTGTTATTTAACCATTTCTTCACAAATCTTGATGTATGCTTTGAGTCGTTGTCCTGCTGTAACACTATGGCTTCCTTTTAACTCTTTCACCCCCAAGCCCAGTTTTCAGCTTCCTGACCAGGCCAATTTTCAATTCTCAGCAGTGTCAATTTATGAGGTTATAACTCTGTAATGCTTCAACGTATACCAGTGATTCTGAGACTGTCTTTTCGTGACATAGTTTAATTGTCAGTCATAATGTTAAGATGATATTTTTTGCATTTATTTGTGAAAATAACAGAAATTTGGCAAAAATGTTATATGTTTTGCAATCTTAAAACTGATTTTTTTTATGCACTTAAAGTAGAGAGTTATGTCCCACAAAATAGTTAATAAATAACATTTAGAAGGGTTAAAAGTTCATCATCAATTTCTCATTTTTTCAACAAAATTTAAAACTATTTTTTTAGGGACCATATCACATTTGAAGTGACTTTGAGGGGCCTTTGTGACAGAAAATACTGTAAGGTGACACCATTCTAAAAACTGCACGCATCAAACTGCTCAAAACCATATGCAAGAAGTTTATTAACCCTTCAAGTGCTTCACAGGAACTAATGCAATGTGTAATGAAAATTTTACTTTTCCCAAATTTTCACAAGGTTAACAAGACAAAATGCACCATACAATTTGTTGCGCAATTTCTCCAGAGTACACTGATACCTCATATGTGGTAGAAAACTACTGTTTGTCTTCCCGGCAGTGCTCGAAGGGAAGGAGTGCCATTTGGCTTTTTGAACTCAAAATTGGCTGGAGTCGTTAGAGGACGCCATATCAAGCTTGGAGAGCCTCTAATGTGCCTAAATAGTGGAAACCCATCACGTGTGACTCATTTTGGAAACTAGACTCCTTAAGGAATTTATGTAGATGTGTGGTGAGCACCTTGATCCCCCAGATGCTTTACAGAAATTTATAACGTTGAGCAGTGAAAATGAAAAAATACATTTTTCCCACAAACCGTTGTTTTTTGCCCCAATTTTTTTATTTTCACAAGGGCAACAAGATAAAATGCACCCTACAATTTAATGTGCTACTTCTCCTGAGTACGTTGTTATCCCAAACTTGGTGGAAAAGCACTGTTTTGATGCACAACAGGACTCTGAAGGGAAGGAGCAACATTTGACTTTTGGAATGCAAAATTGGAAGGAATAGTTAGCGAATGCCATGTTGCATTTGAAGAGGCCCTGATATCTCTAAACAGTGGAATGGACATCATAGGTGGGTCACTGAATTTTATACCATTGGGCAGTGAAAAAAGAATAATTCAATTTTTTGCACTAAAATTATGTTTTAGTCACAAGTTTTGTAATTTTTATAGAGCTAATAAAAAAATGGACCATGCAGTTTGGTGTGTAATTTTTTGAGTGTGCCAACACCCTCCATTAAATCGGGAGCTAGTTTTGAGGTACAATTCAAGGGAAAAGTACAAGAGAAGGGAAAGTACATTATAGTGGATCTCAGATTTTGTTGGAGTGGTTTTCGGGTGCCATGTCATATTGGCAGAGCCCTGAGAACTGCAGAAATCTCCTACACATTACCCCATTTTACAAACTGCACCCCTTAATCAATTCATTCTAGCAGTGGAGTGAGCATATTTACACCACAACTGTGTCACAAAATACTGTTTGGATGTAAAGAAAAAATAATTACATTTTAACCCCAGCTTTCCAATTTAGACAAAGGAACTAAGCAAAAAAGACCCTATAATGTGTTCCACACTTTCTCTTGGATGTGGCAATACCCCATATGTGACTATGGGAAGGAGTGCCATTTTACTTTTGGAGCACAGATTTTCCTAGAATAGTTTGTTGACTTCAGAGCATCTAAGTGCCAAAACAGCACAAAGCCCCTCAAATCTACACATTTTGGAAATTACACTTCTCTGGGAGTTCATCTACGGGTTCAGTGGTGATTTTGTCTCTGGAAAGCTCCCATGATGTCAAATGCAGTTAATGTTGCAGAACTAAGAATTGCAAATAAGCCCATGCAGTGCCCATACATTGTGGCCAGCTTGTGCTTCTGGAGACACACACCCCATAAATTAAGTTGGCTTCCTCACTACAACAATGCTAAACATGTGGACATTAACTGTGGTTTAGGAACATTGTGGTGCTCAGAAGGGAGGGGGGCATTTGGATTTGGGAGCACTGTTTTTGCTGGTGTTTCTTTTTTTGGGGAGCCATAGTGCTTTTCCAGAGCCTTTGTGCTAATAGGAATGTGGAAGCCCCCTATATTTCTGATAACAGATTACCTGAGGGGGGAATTGTGTTTTTCTGGGTTGAGTTGAATGCTATGTGTCATGATTCTGCTCAGCGATACTCTGCTCTCCTGCAGAGCCTATGCTGGGCCTCATATTTTTCCCCGGTTCTCAGTTGAGTCATGTGTGGTGAGGGAGGGGTCTGTTCTTTGGAGCCTCATTCCGGGTGATTGCTCCACTTTATCTTGGAGCTGTTTCACCCAGAACACAGCCAGTGATTCCTCCTGTTTTGCAGTGCATGTCTCTGGTTCCCATAAGTGTCTGATCTGATCTTGTCCCGAAAATGTTGTTATGCTGTTCTCCACCCATCTCCTTTCCTAATGACTTGATTCCCTGACTCCCTGCCCTTGGCTCATCCCCTGACAATGACTCTGCTCGCTTCCTTGTACGTACGTGACCTCTCCGTTTACCGACCCTGGCTTGTCCTCTTACTCTGGCTCTGCTCACTCCTTTTATCATTTACGTTATTGCCTGGCTTTTGACCCCTGGCTTGTTTGACTGCCCCTCACTAGGTGTGTCCAATGACACCTAGTGTAGAAACCTGGCAGATCTACTCCACTAGTGTGCCTGGCAACACCTAGTGGTTTTGTGTCTTATTTCACCAGGGTTCTCGTCATCACACTATGTAGCGGCAATTTTGGGCACGGAACATTTTGGATCAGTTCACATTTATTCTGTGCTTTATGCTTAGCACTTACATTAGGGTTTCCATCTACATTTCTGACATACGGGGTTCAAGTGAAACTTCTGATGGATCCATGATCCATGAGGCATGACAGTTACTCTGGACTCCGTTTGGCCTCTGTTCAGCAGTGTCTATTTTTTCAAAGGTGCACAAAACTGTTGTTGACCATAAAAATGGACATCTCTGGACCACAAGCCAGGCTTGAGTTCAAAATGACTCACTCTGCCTCATTATACTACATTTTCCATTGGGAATTTTGTCTAAATCACGTTTTTCAGAGATTTATACGTAATCCCAGGATTAAGTGCTAAGTGTAGAGTGCAGGATAAATGTGAACCATACTGTACTGCGAAGTTAGGGAGGTTGAATGAACAAATCAATAGAAGTTGAAGAATTTACTTTACTACTATTTTTTACACCATTCACCATGCGGTGATTAAGCAACTATTCCTCAGGTGAGTATGATTGCAGCGATACCAGAATTATATAGGTGTTTCTAGATTTGGCTACTATCACACTAAAAATGTATTTTTTTTACAAAATAAAAGGTTTTTTACATCACAATTTTTTGGAGTCTATAGTTTTTTATTTTTTAGCCAACAAAGTCATGTGAGAGCTTATTTTTTGTGGGACGAGTTGGAGTTTTATTGGTACTATTTGGGGCCAGATAATATTTTTTTATCACTTTTTATTCTGCTTTTTGTAGAGCAGAAAGCAAGAAGAAACAGCAATTAAAGTTTTGGTATTGATTTTTTTTTTAACACCATTCACCATGACATAAAAATGATAAGACAGCTTTATACTTTGGGTCAGTACAATTATGACCATAGCACATTTATATTTTTCTTTTATGATTTGCTGCTATTACACCATAAAAAAATTCATAGAAAAAAGGATTGTTTTTGCATTGCAGTATTTTGGGAGCTATAGCATTTTTATTTTTTCACTGATGGAGCCATATCGCAGCTTATTTTTGTGAGACAAGATGATGTTTTCAACAATACATGTTTTTATTTACATGGGACAGCAATGGATTATAGCTGTCAGATTTAGGGGTACTTTGCACGCTGCGACATCGCAAGCCGATGCTGTGATGTCGAGCGCGATAGTCCCCGCCCCCGTCACAGCAGCGATATCTTGTGATTGCTGGCGTAGCGAACATTATCGCTACGCCAGCTTCATATGCACTTACCTGCCCTGCGACGTAGCTCTGGCCGGCGATCCGCCTCCTTCCTAAGGGGGCGGGTCGTGCGGCGTCACAGCGATGTCACACGGCAGGTGGCCAATAGCAGCGGAGGGGCAGAGATGAGCAGGATGTAAACATCCCGCCCACCTCCTCCCTTCCGCATTGCAGCCGGGACACAGGTAGGAGATGTTCCTCGCTCCTGCGGCTTCACACACAGCGATGTGTGCTGCCGCAGGAACGAGGAGCTACATCGTACCTGTCGCTGCACCGGCATTATGGAAATGTCGGACCCTACACCGATGATACGATAACGATGCTTTTGCTCTAATTAATTGTATCAAAAAGGATTTGCACACTACGATATCGACTGCGACGCCGGATGTGCGTCACTTTCGATTTGACCCCACCGACATCACACCTGTGATGTTGTAGTGTGCAAAGCCCACTTACACTGACACAAGATTCTACAATTGTTGGCCGTACTGAATCTAATAGTTTCGTTCAGTACCCAAACTTGACCCGAACCCCATAGAAGTAATCGGGGACCTGAACTTTTGTGCTGGAAATGGTCGTAGTAATTATTAAGGGGCTGCAAAATGAAGCAAAATGGGGGTAAGAGCATGTCAATTGTCCTGCAAATAAATGTGTATAGGGAAATGTGTCAATTATATAGCTCCATAAAGCCTGTTTTCAGAATTTCCGCACAGAGCAAACATTTTAAAAGTGTCCCCACAGGGCAAAAATGTTAAGAGTGCCCCCACAGAAGCAAAATGTTCTACCACAGAACAAATAAAACAGTTTTTGATGTTTTTTTGACAGACGCGTTTTTTAAAAAGCCCAAAGCAAAGTAAGACAGCATGTGTTATGGACGGGACGATTGAATATAAAATAATATGATATCAATCATCACCCCAAGTCCGCCGGGGAGGTATTAAAGCCACTAAGGACAGGAGGACGCAATACAGCAACTCAGGAGACGACAAAGTAAACGAAGGAGATGTTGTAAGGGCACACTCCTACGTGTAGTGTGTCCCTGTTAACCTCACAGGTGCACAAGCAATGGTCACGTGTGTAGGGACACGTCAATATCAAAGGAAATGCAACAGATAACGGACACGTGTGTAGGAACACGAAAAACCGAAAGGTAACCCGGTTAGCATCACTGGGAAACCTGGAACGTAACCACTGAGCCGGTCACATGCATACAGGGCATGTCAGACCGTGAAGGCTACCCAGTTAGCGTCACTGGGAAACCTAGAACATAACCACTGAGACAGTCACGTGTGTACAGGGGCACATCAAACCGTAAAGGCCACCCAGTCAGCGTCACTGGGTACCCAGGGCTGGCACACACACACACAAGTCTGCCACTGACACTGCAGAATGGTTACGTGCATAGGGGGCATGTTCTTCGAGAAGGACCTTAATCCCTCACCGTGCCGAGACACAGCTTCTAACCAGATACAAATACCTGATACCGGCGCCTGCCCTAAATTCAGATTCACACTGGCACATATACACAAGTCTGCCAGAGGCACTGCAGACTAAAATGGTGCTGAAACCCACTCACTCTTGACAGCCTGGAAAGCAGCCTTTGCTGTCAGCATGCAGAATGATGCTCGCGCCCCGATGGGCGGAGCGACAGACCTTTTATAGCCACCACCCTGGCCTAGGCCACATGGCATGTGGTAATGGCGTCGTCTGCAGCCATACAGGGGCTGCCACGTCAATGCTGAAGTCATGATGACCAATCAGTGGCTGCCACTTCATCGCTGATGTCACTGATGACCAATCAGTGGCCGCCTTGTCATCAATGACATCACGCACATGTTCAGTGTGGCTGCATGAGCACTTAGGCTCAGGATGGTACAAAACTCTAGCCACTTGATGCCTCAAGCGACGGTCAGGTGGTGCTGCAGAGTTAACCGACCCCAATGTGGGAGTCAATGACGGGACTAGACCGTCCTTGACGGCACAACAGAACCCTGAACCTTAACAGCATGCATACGTTGCATTTTTTTGCCTCGTTTTCTGATGCAGTTTTGATTGCAGAGTACTCACAATATCTGAAAGAAATCCCGATGCTAGTGTTCAGGAAATCATCTGATTATGAAATAATATTGTGTTTGAATTTGTTACAATACAATGATACTAACATATTGTGTAAGATATGAACACATCACCTACTACATATGAATCTAAGATGGCGCTTGGTACACTTAAAAAAGTAACATGACTTTGTATTTTTACACTTTCATAAACAAGATGTTAGAAAGCCCCTAAGATATATGCCAAGATAAGATAAGGACCATAAGGGCTGCTGCACACCCTGACATTTGCATCGCCATACCAAAGAACTAATCACTGAGTAAGGATTGAAAACTAGCCAATAATGTTTGAGTGTATTAACTTGTATGTTAAGGCTTTTCAACAAATATAACCCCTGAGGAATCATGCTGATATCATCTTCCTTTATTCCCTCCCTCAACTGTGCGTCAATGTATTTCACTGGTCATCAGTATTAATTAGCTGATTGCCATAACAATTTTGGTGGATAATTTGTGAGACTCCCAACAATGCCTCTGATCATGGATGCAGAACGGAATGCAGGATATCTGTGGTAAGTAACCCATTGTATTACTGACTGCCTCCTGTGCTGTTTTTGTGGTCTGGTATGTGATGTTGTGTAACCTGCTGCCGTGTAGCAGCAAATGCTGCTGCTTTATATGTGCAACTTGTCTTTAGACGTATGATACTGTGAGTGAATGATATGCCTCTTATGCAGGGTCGAACTGGGCCACCGGGGTGCCAGGGAATCCCCCAGTAGGCCCCAGGTCCTTAGTGGGCTCCCCATTCTTCACATAAGGCCCGAGGCTGGTAACTGCATGCTGAGCTAGGGCCCCAGACGGCACAACCAGTGGCCTTGCTTAGGCTGCGGGGCCGCCTGTTTCTACGTCGGCTGGGCTGCACTGCACTTTCAAATTGTTGGTGTGCCACCACGGCAATGTCACAGTTACCAGATGCGGCCGCATCTGCTAACTGTTACGTAGCGTAGCGCACCCTGCACTCAGTCAGCACTGATGCTTACTGCCGAAGAGGATCTTCAATGGAGCCTTGGTTGTGGCTAGATCCCAGTGGCTAGCAGGACCTTCCTAGTGGGCGTGATCGGCTTGGTTGGGGGGGTGTGGCCATGTTTCCTCCTGTCCATTATATAGACTATGGGGAGGAAGGGCACCACCCTATGGGATCTCCAGGTATACGAAAGGCAAAACGGAACAAGAAGAAAAAGAGTATACCTATCAAGGGATCACCAAAAAATTTAATCGTATGAAAGTATAAATCTTTATTACAAAAATAGAGAATACATGAATCTCCTCACTGGGAGTAAAGGCACATGAAAACAATTAAAAACATTTAAAAACAGACTTGTATCCCCAAGCCAAAAACCATATGTAATAAATGTGAGAGTGAATCACACAAAAAAATATCAGATAACCCTCATACAAATATTACATAAATAAGTAATGTAACCTGCTACACAGTAAATAACCATAAACCTATGTGTGTGTGTGTTATTTATTTATGGTAAATAAAGACTGCATTTCTATCCCAATGAAAGAAGTATTTGGGGTTCCTTGTACTCAGGGGGTCTGATCATCTCTGCCTGTGCTTATTGTTGCAGTTTTTATATATACTGAAACACACTAGCCTTGATCAGGGTTGCATCTCCTGGCTCTGTCTGTGATACTTTAGTCTCCTAGAGGTTTTTTCATCTATACTATTTACTGTACTATATTGATGTGAATGATCGGAACAGGCTTGTTTTATCTTTGTCATCCTAAAAAAGACAGCTCATAGCCCTTGAGGTACTGCTATTCCCTTTTTATACCATCTAAGGCTCTGCCCCAGCCCATATATTATAATTACATAACCTATATTGTACAGTTTAAAGTGCATACTGTGTAGCAGGTTACATTACTTATTTATGTAATATTTGTATGAGGGTTATCTGATTTTTTTTGTGTGATTCACTTTCACATTTATTACATGTGGTTTTTGGCTTGGGGATACAAGTCTGTTTTTAAATGTTTTTAATTGTTTTCATGTGCCTTTACTCCCAGTGAGGAGATTCATGTATTCTCTATTTTTGTAATAAAGATTTATACTTTCATACGATTCAATTTTTTGGTGATCCCTTGATAGGTATACTCTTTTTCTTCTTGTTTCGTCCTGTCCATTATATGCCACAAGGGGGGAGTTTCTTCCTGGTATCAGCTATGTTGGTCCTGTCCCTTCTAAACACATGGGAATGACGTCAGCACAGGTCCTTTAGCCCACTGGAATTTAGACTCTACCATGGAGCCTGCGGGGCGGACAGAAGACAAGCCAGGGGAAGGTAAGAACTCCTTTAATATGTGTGTCAGTGTACAGGGTTAGACTGGGGTGTCTGGGTGTGCATGTATGACATGTAAGTATGTGCCTGGGTGTCTGTGTATTAGTACTTGTCTATGAGTGGACCTGACTGTGCTCTGTGTGCATGTATGACATGTTTGTTCCCATGTGTCTATGTATTACTGCTTGTCTATGAGTGGGCCAGATTGTGCTCTGTGTGTATGTATGACATGTATGTGCCTGGGTGTCTGTGTATTAGTGCTTGTCTATGAGTGGGGCTGACTGTGCTCTGTGTGCATGTATGACATGTACAGTTAGGTCCAGAAATATTTGGACAGTGACACAATTTTCGCGAGTTGGGCTATGCATGCCACCACATTGGATTTTAAATGAAACCTCTACAACAGAATTCAAGTGCAGATTGTAACGTTTAATTTGAAGGTTTGAACAAAAATATCTGATAGAAATTGTAGGAATTGTACACATTTCTTTACAAACACTCCACATTTTAGGAGGCCAAAAGTAATTGGACAAATAAACCAAACCCAAACAAAATATTTTTATTTTCAATATTTTGTTGCGAATCCTTTGGAGGCAATCACTGCCTTAAGTCTGGAACCCATGGACATCACCAAACGCTGGGTTTCCTCCTTCTTAATGCTTTGCCAGGCCTTTACAGCCGCAGCCTTCAGGTCTTGCTTGTTTATGGGTCTTTCCGTCTTAAGTCTGGATTTGAGCAAGTGAAATGCATGCTTAATTGGGTTAAGATCTGGTGATTGACTTGGCCATTGCAGAATGTTCCACTTTTTTGCACTCATGAACTCCTGGGTAGCTTTGGCTGTATGCTTGGGGTCATTGTCCATCTGTACTATGAAGCGCCGTCCGATCAACTTTGCGGCATTTGGCTGAATCTGGGCTGAAAGTATATCCCGGTACACTTCAGAATTCATCCGGCTACTCTTGTCTGCTGTTATGTCATCAATAAACACAAGTGACCCAGTGCCATTTAAAGCCATGCATGCCTATGCCATCACGTTGCCTCCACCATGTTTTACAGAGGATGTGGTGTGCCTTGCATCATGTGCCGTTCCCTTTCTTCTCCAAATTTTTTTCTTCCCATCATTCTGGTACAGGTTGATCTTTGTCTCATCTGTCCATAGAATACTTTTCCAGAACTGAGCTGGCTTCATGAGGTGTTTTTCAGCAAATTTAACTCTGGCCTGTCTATTTTTGGAATTGATGAATGGTTTGCATCTAGATGTGAACCCTTTGTATTTACTTTCATGGAGTCTTCTCTTTACTGTTGCCTTAGAGACAGATACACCTACTTCACTGAGAGTGTTCTGGACTTCAGTTGATGTTGTGAACGGGTTCTTCTTCACCAAAGAAAGTATGCGGCGATCATCCACCACTGTTGTCATCCGTGGACGCCCAGGCCTTTTTGAGTTCCCAAGCTCACCAGTCAATTCCTTTTTTCTCAGAATGTACCCGACTGTTGATTTTGCTACTCCAAGCATGTCTGCTATCTCTCTGATGGATTTTTTCTTTTTTTTCAGCCTCAGGATGTTCTGCTTCACCTCAATTGAGAGTTCCTTAGACCGCATGTTGTCTGGTCACAGCAAAAGCTTCCAAATGCAAAACCACACACCTGTAATCAACCTCAGACCTTTTAACTACTTCATTGATTACAGGTTAACTAGGGAGACGCCTTCAGAGTTAATTGCAGCCCTTAGAGTCCCTTGTCCAATTACTTTTGGTCCCTTGAAAAAGAGGAGGCTATACATTACAGAGCTATGATTCCTAAACCCTTTCTCCGATTTGGATGTGAAAACTCTCATATTGCAGCTGGGAGTGTGCACTTTCAGCCCATATTATATATATAATTGTATTTTTTAACATGTTTTTGTAAACAGCTAAAATAACAAAACTTGTGTCACTGTCCAAATATTTCTGGACTTAACTGTATGTGTCGGTGTGTCTGTGTATTACTGCTTGTCTATGAGTGGGCCTGACTGCGCTCTGTGTGCATGTATGACATGTATGTGCCTGGGTGTCTGTGTATTAGTCCTTGTCTATGAGTGGGCCTGACTGTGCTCTGTGTGCATGTATGACATGTATGTGCCTGAGTGTCTGTGTATTAGTGCTTGTCTATAAGTGGGCCTGACTGTGTTCTGTGTGCATGTATGACATGTATGTGCCTGAGTGTCTGTGTATTAGTGTTTGTCTATGAGTGGGCCTGACTGCGCTCTGTGTGCATATATAACATATATGCAGGGCCGCCACTAGGAATTTCAGGGCCCCATACTGGCAAAATTTTCGGGCCCCCTTGGGACTCCGCCCAGGCTCCACCCCAGCTCCGCCCCCACCCATCAAACCTCCTACAGTCTCACTGCAACTCTTGGAAAAACATGTAATATATATACACAGACATATATGTCCTTCTGGTATATATGACCCCTTCCCGGGCCACTCATAGTGTATATGTCTTGCTCTTGGTATATATGTCCCATCCTAGGGGCCTCCTGGCATATTTGTCTGCTGCTGCAAAGAAAAACAAACATTTTGTGCATCCTCTCCATCTCCCACGTTGGACGGCGTCTTTTCTAAACAGTGAGCCGTAATGCATTTCAGCACCCTGCCGTGCATCTAGACCAGGGGTGGGGAACTTTTTTTCTGCCAGGGGCAATTTGGAAATTTTTACCACCCTTCAGGGGCCACAAAAAATTATCATCTTGAAAATTACCTTAATATATTTGGTCAATTGATTAATTAACCTTTACTGTGGTCGCTGGAGCTGCTTCTCTTTGGTGCGGCTGTGGTGTTCGGTGATATTGATCATGTGGCTTCTCACAACTGTTTTTCCAAGTTTGTCTCGGTCTGGAGCGCAGTCAACAGATTGGTAAATCATATACATCATGTAGGAGATGCTGAAGGCACATACATCACAGGAGGGGCTGAGCGCATATGTATATATCATAGGAGGGGCTGGGGACATATACACACATCACATCAGGAGGGACTGGGGGCATATATATACATCACAGGAGAGGCTGGGGCTCGGACAGTACTGCTAGGCACAGACAGCACTGGCGGTGGCATGGACAACACTAGAGGGGCATAAACAGGACTGGAGGACATGAACAGGACTGAGGGAGCACAGACAGCACTGGAGGGAGGCACACAGCACTGCGAGGGTGGCACACAGCACTGCGAGGGTGGCACACAGCACTGCGAGGGTGGCACACAGCACTGCGAGGGTGGCAGGAGGCTCACAGGAGAGAGAGAGGAGACTCACAGTAGAGGGAGGCAGGAGGCTCACAGCATAGGGAGGCAGGAGGCTCACAGCAGAGAGGCAGGAGGCTCACAGCAGAGAGGCAGGAGGCTCACAGCAGAGAGGCAGGAGGCTCACAGCAGAGAGGCAAGAGGCTCACAGCAGAGAGGCAGGAGGCTCACAGCAGAGAGGCAGAAGGCTCACAGCAGAGAGGCAGGAGGCTCACAGCAGAGAGGCAGGAGGCTCACAGTAGGGAGGCAGGAGGCTTACAGCAGAGAGGCAGGAGGCTCACAGCAGAGAGGAAGGAGGCTCACAGCAGAGAGGCAGTAGGCTCACAGCATAGAGGAAGGAGGCTCACATCATAGAGGAAGGAGGCTCACAGCAGAGAGGCAGGAGGCTCACAGCAGAGGGAGGCAGGAGGCTCACAGCAGAGAGGAAGGAGGCTCACAGCAGAGAGGAAGGAGGCTCACAGCATAGAGGCAGGAGGCTCACAGCAGAGAGGCAGGAGGCTCACAGCAGAGAGGCAGGAGGCTCACAGCAGAGGGAGGCAGGAGGCTCATAGCAGAGGGGCAGGAGGCTCACAACACAGGGTCAGGAGGCTCACAGCAGGGGCTGGGGTCGGAGGGCGGCCACGGGCAGAGATCAGCAAGCTCGGGCAGAGATCAGCGCCCCCCCAGCAGAGATCAGCGAGCCCGAACAGAGATCAGCACCCCCCAGCAGAGATCAGAGGGCCCGGGCAGAGATCAGCGCCCCCCAAGCAGAGATCAGCAGGCCCAGGCAGAGATCAGCGGCCCCCCAGCAGAGATCAGCGGGCCCTGGCAGAGTTCAGCGCCCCCCCATCAGAGATCAGCGGCTCCCCCCAGCAGAGATCAGCAGGCCCAGGCAGAGATCAGCGCCCCCCCATCAGAGATCAGCAGGCCCGGGCAGAGGTCAGCGCCCCCACATCAGAGATCAGCGGGCCCGGGCAGAGATCAGCGCCCCCCCCAGCAGAGATCAGCGGGCCCAGGCAGAGATCAGCAGCTTCCCCCATCAGAGATCAGTGGGCCCGGGCAGAGATCAGCGGCTCCCCCAAGCAGAGATCAGCGGGCCCGGGAAGAGACCATCGGCTCCCCCCAGCAGAGATCAGCGGGCCCGAACAGAGATCAGCGGCTCCCCCCAGCAGAGATCAGCGGGCCCCGGCAGAGATCAGCGGCTCCCCCCAGCTGAGATCAATGGGCCCGGGAAGAGATCAGTGCCCCCCCTAGCAGACATCAGCACCCCCCACCTCCATCAGAGATCAGCGGACCCCAGCAGAGATCTGCGGGCCCCCCGGCGATCGTCTTCAGCTCACAGCGTTTACCTGACTCGCTGGCTGCCGCATCCTCGCCACCTCAGGAGTGTAATGAGGTCTCAGAGTGATGACCTCACCACTCTGCTGCACGGCCCAGCGATGACGTGCCGTGCTCTACTCCAATCACCCTGCTTCCACTACAGCACATGGGTAATTTGCATGCGCCGCCTCTTCGCATGCAAATTGGTCATGTGCTGTAGTGGAGGCAACACTGCGGGGTCCCTCTGCTGCTTCTGTGACTGGGGCCTGGTGAAGAGAAGGGGCCCATCCTGCCTGGGGCTTAATAAAGATAAGTATTTGACCCCGGGCCTGGCCAGGCCCCCTCTCTTCACCGTACCCCCTACACCAGGCACAATAGTAATACCCTGATGGCGACCCTGTATGTATGTGCCTGGGTGTCTGTGCATTAGTGGTTGTCTATGAGTGGGCCTGACTGTGCTTTGTGTGCATGTATGACATGTATGTATCTGTGCATTAGTGCTTGTTTATGAGTGAGCCTGACTGCTCTATGTGCATGTATGACATGTATGTGCCTGTGTGTCTAGGTATTTGTGCTGGTCTGTGAGTGGGCCTGACTGCATGTGTGCATGTATAACAAAAAAACAAAACATGATGAACAGCTGAAAATACCTAAGCCATAATAAAAGACGTGCTTCATACTGGTGAATGACCAAGTGGAGGGAAAGAAAAAAGTGCCAGCATATGTATATATATTTTTCATTGTCATTTATTAGTGGTGAGCTCTATATATACAGCTCTTGCAAAAATTAAGAGACCACTGCAAAATGTTCAGTTTTTCTGATTTTTCTCTTTATAGGTATATTTTTGAGTATTCTATAAAACTACTGACGTCTCCAAATTTGTTTTTTATTCCTGATCATTGGTGTAGTATTATTCGGTCACTATGTGGTCTGGTCATGGGGTGTTGGTATTTGACCCTTGTATGTAGTTGTTTTCAGTAACTATGTGGTGGTAATATGTGGTCCGGTCACGCTATGGTGGTATTTCTCCCTTGTATTTGGTATTATTCGGTGACTATGTGGTCTGGTCACAGTATGGCGGTATTTCTCCTTGTATGTGGTTGTATTAGGTCACTATGTGGTAGTAATACGTGGTCTGGTCACGGTGTGGTGGTATTTTTCCCTTGTATGTGGTGGTATTGGTTTTTGTTACGGTGGATTGTTCTGTGTATGGAGGTCACGTTTTCTTTCTAACGATAAGGGAAGGTTATTTCCAATAGAGATTAAATACTTGAACATTTAACCCCTCTCTGTCCTGTGACTATTACACTGCAGCAAATATGCACTTACAGAGGTTCTCTGGTGAAAACAAGTAATCGCCTTTTCTACAGCCAGGTGCTGTATATGAGTATATGACCAGTATTTTACATAAGTATTAGTAGCCAAACCAGGAGCGGTAAAATCAGAGAAAAAGTAGAATAGAAACACGGGCACCACTTCTGTATTTTTCACCCACTCCTGGATTTGGCTATAAATACTGATGTAAGATACTGACCAAACACTGAAAGTGTGATTGTGGCCTAAGCATAAGTGATATTGTATTCATCCATGGGGTCTGATTGCTGGGACCTACACCAATCTGCAAAATGTGCAACTTTTATTCCCATCACACTGGAGCTCATGTCCGACTTGACCCGTCACCCACTCATTCCCTCAGTGGCTGTGAGCGCTGTTCTTGGCTTTTTCTGATCGCCCCAAAAAGGATGAATGGAACTGCGGTCACAAATCTGACATGCTGCTGCATTTTATAATGGGGATAAAAGTGTCCTGTCAGGAATAAAAGTCCATGATTCTTCCGATCGGTGCAGTTTCCACTTGTCTGGTTCCACCAATCAATAAATTATCATCTACTTAACCTGTGGATCGGTGATAACTTGTCACCAAAGACCCTTTACTGCAAACTACTGTAATTATACATCAGTTATGGTGAACAGTTGATGTGCAGGAGCCGCCTGTGTTTTACAGTCATTGCTCCACAGGGACCACATGCAACATTCTTTAAATAAACCACCTGCTGGTTTTCCGTCAATCTCCACCCTCTCCTCCTTGATTGACAGCTCTGGCTTCATTGAGTTGGAGAAAGGAGGAGCTAGATAGAAAACAAGCAGGTGAAAAGGTGTATTGAGGGTACGTTCGCACGTTGCGTACTAGCCCAGCACCGTAAAAGGTGCGCTTCAGAGCGCAGCTGAAAAGCTCCGTTCTGAAGCGCATGGTGCCGGCGAGAACGTGCGCTCTGCCTGCAGCTCCTGCCATAGACAGAGCAGGAGCTGCCGGCAAAGCGCACGGAAGAAGTGACATGTCACTTCTTTTTGCGCAGCGCTTCGGCAGTAGCCGAAGCGCTGCGCTCTAAAACGCCACGTGCGCACAGCCCCTGCACAATCTCCATAGACTGTGCAGGGGACGCAGGACGCATGCAGTTACGCTGCGCTACAAAGCGCAGCGTAACTGCACGAATTTACGCAACGTGCGCACATAGCTTGAATGTTTAGCCCTGGCATGATGCATGAGGGCCTGTATTTGGTTTGGACAATTTTTCTGTGCTATCAGAGTCTCTTTAAGGTTTTCTCAAGTTTTAGCTTAAGTGACAACATATACTATATAGTGAGATAAGTATGATTGGGATTAAGTCAATATAAAGTTTAGCTGTTCTAGGAGGATTTTCCTGACATTGTCTTAATTTAATTTCATAACATTAGCCATGGTCTGTAAACAGCTTAAAAGAGATGCAAAGGAGTCAGATATTGCCTAAACAAATGATGAAAGGACAAGAAGATTATTGGTCCGTTACACTGCCAAAAGGTCTACAGTAAGGGCGGCGTTACACGAGACAATTTATCGTGCGATCGCATGAACGATCGCACCCGCCCCTGTAGTTTGTGTGTCACGGGCAATTGTTGCCCGTGGCTCACAGAGTCGTTTACCCCCATCACACATACTTACCTCCCAAACGACCTCGCTGTGGGCGGCGAACATCCTCTTCCTGGAGAGGGAGGGACGTTCGGCGTCACAGCGACGTCACACAGCGGCCGCCCAATAGAAGCGGAGGGGCGAAGATGAGCGGGACGTAACATCCCGCCCACCTCCTTCCATTCGCATTGCCGGCGGGATGCAGGTAAGCTGTGTTTGTTGTTCCCGGCGTGTCACACGGAGCGATGTGTGCTGCCTCGGGAACGATGAAGAAACGGTGCACAGGAGGTGGAACGACTTTATGAAAATGAACGACGTGTCAACGAGCAACGATAAGGTGAGTATTTTTGCTCGTTCATAGTCGTTCGTAGCTGTCACGCGCTACGATATCTCTAACGATGCCGGATGTGCGTCACGGAATTCGTGACCCCAACGACATATCGCCCGATATATCGTAGCGTGTGACACCACCCTAACAGTAAAGGACCTGGAGGAATTTCTGGCAAGTAATGGTTGTGTATTGCATGTGAAAACACTATTCCATATTATTCACATGTCTGAACTGTGGGATATGGTTGCAAGACAAGTGTTTCTTTACAAAGAAAAACATCCAAGCCCAGAAATATTTTGTGAACATCTACATCAAGTCTGCCAAAAGCATGTGGGAAAACATGTTATGGTCTACTGAGACCAAGGTTGATTTTTTACCCACAATTGTTTAGTCAAAATGTATATTTGGCACAAAGCCAACACTGCATATCACCAAAAGAACACCATGCCCACAGTGAAGAATGGCTAAGGTAGCAGTATACTTTGGGGCTGTTGTTCAGTGGTTAGAACTGGGATTTTTGTCAAGATAGAGGAAATTATGAAGAGTTCTAAATATCAGTAAATTTTGCATCAAAACCTTTAGGCCTTTGCTAAAAAACTAAAATGAAGAGGTATTTCACCTTTCACTTTCAGCAATAAACTACCGTGAGAATACCTCCTAATAAACAAAAGAATGGCTCTACCAGAAAAAGATCATAGCTTTGGAATGGTCCAGCTAAATCCCATAACCAGAATCCAATTGAAAATGTGTCGGTTAACTTGACTTGTGCTGTACAAAGCAGTTGTTGTCACAATCTGACAGATTCAGAGTGCTACTATATGGAAGTTTGAGCAAAGATTGTCAATTGTAGATGTGCCATGCTGATAGACTCCAATCCAAAAAGAGTGAAAGCTGTCATAAATTCAAAGAGTAATAAAGTATTATTCAATAAAGTACTATTTTATGGGTGTGTATATTTATGTTACCATATTATGTTAGCTCTTTATTTTATTTTTTTTCCACCCACTTTATTTTTTTAATTGCATTGTACGGATTATTGGTGACATTGAAGGTGGAAAAAGTTCAGAAATTATTCCTAGTATGACTTTTTTAAATATTTGACAAAAACCTAGCATTTTAAAAGGGATGTGTAAACTTTTTATATCAACTTTAGCTATACATATATATATATATATATATATATATATATATATATATATATATATATATATATATATATGGATAAATATGACATAAATACATGTGACACAGTGGTTTTTAATTGAAAACACTTGCCTAATTTAATTCAGGTAATTTTTATTTTCTATGTAGCCTTATAATTTATTACATTTTCTGTTCTCATACTCTTCATCTCTCTCAACATTATAGAGTATATGATTTACGTATTGTAAACTGAACATGTATGTAGGATTTTAGCATCACCAGTTCCCAATATAACAGAATTTGAGTTTGGTACAAGGTCGAATGTTTCTGATTTTGAGTGGTTTTGACAGTATTACCCTTTCGCTGACTGTTCACTTTGCTAATACTTACTGTAATTATGCATTTGATGTTTAGATTTTGAAAAATTTAATTTTTTCTCTCCCAATTTTGTTCCAGGCAGCAATGAAAATTCCATTAAGGATAATATTCTTATCTCCTGCAGGCAAGGCTATCTTCTTTGTCATTAATTCAAACGCACTAATTCTATTCCCCAAGGATAAATAAATCATCCCCTAATGCAACTTAGGCAGCTTTGCTGCGACATGAAGGAATTGCATTTCCCTTCCATACACTAAGAAAAGTCTCTAATTTAGAATGATTGTATAGTTAGTCCCTGTCTCATCATCTTTTGTCTTGTCTAAAACTCATAAAGCCTTCTAGTTGAATTTCTCAATCATTTATTGTTTGTGTCAAGCTCAGTTCTCAAATCATAAAATGTATAATATATTCTGGGAAACCCAAATTGTATGTCATGCAATTTATTTACTAAACCTTATGAATTTTCATATGTTCTATTCTGGCCTGGAATTTCACTTAGTGTCACCATCTATAAGAAGTATTGGTTCCTTCATAACTAGTTTCAACGCTTTATTAAGTTTTGATAACTGTATTAAATACCTCACTGGCATCTGTAGTTTTATAGCTTTCTCTAAACGGCTCGCCAAGAATATATTCTCCACTGCTTAAAGTATTCTAATTAACTGCTATGCCAATGATATTTCAACTTACAGCTTTAAGGGGATCATCCAACAAGGTCATATAGAAATAATCCTTGTAAAAGTCAAGCAGAAATAACCAAGTGCAGTCACAGGTTAATTGCATTCCGACTGCTTGATTAACTGCTATAAACTGATATTTTGGTGATGTGCATGACTAACACTATCCTCTGCCTAAGATGTATTATGACCTTCTTGTGAAACTCACCCTGCTCATATCCTGGTGACAATGAGTCATTTGTGAAAATGCAACTTAATAGTAGTTGTAGATAATTAGACTAATATTCCCTACCTGACATTCGCTTTACCAAACTATCTGCAGAGATTGTGCACAAAGCAAAGAAGAGTAATTCTTAGTGATGAGCGAGTACTAAAAAGCTCGGGTGCTCGAGGCTCGGGCCAAGCATCCCAAGATACTCGTGTACTCGGCCCGAGCACCGAGCCCAATGTTATCCTATGGGAGACCCGAGTATTTTTGTGAAATGACCCCCGGCAGCATGTAGAAACCCTAAAAATGGCACAAAAGTCTCAGAAGAGTGCTCAAATGACATGGCAACAGCATGGGGAAGACCCCTTGAAGCATTTATCACTCAAAAGTCACAGCTGTGAACAATTTTGTCCGCGTTTTACGCCATTTTTACGGACTCACCAGAAAACCTTCCAAAATGACACCAAAATGAATTTTCATGGCGGAAATGTTAAGGGCACATACCCAATAGTGAGATAGAGCTAATGTATGTTATTTTTTGAGATTAATACATGAAAAATTTTACGTAAAACATTGTGTGGCACTCCGATGTCCCTGAGAAGAGACGTACATAAAGGCCTCTGAGTCTAATGTGCCCATTTTGAGGAAGTGAGTCTTTGTAGTATTTTCCTTTGCCAGGGCAGTCCAAAATTGTGAGGTTCACCAATGCCCCTGCATACAGACGTGCATGAGGGCCTCAAAACATTAAGTGTCCATTGTCAGGAAGTGGGTGTATTATAGTATAGCCCTTAGGCAGGGCAGCCAAAAATTGGGAGGCTCCACGTTGTCCCTGGATAGAGACGTGCATGAGGGCCTCAAAACATTAAGTGTCCATTGTCAGGAAGTGGGTGTATTATAGTATAGCCCTTAGGCAGGGCAGCCAAAAATTGGGAGGCTCCACGTTGTCCCTGGATAGAGACGTGCATGATGGCCTGTAAACCTGAAGTGCCCATTGTAAGGAAGTGGGTCTATTGTAGTATAGCCCTTTGGCAGGGCAGCCAAAAATTGGGAGGCTCCACGTTGTCCCTGGATAGAGATGTGCATGAGGGCCTCAAAACATTAAGTGTCCATTGTCAGGAAGTGGGTGTATTATAGTATAGCCCTTTGGCAGGGCAGCCAAAAATTGGGAGGCTCCACGTTGTCCCTGGATAGAGACGTGCATGAGGGCCTCAAAACATTAAGTGTCCATTGTCAGGAAGTGGGTGTATTATAGTATAGCCCTTAGGCAGGGCAGCCAAAAATTGGGAGGCTCCACGTTGTCCCTGGATAGAGACGTGCATGAGGGCCTCAAAACATTGTTCCCATTGCAAAGGAGCGGGTCTCCTGTCGTTGTAATGTCCATTCTGCAAAGAATGGGCGAAAACATTTACCACTGGGGGTATACCTAAAAGAAAGGCCTAACTATTGTAACGGTCATCATGGTGGCGCATGAGGAGAAGGAGGAGCAGTCCAGCGATTATCCAAAGTCCAGAAGTATGTACCCATGGGTGAGTGGAGGTACATGGCAAATTCCCGTTACAAACTTTAAATTCCGCTCTCATTTGCTGGTGGTGTGGTGAAGTCTGGCCCAATCCAACCCTTGTTCATCTTGATCAGAGTCAACCTGTCAGCATTTTCAGTTGACAGGCGGGTGCGTTTATCTGTAATGATTCCACCTGCGGCACTAAAAACACGCTCTGACAAAATGCTAGCGGCAGGGCAGGCCAGGACTTCCAAGGCGTAGAGAGCCAATTCATGCCACATGTCCACCTTGGATACCCAATAATTGTAAGGCACAGAGGAATGTCGGAGTACAGTTGTTCGATCTGCAAGGTACTCCTTGAGCATCTGGGCAAACTTAGGATTTCTTGTGGCACTACCCCGCACCTCAGGGGCTGTGGTACGTGAGGGGCTGAGAAAACTGTCCCACATCTTAAAGACTGTTCCCCTACCTCTGGCGGATTGGACTTGTGCCTCTCTCGGCTGTACGTCTTGGGTGTCCACTGATTCCTGACCTATGCCGCTAGCGTTTTGTGAGGGGAATGCTTTGCCTACTTCCGTGACTATGGCCTTCCGGAACTGCTGCATTTTGGTTGACCTCTCCGCCTCGGGAATAAGAGACATAAAGTTCTCCTTGTAGCGTGGGTCTAACAGTGTTACCAACCAGTAATGATTGTCAGCCAAGATGTTCTTAACGCGAGGGTCACGAGACAGGCAGCTTACCATAAAGTCAGCCATGTGCGCCAGACTCTTAACAGCCAGTACTTCAGTATCCTGACCAACACGATGACTGAACATGCTGTCCTCCTCCTCCTCCTCCTCATCTACCCTGTCCTCTGGCCAGCCACGCTGAACCGAGGATATGACTGGTGTGCATGTCATATCCTCAATTTGGCCGGAGAGTTGCTCCATGTCTTCATCCTCCTCCTCGTCATAGTCCTCCACTGCACGTTGTGATGAGAGGAGGCTGGGCTGTGTGTTATCACCCACACCCACTACTGTTTCTTGCTGCAACTCATCGCGCTGCGCCTGCAATGCATCATGTTTGTTTTTGAGCAGAGACCGTTTTAAAAGGCAGAGAAGCGGTATGGTGACGCTAATAATGGCGTCATCACCACTCACCATCTTTGTGGAGTCCTCAAAGTTTTGGAGGATGGTACATAGGTCGGACATCCATCTCCACTCCTCAGGTGTTATGTGTGGAGTTTGACCCATTTCCCGACGGCTTAGGTGATGCAGGTACTCAACAACTGCCCTCTTCTGCTCACATATCCTGACCACATGTGCAGAGTTGAATTCCAATGCGTGGGGACATCACACACCAGTCTGTGAGCCGGAAGATGCAAACGGCGCTGAAAGCCGGCAAGGCCGGCTGAAGCAGTAGGTGACTTTCGAAAATGTGCAGACAGGCGGCGAACTTTTACCAGCAGATCAGACAGCTCTGGGTATGACTTTAGAAACCGCTGAACCACGAGGTTGAGCACATGGGCCACGCATGGAACATGTGTCAGCTGGCCTCGCCTCAAAGCCGCCACCAGGTTCCGGCCATTGTCACACACGACCTTTCCTGGCTTTAGGTTCAGAGGTGTGAGCCAGTGATCTGCCTGCTGTTTCAGAGCTGTCCACACCTCTTCTGCATTGTGGGGTTTGTCACCTATGCAGATTAGCTTCAGCACAGCCTGTTGCCGCTTCGCCGAGGCAGTGCTGCAGTGCTTCCAGCTTGGGACTGGTGTGGAGGGTGCAGTGGATTTGGATGCGCAGGAGGAGGAGGAGGCTGAAGAGCATGACATTCCGGAGCTGTAGAGTGTGGGTGAAACCCTGACTGAGGTAGGGCCTGCAAACCTTGGTGTGGGAAGGACGTGTTCCGTCCCTCGCTCAGACTGGGTCCCAGCTTCCACAATATTAACCCAGTGTGCCGTCAACGAGATGTAGCGGCCTTGCCCACAAGCACTTGTCCACGTGTCTGTGGTTAGGTGGACTTTGGGTGAAACAGCGTTGTTCAGGGCACGTGTGATGTTTTGTGACACGTGGTTATGCAACGCGGGGACGGCACACCGGGAGAAATAGTGGCGGCTGGGGACCGAGTAACGTGGGACAGCTGCCGCCATCAGGTCGCGGAATGCTTCTGTCTCCACCAGCCTAAAAGGCAACATTTCCAGCGCAAGCAGTCGCGAAATGTTAGCATTTAGAACTGTGGCATGTGGGGTGTTGGCAGTGTATTTGCGCCTGCGTTCAAAGGTTTGCTGAATGGATAACTGAACGCTGCACTGGGACAAGGACGTGCTTGATGATGGTGTTATTTCTGCATAGGCAACTGCAGGTGCAGAACCGGAGGAGGCTTGTTCGCAGGCAGCATGGACAGGGGATTGGCTCGCATGCACAACCAGCGAAGACGTAGCAGTGACATCAGCAAGCACTGCTCCTCGACTCTGTTGTACTTCCCACAAAGTCGGGTGCTTGGCTGACATGTGCCTGATCATGCTGGTGGTGGTCAGGCTGCTAGTTTTGGTACCCCTGCTGATGCTGGCACGGCAGGTGTTGCAAATGGCCTTTTTAGAATCATCTGGAGCCAACTTAAAAAACTGCCAGACTCGGGAAGACCTAACATTTGTACAGGCACCTTGTGTCGTGTTGTTGTTCCGGGGAACGGTGTCCTGACTTCTGCCTGGAGCCACCACCCTGCTTCTTACTGCCTGTTGGGATGCTACGCCTCCCTCCCCCTGTGCACTGCTGTCCTCGCTCTGCATATCCTCCTGCCAGGTTGGGTCAGTTACTGGATCATCCACCACGTCGTCTTCCTCTTCCGCACCCTGCTCCTCCTCCTGACTTCCTGACAATTGTGTCTCATCATCGTCCACCCCTTGTTGAGACACGTTGCCAACTTCGTGAGAACGTGGCTGCTCAAATATTTGGGCATCTGTACATACGATCTCCTCATGACCCACTTCAACATGAGCTGGCGAGAGGCCAGAATGTGCGAATTGAAACGTGAACAGCTCTTCCGAGTGTCCAAGTGTGGGATCATTAATGTCCGAGGACGTGTACTCAGCCTTGTGGTAGGAAGGAGGATCAGGTTCTGAAATGTGCGGTGCAGTATCACGGCTACTGACACTTGACCGTGTGGAAGACAGAGTGTTTGTGGTGGTGCCAATCTGACTGGAAGCATTATCCGCTATCCAACTAACAACCTGTTGACACTGGTCTTGGTTCAAGAGCGGTGTACTGCTGCGGTCCCCAAGAATTTGGGACAGGACGTGCGAGCGACTAGATGTGGCCCTTTGTTGTGGCGAAATTAGAGCTTGCCCACGACCTCGGCCTCTGCCTGCACCACCATCACGTCCACTTCCTTGTTCCTTGCCAACGCCCTTGCGCATTTTGCAATGCTGTGCTGACGTGTATTCACTAGACTTGTGCGTTATATCCATGTTTGTGCAAATCGTGCACCTGTACGCTGCCACCGACAGGCACACACGTGCGGTTTTTAAATGCAAGCACGGACGCACTAAGAACCTAACAGGTTTTTAGGAGCAAAAATTAATGAGAAGTCTGACACTATCAGCCACTGCTGACTGACGTGTATTATTCACTACACTTGTGCGTTATATAATAGTTTGGTAAAAACGCACACAAGTGCACCTGTACGCTGCCACCAACAGGCACACACGTGCGGTTTTTAAATGCAAGCACGGACGCACTAAGAACCTAACAGGTTTTTAGGAGCGACAATTACTGAGAAGTTTGACACTATCAGACACTGCTGACGTGTATTATTCACTAGACTTGTGCGTTATATAATAGTTTGGTAAAAACGCACACAAGTGCACCTGTACGCTGCCACCGACAGGCACACACGTGTGGTTTTTAAATGCAAGGACGGACGCACTAAGAACCTAACAGGTTTTTAGGAGCAAAAATTAATGAGAAGTCTGACACTATCAGCCACTGCTGACTGACGTGTATTATACACTACACTTGTGCGTTATATAATAGTTTGGTAAAAACGCACACAAGTGCACCTGTACGCTGCCACCGACAGGCACACACGTGCGGTTTTTAAATGCAAGCACGGACGCACTAAGAACCTAACAGGTTTTTAGGAGCAAAAATTAATGAGAAGTCTGACACTATCAGCCACTGCTGACTGACGTGTATTATACACTACACTTGTGCGTTATATAATAGTTTGGTAAAAACGCACACAAGTGCACCTGTATGCTGCCACCGACAGGCACACACGTGCGGTTTTTAAATGCAAGCACGGACGCACTAAGAACCTAACAGGTTTTTAGGAGCAAAAATTAATGAGAAGTCTGACACTATCAGCCACTGCTGACTGACGTGTATTATACACTACACTTGTGCGTTATATAATAGTTTGGTAAAAACGCACACAAGTGCACCTGTACGCTGCCACCGACAGGCACACACGTGCGGTTTTTAAATGCAAGCAGGGACGCACTAAGAACCTAACAGGTTTTTAGGAGCAAAAATTAATGAGAAGTCTGACACTATCTGGACTGTTTTAGACTGTGTACACCAGCCCCAGATGAAGGCTGGTATACGGTCACCACTAGGAATGGCTATATACCCTGCCTGCCTGCATACTGCTACAATAGTCCTGACAAGGACTCTTCTGGTCACTAGCCTGTATTCCGACCTGGCTATACCCTGCCTGTATACAGCAACAATAGTCCTGAGAAGGACTCTGCTACTGTACTCCGACCTGGCTATACCCTGCCTGCCTATATACAACTAGAATAGTCCTGAGAAGGACTTCTGGTCACACTGTTTGCAGCCCTGCTACGGAAATAGCTATAAAGGGCCGAAAACCTTTCCCTGAAGCAGCAACACTCTCCCTGCACTGACTGTCTGGATGGCTGTGAGCAGAGCACAGCGCGCCCGCCGGTATAAAGGCTCGGTCACGCTGTGCGGGCCGGCCAATCACTGCAATTCCACAACTAACAGGGCTGTGGCATTGCAGTGGTCTGCCAGCCAATCCCTGCATGAGGGCTGGCTCTCAAAAGAGCGCCAACATGCAGGGATGAAGACCACGAGTACAGCACGAGTATCGCGAGATTACTCGGTCCCCGCCGAGTAGCCCGAGTACAGTGATACTCGTGCGAGTACCGAGTAGTAGCAAGCATGCTCGCTCATCACTAGTAATTGTACATTAAAAAAAACCTGAAAAATAACTAGACTACTAGGGGGAGGCAATATATGACAAAGCAAAAACAAAAAACCCAATAAAATAATTATTTCTAAATATGTATTAAATAGTACCAGGTGTCTAAAATCAAGAGTAGACAGGGTAAAAGAAAGTATGTGTTTATAGCATGCAGATGCACCAAAAAGTTATATACATATACACAGTGGAACCTTGGATTAAGAGAGCATAATTGGTTCCGGGATTGCGCTCTTAAACCAAGTTACTCTTATATCAAAGCAAATTTTCCCATAGGAAATAATTGAAACACAGATAATTTGTTCCACAACCCAAAAATATTTAGTGTATTTATACAAACTTATTACAGTAATACAAAATACTGTACTGTATTCATATACAATTATTACCGTACACTAATACAAAATACTGTTCAGTGCAGTAAAAAACATATAAAGCAAGTTAAACTGCACTTTAGCTTACAATAGAATTGTTGGTGTGCGGGAGGTACAATACAAGTAATGTGCTGTACTAGTTAGCAGAAAGAAAGTACAATACAGTATCATCAAATGCAAATTGATAGACATGCTATAAAGTATATACAGTACTGTACTGTATAATAGTATAATGAATACAGTATACAGTACAGATGTACAGAAAGTTACCTCCAGAGCGGGTCAGAGCATGGTGAAAAAAGAGAACCGGAAGTGTGCACGATATTTGCACTTATTGCAATGCATTGCTCTTAAACCAAGTTACACATTTGTAAAAAGCTTTACTTGTCTTGCAAAACGCTCTCAAACCAAGTTACTCTTAAACCAAGGTTCCACTGTATACATATATATATATTTTACATGTGCATCTCAATAAATTAGAATATCATCAGAATGTTAATATATTTCAGTAATTCCAAACAAAAAGGGAGATGCATATATTAAATAATTATATAGAGTTATTAAAAACAGAGTGATCTATTTCACGTGTTTGTTTTTGTTAATGTTGATGATTATGGCATACAGCCGATGAAACCCCAAAAGTCATTATCTCAGAAAATTAGAATATTATATAAAACCAACTGAAAAAAATATTTAAATCTCAGAAATGTTGGCCTACTGAAAAGTATGTACAGTAAATGCGCTCAATACTTAGTCGAGGATCCTTTTGCATGAATTACTGCGTCAATGTGGCGTGGTATGGAGGCGATCACCCTGTTGCACTGCTGAGGTGTTATGGAAGCCAAGGTTGCTTTGATAGCAGCCTTCAGCTCGTCTGCATTGTTGGGTCTGGTGTCTCTCATCTTCCTCTTGACAATACCCCATGAATTCTCTACGGGGTTTAGGTCAGGTGAGTTTGCTGGTCAATCAAGTACAGTGATACTGTGGTTATTAAACCAGGTATTGGTACTTTAGGCATTGTGGACAGGTGCCAAGTCCTGCTGGAAAATGAAATTTCCATCTCCAAAAAGCTTGTTGGCAGAGGGAAGCATAAAGTGCTCTAAAGTTTCCTGGTAGACTTTGGTCTTGATAAATCCCCGTGGACCTACACCAGCGGATGACATGGCTCCCCAAACCATCACTGATTGTGCAAACTTCACACTAGACCTCAAGCAGCTTGGATTGCGTGCCTTTCCACTCTTCCTCCACAGTTGGGGACCTTAATTTGCAAATGAAAGTAAATTTTGCATTTCATCTTTTTCTCCATGGCCCAGGTAAAATGCTTTTGGCGTTATTTATTGGTCATAAGTGGCTTGACACAAGAAATGTGACAGTTGTAACCCATGTCCTGGATATGTTTGTGTGTGGTGGCTGACTCCAGCAGCAGTCCACTCCTTATGAATCTCCCCCAAATTTTTGTTTAATCTTTCTTTATTGAATAATTCACAACAAAAAGACAAAGAACAGAAAGAGAAAAAGATCATCAGTATCATCAACATGACGTATACATCTTATTACAGACTTAGATTGATTTTCATCCTGTATTCCTCATATTATTGCCACAATTATGCCCTATATTAACTAACAACTTATTGTAGCTAAAACTACTATATATTCTTACATTTGAAACAGAAGGAATACTTATATGTCAGTTGTTGTAAAACAGTTTTTCACATCATGTAGGGAATCTCTTCTGTGTCCACACCTTTACATTGAAAAAATTCTAATACCCCACTGAGGTTATATGCACTTCCAAACTTGAATTTTTTGATCAAAAGAAAAAAGTAAGAACGAGATAAGAAAGAGTAAGAACTGAAGAAAAGAAGGGTAGTATTAGAAGGGTGCACAAGAAGGGCCAAGGGGAAGGGAAGGAGAGCTAGGAGTGACGGGTGTCAAAAAGGGTTCGATAATCATTAGTATCCTTATATAATATCCATGGCGTCCATATTTTCAGGAACCTTTCCGTATTGCCCTCCGCTTCTGCTGACAGATCCTCCATATGATGGATATATGCAAATTCCTGATGCCACTCCCCCAAGGACGGAACCTCTATTGATCGCCAATGTCTGGGTATCACTGCCCTTGCTGCCGTTAGACAAAACCGTAATAGGCCCCCCTTTTGGGCTTTGAAGGACCCAGGAAGCATGGATAATAATGCTATTTGAGGGGACTGTGGCACCACCTCTCCAGTTATTTTCGTGTATGTCTGAAAAACTGCCTCCCAAAACGGTTTGATTTTAGAACAGTCCCACCACACATGTAACATTGTACCACGTTCAGTTTCACAGCGCCAACACATCTCAGAAACCGATGGAAAAATCCTGTGGAGCCTCACCGGGTATTGATACCACCTTGTCAAAATCTTATAGTTTTTCTCTTTTGCGTGTCCAGCAGTAGACATTTTGTGAGTAAATATATATGCTTTCTGTTTTTGCTCGTCTGTGAAGGTCGTCCCCATCTCCTCCTCCCAGTTGGTCATAAAATTAGGATCTGAGTCCGCAGAGGGAACAGCCCGCCCCAACAACTTATAAATAATTGATATCAGATGGGGGGGCAACGATTCCTGCATGAACAATTTCTCAAAGGGTAAAGCTGAAGCAATTGCCAAATGTCGTCCTCCCTTTGATCGAGCACTAACAAATGAGAGTAATTGCCTATACTCAATCCACGATAGGATTTGGGGGGATCCATATTCTGCATGTCTGCAAAAGACATCAAATTGGACCCAGCCATGGTGTGGTATAACCTGTCCTCCCGCCGCACGCTCCATCTCAGAAAATTGGAACGGCCGATTCCCGGAGGGAATTCTGGATTGGACAAAATTGGTGCAAGGAGGAAAGGACACCCCACCAACCCGCCTTTCTGTTTTATTTGATCCCATACCTTCAATGTAGCACGAATCAAAAAATCTGCAGAAGTTAATCCCACCCCCTCCCGGGACTCTATCCATGGTAAATATTTTAAGGGGACTGATGAGCTCTCCTGTTCCAATGTGATCCATTTTTTAGAATTTGCATTGAAATGCCAGTCAAATAATCGAACCAGCAGGGCCGCCCGATGATATCCACGGAGGTCTGGAAGTCCAGCACCCCCCATAGAAGTGCAACGAGTAAGCGTTTGATATTTTACTCTAGCTCTGGAGTGCCCCCAGACAAATTGAATCAGTGCGGACCTGAGGGTTCGAAAAAAGCTCGCTGGAGGGAGTATCGGGACCGCCTGAAAAATGTACAGAAATCGAGGGAGTATGTCCATCTTAAACGTATTTATACGTCCAAACCAGGAAATGGGTTTTTTATGATAAGTTAATAGATCTTTGACCGTTCGTGACAAAAGCGTCTGATAATTCATGGAATAAAGGGATTCCAAATCAGCAGGGACATTTATTCCCAAATATTTTATTGCTTTAGGCTGCCATTTAAATGGAAAGTTACTTTTGGCCATTGACACCTCCTGAGATTGTAAAGTGACATTTAGAGCTTCCGATTTGGAGTGATTGACCCTAAAATTGCTTAGGTCCCCGAACCTTTCAAATTCCACCAACAGAGAGGGAAATGTGATGTGTGGTTGGGAAACATATATTAATAAATCATCAGCATACAATGCCGCCTTATATGTTCGTCCTCCTATGCGCAGACCGTGTACACTGGGATTTCCTCTAATCGCATTAGCAAGATGTTCCATTGTTATAACATACAATAGCGGGGAAAGAGGGCATCCCTGCCTTGTTCCATTTTGAATGTTAATAGGTTTTGATAGTGAGCCATTTGCTTTAATGCGGGCTGATGGGCATGTGTATAAGGACAAAATTTTATTTAAGAAACATGGACCTATTCCTATTTGTTTTAAAGCTGCCCTCAGGAAATCCCAATGCACACGGTCGAATGCTTTTTCTGCATCTATGGATAGCAGGCCGAGCGGCTGGGACTTTGATCTAGCGTGCGCTATGAGCAACAAAGTTTTATTAACATTGTCTCGTGCTTCCCTACCCTGTATGAACCCCACCTGATCTGCATCGATTATAGAGGGGAGGAGGGGGGCCAGCCTATTAGCCAGTACCTTAGAAAATAGCTTTATATCAATGTTTAGTAATGATATTGGTCTATAATTAGACACCATAGTAGGGTCCTTGCCGGGTTTCGGAAGGACCGTAATATGGGCCTCTAATGACTGAGCTGCAAATGGGGTTGTCTCAGAGATTGCATTAAAGACTTTTGTGAGGAATGGAGTAAGCAACTCTTGAAAAATTTTATAAAATGCTGGAGAGAAGCCGTCAGGGCCTGGACTCTTTCCAGCCGGGGTATTCTTAATGACCGTACCCACCTCCTCCTCTGTAAACCGAACCTCTAGTTGTTGAACATCATCATTTTCCAAAATCGGTAAGGCAGTGTCCATCATGTACTCCTCCATTCGTTTAGTCCGAGTCTGTGACTCCAAATCGGAGAATTTCCCTTGGATATTATATAAATCAGAATAGAACACCCTCAGCTCTTCCAAGATTTCAGTTGGGTTACTCACTTCCCCCCCTCCTCTCCGCTTCAGACAAGGAATGAATGTTGTATTATTTCGCGGGTGCAGGAGACGGGATAGGGGCCTGCCACACTTATCTGAATGCTGGTAGAGGAAACGTTTATAATGATTGCGATACCGAAGGTATTTTTCATTTAAAAGGGTCCTAAGCTCCTCCCTACATCTCGTGAGCTCTGCCAACGTCTCCGTCGTTTGGTTACGTTTATGCATTGTCTCTAGCCTGTGTATCCGATCTAACAGCTCCTGTGTTTGAATGACTTTCAGTTTCTTGATACGTGCCCCGTGCTTTATCAGCACCCCTCTGATCACACACTTGAAAGCCTCCCTGTTACGGGGGGCTGTCTGATAATAACCTAAAGGAGTATCAGACAGTCAGGGTCCACCGTGCAAAGACTTTGCTGCAGACTATGGCAGAGTGCAATACCTCTGTTAACTCACAGAAGGATATAATAAGTAAAGCAATTCCTCCCTTACTTGGAGGGTGTGTGGAATGATCTCTGTTAATAATCACAGAGACAAAGGCAATGTGTGCGAAATGGCACCTACCTAGGTCCGCTCTTCTAGTGGTGCAAAAGAGACGAACAGCAGCGTAAGCCGCACAAAGCTCCTACCTGCGTTCGCTCCACTAGTGTGCGAGGACACGAACCACTAAATATGGCACCTGCCTAGGTCCGCTCTTCTAGTGGTGCAAAAGAGACGAACAGCAGCGTAAGCCGCACAAAGCTCCTACCTCTGTTCGCTCCCCTAGTGTGCGAGGATACGAACAACTGCCAGACGCAGTATAAGGAACGTTACCCTAGCGGCAACGTCCACCTACGAGTAGAATCACAAGGCCCAGCCAGACCATGTGCCTCAGGCACCTGCCTATGTCCGCTCCCCTAAGAGGTAAGGATACGGACAGCAGCCGAAGCTGTAAGGTATAAGAACGCTACCCTGCCGGTAGCGCTCACCTAGCATAGACAGAGGAATGCCTAGAGGAACGCGCACAGAGCGTCTACTCATATGCATGAACCAAGAGGACTGAGCACCATGCGGCGTGTGTCAGGGTCTTATATAGACTCTGTGCCTCATCCAAGATGGAGGACACCAGAGCCAATCCGCTGCCAGAACGACAGGAGTGACGTCATGCTGGCCTATCACCGAGCAAGACGTCACAAGCACATGACCAGCGACCAATCGGCATAGAAGGTGTCAGAGACATGTGACCTCGTGTCAGCGATGATGTCACCCGCACATGTGCAATGGCTCCAAGATTGGACTTAGTCTCCGGCGCTCGCACATGTGCAGTAGCAAGAAATCTGGACTTAGTCTCCAGCGCTCGCACATGTGCAGTAGCAAGAAATCTGGACTTAGTCTCCAGCGCTCGCACATGTGCAGTAGCAAGAAATCTGGACTTAGTCTCCAGCGCTCGCACATGTGCAGTAGCAAGAAATCTGGACATAGTCTCCAGTGCTCGCAGCAACCGTAACAGTACCTCCCCCTCAAGGGCCCCCCTCCCGGCGACGCAGGTAATCGGCAACTAAGTCGGGAGCATGGACAGCCTCCTCGGGCTCCCAAGAGCGATGTTCCGGGCCATAGCCCTCCCAATCTATCAAGAAGAACCTGCGCCCTCTAACCATCTTAGAACCTACTATGGCTCGTACCTCATAGCTAGAGCGAGAGGAATCAGAGGCAGGAGAGTGCGCTTCACGAGCGTGAGGTAAAATAGCCGGCTTTAGCAGTGAGACATGGAATTTGTCATGAATCCTAAGATGGACAGGTAACTTCAATTGATAGACTACAGGATTTACCTGTCGAAGAACCTCATAAGGACCCAGGAAGCGAGGAGCAAATTTGACAGAGCTCACTCTAAGTCTCACGTGTTTTGCAGAGAGCCACACAAAGTCCCCTGGAGAAAAGACAGGAGCCGGGCGACGAAACCGATCGGACACCGTCTTCATACGGTCCTTAGCTGCTTGGATCGACTCTTGAGTCCGATCCCAAACCTCTCTGGCATTAGTTGCCCAGTCGGCCACAAGAGGAGGAGGTGCAGCAGTGGGAAATGGTACCGGTACCCTAGGGTGTTGCCCATTATTGAGTACGAACGGTGTCTGCCCAGTGGCCTCAGCCAGCGAATTGTTAAGGGCAAATTCTGCCCAGGGTAGGAGGGAGGACCAGTTATCGTGGTTCTCAGCAACAAAGTGTCGAAGGTATATAATCATAGATTGATTGGTACGTTCAACCAAACCATTAGTCTCCGGATGGTATGCCGAAGAGAGATTCAACTCAATTTGCAGAAGGCTACAAAGATCTCGCCAGAAACGGGAAGTAAATTGCGGGCCTCTATCACAAATGATACGATCTGGCATCCCGTGAAGCCTAAAGACATGCTTGAGGAATAGTTTGGCTAGTACCCTGGAAGATGGGATTCTCGATAACGGTACGAGATGAACCATCCGGGAGAAATGGTCCGTAATGACCCACACAAATCTATGTCCCTGTGAACTTGGAAGATCACCCACAAAGTCCATGCCTACCACCTCCCATGGTCTATCTGGCACTGGTAAAGGATGCAAGAGCCCAGCCGGTCTCTGCCGTAATGGACGGTTGCGAGCACACGAGTAGCAGGAACCGACATATCTCTTGACGTGGCTGGCTAAGTGTGGCCACCAATACCACCTCTCCAGTAACTCTCGTGTCCGCCTAATACCAAAATGCCCACCCACCTTTGAGGTGTGGGCCCATGACAGTATATCATTCTGTCGATCAGGCGGAACAAAGGTCTTGCCCGGTGGGATTTGGTCTAACGTCACAGGGGAGAGCGTATGAAAAACCCTGGAGGGAAGGATAAGACGAGGTTCGTCAATCTCTTCCTCGGTAGAAAGCATAGAGCGAGACAGGGCGTCTGCCTTGTTATTCTTACTCCCAGACAGATAGTTGATGGAGAAGTGAAAGCGGGAGAAAAACAAGGACCAGCGGGCTTGGCGAGGATTCAGACGCTGGGCGGTTTGTAAGTACGTCAGATTCTTATGGTCTGTATAGACCTGGAAAGGATGTTTCGCTCCTTCCAGCAAGTGACGCCACTCCTCCAAGGCTAATCTCAAGGCGAGCAGTTCCCTATCCCCAATGGTATAGTTTCTCTCTGCTGGTGAAAAGGTTTTAGCAAAGAAGAAACACGGCCTTTTTCTACCTGCACCGTTCTTTTGATACAAGACCGCACCAGCACCCACTGAAGAGGCATCAACCTCTAAGAGGAAGGGCTTACTCTCATCGGGTCTTTGAAGAACGGGAGCAGTTGAAAAGTGTCTTTTTACTGCCTCAAAAGCCTGAGATGTCTCAGTAGACCAGGCTTTGGGATTAGCACCTTTCTTAGTCAAGGCCACCAAAGGGGCCACCAAAGTAGAAAAATGGGGTATGAACTGCCTGTAATAATTTATGAATCCTAAGAAGCGTTGCACCGCCTTCAAGGAATGAGGTTCGGACCATTGCAGGACAGCAGAGAGCTTCGCAGGATCCATAGCCAGACCCTCTTGTGAGATAATGTAACCCAAAAAAGGCAATGAGGATTGCTCGAATACACATTTCTCGAGTTTAGCAAACAATGAGTGCTCCCTTAAACGGGAAAGGACACGAACGACATCCTGACGATGAGTCTCCAGATCAGGAGAAAAAATCAGGATGTCGTCCAGATACACCACTACTGAGGATAACAGTAAATCCCTGAACACATCGTTTACGAAGTCCTGAAATACTGCGGGTGCATTACATAACCCAAAAGGCATGACGAGGTATTCATAGTGACCGTCTCGGGTGTTAAAAGCGGTCTTCCATTCGTCACCCTTTCGAATTCGTACCAAGTTATACGCACCCCGCAGATCCAACTTCGTAAAAACTTGAGCTCCTCTCAGTCTGTCAAAGAGCTCCGAAATTAAAGGTAATGGGTATTTGTTCTTTATTGTGATTGCGTTGAGACCCCGGTAATCTATGCAGGGACGCAAATCACCCTCTTTCTTCCGAACAAAGAAAAACCCAGCTCCCGCGGGAGAGACAGACTTACGAATGAACCCCTTCTTTAAACTCTCTCTTATATAGGTCGACATGGCCTCCGACTCAGGTATCGACAGGGGGTAAACCCTGCCTTTAGGTGGAACCGAACCTGGGATAAGGTCTATGGCACAGTCATACGGCCTATGGGGTGGAAGAACCTCAGCACCCTGTTTGGAGAACACGTCAGCGAAATCCAAATATGGTGTAGGTATGGGAGAGAGATCAGTGGATGCAACCGCAACGACCTTAGGTGGTAAGGGAAGACATCGGGACTGACATTTCGAACCCCAACTAATAATGCTGTCAGACTCCCAGTCAATGTGAGGAGCATGAGTCCGAAGCCATGGAAGACCCAGAAGGACGTCGTCTATACCCTCAGGCAAAACAAGAAAAGAAATCTCCTCTATGTGACCCTGAGACAGGGAAAGGCGCAAGGGAACTGTCCTCAATGTAATGGAGTCAGACAACATAGTTCCATTAACAACACGGACAGGAATAGGCGCCTCTAACATGATAGAGGGAATATTGTGTCCCTTTACAAATCCTGAGGACACAAAAATCCCGTCAGCTCCGGAATCCACAAAAGCCATAATAGGCCATGTATTCTCAGATAACGAGAGCTGACCTGGGATACAACACTTAGAGGGTGCAGAAGACGTCTCTAGTAACCCCCCTCTAATGGTTACTAGGCCAGGGAGTTTCCCTGACGACTAGGACACTTGTTGGCATAGTGCCCAGCCTGACGACATACGTAACATATAGGAGGACCAGACTTGCGTAGTCTGGAGAACGTATGACCTAACTCCATAGGAGTGGGAGATGTTTCAGATGCTGAGGAAGATGATAGTGGACCCTCAACAACTGGAATAGCCCGATGCTTAGGGCGTGAGGAAGAGACCTCGAGTCTACGTTCCTTATGGCGTACATCGATTCTCGTTGCTACTGTGATCAAGTCCTCCAGAGAAGCAGGGACCTCACGAGTAGCAAGAGCATCCTTGACATAGCCTGCCAACCCTCTCCAGAAGATAGGAATCAACACCTTCTCTGGCCAATCTAGTTCTGCCACCAGAGTTCTAAAAGCAATGGCATAAGAACTAGTGGATAACGAACCCTGAGATAGATCTAACAGTCTCAGGGCCGCATCATGGGTAACCTGCGGACCCATGAATACCGCCTTAAGAGCATCAAGAAAGTCTTGATGTCTCAGAGTAACCACATCAGAGCGCTCCCATAGGGGAGTCGCCCATTCTAAGGCTTTGTCCTGAAGTAAGGAGATGATAAAGCCTACTCTGGACCTCTCCGTAGAGAAGCGAGAAGAGTTGACCTCTAGGTGTATCTGACACTGACTAATGAAACCACGACATGATCTGGCATCGCCAGAATATCTGTTTGGCAGAGCAAGTCGAGGATCATGTGCAGATGTCACCATAGTCTGAGGTTTATCCTCTATACTCTTGAGCCGTGACTCAAGTACTTGTATGTAACGGTGTAACTGCTGATATTCTGCCATAACTGCCAGACCCTTGGCTCAGTCCTAATGTTACGGGGGGCTGTCTGATAATAACCTAAAGGAGTATCAGACAGTCAGGGTCCACCGTGCAAAGACTTTGCTGCAGACTATGGCAGAGTGCAATACCTCTGTTAACTCACAGAAGGATATAATAAGTAAAGCAATTCCTCCCTTACTTGGAGGGTGTGTGGAATGATCTCTGTTAATAATCACAGAGACAAAGGCAATGTGTGCGAAATGGCACCTACCTAGGTCCGCTCTTCTAGTGGTGCAAAAGAGACGAACAGCAGCGTAAGCCGCACAAAGCTCCTACCTGCGTTCGCTCCACTAGTGTGCGAGGACACGAACCACTAAATATGGCACCTGCCTAGGTCCGCTCTTCTAGTGGTGCAAAAGAGACGAACAGCAGCGTAAGCCGCACAAAGCTCCTACCTCTGTTCGCTCCCCTAGTGTGCGAGGATACGAACAACTGCCAGACGCAGTATAAGGAACGTTACCCTAGCGGCAACGTCCACCTACGAGTAGAATCACAAGGCCCAGCCAGACCATGTGCCTCAGGCACCTGCCTATGTCCGCTCCCCTAAGAGGTAAGGATACGGACAGCAGCCGAAGCTGTAAGGTATAAGAACGCTACCCTGCCGGTAGCGCTCACCTAGCATAGACAGAGGAATGCCTAGAGGAACGCGCACAGAGCGTCTACTCATATGCATGAACCAAGAGGACTGAGCACCATGCGGCGTGTGTCAGGGTCTTATATAGACTCTGTGCCTCATCCAAGATGGAGGACACCAGAGCCAATCCGCTGCCAGAACGACAGGAGTGACGTCATGCTGGCCTATCACCGAGCAAGACGTCACAAGCACATGACCAGCGACCAATCGGCATAGAAGGTGTCAGAGACATGTGACCTCGTGTCAGCGATGATGTCACCCGCACATGTGCAATGGCTCCAAGATTGGACTTAGTCTCCGGCGCTCGCACATGTGCAGTAGCAAGAAATCTGGACTTAGTCTCCAGCGCTCGCACATGTGCAGTAGCAAGAAATCTGGACTTAGTCTCCAGCGCTCGCACATGTGCAGTAGCAAGAAATCTGGACTTAGTCTCCAGCGCTCGCACATGTGCAGTAGCAAGAAATCTGGACATAGTCTCCAGTGCTCGCAGCAACCGTAACACTCCCATTGTAGAGGCAATGAAGTGGAATCCAATTCGTGAGTAGACAGGAAGGCCCCAATAGAATTTTTAATATCATTCATGCAAATTGAATCCTTAAGCAAATTGTCATTGAGCCTCCATGTCCACTCCCGTCTCAAGCTATCCGGGGGTGAAAAAACCAAAAAGATCGGGCCATGATCGGACCACACAATGTTACCGATCGTGGGGTTCGGTCGCCAAGCTAACACACAGTGGCTAACTAGAAACAAGTCTATACGACTATATGAGTCATGGGGGCTGGAATAAAAGGTATAGTCCCTACCCGTAGGATGTATACCACGCCATATGTCGATCAATTGCATTTGATGAATATCCCGCTTCAGAGATGTCAGGCGCTTCAAAGGCACGGCGCTCCTTCCAGATGAAGTATCCACTGAGGGATTCAAAGACAAATTAAAATCTCCTCCTAGTATCACTATTCCCTCTGCGAACCCAGAAACCACTTGCAGAAAGTCCCTACACGCCTGTGCCTGACCCACATTGGGGGCGTACCATCCTGCAACTGTATACACTGTATTAGATATCCGGAGTTTGATAAGCACATATCTGCCCTCTGCGTCTAGTTTTGTGTCTATAATAGAGTGTGGCACGCTCCTATGTATAGCCAGCGATACACCCCTGGAACGAGATTCAGTGTTGGCACTGTGAAACCATGTCACGTAATTGCGATCTCTCAGGTTTGGGACATGTCCCACTTTGAAGTGTGTTTCCTGAAGTAACAGGATATGGACCCTCTGATTGTGCATTTCGTTTAATATTTTTGACCGTTTTTGTGGAGTATTAAACCCTTTCGTATTTAAGGACCCAAATTTCAACTCTGCCATAGTTACACTCCTAGCTGCTTAAAGGACAAGGAAGGAACACGGGGAACGGGAAGATGAATATCAGATAAGGGGTAGACAATAGAAAAAAAAAAAAAAAAAAAAGAGTATAGAAATAGGTCAGAAAAGGAAGAAAAAAAGAATTAGAGAGAAGACAATAACCAAGAAAACAATTCAAAGGATAACTCCTAAGGACCTCTGTCCACGCTGCTGGGGAAAACTGTATACAGCTATACCTTGGCCAGCACGATATAGCACCCCCTATGGGGAAGTGGACTTTCCAGGGAGATACGCTCCCACCTGCACGGATCTGCACCACCTTTCTTAAACTTGTATGTTACTAGCTATAATATACCAGAAAGTAAACCATAACATTTCCCATCCTATAACCCAATATGAGATAATACCAAACTCATCAAATAATGAACGTCGGATCGTCTCCGTAGGTCGGGACCCACACTTCTCAAGTAACTGTAAATGGAAATATAGGTTACAATGCCGACTTTTAAACCCATCTAACTGCTGCGACGGGGCACACACCCCCTGTTACCAGAGTGATTCGACATATCCTCTCTGAACGGCCCCCCGGCAATCTCAGCCGAGATCCACAGGTGCCCCTCTCCGATTCCTCCGGAGGGCGGCTGCAGGTGGCTCACCTCCCGGGATTCCCGGGGGTAAGAATGGCCAGTCCTGGATTGTTACTGAAGGTATTTGGAGAGCCGCTGTAAATGCTGGAATTCCGCCAGGGTGGCTAAGAACATGCATCCTTCCTGCCCTCCGGACTCTCAGGCGAAAGGGAAACCCCCATGTATATGGAATATTTCGCTGACGCAATAGCTCCAGCAGGGGTCTCAGAGCCTTTCTCTTCTGCAGAGTCCATCTGGACAGGTCCGGTAAAATCTGGATCTTTCGACCTTGATAAAGTAGGTTCTCAGATTGGCGGGCATGAGCCATGATATTATCTTTAAGTCGGTATTTGTGCACTTTGCAGATAACATCTCTGGGATAATCTGGATCCTGCGCTTTAGGGCCCAGTGCTCTGTGTACCCGATCCAGCTCCAAGGGAGAGTCCACAGGAACTTGCAAAATTTTATTGAAAATATGGCATAAAGTCTCATCCAAAGCTGCGGGTTCAATTGACTCGGAGAGGCCGCGCACCCTTATGTTGTTGCGCCTATTTCTGTTTTCTATATCATCCAGCATATCCGCCAGGTATTGAAGCTGCATAGTATGGGATGCAATTCCAGCCTCTTGGTCTGTCGCCCTGGACGATAATGACTGTACAGAAGATTCCACTGCGGTGACCCTTTCTCCCATCTGCAGCACTTCATCTCTGAGCCCAGAGAGCTCTGCTTTATAAGAGCTCTCCAGTCTGGATACATACTGCTCCATGTCTTCCTTTGTGGGGATATTTTTAATATGTGCACTTAATTCCCCAATGGCCCGCCATACCTGGCTGATATCCTGGTGGTTTTGTGATCCCTCCTGACTGTTGGTCTGTGGAGCACTAGTGCTCAGACTGCCCCTGCTGTGATTATCTGAGCCCGGGCAGCTGGAGAATAGAGCCTTGGTTATGTGAGGCTGCACACTCTTCTCTTTATCTTTACTGGGCTCTCTGGCTGTCACAACACTGTCTGTGCCTCCCATCCCCCTCACCTCAGCGTCTGCATGGCACTGCACTGTGTGGCCTTCCTGGACACCGGCTCCTGCAGACCCAGCATTATCTTGCTCTTTTATCTCAGATGAGGATGTCATCCCCCTCTCACTGGGGCAATCAGCACTCACTGCTCCACGGACTTCTGTTTCTTTCACTTTCACTGCAGGCTCTGCCTCCAATGCTGCTGCTGCCTCTCTGCACATAGCACGGCTGCTCCTGGTGTTTATGGACACGTCGGCCATCTTAAGTGTATCTCCTGCTGGAGCTGTCCTCACCATGTAGCGCCTGATGCTTGGAACTGGTGCTTTTGGCTGGGCTGAGGTGGGCTGGGGGTCTTCTTTCTTTTTTCTATTACCCATTCGCCCAGAATGGGCTCTGTGGTGGTACTCTGGAGTGGTGATTCACTGCACAGATGCTGGAGCTGATCAGACACACGTCCTCATCCCTCCATGGTCAGGCCACACCCTCCCCCAAATTTTTGAATGGCCTTTTCTTAACAATCCTATCAAGGCTACGGTTATCCAGGTTGTTTGTGCACCTTTTTCTACCACACTTTTTCCTTCCACTCAACTTTCCATTATGCTTAGATTCAGCACTTTGTGAACAGCCAGCTTCTTTAGCAATGACCTTTTGTGGCTTACCCTCCTTGTGGAGTGTGTCAATGACTGCATTCTGGACATCTGTCAAGACACCATTCTTCCCCATGATTGTGTAACCTACTGAACCAGACTAAGGGACTATTTTAAACGCTTAGGAAGCATTTGCAGGTATTTTGTGGTAATTATTCAAATTTTCTGAGATAATGACTTTTGGGTTTTAATTGGCTGTAAGCCATAATCAGCAACACTGACAGAAATAAACACTTGAAATAGATCACTCTATTTGTAATGACTGCATTTGTATTGAATGACTGAAATAAATTAACTTTTTGATGATATTCTAATTCATTGAGATGCATTTCTATGTGTGTGTGTGTGTGTGTGTGTGTGTGTGTATATATATACAGCAAGTATATACAGTACAGACCAAAAGTTTGGACACACCTTCTCATTCAAAGAGTTTTACTTTATTTTCATGACTCTGAAAATTGTAGATTCACTTTGAAGGCACCAAAACTATGAATTAACACATGTGGAATGAAATACTTAATAAAAAAGTGTGAAACAACTGAAAATATGTCTTATATTCTAGGCTGTTGAAAGTAGCCACCTTTTGCTTTGATTACTGCTTTGTACACTCTTGGCATTCTCTTGATGAGCTTCAAGAGATAGTAACCGGAAATGGTCTTCCAACAGTCTTGAAGGAGTTCCCAGAGATGCTTAGCATTTGTTGGCCCTTTTGCCGTCACTCTGCGGTCCAGCTCACCCCAAACCATCTTGATTGGGTTCAGGTCTGGTGACTGTGGAGGCCAGGTCATCTGACATAGCACCCCATCACTCTCCTTCTTAGTCAAATAGCCCTTACACAGCCTGGAGGTGTGTTTGGGGTAATTTTCCTGTTGAAAAATAAATGATAGTCCAACTAAACGCAAACTGGATGGAATAGCATGTCGCTGCAAGATGCTGTGGTAGCCATGCTGGTTCAGTATGCCTTCAATTTTGAATAAATCCCCAACAGTGTCACCAGCAAAGCACCCCCACACCATCACACCTCCTCCTCCATGCTTCACGGTGGGAACCAGGCATGTAGAGTCCATCCATTCACCTTTTCTGTGTCGCACAAAGACACGGTGGTTGGATCCAAACATCTCAAATTTGGATTCATCAACACAAAGCACAAATTTTCACTGGTCTAATGTCCATTCCTTGTGTTCTTTAGCCCAAACAAGTCTCTTCTGCTGGTTGCCTGTCCTTAGGAGTGTTTTCCTAGCAGCTATTTGACCATGAAGGACTGCTGCACAAAGTCTCCTCTTAACAGTTGTTCTAGAGCTGTGTCTGCTGCTAGAACTCTGTGTGGCATTGAACTGGCCTCTATTCTGAGCTGCTGTTAACCTGCGATTTCTGAGGCTGGTGACTTGGATAAACTTATCCTCCGCAGCAGAGGTGACTCTTGGTCTTCCTTTCCTGGAGCGGTCCTCATGTGAGCCAGTTCTTTTTTGTAGCATTTGATGGTTTTTGCCACAGCACTTGGTGACACTTTCAAAGTTTTCACAATTTTTTGGACTCACTGACTTTCAATTCTTAGGGAACTTTCACACTTGCGTTAATTACCTTCTGGTGCAATCCACCCTTCCGTTAACGGATTACGCTGTTTCCCGTAGACTTGTATGGATGACGGATTGTGCCAAAAGTACCTGCGTTGCTTCCGCTGCCGACGCTGCGTTACATAGTTTGTAAGGCTGAAGGAAGACCTTATGTCCATCTAGTTCAGCCTATTTTTAGTGCAGATGTTCTGCAGTGTTGAACCAGGGGAAAGTAAAAACCGACAGAGTAGGAGCCAATTTTCTTCATAGGGAAAAATATTCTTTACCGACTCCTAATCTGGGTCAACTATTTACCTGTAATATTATGTTATTCATAACCTTCTATACTGTTGCTTTCAAGGAAAGCATCCATTCTTCTCTTAAATTCATTCAGTTGATAAAGCCTTAATTTAGGTTGATGCCATTCAGTCATGCATCCCTCTTAAACTGTCTGCAGACCAAATTATGAGTCACTCGTGATAGCATGCATACCACTCTCTTTCACTCACACTAGAGACGTACTCAGATATGAATAGAAAGTAAGACTGATTTATTCCGGAAGTTGTACAAATATTTTAAACGGACTTATTGGCTAGGTGCCAAGAATACGTAACACGTCTCCTATTGGATAAAGTAGAACAGCTTATTCTGTGATATACAATTTACTGTAATGTGCTTGCTTCCTCATTTATATTAAGCAATGTCCGCATGATTCACTCATCACATGAATAGCCCAGACTGTCTGTCTGAGTCTTATGCCAAGAGATATATGTGTGGTACAGTTCAAACACCATCTTAAATCCTGTTCTTTATGGATATCTCCATATATACTATATATACTATACATAATATACTATATACTCATAATCTTGTCCATAACAATCTCCCCTTTGGAGATAGCCAAAAAGTCTTTCCTTACTTTTCCCGAGTCTATTGATCTGTCCTAATGCCGATGGTTACCTCACTCACATACGAGCTAACCCATCCCTTGTGGATGAATCTCCCCACCCAACAGACTATGCATAGGAAGCCAGATCCTGACCGTATTCTCTAGACTGTCCTCATGGCTATGTTCCGCTGACACACGTTATTCAGGAAGGGGGAACATGGCAGTGGTCCTTTAATTGGCTAATATTTATCAGGGTTGGTTTCAACCAAAGTCTCATGCTCCTCAGTCCTCAGGCGGTAATGGTGGGACATCATCAAAGGTGGGATGCACAGTCGTCTTCCGGTCCACATGCTTAGATATCATCGTCCTGGCACAAAGTATCGGGTAGAAGAGGGAAGACAGCCATCTCCTGGTCTCAGGTCCGACATCTCTTTGTAGTGGAATGCATGGATCTTCGTCCAAAAGAAAAAGAGTGATAGAAAAGAGAGGAAGAGAGAGAGAGAAAGATTGAGAAGAGAGAAAGAGAGAGAAAGATTGAGGAAAGAGAGAGAGAAAGAGAGGAAAAGAGGAGAGAGAGAAAAAGAAAAGAGAAAAATCTAGATCTGGTTGGATCTGGAGGAGAAAACTCAAAAACGTATATTAGGCAAATGTTTAGTTAAACAAACAACAAGCTTAGTTGAAGTATCTGGGGGTACTTCTAAACAGGATTTCATAGGGTCTCAACCTAGTGGTCCCTGCTGGGGTGTGTCTGACACTGAACAATTCAAGGGGAAGACTCTCATGCCCCTGCTTTCTACACTGCCCCATCCTCCCAACCTTCCCTCTATTCTGTGGCTGGTATGGGGTGTGTAGAGTCAGTTCTGTGTCTAAGGCCTGCCATATCTCTTTGGCTGGCAGTGAAAGCAGGTCACTAGCCACTTTCTATGGTCTCCGGGAGCCCACAGCTGCACCCTATCCCAGTCCTCTTCTTCTTCTGAGACTTGCTCTTGTAGGGTCAGGACAACGTTTTCTCAAGACTTTCCATCTTTCCTTTCTTCTTCACATCGGGGTCATTCAAAAAGCACAGATTGACTGACTGTTTCTTTGGTAAGTGGTCTTGGGGCTTCTTTGGATGTTCTGTCAGTGAGGGCACTTCTTACTGCTTCCCTTGACTCCTCCAATGTAGGCCTCAACCCTGCTCACCGCGACTCTGTCTGGCAATAGCAAAGCTTCCATCCGTTCTTCTATGGCCTCATGGCGGCGTACAGTTCCATTGGCAGTGATCAAGTCTCTTGTCTTCCATACAGAATAGATGCTGGCTGCCATCTTGCAGGCTTCAGCGAGAGCACATACATCTGCTTCTTCACAGACAGGCATGCGGGTAGCGACTGCTCTATCAGCACAGCGTCTTCTGCTACCAGCACCATACCCATGTGGAACCGTCTTCTTGATGCACATCTTGATCCATCCGCAAAGGGGTTAAGTCTGAGTCCAAAGGTGTATCCGTCACTGTATCGAATCCAGAGTTTCAGCTATGCCAGAGTCGACTACCTCTTCCACCAAGGTGTCAGAGGTGGGACACTCCTCCCCCCTTGGAAGAGGGAGAAGTTTAGCAGGATTAAGGACCGGACACCGGGAGTTGGTGACTTTGTCAGAGAGCAGTGATGTCATACGGGCACTGATCTTCAACTGGTGCTTTAGGTAGGTGTTCGATTTGGCTGAGTAGTGTTCAAGGGGCTGCTGTCCCTTAGATGTCCGGGGCTGCTGTCTTCCTTCATGGCAAACAGGTAGAATGACTTCTGGGCTGGAGATGACGTGATGATACTATTCAGGTGACTGTGACTGTAACTCAGGTGACTGTGAATGCAGCACATCCGTATGTGGGGTGATCTTGTAAGCTGCTAGATTCATCTCCAGACATCTTGCCACTTGAAGGAGGGTGTCTTGGTCCTTACCAGCTGTAGTTTGCATGTGGGCTCTTGGAGACCTGATACAAAGGACTATACCCAGGTTTGTAAGAAAGAGCAATGGGTGTAACTTTGGGGTCAGGAGAACACTGAAATTCTAAAAACTAAGATCCCCTAAAACCCCGGGGAAAGAGAAAAGAGCACAAGGGGGTTTGGAAACTACCAAGCAGCACCCCCTGATTACATATACACAACTAGGAAAAAGCAGTGGAGCGTATCTACTCTACCTCTCCTGTGCTGACCCTGTAACTGGAGGCCCTGCACTCTCCCTCATCCCGACGGTAGACCTGATGGTGGCCAGGGTCGGGCCTCCAGCGTATCCCTCTCTCCTGTCAGACCCTGCAAACTAAGACACAAAGGATTACTGGGTGCTGCCACCGAAAACCCTAATACATGCCAACTCCTGATGATCAATGTCCCCTTGGGACCACATGATCCTCCACCCTCTCTATCAGGGAACTCTTGTGCAAGATACCAGGCAGGATAACATACAAGTGAGAATATCTCAAACTAGGCTAAGCAGCAACTGCCATAGACAGAAAAATATTCACTGTCCACCAGGACTAATAGTGAGCAGTCTATATGGTCTACTAAACTGTATACTAGATACAGCAAAAACAAACATGCAAAAGTGAAGGGAAAAGGTTTCCACAGGACTATCAGCAATAACCTCTGCTAAGGTTCATGAGTGGGAACACAATGGGGAACAACTGCATATATGACCAAAAACGGAGTGTGTGTTTCAGGTCCCTATATCCCCCCTCTGCAGTCCCTGCTATGTCAGCAATAAACAGAGCAGTGGCTTTGGCTGCTGAAACAAAAATGGGGAACTGGGTGTCGGCTGGACTAAAATGGCGTCAAAAGATGAACTATGTAGTGTCTGAGTTAAAACGTCCACTGAAAATAATTACCGATAAGAAACAGCCGCTAAAAGAGGAACTAGGTGTTGGCCAAAAATGGCATCTGAAGAGGCCTGGGAGGGAGTGACATGTATTGTGACATCTACATTCAGGAGGTATTCAATCTGTCACTGGGAATACGGATTATATAGGGACCCCTGGGCTGACCCTGTAACTAGCGACCCTGTGCTTGCCCTCATCTCGACGGTAGACCTAATGGTGGTCAGGGCCGAGCCTCCAGTGTATCCCTATCTCCTGTCAGACCCTGATAACTATCCCCATACCATACCCCACCCAGGGCTGGGCAAAACACAGAGTGACAGAAAGCAATCTACATTTAGGACAGAAAATAATGGGGTGGGCTTACGTGGACACAGTGCTCCACAGACAGCACACAAGTCCACCCTATATATCAGCTTATATTTCTTATTTTCACAGACAGGTAAAATACACATAGTGTAGTTGCTAGATTCAGAATTACTCATCAATTCTCATCTAATCTCCCCCCTTGGGAAAATTCTCCATTTCCCTTTTCGACATACGTGTGTCACTTACAATTCATTTTCACTGAAGATGAAATAACACTTCTCTTATTATTTTTTTTTCCAATTTCAACTCTCCTACGGTGTTTCACACCAAAAACTGCGTACATTTTACATAAAAACATCTTCCAGGAAAAACTAGAGCACCAGTGTCACACGCACCCTCACTGTAAACCTGCAAACCTGGCTCCATTACTGGCCAGAAAGAATCCCCAGCTTTAATCTGGGTGAGCCCATACAAATCAGCATATGTGGCAGAGTGGGTTTTCTGGATTTGGCACATCTTCCTATAGAAAGGCCTGGGATGCAAATCAGGATCAGGGAGAGAATTCACAATATACATACACCTCTATGAGGATGCTCCATCCAATACTCAATAATTCTGATTAAGGCCAAGGTTTAGGGGTCTTCCCCAATGTATTCAATTCTAGGTAAGAATACATTGACATCCACTAAAACAAGACCAGTGAGTACGCATACAACGTTCAACTCACTGCTTAGCAGGAAAACCGTACCAGGTAACAGTCAGGGCTCTTCTACCCTCCTTTTCCTTAGCACTGCACCTGTACATAGAAACCCCCCCCTTTCAAATCTTCTATCCACAAGGACCAGGTCCAAGGCCTTATCAAACCTCAATTATTGATGACACGTCACTCATAGGTGTATATATCTCAGTGTTCCTTCACAAGGACTGCAGCCTCCTGAGGCTTCCATGTCACATATTTAGGGTGATCTTGTCTGGGACTATAGGAATAATGGTGCGATGCCATGTGTGGGCTGACGTCCTCAAATAAGGACAGCACCTGTGGTTTATCTCTACTAGGGACAGTTTTGGTGGTGGGGTGGATCATTGTTAAATCATTGTCATCTTCCTGCCCCCCCCCCCCTCGGTGGCTTCTGTTGCTCCAGCAACAAATAGGCCAGTGGCCTTGGGACTTAAGATGGCTGGAAAAGGGAACTAGATCTTTATCTTCCAAAATCCCTCGCTTATTTAACAAGACATCTTTCCATTCTTGCTCCTCTAATCTCCCTCTCTTGGCAGTGATCACTGAAGGAGCGACTTCATATTTCTTTAACATACTTTTTACCTTTTTGCTCGCTTACTAATTCTTCTGCCGTTAACTTGACAGGTGTGGACTGATTAGACCCCATATTCAAAAGGGTAAACAACCTAAACTAACACGTCAACCTGGATGTCTGGTCTGCGCCGTTATGCACCTTCTCTCTCAGACCAGAGACTATACACATCCACAGAATACACAAATTTTCTACCTCAGTCCACAAAACCACAACACAAACGGGTTGTCCTACCAGGAAGAAGTGTCACGTGGGTGATAGAAACTAGATTCACCCTCACTATATCTTACTTCAAGTACTAGTAACCTCTGTTCACACTATATACACCTTATTTGAACAAATCCGTCCAGAACATCAATAACACTGATTAAAACCAAAGTCAAGGGATTCTGCCAATGTTCCTCCTACCTAGGATCGCGGAGAACACATCAAATTCCACCAGATACAGTCAGGGCTCTTACCATAACTCTGTACTGGCCAAAACCAAAGTCAACCCCCCTATCGTCTCCTCTCTCTGGAAGACGCACCAGGATACAGTCAGGGCTCTTACCATAACTCTGTACCTGGCCTTCAGGCTTATCAACTACTGACTATCGACCGGACATGTCACACACCAGTGTATCTCGCAGTATACATACAGTTAACTTCAAAGTGCAGCTTCAGAGTTTTTTGTTTTTTTTTCCTTCACTCAAAGACAGCTCTCACTACATTATCGTGACACTTCCTCTTCTTGGCAGCCGTACGAACAAAGCACACAGAACTTCCCATTTCTCGTAACCAGCAAGTACTCCACCTGCTGCAAATAGATAGACATTTCAACAGGTAGACACAGGTAAACACAATGACATAACAATAAGGACACTATATATACCATCCAGGTGGCTCACCTGCAGATATAACCATATATATCCATATATCCAGCGTATATGACAACTTCCTCATTTTCCTCTGCAGTTAAGTCAGAGAAAAATAACATAGAACTTCTGCTTTTCTCAAAGAGCAGACAAAAACCCCAAAACCACATTACATTTATACAGACAGCTTAAGGTGAACCTGACCACCTTGGTGTGGGATCTCTTAGGACGGCTTATCTCATGCGAGATGGCGGTCATTAGGTGTCTAGACTGGGACAGCCCAACCCCCCTTCGAAATGCAAGTACGCGCAGGAGGTTTGCAAGGTGAGATTAGACAAATTTTCTCACCTGCAGCTGGAGTGCGCATCTCCATCTCCCGGTAGTTGCATTTCGAATTAAGGGGCCAGCACGGCCGTCCATCATCCAGAGCTCCGTCCTAAGGTTCGTTGGGCGCCAAATGATAAAGCCTTAATTTAGGTTGATGCCATTCAGTCATGCATCCCTCTTAAACTGTCTGCAGTCCAAATTATGAGTCACTCGTGGTAGCATGCATACCACTCTCTTTCACTCACACTAGAGACGTACTCAGATATGAATAGAAAGTAAGACTGATTTATTCCGGAAGTTGTACAAATATTTTAAACGGACTTATTAGCTAGGTGCCAAGAATACGTAACACGTCTCCTATTAGATAAAGTAGAACAGCTTATTCTGTGATATACAATTTACTGTAATGTGCTTGCTTCCTCATTTATATTAAGCAATGTCCGCATAATTCACTTATCACATGAATAGCCCAGACTGTCTGTCTGAGTCTTATGCCAAGAGATATATGTGTGGTACAGTTCAAACACCATCTTAAATCCTGTTCTTTATGGATATCTCCATATATACTCCTATATACTCATAATCTTGTTCATAACACAGTGAGTTGGCCATCACCACTTCCCCAGGAAGAGTTCCGCCAGGCGGAAGGAGCACAGCATGTAACGTTTTTTGAGCAGCGGAATCCTTGATTTTTCACTGCGCATGCTCATCTTTTTTTTTTTTTAAATCACAGAAACTTTATTTTGTCTCTCGGTGGCCGAACGTTCAGCTGAGCGCCCGGCAGCCGGCTATTGAGAGCGCTCAGCTGAGCGCCCGGCAGCCGGCTATTGAGAGCGCTCAGCTGAGCGCCCGGCAGCCGGCTATTGAGAGCGCTCAGCTGAGCGCCCGGCAGCCGGCTATTGAGAGCGCACAGCTGAGCGCCCGGCAGCCGGCTATTGAGAGCGCTCAGCTGAGCGCCCGGCAACTGGGTGATCAGCTGATCGTTCACATAAGTCTGCTGCTGGTAAAACTGTAAAGAAGAAAAAAAAATAAAAAAAATTTAAAAAAAAGCTTTCCGTTGTTTTGTACGATCCATTGCATCCCTTGTGCCATTATATGCAATGCATCCGTTGCATCCGTTACACAACGCAATGCAACGGATGCTGTTCAACGCAAGTGTGAAACTAGCCTTAAAGTAATGATGGCCACTTGTGTTTCTTTACTTAGAATTTGTATTATGGCAAGAAAAAAGCAGCTAACAGTCTATTCAGTAGGACTATCAGCTGTGTATCCAGCAGACTTCTGCACAACACAACTGATGGTCCCTACCCCATTTATAAGGCCAGAGTCACACTTGCTAGAGACTCACGCGAGTCTCGTATCACATCACCCGGCATGGCCGCACACTCTCCTGACAGGAGCGGGTCGGCTGTATGTATTTCTATGCAGCTGAGACATTCCTGTCCGGAGAGTGTGCGGCCATGCCGGGTGATGCGCTGTAAGACTCGCGCGAGTCTCTTGCAAGTGTGACTCCGGCCTTAGTCAAGAATTCCCACTTATTAAACCTGACAAGGCACACCTGTGAAGTGAAAACCATTTCCAGTGACTACCTCTTGAAGCTCATCAAGAGAATGCCAAGAGTGCAAAGCAGTAATCAAAGGAAAAGGTGGCTACTTTGAAGAACCTAGAATATAAGACATATTTTCAGTTGTTTCACACTTTTTTTGTTAAGTATTTCATTCCACATGTGTTAATTCATAGTTTTGATGCATTCAATGTGAATCTAGCTAGCGCTAGCAATGTCGCTGGTGAAAGCACTAGCCCCCGGTGGCTGTGCGTCATGGGCAAATCACTGCCCGTGGAGCACAACATCGCTAGGACCCATCACACATACTTACCTGCCTAGCGACGCCGCGCTGGCCGGTGAACCGCCTCCTTTCCAAGGGGGCGGTTCGTTCGGTGTCACAGCGGCATCACTAAGCAGCCGCCCAATAGAAGCGGAGGGGCGGAGATGATCGTGCCGAACATCCCGCCCACCTCCTTACTTCCTCATTGCGGGCAGCCGCAGGTACGGTGATGTTCCTAGTTCCTGCGGTGTCACACATAGCAATGTGTGCTGCCGCAGGAACGACGAACAACCTGCATCCTGCAACAGCAACGATATTCGGGAAAGGAACGATGTGTCAACGATTAATGATTAGGTAAGTAATTTTGATCGTTAACGGTCATTCCTGAGTTTCACACACAACAACGTCGCTAACAAGGCCGGATGTGCGTCACGAATTCCATGACCCCAACGACATCTCGTTAGCGATGTCGTTGCGTGTAAAGCCCGCTTTAGTGCTTTACCTCTGTTGGTGAGACTTAAATTCTTGGGGATTAATTTGTATTTGAATATTGCGGCATATGAATTTTAACGGGACAGCAGATTTATTTACTGGGATAGTAGACTATAACCCAGTGTTTGTATATTGTTGCATAAGAATTATTTGGGATAATGGAATTATCTATTTAATATATATATTGTGGTTTCAATAATAACCTAGTGGTGGATCATTTTGTGTTGCCCTTGTCCTTTTTTGTATTTCTTATTTGGGCTCTTTATGATGGGTGAACACATGAGATAATATGCTTAATATGTGGATGAATTTTATATTAGAATTGAGTGACAGTGATTATTAGCTATGATATCTTTTTGATTATAGGCTTGGTAATATCTAAGTAACATTTCTTCTGTGCCCTTATATATGGGCTTGTTGTTTATGCATGGTATAGTTGAGAGCAGTTATTTGATCCAGCAGTGCAATATTGCCTGGATCCATATATTATTTTAAGGGTACGCTCACAAGAGCGTGAAAATTGGACGAGTGCAATCCGAGAAAATGTCGCATTGCACTCGGACCTATGTTAGTAAATGAGGGAGAGCAGTTGGTCAGCTTTTCTCGCATCCAGATTCTGGATGCGAGAAAAGCGGCACCATGCTGCGATTGTCTGCTAGAGCCATATCCCTTGCACCCATTCAAGTGAAAGGGTGCGAGAGATACATCGGACTGCACTCGGATGTTATCCCAGTGCAGTGCGATATACGCACAGGCTAACAATTGAGTAGATGGGGGGATTTAACCCCTCCCTCTCCTCCACAGGTCCCATCCTCAGCTTCACAGCTGTGACCTGATTGCAGGATCGGGTCACAGTCGCATGACCCTCGGCTGACGCTCGCAGCAGAGCCTGAGCCGGGAGTCATTAATAGGAATGGGCGAACCCGAACTGTAAAGTTCGGTGTCTGTACCGAACATGTGGTGTTCATGCACACGAACACGAGCTTTCGGGGACGTTCGTGTTACAGTTCGTGTAACCGTTCGGATCCAGGGGCTGAAAAAAAAGCACATTATTAAAAAACACATTCTGATCATACTTACAGGTCCCGCAACGCATCTTGCAGACTCTGCCTCCCAGCACTTCTGCTAACGCGTCCGTCCAATCATTGCTGTTCCCCCTGGTAAGCAGATCTGGCTAAAAGGACCTGCCATGACGTCATACCCATGTGACCAGTCACGTGTGAATGTTGCATTACCTCATTGACTACAGACTGGTCACGTGAGTATGACGTCATCACAGGTCCTGGCGCCCTGTGATGCGAGTGTCATGGCATCACAGCACACAATCTACCGACGGCAGCGGCTTATCAGCTGCATGTATGTCCACAGCTGAGGCGCTGCTGTCGGGAGAGTGGGGTGATGCACTGCGAGACGCAAGTGCAATCATCCCTTCACTATCAGCCTGCTGCATCGCTCTGACCAGAACGATGCAGCAGGCTGACATGGCTCTCTGTGCTTCTCATTGTGCATAGACTGTCTATGCACAAGATGAAGCAGAGTTGACTTTGTTCTTTGCTTTTCACTGTGCATAGACTGTCTGTGCACAAGATGAAGCAGAGTTGACATTGCGCTTTGCTACACTGTGTATAGACACTGTCTGTGCACAGTGATGAAGCTGACATTGCTGTCCCTGTGGATAACATTGGACTAAGGATTTTTTTTATAATAAAGGTGGAGTCTCTAAATGTTTTTTGTTTTATTTCTAATAAAAAAAAATCTCTGCGTTGTGTTTTTTTTACTATTTCCTATAAATTCATGGTGGCGATGTCTAATTTGGCGTGACACCATGCATTTCGGGCTTAGTACCATCTGAGAATACAAAGCTGGTATTAACCCCTTTATTACCCAGCATGCCACCACCATCAGGGCCGCTGGCGAGCCGGGTAAAGCGCCTGAAAATGGCGCTAAGAAACAATGCGCCATTTCCAGGGGCGGCTGCGGGCTGAATAGAATTCCAGCCTCCTGCTGCCTGCCTTTACCTGACTGGCGATCAAAATACAGCGAGAGCCCACGCATTTTTTTTTTACTTATTTTTTTAAATAAAAAAAATTAATGGGCTTCCCTGTATTTTGATTGCCAGCCAAAGTAACGCCAGGCAGATGAAGTTGCAACCCGTAGTGGTCTGCTTTAGCTGCACTGAGAATCAAAAATATCATGGAGCGCTACGTCATTTTAATGATTTATTTTTACAGTACTGTGATGTCAGGCAATCAGGGAAATACAGGCAAGCCCATTTACACGAAATACAATACAGGGAAGCCCATTTTTATTTTTTTTTAGTTATTTATATAAATAATTTAAAAAAAAAATATGTGGGATCCCGCTGCATTTTTTGTATTGCTAGTGTGCTGCCCCCATGCCAGGAGCCGTGCTGCTTGGATCCGGATCTGCGGTATGGCTCGAGGGACTCTACCAGACCCGGGGGTCACGCGGACACGTCGAATAAAAAAGGGGGACGTATTTGTATGGGGGTTGTTAAAACTGTCTGTGACACCACCCACGGTGTGTGGTGAGATGTAGCACCACCGCTGTGGTTGTGGAGCTCCCAGGGGTGATGGGCTGGCAGCTGGATGTTAACCCCTCCGTGGGCAGGGATGGATGCCCCGGGGCGCAGTGCCTCTGTGCAGCGGATGATAACGGCAGGGACCGGCGCACCTGGTCAGGCTGGGAAAGTTACTCGCTGTTGAATCAATTAAACAAGTCTTTTGGTAAACCAAGGTGATGGTGGCCGGCTGCCGCAGACGGGTGTATCTGGTCCCACACCCGAGCTGATGGTCACTGCCCCTTTCCTCTGCACTTTGTGTTCTCTTATGTAGACTTCCCGGTGTGTAACGCAGGAGTCCACTCCCGATCCTCTGGTTGGGAGCCGTGCCCATCATACACTGACCTGTGGGATCTACCTGGCCCTGGCAGATGCCCTATCCCTCTCTGTGGGTGGTTTTCTACTTTTCGGGACTTAGGTTGGGACAGGACCTGGAATCCTGCCTTTAATCGGTTAATTAGCTAGGCCGTCGGTGCCGGTCCTGGCTTGAGGGTCTGAGTACCCCCTTGTGTGCATCGTTTCTGGGTCGGTTCTCCGGTGTCTGTATCGGCGGGCTACAATCCTGCCCCGGTTCACCTCGGATCTGCCGAGCCATCTTCCCGTCTCCTGCTGGCGGTGACCACCATCTGCCACCTAGCCAATGTGTCAGGGCTCCGACCCTGACACCTGTCAGCTTCTCCTTCTTACTCCTCTCAACTTGAACCTCAAAACTCATCTGCTGTTTTCCCTCCCCAGGCTCTCCAGACCCCTAGGTGGGTGGTTCCTTTCTGCCTGGTCCCGCCCACTGGTGTGTCTGTCCTTCCCTGAGGGGGTGACTAGGGTTTCAGGTCGTCTGCTTTAACCCTGTGTGGGAGCGGTGTTGTGTGGGGTCTAAACTGTGTGACTACCTGGTTCTGCCAGGGCATCACACTAGTTAAGGGTAATCCAAGCAGCTACTGGCTGCTAACCCCCACTGCTTGGTGTTACCTTCACTGGCAATGGAAAATCCAGGGAAGCATTTATTTTTTAGGGTTTTTTTGCCAAAAAACTAAAAAAAAAAAATGACATGGGCTTCGCCATATTTTTGTATGCTAGCCAGGTACAGCAGGCAGGTATGGGCTGCCCCCAACCCCCATCTGCCTAATTGTACCCGGCTGGGAACTAAAAGTATAGGGAAGCCCTTTTTTTTAATTATTTCATGAATTTCATGAAATAATTAAAAAAAAAAAAAACGATATGGGCTTCGCCGCATTTTTTGTTTCCAGCCAGGTACAACTAAGCAGCTGGGGATTGGAATCCGTAGCGCAGGTAGGCCCAAGCTTTATGGGCCCCTCCGCTGTGAATTGCAGTCCGCAGCCGCCCCAGAAAAAGGCGCTTTCATAGAAGCGCCATCTTCTGGCCCTGTATTCAACTCTTCCATCGGTCCTGATGCCGGGTAGCTCGCTGGGTAATAAGGGGTTAATACTCGCTTTGTTTTACTAGCTAGTATCCTAGTATTAAGCCAGAGATTTTTAACGTCAGGCAAGTTTGACCCGGCCATTAAGCATCTCCAATAAATGGTTAAAAAAGACACTACACAGAGAAAAAATACTTTAACAGAAATAAATACACAGACACACTTAGAGACTCCATGTTTATTACTCCCTCTCACCCCTCGATGATCCTGGCCTTCTGTCTTTTTTCTCCTTCAACCCATGTAGCTCTGCTACATCAGACAGCACAGGGGAGGAAGACGCTCCTCCTCCCACGTGCAGTCTAATCACTCAATGAGTGAGCAGAGGCTGCGAGTTGGTAAGCGGTGATGTCATCACTGCCACTGTTGCCATAGTAACCTGACAGGCGGGTTACTATAGCAACGGTGATCTCCGATCACCTGACTCCCGACGTCGCTATTCACCGGCTGTGGCAGCCAGTCTCTGCATGTGGGCTGACTCTGTAAAGAGCGCCGACATGCAGGGACGGGGAGCCGACCATGTGCCAGAGCATCTTGCCGGTACACGGAGATGTTCGAACGAGCATCGCGTACCGGAGAGATGCACTGACAGGACCTAGCATGACGTCATAGTCATGTGACCAGTCTGTAGCCAATGAGTTAATACACACGTGACTGGTCCCATGCTATGATGTCACAGAAGGTCCTATCATCAGTGCTGGTTACCGGGAGGGCACAGCGATGATCGGAAGGAGAAGCGGCGGGAGGCAGAGTCTGCAGGACGCGTCACAGGACCTGTAAGTATAATGACAATGTTTATTATTAACAGTGTTCTTTATTTTACAGCCCCCCCCCCCCCGCCCCAACACATAATTGTAAAGTCCAAGTTCAGTGTTCGGAGGCAAGTTCGCGTTATATCAGAACCTGAACGCGAACTTTACAAAACGTTCGGGCGAGTCTCCCGAACACCGAACGTCGGGGGGTTCGCCCATAGCTAGTCATTAGCATATCAAGAAACAAATGGGGACGGCACCACCTTAAATAAATAGATTATGGAAGTGTGCTCCAACCCATAATTAGAACATAGAACACAACACAAGGGAAAGAGTGGGCACAACTACACCAAACATGTACTGGAAAATCCAGAATAATGGAATGAAGCAAGAGGAGTCCCTTGTTGCATGCAAAAAGTGTGAAAAGGTTTATTAATAACACAGAGAAATATTATTAAGAACACTTAAAACTGGGAAAGATCAAAGGGGTGATCCACCCATGAACAGTTTAGCACATCACCACTGAAACCTCATGGAATAATACAGATGGAATAAATCACATAGGCTCAAAAATAACAGTACCAGAGGACAGTATACAGCAATACATAGTCACCAAATGTAGGACTAACATAAATATGGTACAGATCAGAGAGAGCCAATACAATACCAGATGAGTAAATAGTGAGAGAGGAAGTGTGGGTGCGCCTGCCCCACGCGTTACGCCACCATGTGTGGCTTCACCATGTGTGGCTGTGTGGGGTAAACCCCTGATGAAGCCACACATGGTGGCGTAACGCGTGGGGCAGGCGCATCCACACTTCCTCTCTCACTATTTACTCATCTGGTATTGTATTGGCTCTCTCTGATCTGTACCATATTTATTTTAGTCCTACATTTGGTGACTATGTATTGCTGTATACGGTCCTCTGGTACTGTTATTTTTGAGCCTATGTGATTTATTCCATCTGTATTATTCCATGAGGTTTCAGTGGTGATGTGCTAAACTGTTCATGGGTGGATCACCACTTTGATCTTTCCCAGTTTTAAGTGTTCTTAATAATATTTCTCTGTGTTATTAATAAACCTTTTCACACTTTTTGCATGCAACAAGGGACTCCTCTTGCTTCATTCCATTATTCTGGATTTTCCAGTACATGTTTGGTGTAGTTGTGCCCACTCTTTCCCTTGTGTTGTGTTCTATAGTCATTAGCATATCACGTCCGATGCTCTTGCATCGGATGCCATATGCTAGTGTGAATTCAGCCTAAGTAAATTAATTACGGTAATATTCTGTCCTCATAAATTTGATTTTTTTTTTCCTTTAACTATATTATTTCGAGCATGGCTGTAACTGGGTCGTACATGGAATAGGACTTTTTCAGGATCATATCGCTGCTATTAGGGTGCCAACCTTCATGGCCAGCAAGGGCTATTAGGCCAGAAGACAGACAAGACATAACAACATCTGGTTATCCATATGGTGTATATATATATATATATATATATATATATATATATATATATATATACATCCCTTCCTGTTTCTATTGCTTTTTCCCAAAAATTCTCGTGACATATTTGCATACTAGAAACATATATATTATATTACTCTGTCTACACTCCATTCTTCACACTTGGTGCTTTTTACTGAATATCTAATACTAATACAGAATCATTGTTTTAGTGGGGTTTTGGGGTTTGGTTTGTCTTAGTTTTTGTTATATGGCAAAAACTGACAGCACTATTTTTGTATATAATTTATACTGCATTATTTCTGTATACATTAAACAAAATATAGCAGCATTATTCTTGTACACAGTATATATGATTTCTGTGTGTGAAGTATGCAGCAATGTTATCCATTTCTACTAATGATATTCAAAATCTTCGTATAACTGTATTGTTAATATGCTTTATTGTTTATATACTGTATATTTATTTCATTTCTAGCTAAATTTATAGGTCTATGTTATACACACAGTAAAATCTAGCTAAATGCTGTTGAGAATAAAGCATACCCGATCTAATCTTAATTGTTCAAGGTCATGCTTATGACTATTAAGGTCATAAAAATTTCATTTGATTCACATGGTAGATGAGCTCTGCATGCATATATTGCTTAAGGACTTGTTAGACCACTTATCTTACCCTAGGAAATTAAGTGATATACATTCATCTCAAAGTAGTCAGGGTCCTACAGCTCAGATATGCATGACATTATTGACAATGACCAATATTAAGGAGATATCTGTTTTGAAGGAAAAAAAAGGCTTTGAATTTTACATAGAACTGTGTGCTGTTGCCTACACTTTTACACGAATTATGGACTCAACAGTGCTCATTAGAACCTACAGTAGTTTAGAAATGTTTCTGTATGCAATGCCATCAGAATGTTTTGCAACAATAAGGCCCAGTGCCCACACTGTGTAGTTTTGATGCGTTTTTTCAGAAAGCTGCAGCAAAATCTGCATGTCCACTGTGAAGCCAGCGAACTCTATGAGAATTCAGAAGTGCTGTGCGCACATTGCTTGTTTTTCCCCTTACATGTTTGGTTCATATTTGGTGCAGAAAAAAAGAAATCTAGACCAAATACGCAAGGGAAAAATACTCAACATGGGCACTGCACTTCTGAATTCTCATAGACTTTGCTAGCTTCACAATGAACATGCAGATATTGCTGCAAATTTCTGAATATCTGCGTCAAAATCTGCGTCAAAATCCACAGCATGGGCACAGGGGCTAAGGTTGTGAAGTTCTTGAGACAGCTCACTGGTTTTACCCATCATGAGATGTTTCTTGTGTGTCACCTTGGTAATGAGACACCTTTTTATAGGCCAAAAGTTAAACGAGCTATTATTTTTCACTAAGCAGCAAGATTGCTTTATAAATGAAAGCTGGTGTTATGACTTTCCATGGCTTTTTGCAAGTGTTTTCCTGAATTATCTTCTGCTTCAAAAATGATGCAAAAACGCTGGTGTCTAAAAAAAAGCTGTGTGCACACACCATTATATTGCTTGATTATTGAGAAATAAGCATTCCCACAAACACTCGTTGACAATAATCATCCAGTATAAATGCACCCTCACTCTCACATAAATATCCTTAAGGCCTCTTTCACACGTCCGTGAAAAACCATGCAAAGGTGCGTTTTGCCCTCCGTGAGCCGTGTTTATGGCACACGTGTGTTCTCCGTGTGTTATCCGCGATAATACACGGAGAACGGGAACTTTCGACTCACCTGTCCCTGGCTTTGCTGTCCGTGGTGCTGTTCTTCGGTCTCTGGTCCTGCCGACTCCCCGCTGCTGCAGCTTCCGGCCTCAGTGAAGTGAATATGCAATGAGCATAATGAGCGGCGGTCGGAAGCAACAGACAGCAGCGGCAGAGACAGCAGTGCTGGAGAAGGTGAGTAAAGTTTTTTTTATTATTCCCTCAGACACGTGTGTGGTCCATTTGCATTCCATGTGACTCCCGTGATGCCGGAGAAAAACGGACATGTCTACGTGTGGAGCATACGTACACACGGTCCATGGCAGAATATGCATGTGAGCGCAGACCCATTGATTTAAATGGGTCTATGTGTGCCCGTGTCTCCGGTACGTGAGGAAACAGATCAAACACGTACCGGAGACACGGACGTGTGAAAGAAGACTAAAGAAGTTATTTCCAGTTTTATCATTGTTTTCACCAATGCAAGGTCTATTCCGGACATTAGATTTTTGTGTACGAGTGATATCCATGGTTTTCGTGGATAACACTTGTATATGTGATAGTCCATTCAAATGTACATGATTTTTTGCAGATCATGCGGTCTGCGGAAAATGGTGGAGACATGTACAATTTTGATTCAACAGTCAGATCAAAATCGGCAATGCAAGTCTATGGGTCTATGGAAAAATCTGACCACACTTGGATGACTTCTGATGACAATTGTCATGCCTTGTCAGAATGAAGGCGATGGAGCATCTTTTGGGTTTTTCTGCACATACAAGAAATACTGATGACACTTGGACCACCCTCTGATCAATGTCTGATAAGAGTCTGATTAAAAAAAATCAGTCTATTTTTCTCATACATGAAAAAATCAGATGTCTGAATGAGGCCTCAGATTGCTATATGTCACGCTCCCCGGGTCCCCTGCTCCGCTCCCCGGCTCACCTGCCACGCTCCCCGCTCTCCAGACTCCATTGCCCGCGCTTCCCAGGCCTCCTGGTCCCCGCTCCCGGCGCCCGTCGGCTTCCCAGCCCCAGCCCGGCTCTGCTGCTTCCTCCTCTCAGCTCCCTGCTCTGGCTTCTGGCACCCGGGCCGCGCGCATGCGCATTAGGGCGCGCGCGCGGTCACTGACCCTTTCTTAAAGGGCCAGCGTCCACTGACAGGAAATAAAGCACACAGGTACAGGGTATAAAGGGGATTAGTGTCCAAGTGGGCGGGGCCTGTTCTTCGTGTTTCCCAAGCTAGGAGTCAGGTCTCCTTGTGTTCCTGTGAGATACTTACCTCTCTCTCTTCTAGAGCCGATCCTGCCTTGCCATCCGGTCCTGCCGAATCCCGAACCCCGTACGCTGCCTATCTGCCATCCTGACAGTCCGTACCATCTCTGATCCCTGCGGTGACCCGTCATCTCGCTCCAACGGTTCTGGACCCCGCCTGACATCATCCCGGCTTCCGAACCTGAGCTCCGTCACCCGGACTACCATCAATGACTCCGTGGTCCCAGGGACTTCTCCATTGTGCTCTTGTGCCCGGACTGTCCTGCTACCTATAGTGCTCCGGCTACCGGACCCCTTGCAATCATCGGGGAGTTCGGCCCAGTGGATCCACCTCCTGGGTTTGCCCGTCCACCTGGCCCTAACACTATATCAAAGAAAAAAAGAAAAAACTTATGGCTCTTAGAATAAAGGTGAATTAAATACAAAATGGCAAAAATGAAAAATTGCCTTGTCCTTAAATGGAATCTGTTACCAGGTTTTTGCTCCACCATCTGAGAGCAGCATGATGTAGAGACAGAGACCCTGATTCCAGCAATGTGTCACTTACTGAGCTGTTTGCAGTCATTTTGATACAATCAATGTTTTCTATGCTGCAGATCTATCAGTTTTACAGAGCTGATGAATATGCTGGACTACCTGGCAGCACTCCAAGTAGTTCTCTAATAATAATCTATTCCTGATTAAACATTGATTTTATCAAACCTACACTAACTACACTACACTGCAGCCCAGTAAGTAAAACATTTCTGGAATCAGGATCTCTATCCCTATGTTATGCTGCTCTCAGATTAGGTAGCAAAAACCTGCTGACAGATTCCCTTTAAAGGGTACCAACCACCATAATTTGCACATATAAAGCAAAGGCAGTGCCATACTGGCGCTAGGATGGTGAATAAAATCATATCTTCACTTTCCAGATTGGATTTCATTGCAGTAAAACACTTTATCAAAGTGATAAATCAGTGCAGCAGTAGATTGGCATGTGCTTCCAGGGGGGACTATGTGGATTGGGTCTTCCTTTATTATTTCTCCCCTGTGTGGTGTCATGTCAGCGCCAGTGTGGCACCGCCTTTATTTTTATATCTGCAAATCCTGGTGGTTGGTTCCCTTAAGGGGTATAAAGTTGAACAACACTTTTTCCAGTTGGCCAGTTAGTGCTCATTGCCTCATTTTCTGTCCTATGAAGAGTATGCTGGATTAACCCCTGCACTTTCCATTTTTTTTTGCCATTCTTCTTCCAACAGACGTAACTTTTTTATTTTTTGTCAATATGGTCATGTGAGGGCTTGGTTTTTTGTGAAACGAGCTGTACTTTTAAATGAAACTATAAGTTTTACCATATAGTGTACTGGAAAAGGGCAAAAAAATTCCAAATGCGAAAAAATTGCAAAAAAAGTGCAATAGCACTATTGTTTTTGATATATTTTATTCACTGTTTTCACTATATGGTAAAACTGATATGTCAGTGTGATGCCTGAGGTTGTTTTGAGTTCATAGACTCCAAACACGTGTAGGTTTAGTTTTATCTATGGGGTTAAAAAAAAATCAGAAGTTTTTCTGAAAACGTGGCGTGCGTTTTATGCCATATTCTGTGACCCGTAGTGTTCTCAATGTTCGGGATCTATGGCTCAGTGATGGCTTATTTTTTGCATCTCAAGCTGATGTTTTTAATAATACCATTTTTGCACAGAGGCTATGTTTTGATCGCCTGTTATTGCATTTAGCACAAAATTTGTGGCGACCAAAAAACGTAATTTTGGTGTTTGGAAGTTTTTTGCAGCCTTGCCATTTACCGATCAGATTAATTGATTTTATATTTTGATAGATCGGGCATTTCGGAAAGCGGCGATACCAAATATGCTCTCCATACCCCTAGGTGGGTGGTTCCTTTCTGCCTGGTCCCGCCCACTGGTGTGTCTGTCCTTCCCTGAGGGGGTGACTAGGGTTTCAGGTCGTCTGCTTTAACCCTGTGTGGGAGCGGTGTTGTATGGGGTCTAAACTGTGTGACTACCTGGTTCTGCCAGGGCATCACACTAGTTAAGGGTAATCCAAGCAGCTACTGGCTGCTAACCCCCACTGCTTGGTGTTACCTTCACTGGCAATGGAAAATCCAGGGAAGCATTTATTTTTTAGCTAAAAAAAAAAAGACATGGGCTTCGCCATATTTTTGTATGCTAGCCAGGTACAGCAGGCAGGTATGGGCTGCCCCCAACCCCCATCTGCCTAATTGTACCCGGCTGGGAACTAAAAGTATAGGGAAGCCCTTTTTTTAATTATTTCATGAATTTCATGAAATAATTAAAAAAAAACGACATGGGCTTCGCCGCATTTTTTGTTTCCAGCCAGGTACAACTAAGCAGCTGGGGATTGGAATCCATAGCGCAGGTAGGCCCAAGCTTTATGGGCCCCTCCGCTGTGAATTGCAGTCCGCAGCTGCCCCAGAAAAAGGCGCTTTCATAGAAGCGCCATCTTCTGGCGCTGTATTCAACTCTTCCATCGGTCCTGATGCTGGGTAGCTCGCTGGGTAATAAGGGGTTAATACTAGCTTTGTTTTACTAGCTAGTATCCTAGTATTAAGCCATAGATTTTTAACGTCAGGCAAGTTTTACCCGGCCATTAAGCATCTCCAATAAATGGTTAAAAAAAAGACACCACACAGAGAAAAAATACTTTAACAGAAATAAATACACAAACACACTTAGAGACTCCATGTTTATTACTCCCTCTCACCCCTCGATGATCCTGGCCTTCTGTCTTTTTTCTCCTTCAACCCATGCAGCTCTGCTACATCAGACAGCACAGGGGAGGAAGACGCTCCTCCTTCCACGTGCCGTCTAATCACTCAATGAGTGAGCAGAGGCTGCGAGTTGGTAAGCAGTGATGTCATCGCTGTCACTGTTGCCATAGTAACCTGACAGGCGGGTTACTATAGCAACGGGGATCTCCGATCACCTGACTCCCGACGTCGCTATTCACCGGCTGTGGCAGCCAGTCCCTGCATGTGGGCTGACTCTGTAAAGAGCGCCGACATGCAGGGACGGGAAGCCGACCATGTGCCAGAGCATCTCACTGGTACACGGAGATGTTCGAACGAGCACCGCGTACCGGAGAGATGCACTGACAGGACCTAGCATGACGTCATAGTCATGTGACCAGTCTGTAGCCAATGAGTTAATACACACGTGACTGGTCACATGCTATGATGTCCCAGAAGGTCCTATCATCAGTGCTGGTTACGGGAGGGCACAGCGATGATCGGAAGGAGAAGCAGCGGGAGGCAGAGTCTGCAGGACGCGTCACAGGACCTGTAAGTATAATGACAATGTTTATTATTAACTGTGTTCTTTATTTTACAGCCCCCCCGCCGCAACACATAATTGTAAAGTCCAAGTTCAGTGTTCGGAGGCACGTTCGCGTTATATCAGAACCTGAACGCGAACTTTACAAAATGTTTGGGCGAGTCTCTCGAACCCCGAACGTCGGGGGCTTCGCCCATAGCTAGTCATTAGCATATCACGTCCGATGCTCCCGCATCGGATGCCATACGCTAGTGTGACTTCAGCCTAAGTAAATTAATTAATATTCTGTCCTCATAAATTTGTTTTTTTTTTTCCTTTAACTATATTATTTCGAGCATGGCTGTAACTGGGTCGTACATGGAATAGGACTTTTTCAGGATCATATCGCTGCTATTAGGGTGCCAACCTTCATGGCCAGCAAGGGCTATTAGGCCAGAAGACAGACAAGACATAACAACATCTGGTTATCCATATGGTGTATATATATATATATATATATATATATATATATATATATACATCCCTTCCTGTTTCTATTGCTTTTTCCCAAAAATTCTCATGACATATTTGCATGCTAGAAACATATATATTATATTACTCTGTCTACACTCCATTCTTCACACTTGGTGCTTTTTACTGAATATCTAATACTAATACAGAATCATTGTTTTAGTGGGGTTTTGGGGTTTGGTTTGTCTTAGTTTTTGTAAGGGCTCCGCCACACATCCGTGAAAACCACGTCCGTGTAAAACGGGCCGTTTTTCGGGTCCGTTTTCCGTTTTTTATGTCCGTTTTTATGGTATGTGTGGCCTGCGTGTGTATCCCGTATGCTAGCCGTATGTGCGTGTGGAATGTCCGTGTGTGCGTGAGTGAAATAACTGACATGTGTATGTGTTGTCCGTGTGAAATGTACGTGTGTGATGCAAAATGTCGTTACTACATGTCGGAAGACAGAGTAGCGGGATGAGAATGAACTCGGGTGAACTTCACCCGACTTCATTGTCATGCCGCGGCTCTGTCTTTGTGCCGTGTACTGATTAGCGGTCACCTGTGAAGGATTCACCGGTGACCACTAATCCCCCGAGTGACTGAAGTGTCCCCCCCTCTCTCATACTCACCGATCCCCGATCACCGGCGCTGCACGGCGTTCACACTGCTCCGGCGGCTTTTTCTAATTTGAAAAAGCCGGCCGCCCATTAATCAATCTCGTATTCCCTGCTTTACCCGCCCACCGGCGGCTGTGATTGGTTGCAGTGAGACACGCCCACCACGCTGAGTGACAGGTGTCACACTGCACCCAATCACAGCAGCCGGTGGGCGTGTCTATACTGTGCAGTAAAATAAATAAATAAATAATTAAAAAAACCGGCGTGCGGTCCCCCCCCATTTTAATACCAGCCAGATAAAGCCATACGGCTGAAGGCTGGTATTCTCAGGATGGGGAGCTCCACGTTAGGGGGGGCCCCCCACCCTAACAATATCAGTCAGCAGCCGCCCAGAATTGCCACATACATTATATGCGACAGTTCTGGGGCTGTACCCGGCTCTTCCCGATTTACCCTGGTGCGTTGGCAAATCGGGGTAATAAGGAGTTATTGGCAGCCCGTAGCTGCCAATAAGTCCTAGATTAATCATGTCAGGCGTCTATGAGACACCTTCCATGATTAATCTGTAAGTTACAGTAAAAAAACACACACACCCGAAAAAATCCTTTATTAGAAATAAAAAACACAAACACATTCCCTCATTACCAATTTATTACCCACAACAAAGCCCTCCTTGTCCGGCGTAATCCACGGTCCTCCAGCGTCGCGTCCAGCTCTGCTGCATGCAGGTGACAGGAGCTGCAGAATACACCGCCGCTCCGGTCACCTCCACGCAGCTAATGAGATGAGTAGCGCGATCAGCAGCTGTCAGTCTGGTAACTCGCGGTCACCGCTGGATCCAGCGGTGGCCGCGGGTAACCTCAGTGACAGCAGCTGATCGCGCTACTCATCTCATTAGCTGCGTGGAGGTGACCGGAGCGGCGGTGTCTTCTGCAGCTCCTGTCACCTCCATGCAGCAGAGCTGGACGCGACGCTGGAGGACCGTGGAGTACGCCGGACATGGAGGGTTTGTCGGGGTTAATAAATTGGTAATGAGGGAATGTGTTTGTGTTTTTTATTTCTAATAAAGGATTTTTCGGGTGTGTGTGTTTTTTTACTGTAACTTACAGATTAATCATGGAAGGTGTCTCATAGACGCCTGACATGATTAATCTAGGACTTATTGGCAGCTATGGGCTGCCAATAACTCCTTATTACCCCGATTTGCCAACGCACCAGGGTAAATCGGGAAGAGCCGGGTACTGTCCCAGAACTGTCGCATATAATGTATGCGGCAATTCTGGGCGGCTGCTGACTGATATTGTTAGGGTGGGGGGCCCCCCATAACGTGGAGCTCCCCATCCTGAGAATACCAGCCTTCAGCCGTATGGCTTTATCTGGCTGGTATTAAAATGGGGGGGGACCGCACGCCGGTTTTTTTAATTATTTATTTATTTATTTTACTGCACAGTATAGGCACGCCCACCGGCTGCTGTGATTGGGTGCAGTGTGACACCTGTCACTCAGCGTGGTGGGCGTGTCTCACTGCAACCAATCACAGCCGCCGGTGGGCGGGTAGAGCAGGGAATACGAGATTGATTAATGGGCGGCCGGCTTTTTCAAAAGAGGAAAAGCCGCCGGAGTTTTTATAACAGCCGTTCAGCGCCGCGCTGGAGATCGGGGAATGGTAAGTATGAGAGAGGGGGGAACTGACCGACAGACAGCTAGAGGGACAGACAGACATAGAGACCGACCGACGGACTGAGGGAGAGAACGAAACATAAAAAGAAAAAAGACTGACATGACATGAAAAAAGCACAAAACATACAGGGAACAAACAGAGATGCGTCCATGTCACTCGGACGTGCGCACAGACCCATTGACTTTCATTGGGTCCATGCTGCGTGTTGCGTGAATAAAACGGACATGCTGGCGTGAGACACGGCCCACAAAACGCATCACGGAGACGGACAAACGGACATAACCAAAAACGCAAGTGTAACCGCTGAGATATAGTAACATTGGTGCACGTTTGGCCGTGTCTCCAGTATACACGGAAACGGACCAAACACGCACGTTTTTCACGGATGTGTGGCGGAAGCCTTATATGGCAAAAACTGACAGCACTGTTTTTGTATATAATATATACTGCATTATTTCTGTATACATTAAACAAAATATAGCAGCATTATTCTTGTACACAGTATATATGATTTCTGTGTGTGAAGTATGCAGCAATGTTATCCATTTCTACTAATGATATTCAAAATCTTCGTATAACTGTATTGTTGTTAATATGCTTTATTGTTTATATACTGTATATTTATTTCATTTCTAGCTAAATTTATAGGTCTATGTTATACACACAGTAAAATCTAGCTAAATGCTGTTGAGAATAAAGCATACCCGATCTAATCTTAACTGTTCAAGGTCATGCTTATGACTATTAAGGTCATAAAAATTTCATTTGATTCACATGGTAGATGAGCTCTGCATGCATATATTGCTTAAGGACTTGTTAGACCACTTATCTTACCCTAGGAAATTAAGTGATATACATTCATCTCAAAGTAGTCAGGGTCCTACAGCTCAGATATGCATGACATTATTGACAATGACCAATATTAAGGAGATATCTGTTTTGAAGGAAAAAAAAGGCTTTGAATTTTACATAGAACTGTGTGCTGTTGCCTACACTTTTACACGAATTATGGACTCAACAGTGCTCATTAGAACCTACAGTAGTTTAGAAATGTTTCTGTATGCAATGCCATCAGAATGTTTTGCAACAATAAGGCCCAGTGCCCACGCTGTGTAGTTTTGATGCATTTTTTCAGAAAGCTGCAGCAAAATCTGCATGTCCACTGTGAAGCCAGCGAACTCTATGAGAATTCAGAAGTGCTGTGCGCACATTGCTTGTTTTTCCCCTTACATGTTTGGTTCATATTTGGTGCAGAAAAAAAGAAATCTAGACCAAATACGCAAGGGAAAAATACTCAACATGGGCACTGCACTTCTGAATTCTCATAGACTTTGATAGCTTCACAATGAACATGCAGATATTGCTGCAAATTTCTGAATATCTGCGTCAAAATCTGCGTCAAAATCCACAGCATGGGCACAGGGGCTAAGGTTGTGAAGTTCTTGAGACAGCTCACTGGTTTTACCCATCATGACATGTTTCTTGTGTGTCACCTTGGTAATGAGACACCTTTTTATAGGCCAAAAGTTAAACGAGCTATTATTTTTCACTAAGCAGAAAGATTGCTTTATAAATGAAAGCTGGTGTTATGACTTTCCATGGCTTTTTGCCAGTGTTTTCCTGAATTATCTTCTGCTTCAAAAATGATGCAGAATTGCTGGTGTCTAAAAAAAAGCTGTGTGCACACACCATTATATTACTTGATTATTGAGAAATAAGCATTCCCACAAACACTCGTTGACAATAATCATCCAGTATAAATGCACCCTCACTCTCACATAAATATCCTTATGGCCTCTTTCACACGTCCGTGAAAAACCAAGCAAAGGTGCGTTTTGCCCTCCGTGAGCCGTGTTTATGGCACACGTGTGTTCTCCGTGTGTTATCCGCGATAATACACGGAGAACGAGAACTTTCTACTCACCTGTCCCTGGCTTTGCTGTCTGTGTGGTGCTGTTCTTCGGTCTCTGGTCCTGCCGACTCACCGCTGCTGCAGCTTCCGGCCTCAGTGAAGTGAATATGCAATGAGCATAATGAGCGGCGGTCGGAAGCAACAGACAGCAGCGGCAGAGACAGCAGTACTGGAGAAGGTGGGTAAAGTTTTTTTTATTATTCCCTCAGACACGTGTGTGGTCCATTTGCATTCCATGTGACTCCCGTGATGCCGGAGAAAAACGGACATGTCTACGTGTGGAGCACACGTACACACGGTCCATGGCAGAATATGCATGTGAGCGCAGACCCATTGATTTAAATGGGTCTACGTGTGCCCGTGTCTCCGGTACGTGAGGAAACAGATCAAACATGTACCGGAGACACGGACGTGTGAAAGAAGACTAAAGAAGTTATTTCCAGTTTTATCATTGTTTTCACCAATGCAAGGTCTATTCCGGACATTACATTTTTGTGTACGAGTGATATCCATGGTTTTCGTGGATAACACTTGTATATGTGATAGTCCATTCAAATGTACATGATTTTTTGCAGATCATGCGGTCTGCGGAAAATGGTGGAGACATGTACAATTTTGATTCAACAGTCAGATCAAAATCGGCAATGCAAGTCTATGGGTCTATGGAAAAATCTGACCACACTTGGATGACTTCTGACGACAATTGTCATGCCTTGTCAGAATGAAGGCGATGGAGCATCTTTTGGGTTTTTCTGCACATACAAGAAATACTGATGACACTTGGACCACCCTCTGATCAATGTCTGATAAGAGTCTGATTAAAAAAAATCAGTCTATTTTTCTCATACATGAAAAAATCAGATGTCTGAATGAGGCCTCAGATTGCTATATCAAAGAAAAAAAGAAAAAACTTATGGCTCTTAGAATAAAGGTGAATTAAATACAAAAGGGCAAAAATGAAAAATTGCCTTGTCCTTAAATGGAATCTGTCACCAGGTTTTTGCTCCACCATCTGAGAGCAGCATGATGTAGAGACAGAGACCCTGATTCCAGCAATGTGTCACTTACTGAGCTGTTTGCAGTCATTTTGATAAAATCAATGTTTTCTATGCTGCAGATCTATCAGTTTTACAGAGCTGATGAATATGCTGGACTACCTGGCAGCACTCCAAGTAGTTCTCTAATAATAATCTATTCCTGATTAAACATTGATTTTATCAAAACTACACTAACTACACTACACTGCAGCCCAGTAAGTAAAACATTTCTGGAATCAGGATCTCTATCCCTATGTTATGCTGCTCTCAGATTAGGTAGCAAAAACCTGCTGACAGATTCCCTTTAAAGGGTACCAACCACCATAATTTGCACATATAAAGCAAAGGCAGTGCCATACTGGCGCTAGGATGGTGAATAAAATCATATCTTCACTTTCCAGATTGGATTTCATTGCAGTAAAACACTTTATCAAAGTGATAAATCAGTGCAGCAGTAGATTGGCATGTGCTTCCAGGGGGGACTATGTGGATTGGGTCTTCCTTTTTTATTTCTCCCCTGTGTGGTGTCATGTCAGCGCCAGTGTGGCACCGCCTTTATTTTTATATCTGCAAATCCTGGTGGTTGGTTCCCTTAAGGGGTATAAAGTTGAACAACACTTTTTCCAGTTGGCCAGTTAGTGCTCATTGCCTCTTTTTCTGTCCTATGAAGAGTATGCTGGATTAACCCCTGCACTTTCCATTTTTTTTTTGCCATTCTTCTTCCAAGAGACGTAACTTTTTTATTTTTTGTCAATATGGTCATGTGAGGGCTTGTTTTTTTGTGAAACGAGCTGTACTTTTAAATGAAACTATAAGTTTTACCATATAGTGTACTGGAAAAGGGCAAAAATATTCCAAATGCGAAAAAATTGCAAAAAAAGTGCAATAGCACTATTGTTTTTGATATATTTTATTCACTGTTTTCACTATATGGTAAAACTGATATGTCAGTGTGATGCCTGAGGTCGTTTTGAGTTCATAGACTCCAAACACGTGTAGGTTTAGTTTTATCTATGGGGTTAAAAAAAAATCAGAAGTTTTTCTGAAAACGTGGCGTGCGTTTTATGCCATATTCCGTGACCCGTAGTGTTCTCAATGTTCGGGATCTATGGCTCAGTGATGGCTTATTTTTTGCATCTCAAGCTGATGTTTTTAATAATACCATTTTTGCACAGAGGCAATGTTTTGATCGCCTGTTATTGCATTTAGCGCAAAATTTGTGGCGACCAAAAAACGTAATTTTGGTGTTTGGAAGTTTTTTGCAGCCTTGCCATTTACCGATCAGATTAATTGATTTTATATTTTGATAGATCGGGCATTTTGGAAAGCGGCGATACCAAATATGTGTATATTTTTTATTTTTTTCAACCCTTTAATTTTCAATGGGGCGAAAGGGGGTGATTGGAACTTTTAGGTTTTTTAATTTTTTTAATTTTTAAAACTTTTTTAAAGTTTTCACAAGGTGTCCTAGCATCTCTATACTGGGGTTCTCAAAAAGAGGCTGATGAAATGCCTCAGTTTCGAACTCTATCAGGTGACCTCTTGCTGCATTTCCTTTCCTGCTGAGCAACAGCCTGCTCAGTCTCTGTCCAACTGCTAAGGGTTCTCTTATCTTTGCTTTTCTTCTCCTGGTTTGCAGTTAGTCAGGTGTTCTCACTTTCCCATTTTGTTTCTGTCCTATTACACCCAAGGTAGGGCTGTTTATACTTTTCTTGCATCAGCCTTCTTTGCTGGCTATATTTGTAGGTGGATATCTGCTAAACAGCTCCAGTCCAGCAACAAGGGATTTTATCTGTTAAGGCAGCGATTGGTGTTTTTATTGGTCTATGTTTTCTAATTTGCATTCCCTACACCTTTCTTCTGTTTTATCTTGGTGGGAGGTTACCCTTGCTTGCATTTATTATTTTCCTGTATAAGGGGTTTCTGTCTATCCCTGCACACTTTAATTTTATTGGTTAGTTTTGTGTATAGAATCTCCCCTCTGGTACTTCAGGAGGAACACGAAACAGCCTCAACCTTTAAGGATGCCAGGTCCAAGCTTTAGTTTTTAGTTGTGCGGCTTTGGATATTCTAGTCTGTACATGAACCATCAGGGTGTGGGTGTGGCTACAATGTGGTAGTCTTTAGTTCTCTCTGTACCTGTCTTTTAGCCGATACATGCATAATATTGTAGCCATCCCATAACAGTGTGCTGTGCAGTCAAAATGGATCCTGTTAACATGTTGGCCATGGAACTACCGGCCTTGTCTCTGCAAGTGGTGGATATCAAGCGCCAGCAGCAATCCACACATTCTTCCACCACATAGAATTCGATCCATCTGAACGCCACTTTTGAACTTAAGGTAAAATTGTTGGACTACTTTGATGGGGATAGAAGTAAGTTTTTTTTTTTTCTCTGCCTCATGCAAATTATACTTTTGCCTCTGTCCCGTCTCTTTTGCTTGTGAGAGTCATTGAGTAGGCATTGTTTTGCCTTTGCTTCATGGGGACCTGCAGACCTGGGCATTTTGTTTGCCTGATGACCCTCCAGCACTTTCCTCTCTTGAGGCATTTTTCTCTGCTCTTGACCTCATCTATGATGACCTTGACAAAATTGCTGTTTCTAAATCCAAGATCAACACGCTGTTTCAGGAAGGCCATAGAGTTGAGGATTACTGCTCATAGTTTACATGTTAAGCAGTAGAGATCCCCTAGAATGACTCAGCTCTTCAGTGTCAGTTCTGTCAGGGCCTTTTGGGTCAGATTAGGGACATGTTGGCTTACAGTCCCTGTCCGCGGTCCCTAGAGGAAGTTATGATACTGGCTGTTTGTTAGGATAGATGTCTGAAAGATCGAGACACATCTGAAAGAGTTTCAGTGGCATCTTTCTCCCTTTCAGTTGACACCAGTGAACCTATGCAAATTGGTGCTTGCAGAGACACAAACAGTGAAAACCAGTGTGGTCTCTATCTACACTTGAGACTCAACCCTCTTTGCTCCTGTATTCGCCCCTGCCCTGGGGTCAGCTGCCACAGTCCCAATCACTACCCTGGGAGTAGCACCTGGCGTCTGCCTCGCGGTGGGTGTTTAGTCAAGCCCCTCCCACCAAAGGGTAAGCCCAGGGTCCTCCTGTTGTTTCGTTGGTTCCTTTTTAGCTCGCTGCTTCACCATCTCCAGCGGCGAGCGTTACATACATCTAATGTGATGTGCCAATTCTGGATAGCTGCAGGCTCCTCCCATCCTGATAATACCAGCCCCCACCTGTCTGTTTTACCATGGCAGGTATTATAATAATTCTAAAAAAAACACACCATAGTATGAAGGGATGAAGAAGGCGCACCAGTCTTTGAAACATATGATTTTTGGCTCTCACAGGCGGAGTTCTGATACAGCCGAGCACAGCGACGTCATATGTTCTTTCCTGCATATGCGAGTGGTTTCCAGAAAAGCTTTCATCCAGAGCTCTTGGATGTCGCCACGCCTCTGTAGCCTACGGTGCCTCACATACACCCACTGCTCTCTGCATGTGTTGTAACTGTGAGAGGCTCCAACCATTCCTTGCATACCATCATTCTCTAGCACCCACCTGGCAAGTGTTTGTCAAGTTATGTTTATTGCTGCATGTTGACTTTATACATATATGCAGTTATCCCTTTAGGATCATTACATTTCACTTTTATTCCCCCCGGCACCAACACACCGTATATCAAGCCCATACCTGTTTTTTACCAACACCTTGGGATTCTAGAATTAGCCAGGTACATTAACCATGTTAGGCTATATTGGATTATCTCTTCTAGATTTACAGCACCAGTACTCTTAACAACTTTTCCTCAGATTTTTCAGCCTTCTCACTCTCCAATATTGCTCCTTCATTGCTTCAACTACTTTTCATTACTGCAGCCTCCGCAGCCAAAGTATGCAGTTACTTTTAATATTGTGTTTTCATCACAGCCTAGCACTATATATGGCACAGGGAATAAAATATTGCCTTTTTCTCCAACTCCTATTGGGAAGCACAGTAGTATCTAAATTTTGCACCAGCATTTTGAACCCTTGACAGATTGACATGCAGTATCTGTCTCATACTAGCAGCTCCATCCCCAATTTCACCTCTGAACCACCTGAGTTTATTCTCCTTCTCTGAGCGCCGGTGTCACTTACCTTTCCTGACTATAAATTCATTCCCAGTATTCCAACATTTTATATCCTTGCTACTAAGGTGCACAAAGGCCTTATTCATTTAAGGGGACGACCGATAGTGGCAGGAATCAACTCACTGAGTCGTAATGTAGATATCTATGTGGATAACATCTTGATTTCATTTTGTGACACCTCTATTCTCATATTTGAGGGATATCTAAGATTTGCTTTTGAAATTGTATGGCTTTGTGGTGGGGGTCTTTTTTAGTCTCAATTGATGTGGGGCCCTTTGCAGTAGTATCCCACATGAGAATGGTCTGAATGCTATTAAACATTTCCTTTGTAGTGCAGCTGTACATTTTAGCAGATACAATACCTTGTGCTCAGTTATAACCTTCATGTTATATCATAACTATTTCATCTTCAATGGTAACTACTACCACAAGCTCAGGGGACTGCTATAGGTAGCCCTTATGCACCCACTTATGCAAATTTCCTCCTGGGTTGTTGGGAGGAAACCATTGTGTTTTCAGGTGGCATGATCTCATTGCTACATGGCACACGTATATTGATGATTTGTTTGCTATTTAGACAGGTACCAGGGATGAATTTTCCCGGTTTATGAAGCAACTGAATGAGAATGACTTTCATCTTAGTCTAAAGGGCGCTTTAAACGCTAGCGATGTCGCTCGTGAAAATACCTGCCCCCGTCGTTTGTGCGTCATGGGCAAATCGCTGCCCCTGGCGCACAATATCGCTAGTACCCATCACACTTACTTACCTTCCTAGTGTTGCGGATGGGGGCTGCTCGGATCCGAGTTCGTTACTGCGGCTTGAGTGGTGGCCGGACCCGGGCTCGTACGGCCGTCCATCCTCACAACCGTAGGAAGGGGATATTTACAGGGGATGGTTTTGTCGGTGACGCCATCCGTGGGTTGCGGTGAAAGTGGGTAGCACCGCCGCTGCCTGGTGATGGGACGCCCGGGCCTGGTGGAACGGGGCAGCAGGATGGAATCCCATCCACGGGTAGGGGAGGTGTAGTCCCGGGGCCCAGGGGTGAGGGAGCAATGCCCGCTGGAGGTGACGTGCAGGGTTGGACCGGGGGTGAATGGTGTACTCACAGTTCAAAGAATTGCACACAAAGTCCAGGGGTAAACCAAATTGCCAGTGACTGGTCGCCTACGGCGGGTGTATTCAGGTCCCACGCCCGGGTGTAGCAAACAGGGGTCCCTTCCTGCTGCACTCAGTGTTTGTGTCTTCACTGGGACAACTCCGCTTGGAACGAGGAAGTCCACTCCCGGTACTGTGTATGTTGGGAGCTGGGACCCGCAAAATCTGACCCTTGGGATCTCTGTTGGTTCTGATGGACACCCTATCCCCCGCGTTGGGCTTCCGTTTCGCTCTCTGGGTTCTGTAGAGCAAGGCCTGAAACCTTGTCCCCGGCTGGTAAATTAACAAGGGGGCTTGCAACTTTCCTCGTCTTAGGGTCCAGGTACCCCGACTGTGCACGGCCTCCGGACCGGATTCCCACTGTCGGCACCGGTGGGCTACAACCCTGCCCTGGTCCACTTTAGGTCTCCTGTGACCGGATCTCCGTTGCCTGTGGTCCTGCTTGCCGTCTGCCACCTAGTACGGTAGTCCAGGGGCCCCAAGCCCTGACTCCACTGCACTTCACACTCCTCCACCGCTCTGAACTCCGACTCCACTCAGACTGAACTCAGCTTCTTGTGTTCCCGCCCCTGACACCTCAGAACCCCTAGGTGGGCACTCCCATCTGCCTGGTCCCGCCCACTGGTGTGTCTCTATTGTTATGAGGGGGTGATTAGGCTTTGTGGCTGGTGTAGTGCACCTGGGTGTGGGTTTTGTGTTGGTATACCAAGGAGGATGGAGTATTGTACTAGAGAGAGATTTGTACAACCTCTGTGACTACCTGGTTTTGTGGGGCGTCACACTAGAGATGTCGCTGTGGCCGGCAAACAGCCTCTTTTCTAAAGGGGCGGTTTGTGTGGCGTCACAGCGACGTCAAATGGCAGGCATCCAATAGAAGCGGTGGGGCGGAGAGCAGCCGCATGAAAGACATGCCCACCTCGTTGCCGGAGGATGCAGGTACGATGTTCGTCATTCCTGGGGTGTCACACGTAGCGATGTGTGCTGCCTCAGGAACGACAAACAACCTGCGTCCAAAAGCAGCAATGATATTTTGGAAATGGACGACGTGTCAACAATCAACGATTTGGTAAGTATTTTGCATCGTTAGCGGTCGTTCGTACGTGTCTCACGCAACGACGTCGCTAACGGGGCCGGATGTGCGTCACGAATTCTGTGACCCCAATGACATCTCGTTAGTGATGTCGTTGCGTGTAACGGGGCCTTTAGTCTCAGAGATTCATCCAGAAAAAACTTTCTTTGATTTAGAAATCAACATTGACAATGAGATACACCCTCATATTAAGGTTTACAAAAAGTTCACTGCTACAAATGGACTCCTTTGGTAGGATAGTTATCACCCTATCCTATTGCGGAAAGGAATACCAAAAGGGCAGTATTTGAGAGCTGGAACTCAGCTGTAAAAATGCTCATTTATTTATTATCATTAGGAAATTTAGGAATTTTATCGGATTGGCCTGTGATTTACCATTATATTTTGCCCTAATATTTGGAGGCTATTTTGGGAGGATCACTCCATCTTAAGTGGGTCCATATTTTATATTATATACTTGCCTCTTTTTGGTATCTACCTCCTTTTATGCCAATTGTTATCTGTTTTTTTCTATTGCAACACTGGGATATAGGGGTTAAATAGTAATAAATAAGGCATACTGTACTTTAACAGATTATTAAACTGGTGCAGGTTATGTATGAAGTAGGCGTCACAGTCTGTGGGCTTTTTATGTATGGAGGTTCTCATGGGTGATCATAGCTCCACGATGTGAGTGGATCAGCTGGGACAGGAGGGCACATAGGGGTTGTTAGCTTTGGAATAAGAGTGCTGAGCTGCTGCTGAATTTTTATATTCACAATCCGTGTGTTTAATTATTGGTTGGCAAATTACACTATTGTGTGTTATTACAGCAATTTCTGTCCTCCTAAATAGTATGTTAATTTATGTTATACCCTGGCTACAGGTTCTCTCCTTTTTCTTTCTAGAAAAGAGTAGGGATAGTTAGGGTGCACCGTCGTGGAGAGGGGGCACCACTGTCATTTATATTAGGATGTCTAACCCTCATTGTCAGGCAGTGGACAGATCAAATAGAGCTGTTGGAATGGAATGGAATGAATTACATTTATATCTTGCCCCTTGTGTGGTTTTCCTGAGGCTCTATTCCTATGTGTGAACCATTCTTATTTTATCAGTATTCACTTTTTTGGACATCACGTTATGTTCACTTATTGGTTGGTTTATCAATTGTACTGTTCTTGGATATATACTTTGCTCCATATACTGTAGACTTATAAATATTTAATTAAAAGTTATAGCTCATTAAAACCGGGTGTATTTTTTTATACCAGTTTCCCCTATCCAAAGATGCCAAGGAGAAAATGGCCTTTTCAATACCATATGGTTGTTTCCAGTATGTCAGGATGCCATTTGAATTGTAGGAGCTCCAGCCACCTTTCAGAGAGTCATTGTCAGGGTCGGCTCTCTATTTTTGGAGACTAGTGACGGGTTTAGGGTTGGGATCCCTCATTTTCGTCTTGGACTCTACATTTAAATGTTGTTTTGTTTCTCTTGGTGCTCTAACAGTAAAGGGGGCTTTACACGGTAGCGATATCGCTAGCAATTTGTAGCGATAGCGAGCATGTAAGTACCCGCCCCTGTCGTGCATGCGATTGCTTGTGATCGCTGCCGTAGCGAACATTATCGCTACGGCAGTGTCACACATACTTACCTGGTCGGCGGCGTCGCTGTGACTGCCGAACAATCCCTCTTTCAAGGGGGAGGGACGTTCGGCATCACAGCGACGTCACCGCAACGTCACTAAGCGGCCGGCCAATCAAAGCGGAGGGGCGGAGATGAGCAGGACGTAACATCCCGCCCACCTCCTTTCTTCCGCATTGTGGCCGGCGGCAGGTAAGGAGACGTTCCTCGCTCCTGCGGTGTCACACATAGCGATGTGTGCTGCAGCATGAGCGATGAACCACCTGGATAAACAACCCTTACTGATTTTTGAGTTTTGGACGACCTCTCCATGGTGAACGATTTTCACCATTTTTGAGGTCGTTTAAGGTCGCTGGTCAGTGTCACAAGCTGCGATATCGTTAATGATGGCGGATGTGCGTCACTAACAACTTGACCCCGATGACCAAACATTAACGATATCGTAGCGTGTAAAGCCCCCTTTAATGTCAGTTTTGCTGCTAGCAGCTTCCAGCACTGCAGGTCAGCTGCAGCTGCTCTGTAGCCATGCCTCTTTGTGATAAAGTAGCAAGGTGAGGAACTTGTAGGCGGGCTTTGCACGTTGCGACATCGCAAACCGATGCTGCGATGTCGCACGCGATAGTCCCCGCCCCCTGTCGCAGGTGCGATATCTTGTGATAGCTGGCGTAGCGATAATTATCGCTACGCCAGCTTCACATGCACTCACCTGCCCTGCGACCGTCGCTCTGGCCGGCGACCCGCCTCCTTACTAAGGGGGCGGGTCTTGCGGCGTTACTGCGACGTCACACGGCAGGCGGCCAATAGGAGTGGAGGGGCGGAGATGAGCAGGATGTAAACATCCCGCCCACCTCCTTCCTTCCGCATATCCTACGGAAGCCGTGGTGACGCCGGTAGGAGATGTTCCTCGCTCCTGCGGCTTCACACACAGCGACGTGTGCTGCCGCAGGAGTGAGGAACAACATCGGACCATCGCGTCAGCGTAATTATGGATTACGCCGACGCTGCACCGATGATACGATTACGACGCTTTTGCGCTCGTTAATTGTATCATCGAACCTTTACACACTACGATGTCGCATGCGATGCCGGAAGTACGTCATTTTCAATTTGACCCCACCGACATCGCACCTGCGATGTCATAGTGTGCAAAGCCCGCCGTATAGTGTCTGGCTAGGAGTGCAGGGTACAGCAGCAGGTAATGGCATGTGTTAAGGTAGCAAGGTGAGGAACCTGTATAGTGTGTGGCTAGGAGTGCAGGGTACAACAGCAGGTAATGACATGATGTGTTCCATCTACCCTCTCACTAGTGCCAGAGCTCACCATTGTTATTGCACTCCTGGTGTCCCCCTTGTGTGTGGTGTTGTTGCAGAATGTTTTTGTTGTGCGTCAGACATCTGTTGGTCTGAACGTGCGTGCCACATCTAAAAGCTTGACAGCCATAAGCCGTGGACTGAATCCTAAATCCCCACAGGAAGTACACAGTGGCTTACCTGGATGATATAATTTTCAGCCAAGATTTGGGGAGTCATCTAGGCAAAGTTCAGAAAGCCCATAAGCAAGCTCCAGCGCGTATAGTACTGAGTGTTACTAGGGTGCGGCAAGAGCCGGGTATATGAGCAGTCAGAGATATGGGTGGGACTGGCTGCTCAAATATCCCCACCCCGGGGCATGGTATGGTGGATGTGTGCCACCCCTGTGACAGCAGCCGAGCTGCTCGGATCAGGGTTCTCAGTGGCTCGAGCGTCTCCGGACCCGGGGATCGTGCAGCCACTCAAATGAAGGGGGTATTTATAAGGGATTTTATACAGTTCGTGACGCTACCTGTGGTATGTGGTAACCCCCGCTTAGTTGGGAAGTACCCGGGGATGATAGAATAGGGCAGCCTGGTGTTGAGAGCCTCTACGGGTAGGGGGAATACCCTGGGACTCGGTGGTGGTGAGGGGGAGAGCCGTTGGATGCAAAGGTCACTTGCGTACTCAATCAGTCCATTAAGCTCACACCGACAACTGGATAAAGCAAAGTTCTGGATACTGCTGCCGCTTAGGGGAGATTAGTTCGGGTCCTGTCCCCAATGGTGCTGCCTGGTGATCCGTGACCTGCCTCCTGGCACTAAGTTTACTTCTCTGTTGGTCCCGGTAGTATGGAACTAGCCGGGTCCCGCTCCGTACTATAGCTAAGTGTGGGAGCTTGCTCTCAGGGTTGACGCTTGGGATTTTCTGGACCGTTTTTAGTGGAAAGTCCTATCCCCCTCGTTGCGCTAGTACCCCGATTCTGGAGCGGGTGGAGAGTGGATCTTGAAGGCTCCGTTCTCGTCGGGTAAACTGTCAGGTTGCCTGAAGCTACTCCCTGACCTAGGGTCTACGTACCCCGTCGTGCCTTGGTCCCAGCCCGGTGATGGTGCAAGTCCGCCGGCTGTCCTCCTCAACAGCTCTGTGCCCCTTGCGATCCCCTGCGACCGGGGGTCAAGCTTCTCTAGGCCCAGACCACCGTCTGCCACCTAGATAGCTTCCTAGGAGCCCTGCTCCTGACCTCCTCTCTCTTTCACTTCCAACACGCACTCCTCTAATCCTGACACTCCTGACCTCCCCTTTCCAACCCCCCCCAGGTGGGTGACTCTATTCCACTCAAGCTGTCCACTGGTGTGTTTGGTGTGTGTGGTGCAGAGTGTACCTAGGATTTGATTAGCTGATGTAGGCAACACCATATAGTTGGGACCCATAACCAAGAAGGAGGTGGATACTGCATGGGAGGGCAGATTGTGCAATACCCTGTGATGACCTAATAGTCCAGGGGCGTCACAGATGTCCGAAAGTACAGGTGTATCATTAGGGGTCTGTGGGTGGAGGTAAGAAGGCCTGAAGTTTTCACGCTAGGTCTTATATACAGGACTATCACTGCTGTGCCATTGCTTAGACTTTGTATCCTGTTTTCCTGCAATGAAAGGCAATTTATTTTCTCTGTTTAAGGATTGCTTTAGGGAGTTTTAGTAAAGAAGCCTGGACGTATTATTTAAATTGCCATCCGTGCCTACCTCAAACACCGCAGAGTGAATTGAGATTTTCACATGGAATAGGTGAGGGCCCATACTATATATAGGGTCTATGTGGATGAGAATACTGTATATACAGGGCTATGTGGTGGCTCACACTGTATATAGAGGGCTATGTTGGGGCTCACACTCTGTATAGGGGCTATGTGGGGACTCATACTGTATATAGGGAATGCAGTGCTCATAATGTATATAGGGACTATGTGGTGGCTCATACTGTATATAGAGGCTCATGCTGTATATAGAGGGTGCTGTGTGTGGGGTCATACTGTATGTAGGAGGGTGTCAGCGTAATTCATTTTGCTCAATATTAAGTGATAAAATTAATAGTAACATAAAATTAGAAGTATAATTAATATGGTTAATATTAAGCAAAATTAATTTCAGCCTATCAGTTTAGCGTTGTAGAGATGCTTTAGATAATATGAACATGACTAAATCTTCAAAGGTAAATATCCGTCAGTTAAACAGCATTAACAGCACATATTCACACGCCGTAAATAACAAGGCAAAACTAAGCATAATAAGGCAAAAGCCAGTAGTTATTTGACCTTACAGTCCACAGTTGAAGAATGAATTTGTAGGATTGGGGTGGTTCAGTACTTTTACAGTTCAAAGAGCTTCAACTCTTCATAGACAAAATAAAAAGATCTATGAAACATTCATTTGAACCTTTTTGAGCCCATTAAATTAGTTTCTTTTGCTGTGGCGTGGAAAAAAAACCTTTTCCTTTTGATATATTATCTTGAGTTTCGATGTGAACAACGGAGGCAGAGGAGTACTTCATCTCGTCCGCGCTCATTCTTATTTTATTTTATTTATAAATTTGATTCTGGCATCTTGCATTTATAACAATGTAACAAGAGTCAGATTTTATTGCTATTTCCTCCAATGGCTACGCCGAATCTTACAGACCTCAAAATTAAGTCTTTGTTCCCTGAAGAGAGGGACCTTAATGAGGGTAGTATGTGGACACCCGCTAGGTGGAGAAAAAATTGGAAGTTAAGGGCGCTTTACACGCAGCGACATCGCTAGCGATGACGCTCGTGAAAGCACTCGCCCATGTCGTTTGTGCGTCACGGGCAAATCGCTGCCCGTGGCGCACAACATCGCTAGTACCCATCACACATACTTGCCTTGCTAGCGACGTCGCTGTGGGCGGCGAACAGCTTCTTTTCTAAAAGGGCGGTTCATGCGGTGTCACAGCGACGTCACATGGCAGGCGTCCAATAGAAGCGGAGGGACGGAGAGCAGCCACATGAAAGTCACGCCAACCTCATTGCCGGTGGACACAGGTACGGTGTTGTTCGTCATTCCTGGGGTGTCACACGTAGCGATGTGTGCTGCCTCAGGAACGATGAACAACCTATGTCCAGCACCAGCCACGATATTTGGGAAATGGACGGCGTGTCAACAATCAACGATTTGGTGAGTATTTTGCATTGTTAAGGCTGCTTTACACCAGACAATCTATCGTGCGATAGATCGTCGGGGTCACGGTTTTTGTGACGCACATCCGGCATCGCTAGCAGTATCGCTCACAAATCGTGAGTCGTGTACTGCTCGCTAGGTTCCATAATATCGTTTAATTTAGTAGTTCATCGTTTCCGGGGTAGCACACGCCGCTCCGTGTGACACCCCGGGAACGATGAACAGCAGCTCACCTGCGTCACGCGGCCGCAGCCAGCTATGTAAAGGAAGGAGGTGGGCGGGATGTTTACGTCCCGCTCATCTCCGCCCCTCCGCTTCCATTGGCAGGCGGCCGTGTGACGTTGCTGTGACGCCAAACGTCCCTCCCACTCCAGGAAGTGAACGTTCGCCGCCCACAGCGAGGTCGCACGAGAGGTAAGTATGTGTGACGGGGGTTACTGACTTTGTGCGACACGGGCAGCGATTTGCCCGTGACGCAAAAAGGACAGGGGCGGGTACAATCGATTGTGAAATTGCACAATCGGTCGTACCGTGTAAAGCAGCCTTTAGCGGTCGCTCGTACATGTCACACGCAACGATGTCACTAACGAGGCCGGATGTGCGTCACAAATTCCGTGACCCCAACGACATCTCGTTAGCGATGTCGTTGCATGTAACGGGGCCATTAGAGTCATTCTTTTTCAAAATTATTATTAATATTATTATTTATTTTGTATGCACCATTGATTCTATGGTGCTGTAAATGAGAAGGGATAACATACTAATGTCCACTTTGCAATGAAATGCTGTGTTATCCTTTCCATGTAAGCTGACATTAGTCTAATGTGTATAGGGTCCTCCTTAACCGTAATCCTTCCTCGTATCTTATCTGACGCTGATGTCACCTCGATTACATATAATTCTTACCTTCTGTTTCCTCTTCACTATGTTTGGGAAATACAAATCATTTACTTTTACTATTCCGTATATAGTAAATAAAAAATCAGTCAGGTGCCAATAGATTGTAGTTAAGATATAAATAAAGTATTATTGTTAAAATATAAACCCGCAGACAAAGGCTCCCTGTCGAAACGCGAGTCGGGGCTGGCACCGTTCTAGTGGGAGAGGACTATCTCATATAGGTTTGTGCTTATTATTAACACTATGCATTGTTGTTCATATCTATTGATTTATTTATTTATACCCTTGCTACTATTCATGATTGCATTGCCCTGATGTTTTTATACTTGTCTAGCGGATGTTCTCACCTTCTGGTTAGACTGCCATTGTGAGGAGAAGATGGAGAACAAAATGTATTCACCTTCTTCATTATGTGAGTCCATGGAAATCGGACTGCACTCAGGTGTCATCCGAGTACAGTCCAATGATTTCCACTTACGCATAGACTTGAGTTGGTGTCTCACACATTTCAGAGTCAAACAACAACATGCTACGATCGGTTATTAGCACTGCCACATTGAATAACATTGGTTCGAGTGTCAGCTAATAAAAAATTAAATTGCACTAGTTTGTGTGACCCTAGCCTTAAGGTACCTTATATTTAAGGGCTTTGGAAAGGTCACAGAGGAGAATACAAAATGCTTCAGTCTGAGGGCAAAGATCAGTTGCTGACAGGAAAAGGAGATGGCCACATTAGAAGGAGTCTGAAAGCTGGTTTTGGGGTGTAAAGAGGATGGTCACATCAAAGACAATGTTTGTGTGTAACAGACTGAAAAGTAGTAACTGAGTGGTACACAAGAGAGAACACCAAAAACTAACAAAATGCACAAAACAACAGCTATGTGCGCACCCAAGAATATAAAATAATATATTTATGTAACTATTTTACTTACCTATATAGCACTATTATTTGCACTGTGCCATGATCATCACTGTCCCCATTGGAGCTCACAATCTAAATTCCCTATCAGTATGTCTTTGGAGTGTGGGAGGAAATCAGAGGACCCGGATATAGCAGCTTTATTTAAAGAAAATGAAATTCAAGATCAAAGACAAAGATTGAAAACATTAAAACACTGATATTCAGCACCATTAGTACAAATACATAATGGTGTCCTTCATCTACGATCTCCATAAATAAGGGGGAGTTAAAAAAAAGTCTAGCTATAAAATGAATCAATATTAACGGGCCATACAAAAATTGTGACCATACATTGCTAAACCAATACTAAATAATTTGACCCTACCAAAGATGGCCACTCCTATGCAAGTAATACTACGGTAGATGAAAAGCCAAAGAATACATGGCTGCTGGTACAGACAAGATCTTAGAAATCCCTATTCTAAAAAAATGCTATTCACATCCTACACAACAGGGTGAGTGACACAGAATCATGATAAATGATGCCTGCGTTAAGAAAATAGTATATAAAACCAATAAGTATAGGTAAGGTACATATAAACACAAAAATAAGCATTTCATAGCAGGAAAGCAAGTTCTTAGTGGCACAAAAAATTACAAATCATAAATATTTTAAAATCTAAGAGTGAAATGCAGCATTTTCCTTTAGATATATGGTGAAATATACATTAATAAATGAGGAAAATATGACCTTATCAAAGGACAGCGAAATAAAAAGAAAACATAAATAGAAAATATGATGATACACAATAAACATGTATATTTGCTAATATACAGTCTACATATCAGAGGGAAGTCAAATTACAGCCAGCGACAAATGACCAGCAAAAAAAAAGTATGAGAGAGTGCACTGCACACCTTTCTACACCCCATAATGAATCAGCCTAACACCTGGAGTGACTGTGAGCTACGGAGAAAACCAGAGAAAGGGCAAAACTTAAACCTGTCTGTCAATCAACAAAAATCCAAGTCCAAAAGCAGAAATTACCTAAATCCTTAGTAAACCATATTTTGATACAGACATCCAGATTTCCTCCTTTCCTTATACCTCATCTGGCTTTCTCTGGATGAGAAATATGCTTCTTGGATCCTGTCTCTATTTCACAATGCACATACATTACCATTTGTGCAACCTAAATGGATCTTCATGATGCAGAGGAAGCTTCAGAGGAAAACAGAGTGATAGAGCACAAGAAAAACTTGATCCTTCCCAGAAGCAACGCAGGCTCTCCTTCCCCTCCTACATTTCAAGTACTTCACGTCTGAGCTCGATAACAGCAATCCAGCAATCCTCTTCATCTATGAAGAGAGGAGTGGCAGCCCCAGCATCCCCCAGTGCTGTATGTGTAGCACCCATTGGGCAGGTGTTAAATACTCGTCGCCGGGCCGGTGATGTTGAGTTAGGGGGATATCATGGTGGCCCTTGCCCGGTTTCGTGGCCCTGAGGTGTACACAAAAAGAGGGGAGATGGAGATGGGATGAGGATGGGTGATGATGAGGATGATAGGAGTTGTTTTAGTTTCGTAACGCCACCTTCGGTATGCGGCCAGGAATTAGCCGCCACTGCGGTCGCTGTCCTCTGGGGTGGATGGTGTCGCAGCTAGGATAGTTCAGCTTCCCGCAGGTGAAGCTAGGCCCCAGGGAGGGTGATGGGGCTTGTAGCTGTGACCGTTGGCACCGGAGCGCGGGGCGACGGCAATGAGGGGTTGACTCGGTAGTTGCGGTTTAAGGTGTTTACTCACTGTCTATAATGTGCCCGGAGGTGCCGGTCTTCACCGTGATGGGCCCCAGCCGATCCCAGATAATTCGGAGGTCACCATCAGTGTTCCCACTGTGTGTCCTTTCTGGTCGGGGTTCCTCCAATACCATGGATGGAATGTGAAATGGGCTGCGGGTGTTTCCTGCACTCTCTGCAGACCCTGGAATCGCCGTTAGCTGGGGAGAACCCGGGCTGAACTGCCAGCTCTAAGCTGCGAGTCATAGGTGCTCCCAGAAGTGTCAGAAAATGCCCAGACAGAGGTCCCGACTGTGCTCATCACCCCAAGCTGTGCTCGGGGTTAACTGACTTTGTGTGAAGATGCTCCTTCCTTTTCCCCAAGTGGTTCCCGCCCCCCAGGTGGTTGTCCTAGTGACCGGGAAAGTCTCATGCCTTGTGATGGCCACCCACCTGTCTACCCTAGGCCAACCCGAGTGGGAAAGCACTTAACTGTGTGTGGTTTGTGAATGTGAGAAACACCAGCAGTTAACCTCTCCCTTACTCGGGATTAGTACTGCACTTTAAGTGAGATGCAGTACCCTGTGGCAACTGAAGCCTCAGGGGCACCACATATGTGCCCCCAGTAATGTGTTTGCCCCAAAAATTCTGTATACCCCCCACCTCAGTAATGTGTATGCCCCCAATGCTGGATGCCCCTCAGCAAGGTGTATGCTCCCCCAAGTGCTGCATGCCCCCCAGTAATGTGTATGTATTCCAGTAATGTGTATGCCCCTCCTGTAATGTGTATGAATATAATGCCCCCCCCAAGTGATGACTATGTCCCCAATGATGTCTATGGACCCAGTAATGTCTATGCCCCCAGTGATGTGTATGCCTCATGTGATGTATATGCTCCCCAGTTTCTCTAGTGATGTCTATGCCCCCAGTGATGTGTATGCCTCATGTGATGTATATGCTCCCCAGTTTCTCTAGTGATGTCTATGCCCCCAGTGAAGTCTATGACCCCCAGTGATGTCTGTGCTCCTCAGTGATATATATGCTCCCAGTGATGTCTATGTCCCCAGCCTCCTTAGTAATGTATTTGTCCCAAGCTGCTCCTGTGATGTACACTGGATATCAAAACTAGAGAACAACACACACTTTTCTAAATATTAATGTCATTATGTAGTCATTGTTCTCTGATTATGATCATCACGTTTTGGGCAAAATAAAGATTTTATGTTGATAAACTTTCGATCTTTTCTAAAACACTGTTGTAGTGGCATGGTGCACCCCTTACAAAAAAAAAATCTTCAAATGTTGATCAATATAGATTAAATTATTTCAGAAAAAGCAAGTGATCATAACTTGTTCTCTAATTTTGATCGCTAGTGTATATGCTGTAGCCTCCAGGTCTCCTATGATGTATATACAGTAGTTTCAGCGTGCACTGTATGGCCATGTCTGCTTGTAGTGATGCTGACTGGCTGGCACACAAACAGAAATAAAGGTGCAGAGCTGGCCCAGCAGCATCACTGCTAGTAGTCATGGCCGCACAGTCCACTGTACACTGACATGTCTGTTAAAGTGACATCCATCAAGCACCGTGGTCTGACAGCCACATGCTCAGGAGCAGTTGGAGAGGAGACAAGCGGGGAAGGTGAGTGAGGCTTACTGCCGGCTTCCCCATATTAAAAATATCTCTAATGTGTCTATGTGTGTGTATGTATGATGTGTACATCTACAGTTGAAAACCGACGTTTATATACACTATGTAAAAAGACACATCTGCATGTTCTTCTCACTATCTGACATGAAATCAGAATAAACTTTTCCTGTTTTAGGTTAATTAGGAACCAAAATTATTTATATTTGCCAAGTGTCAAAATAATGAAAGAGAGAAAATATTTTAAGGCATTTTTGTTACTGTCTGCAAAGTCAAAAGTTTACACATATTTCATTAGTATTTGTTACAATTTCCCTTATACTGTATGACTTGGGTCAAATGTTTTGCATATTCATCCACAAGCTTCTCATAATGGTTGCAAAAAATTTAGGCCCATTCCTGCTGACAGAACTGGTGAAACTGAGCCATGTTTGTAGGTCACCTTGTTCGCGCCTGCCTTTTCAGCTATGGATGTAAATTTTCAACAGGATGGAGACCAGGGCTTTGTGATGGCCACGCCAAAACATTGACTTTGTTATCCTTAAGCCACTTGTAATCAGTTTGGCAGTATGCTTTGGGTCATTGTCTATTTCGAAGACCCATTTCCACCCAAGCTTTAAGTTCCAGCTGATGTCTTGAGATGTTGCTTCAGAATTGTTACATAATCCTCTTTTTTCATGATGCCATCTATTTTGTGAAGTGCATCATTCCCTCCTGCAGCAAAATAACCCCTTAATATGAGGCTGCCACCCCCGTGTTTTACAGTTGGAATGGTGTTCTTAGGCTTCAAAGCTTCTCCTCCTTTTTTTCTCCAAATGATAGTCATTATGGCCAAACAGTTCAACATGTCTCCAAAAATTAAGGTCTTTGTTCCTGTGTGCATTTGCAAATATTAATCTGTCTTTTTATGTTTCTTTTGGAGTAATGGTTTCTTCCTGGCAGAGTGGCCTTTCAGGCCATGTTGATACAGTATTTCTTTTAAGGCCCTCTCACACACAGAGATAAACCTGCGGCAGATCTGTGGTTGCAGTGAAATTGTGGACAATCAGTGCCAGGTTTGTGGCTGTGTACAAATGGAACAATATGTCCATGATTTCACTGCAACCACAGATCTGCCAAAGATTTATCTCTGTGTGTGACAGGGCCTTTACTGTGGATAATGACACAATCTTACCAGCTTTTGCCAGCATTTTCACAAGGTCTTTTGCCTTTGTTCTCCTTTCTGAGCACTATGATGGCTGAACATTCCCATCTTGTTCGTACTTGCATATAATTTTTTTTACAGATATACAAGGCACCTTCAGGTATCTGGAAATTGCACCCAAGGATGAACTAAACTTGTGCAAGTCCACAATTCTCTTTCTGAGATCTTGGCTGATTTCTTTTCACTTTCCTATGATGCCACACAGAGAAGCAGTGTGTTTAAGGTGTGCATTAAAATACATTCCCAAGTGTGTCTCTAATTAGGTTTATTGGCAACATCTGAGTTATCAGAAGCTTCCAAAGACATGACATCATCATATGGGGTGTCTCATATTGTATAAAGGCATAGACCTCTTAGTGTATGTAAACTTTTGACTTTGCAGAAAGTAATACAAATGCCTTAAAATATTCTCTCTTATTTTGGCATTTGGTAAATATAAATAATTTTGGTTCCTAATTGACCTAAAACAGGAAAGGTTTATTCTGATTTCATGTCGGATAGTATGTCAGTGTACATGACTGTGTATATATTTGTCTATTTATATGTATTTATCTTCACATATGTACATGTACATATGCCTGTAAGGGTATGCATTTGTGTAGGTGACTGTCTGCATGTGCATGGGGGCCCACTGAGACTCTTTCGCCCAGGGCCCTTGAAACCTTAGAGCCGGCCCTGCAGACCATGCTTGCACTTGTGTGATGAGGTTCTCTACATTCATATATGAGAACACAGTGGCATACACAGCCATCCACAGAAATATAATAGAAAAAAGTCCAGCTCACCCAATTCATATGGAGACCTTCCAAATCAGGAGGTGCACGGGCAAAGAGGACTCGGCAAACATCCACATGGCAGGAAAAAGCAAGATGTCCAGCAATCACGTCCAGGTTGTCTTAAAAATAAAAATCCTTAATTTTAATCCATATTAAAATACATTAGTCCATCCGGGAATTAGAAGAAAAAATCCAGTGAACAATTAAGTACTTAGATATAACTTAGATATGACTAAGCTATATCTCCTTTTCTGTGGTATCCATGTGAATTAGTCAATGCATAAGAGCCTGTATTTATTTGTTGCAGGTCTAAGTGGTACAATATTTTCTAGTATAAAATATGACTGTAAATGTTGTTAGGATTTATTGGTCTTTAGTATAATCACATAGATAACAGATACCTATAAACCAGTGATAATTCCTCTGCTATTTATTAGGTACAAACCAATCATGTTGGTCTGATTGTCAGGATGCAATATGACTTATGAAAGTATACTTGTCAGTGCCCGTTGGAGCTGTGCTCTAATTATTCAGCACTGTCAGTTGAATAGTGATAGTTGGTATTGGGCATAAATAATGACGTTCCTTCCATTTGGGCTGACCTCCTGACCTATCCAAATGCTAAAATGTATAAAAATAATGGTCCAGTCAATTACTGTAAAACATTAGCTCACTGATATCGGTTCTCTCTTTTTTATTATAACTAATTTTACAGATGTATATTCTCTATTACAATATTTGTGTAACTCTCAAGCAAAAACTTAATTTTAATAGTTTGTAAAACTCCAGTGAAGTAGCCTTAAAGGGGGTTTCCACTACCTTTTTCACCCCTTTGCCATATATCATAGCTCTTGTAAACAATACCTTTGTAAAATACTTGTATTGAACGTATATCTTCTATGAGCACATCTCAGCAGGGATCACATAGTACTGAATTGTTATGCAGATTCTTCTTCCTCCTCTGTTATGTCTGATACTTTCTTTTCTGGCACAGAAATAAGAGAAAATGAAAGGACATTGGGCACTGGGCGTCCTGATGATGGGTGTGGATGATTTGGAGTGAATCACATTTCTGCCTCATGCAAGCTGGTCTGAAAGTTTTATTTAGCTATAACAGCAGGGGCCAACACCTAATGAAGTGCTGCCATCTGCATTTCAAAAGCAAAGGGTTTAGGTAATCCAATCACTGATTTGGACAGCTGAAAAGTGCTGAAATTTGTATAACAATTATAGTGACAGGGCTGTATTGGTAATCTGGCAATTGCTAGATGGGCTGGTACCTATCCTGCTTTGGCACTTGGTATCTCCCAATATCTTCAGTAACACAGGATAGAGAAGAGAAGGGGTGTGCTAGGTAATAACTCACAGGCTGCAGCATTGCATGATGGACTTTGTAGTATTAGCACACAGAAAGCCTGGGGAGGGGAAGAGATTGATGTAAATATCAGAGCTGCAGCAGGGAGACACCAAGTGATGCCATCTGCATGATAAAAAGGTTTATATTACTGTAATAAGAGTATGAATGCATTTAGTGGCACATACTAGCATGTTAGATTAATAAAAAATTAAATGAGTTAGGGTAGTGGATAACTTATTTAAAGGGTTATCAGGGTCACTTGACAGTCCCATAAAAAATAGTTGGAGCAATGGTTAAGCATTTGGACTGCCACTCCATCTAGATCAGAAGTGCCCAATTCTGGTGATCAGCGGCGGTCTGAGTGATTGGAGATGATTTATAAGACATTACTTGTTTGATTTGTGGCTTAAGTTATTCTTCTGTGTGGTGACAGCATTGGTGTTCTTGGTATGTGGACTCTTAGGGGTACATATTCTGAAAAGGACTCTGTCACCAGGTTTGTGCCACTTAATGTAAGAGATGTAAGAGCTGCATAATGTAAAGACAGAAATCTTGATTCCAGCAATGTTCACTTACTGAACTATTTGGTGCATTCTTTTATAAAATCACTGTTTTATCAGTAGGAGGTTATCACTAGAGGACTAGAAAACCTGCTGCCATGTACAGTAGTCCTCCTTTTTTTGAGCTCTATATAACCACATCCACACGACTCATTGATAGCTTTCTGCCTATACACAGGGTACACAGAAAGCTGTCATTCACTGGTGTGGGTAGGGTTATACAGAGAACTGATAGATCTTCAGCAGATAAAACAGTGATTGTATCAAAACTGCAGCAATCAACAAAGTAAGTGATACATCACTTAAATGAGTGTAGCATGCTTCTCTCAGATGGGGTAGCAAAACCTTAGTAACATATTCCCTTTAATTCCTAAATGGAGATCTATTGTGATCATATCACAGAAAGATTTATTTTTCTTCCTAGTTTGTTAGTATTTATTTATTTATAGAATTCGCTCTAAAGTGCTGGTGTCATAGTTGCCTTAATTTAGCTTTGTTCTTATGTGTTAACCACAATAGTGTTTGCAGTAATTCTTGACATGTTTGCCTTTATTCCTTAGTTGTATACTACTCTAGCAGTTTTAAAATAGTGTTCATCTTTATTGCGATGATTTCTCTGTAGTGATATATTCTTTAGCTGTGTTCTAAGTACTCATTTCTTATTTTATTTCTACAATGACCTATAAAGTAAAGGTCTTTGAAAATATATGACAATAATAACTTGGACATTGGTTACACTATCGTTTGTCTATATTCTTAAGCTAGTATAATAATGTCATACTGTTAGTGTTTCTTTCTCAACAGACTTCAATTAGGCGATTACCTGCTAGTGATTGGGCTTTATTTCTATGTTGTGTTCCATTGCTATGATGTTACAATAATCTGCCTATTAATTTATACATTGTGTATTATTGTGTTCTTTTAAAGTCCCTTGGCAGAGCTTGACATTAAAACTTTGCTGTGTTCTAGTGTAATAATGTCAAGGTGACTGGGTATATATTTTTGGCCTATGTACTAATATTAAGACACACCAGTCGTGGTTAAATGTTTTCCTTGTCACACACATAACTGATCACGGTGCAGGAAAACACCTCTCTCTGCTCGATGTAGCTGCGTATCTCCTTTAAGGACGTCTTGGACAGTATGGGCGCTATGCGTCTTGTCTACAGATCATGGGATCTGGTCACCAGACAGACTCTTAAGGGTGCTTTACACGCTGCGACATCGCTAGTGATAGCTAGTGATGTCGTACGCGATAGCACCCGCCCACGTCGCTATTTCATCATTCATTGGATGATCGCTGCCATAGCGAACAATATCTGGAGACACCGAACAATCTCTCCTTTAAGGGGGCGGTTCGTGCGGCGTCACAGCGACGTCACTAAGCGGCCGCCCAATAGCAGAGGAGGGGCGGAGGTGAGCGGCTGGAATATCCCCCCCACCTCCTTCCTTCCTCATCGCCGGTGGACGCAGGTAAGGAGATGTTCATTGTTCCTGCAGTGTCACACATAGCGATGTGTGATGCCGCAGAAACGACGAACAACCAGCGGCATGCAACAGCAACGATATTATTATAAGGAGCGACGTGTCAACGATAAACGATTTTTGACGTTTTTGCAATCGTTGATCATTGCTCATTTTACTCACACGCAACGATATCGCTAACTGCACCGGATGTGCGTCACGAACACCGTGACCCCGACGATATATCGTTAGCGATATCGTTGTGTGTAAAGTACCCTTTAAGCCAATCAAGGTTTCTAATTCACTTTTTGTAGTGTCTTGCTCTGTGTTAATCTAATGTATATCAGGCACTACAGAGGTGCACTTCTTGGATTGCTAGTGTTCTCACGTGACTATCTCGGACCATTCTGGATTAACACTTAATGTCTACCCTGGTTTGCAGGGATCCGGATCTGTTTCAATACAGTGGTGCCACTGACAGGAAAGGCTAGGGTCCAAGATGGTGGTATGATAATTGCAAGATTTATTAAGATAAACTCACTCCCATTTTTATGGGGAGGAAAAAAAGTAAATTAACCTTAAGTCTAACAGTAATGGACTAAACAATAAAGGTAACCCCAGAAACTCTTATCTATATATATAATTGCCTTATTCTGTCTGTCTGTCTGTCTGTCTATCTGTCTGTCTGTCTGTCTGTCTTGCTCCAAAATTGTGCCCTTACAGTGACAACCGTCGGATTGGCCGCTGGGCTCGGCCTGGCCCCGCCCCTCCACACGGATTGGCCGCTCGGCTTGGCCCCGCCCCCGCATGGATTAACCGTTTGGCCAGGCCCGCCCCCTGCACGCAATGCCCGCTAGGCCATGCCCAGCGCACGCGATGTCTGCTGGCCCCGCCCCCCGCATGGATTAACCGTTTGGCCAGGCCCGCCCCCACACGCAATGCCCGCTAGGCCACACCCCCCACATGCGATGCCCGCTGGCCCCGCCCCCCGCATGGATTAACCGTTTGGCCAGGCCCGCCCCCCGCACGCAATGCCCGCTAGGCCACGCCGCACGCGATGCCCGCTAGGCCACGCCCCCGCAATGCCCGCTAGGTCACGCCCCCCACACGTGATGCCCGCTGGCCCCGCCCCCCGCATGGATTAACCGTTTGGCCAGGCCCGCCCCCCGCACGCAATGCCCGCTATGCCACGCCGCACGCGATGCCCGCTAGGCCACGCCCTCGCAATGCCCGCTAGGTCACGCCCCCCACACGTGATGCCCGCTAGGCCACGCCCCCGCACACGATGCCCGCTAGGCCACGCCCCCGCACGCGATGCTCGCTAGGGCACGCCCCCACACGCAATGCCCACAAGGCCACGCCCCCGCACGTGATGCCCGCTAGGCCACGCCCGCACACGTTAGGCACCTGTACACCACCCCCCAGGACTACTCCTCCCATTATACTCCTCTTTCCCCAGGACTACTCCTCCCATTATACTCCTATTATACTCCTCCTAGTATACTCCTCTCTGAGGGGTTCGCAGCATGGGCGATGGAGCACGATGGGGAGTGCAGCATGGGGGATTGAGCACGATGGGGGGTGCAGCATGGGGGGTGGACCACGATGGGGGGTGCCCAGAATAGGGGGAAGAATCACGATGGGGGGTGCGCAGCATGGGGGATGGAGCACGATGGGGGGTGCGCAGCATGGGGGATGGAGCACGATGGGGGGTGCAGCATGGGGGATGGGGCACGATGGAGGGTGCAGCATGGGGGATAGAGCACGATAGGGGGTGTGCAGAATGGGGGATGGAGCACGATGGGGGGTGCATAGCATGGGGGATGGAGCACAATGGGGGGTGCGTAGCATGGGGGATGGAGCACGATGGGGGGTGCATAGCATGGGGGATGGAGCACAATGGGGGGTGCGTAGCATGGGGGATGGAGCACGATGGGGGGTGCATAGCATGGGGGATGGAGCACGATGGGGAGTGCAGCATGGGGGATGGAGCACGATGGGGGGTGCAGTGTGGGGGATGGAGCATGATGGGGGGTGCCCAGAATGGGGGGATGAAACACGATGGGGGGTGTGCAGCATGGGGGATGGAGCACAATGGAGGGTGTACAGCATGGGGGATGGAGCACGATGTGGGGTGCACAGCATGGGGGATGGAGCACGATGGGGGTGCGCAGCATGGGGGATGGAGCACGATGGGGGGTGCGCAGCATGGGGGATGGAGCACGATGGGGGGTGCGCAGCATGGGGAATGGAGCACGATGGGGGGTGCCCAGAATAGGGGGAAGAATCACGATGGGGGGGTGCGCAGCATGGGGGATGGAGCACGATGGGGGGTGCAGCATGGGGGATGGAGCACGATGGGGGGTGCAGCATGGGGGATAGAGCACAATAGGGGGTGCGCAGAATGGGGGATAGAGCACGATGGGGGGTGCATAGCATGGGGGATGGAGCACGATGGGGGGTGCGCAGCATGGGGGATGGAGCACGATGGGGGGTGCGCAGCATGGGGGATGGAGCACGATGGGGGGTGCGCAGCATGGGGGATGGAGCATGATGGGGGTGCTCAGCATGGGGGATGGAGAACGATGGGGGGTGCGCAGCATGGGGGATGGAGCATGATGGGGGGTGCACACCTCCCCCCAAAACACACACACCGCCACGCACGCACCGCACAACACACCACACACATACTGGGAACCACAAACACCGCCCTACACAGACACCCACACACACAGACAATGCCGCACACACACAACACCCAACACACAAACACCACAACACACACAAATATACGCACATACCGCACAACACACACACTGCACAAAACATACCTCCCCCCAAAACACACACACGCACTCCACATCCACACAAACCGCGCAACACACACAGCACCACACACACAGAACGCTGCAGACACACAGCACTCCACAAACAACGCAACACACACAACGCAACACACAAACAACACCGCTCTCACCCCCCGCCACACCCAGACAACACCCAGAACATTTACAGCGCACTACACAAACACTTGGCAACTACACACAACATCTATATATATATAACAAAAATCATACATTAACTACACAATACGTAAATTCTAGAATACCCAATGCGTAGAATCGGGTCACCTTCTAGTATAACATAAAATCTATGTCTTTATTTTCTCTTTCCCTACCAGGAGAATGCCCGCATATCTCTGGTCCTAGTGAGAGGGCGTCTTCCCATGGGCTCAGAATGTTACTCCTTCTTCTAAATGTGACCGGACCTAAACAGGGCTCGTTGCTACAGAGAAGCCATGATATGTGTCTTTTCTCCTGGTTCACAAGCTTAATTCTACCCCAACCAATTAACCCCCTAGGATCCCGGTGTAACCTATCTCAGTTGCACATTGAGGCCAGTTAAGCATCAAATTCACATAATAACTATATCATTTAAAACGACCATATTTCATTCCCAATCACAGGAATCTGTTTGTTACTATTCAATCCAGATAGTTAGATGCCTTGAAAGCTTCACTCTGGGCTGTGTCCTTTTACACCTTCGCACCGTGCAATCCACAGTTGTCAATAGTGTAAATACAGTTCAGGCTTTGCTGACACAGACCCGTTTAAGAAAAGTCATTCACATTAGTCCAATTATCTGTCTGCCCCCAACTAGCTCACTGGACTGGTCAAATAGCCTTCAGTACAGGTGGATAAAAGAGGCTACCTTATCCTGGGCTGTGACACAGGGTACTTTACCCTCTACAGGTGCCGCGTCACTCCTCACAAGATGGCCGCCTTCTTCCGTTGCTATCCCGCTGATGGGCCTTTCCACCGAATGGGGTTAGAGGATGACTGTTCCAGGTCTCATCGTTCACAGAAGCATGAACTTGCTGCAGTATGCAAGGGACCAGGATCATTAGCTCAGATCCTTCCCTTTCTTTTCGTTTTTTCTTTTCAGGAGCTGACATAATGCACATCCAGTTCCTGCTCCATCTCTGTGGTGACCAACAGCTCCCTTACATCAGCTTAAGTGACAAAGCGATGATTAATTAAAAGTATTTTACCTATCTCGCAACAGTTACATTTTCACTGCATAGTTCTGTTAAATACATCACAGTTTTATTTACTAAATTCAGACCAATAGCGAGTGTTACTGACATCTCATGGCCAGACGTTATCGTTACATGTGTGGTCAACACCCATACTGACAACCTGAAGTGTATAGCTCTCGTCCCCCTGTTACATATATTCTGCCTGACCTCCTGAACTCCAATCTGGCTATCCTTGAGTTACCCGTAATACCTTATCCTTGATGTTTTTGACCCTTCTAGACTGATTTTCTCTTGGCTTACACCACTACTGGTTACTTTATGAATGTAACCTGGGGGCCCTTCTAGTGCAGATGAAATACCTGTAAGAAGAGTGTCAAAAGTAATGAGCTCTTAGATTGAGTGAGCAGAGTGATCAGCGATGATTTTGACCATGGAAGACCACTTTGATCAGATAGTTTGGAGCAGCGATGTTTTTAAGTCACAACAACATGTACATTGTCCAGAAGTAGGCAAGCTTAGTGAGATGCTTTTTTTCTATACTTTATTACATTTTTACATTTATACATACAATTTGTAACATAAAATAGAATTCAGAATACAACATAATGAATCAAAGGTGAATCACACCAACACCATCTCCTCCCTCTCACTTTAGTTCCTGATTTCATGTCCTTAATGAATTAAATCGAATTTATTTGAGCTTAGCTTTTATTTCCTCTTTGCGAAAAGTTCATTTAGTTTCCAATGAAGGCATAATAGTGCGTCCAACATCAGTTCCCCATGTATGGAGCCATATCTGGAAGTCGCCATCTGTATGATACAGCCGACATTTGCCTGTAACAGTAGCAACTGCAATTTTCTTTAATCACTGATATTTATCCATTTAAAGCAACACTCCAGCAGGTTTTTTTCTTCAGTGTTGGAGTGGTACTTTTAATCTAAGGTCACTGCCCACTCTACTGTTTTGGGGTTTTTTGACCGCTGGAATTGTGCATTAACTCCAAGGTCTCTACCTGGGTTTTATATTCATACTTCAGCCTCTTCACCTTTTTTTGGTGTCGCTCTCAATGTTCTCAAGCAGTTTGTGACCTTCCAGCTGCTCCATTCTTTTATGGATGAGCTGGAGGTGACTCTTCAGTGTAAGTTTACGAGAGCCTCGTTCTGGCCTCATTCTGGTGCTCATAGGCTAGCATTGAGAGCTTGTAATGTAACTTCTGGCCAGTTAGAACTTGCAGTCACAAGATGGTGCCAAAGAACTGGTGCAGTGCCAATAAAAGGTAAAAATGCAAGAGAGTGTATGATTATTATTATTTATGATTATAGCGCCATTAATTCCATGGCACTTTACAAGTGAAAAAGGGTATACATAAAAACTAGTACAACAATCATTAACAGAACAAAACAGACTGGTACAGGAGGAGAGAGGACACTACCCGCTAGGGCTCACAGTCTATAGGGAATAAGTGAGGGTACAGTATGTGAGGACAAAGCAGGTTGCGCAGTGGTGAACTGGACTCAGGGTTATTGTAGGTTGTAGGCTTGTCGGAAGAGGTGGGTCTTCAGGTTCCTTTTGAAGCTTTTCACGGTAGGAGAGAGTCTGATATGCTTGAATAGAGTGTTCCAGAGTATAGGGGAGGCACGGGAGAAATCTTGTATGCGATTGTGGGAAGAGGAGATAAGAGAGGCGTAGAGAAGGAGATCTTGTGAAGATCTGAGGTTGCGTGTAGGTAGGTACCGGGAGACTAGGTCACAGAGGTAAGGACGAGAGAGGTTTTGGATGGCTTTGTAGGTCATGGTTAATGTTTTGAACTGCAGTCTTTGGGCAATGGGAAGCCAGTGAAAGGATTGGCAGAGTGGTGAGGCTGGGGAATAGCGCGGGGACTGGTGGATTAAGCGGGATGCAGAGTTCAGGATAGATTGGAGGGGTGCAAGAGTATTGGAAGGGAGGCCAGAGAGCAAGAGGTTGCAGAAGTCGAGGCGGGAGATGATGAGGGCATGTACTAATGTTTTTGCTGATTCTTGGTTAAGGAAGGCATGGATCCGGGAGATATTTTTGAGCACCCTTTAAAGGGTCTCTGTTAGCACAGATTGATTGTTCAAACCAAGAACAGGTGTATCATGGGGGCGCCTAACATGTGTACCTAAGTGTACCTTCCTGCCTGCCTGTTTTCTATCTATGATTCCAGAGCTGTCAATCAAATTGGGTGTGAAGATAGAGGGAAACCAAGCAGGTGGGAAGGCTCACTTAAATGTTTGGCCATGCCATGATACACAGAGCGCCTGTACTGACAGAGTCCCTTTAAATGCAGTTAATCACTCACTGTGGCACTTAAATTATGATGTGTGGTCATGGCAGCCAAGGACCTGCTAAAGGCCACCCTGGCTGCCATCTTAGTCCTGCTGTGAAGTCACTGGTGTTCATAGGAAAATGTCATTTTCTCTTATACTGCAAAACAAGCGATCAAACAATCTCAGACTCAAATCCCCTGCTCGGACTAGAAATTATGAAATTATGTTTTGCTGAGATGACGATTGTTTTGCGAATGAGAAAAGATGGAGCAATTTTTGGACTGTGGGTTCATTCTTACCGTCAGTGTCACATTTTTTTTAGGATCCATTCACATGGATGAGGAAGTCTGATCCAGACACCAGCTAAAATGTTTTTTTACAGGCTGGTTTGCAAAAAATACATAGACACAAGATCCTGTTCATAGAGTACAATACGTATGTGTTCACTTTATGAAATTAACACATGGAATATATATGGTACATAAAAAACAATGTGTAAATGAACCCTTATAACTCTTTCATCAAGATCACAAAAAAACAGGTGAGCCGCCCAAGAAACTATTGTGGCAATGAGCTCAATTATTGAGACATCTTCGATAGTTTTTAACTTTGTCAAAAAAGCTTTTTATACTATAAAAGTGTACCAAGCCAGACACAACACATTTTCTATGTTTTTATAATTTTTTTTATCTATGCTCAATAGTTGGAAAACATTTTTAGCCATTTATTTATTATCAAAATGACTGTGTTCTTTGGTTCCAGGCAAATGGTATATTTTAGTCAAATGGAGTTAATTACACATGTAATGTTTACATGTGACTATAATAAGTATACAGTATATGCCATGTATGAAGTCACAATCTAAAAACAGCACATATAGTGTTCAAGCCCTAAAAAACACACATTACCAACACAATCAATACCAATAAAGCATGTACTACTGGATAATCCAGGAATATGGTAAATTTTGGACAATTGTTCTCACACATATTTTTGATTGTTAAGGCATGCATGCTTATTATAGTCACATGCAAACGTTACAGTTTCCTTGAATGAGTTGATATATTTAATTAGTACTTTCATGCCTGTTTTTTGCATTGTTATATTTAAGCTCTTAAAAGATTTAACCTCCTCTTTCCAGGATTTGGACACCTGGAGAGGCCTATTTCATATAGGCCTGTGTGGCCTTTGTGCCTTTTAATTGTTTTTAGCTTATGTTTTTCTGTATGTTGTTGTTATTCTAATAAAAGTATTTTTATAGTGATCCATTTGTTACCGTATATACATACCTTTTTTTATTCATATTACATTGGTTCCTTCTTCGGTATATAAAGGTGAGCCCTAATATTAGGTGGTGGCTTCCAACCTGACTTAATTTGTCCTTGGCTGTGTTCTATTGAGATGATGTCAGAGTTATTATTGCCTTTATAAATTTATGTTATTTGGTCCTGGACTTTAAACTTGCATTATTGTACATTTATGGTGCAAGATTTAATCTTTTAATCCTGCAATGTAGCTGGCCCAGGTCTGGTTTTCAGCTGTCCTGTAGGAACTGTTGATCATATGATCGCCAGGTGTCTACTGCTATAGCAGTGCCACCAAGTCGTAGAAGACCCAGATTGCCATACCAGGATGGGGGACATACATACAAGGATGGAGGATATATACATCAGGATGGGTCACATATATACCAGGATGGGTCACATACATTAAAGGATGGGCCCCATATATACCAGGAAGAAGCCAGTACAGGATTTGGGGACATTACCTCCATAATAGTATCAGCAGCAGATTTTCCCCCCCCCCACTTCCCCATAATAGTGCATCATGACCACCTTTTTTGCTTCAAATTTTCTTCCTATTTAACTCCTCTAAAAATAAGGTGTATCTTATGGTCCGCTACATCGTATAGTTAGAAAAATACGGTAATTACATGCATATAATATAACCCAAAAAACCTCTACACACATTAATTATCTCAATGACGATAATAACCTTAGTTGGAGTGAACCATGAATAAAGAATAAAGATAAAAATATAAAAAACTGCAAATGAAAAAGTAAAAAAACATATTTTATATTTACAGTATGTCACAAAAAATACATAAATTACACAGTAATTTATAAATACCTCAAAACCAGTGATAAAAATAATGCAGTTTATCATGTGTAAACAAGGGAAGCTATTCTCCTTGCGAAAACTGACACACCATGCCAGTGGTGAAAAGACTCCTCTGGGAAATATGCAAATTGTCTCTTCAGTGAGGAAGTAGATGAACTCTAGTGTCAACTTTTGGAGGTACCAATCCTAAAAGTCAAAAGTGACCCTTTAATCAGCCTTGCCATATGACGTAGGATATATGCCAGATCAGAACTCAGTTTGCAAACACGGTGTTTTGGGATGGTTGCCCCTCATCACTGCAAAGTATGACATCTGATCTGGCTGTATAAGAGGCTAAGACAGGGTTTAAAGGGGACACTATTCTCCTTGCGGAGGCTGACACAGCATTCCAGCATGCCAGTGGTGAGGAGACTTTAAGCCGCAATGCTCCTCTGGGAAATATGCAAATTGTCTCTCCAGTGGGAAGTAGATGAACTCTAGTGCCACCTATTGGAGGCAGCAATCCTAAAAGTCAAAAGTGAGCCTTATCTTATGACTTAGGATTTATGCCAGACCAGAACCTGAATTTGAAACACGGTGTTTCAGGATGGTTGTCCTTATCAGTGCAAAGTATGAGATCTGATCTGGCTGTATGAGAGGCTAAGACAGGGTCTAAAGGAGAAGCTATTCTCCTTGCTAAAGCTGACACCATTCCAGCATTCCAGTGGTGAAGAGATTTTAAGCTGCAATGCTCCCCTGGGAAATACAGTATGCAAATTGTCTCTCTAGTGAGGAAGTAGATGAACTTCAGAGCCGCCTATTGGAGGTAGTAATCGTAAATGTCAAAAGTGAGCATAAATCTTAAGTCATATGATAAGGCTCCTGAAAGGGTCCCTTTTGACTGTTAGGATTGCAACCTCCAATAGAGTTTGTCTACTTCCTCACTGAAGAGACAATTTGCATCATGTGTAAAACAAAGCCTCAAACAGCCTTGTCAGTGCAAAAATAAAATATTTAATCTGTGACGTTCTTTCAGACCTGGTCACTAGAGGGTTAATATGTATATATTGTCTGTGTATTTATTACCTGGCTGTGTTCCATTGGAATAGCATGACAATTGTCTCACAATTCAGTTACAAAGAGTGTTCTATTGTGATAATGTCACTATAGTGAGGGGGTGTTATTTACCTTCCAGACTTATATTTGTCTTCAACTGAGATAAAATCCCATTAGTGTCTTTTTTTCTAAGCTGTGTTCTAATGTGATCAGTTGCATGATTTGGCAAGGCACCAAGAGATTGTGCTCCCTGTCTTTTATATTGTGTCCTGGGTGTAGCAGACCTGTACCCAGCACTGATTGACAGCCAGCTCAGCGTTAGAGGCAGCTGACAGTCACCGCTGTTGCTCACTATGCACAGTGTTGACTGAAGTCGTGTGGCACCACCCCGATGATGGAATGTCCAAGGCTGGCGGGGGGGAATAAAGTTAATTTCCTCCCAGCAGCGGGGCTCTCGGTGTTGGTACTGGGCAGAATACCATTAACCTGCAGATTAACCCTATACTTTGCTAATTAATAGTATTTTCTTTTTACCTGGCATGTTCCCTTTAATTTGCCAATTTGTTGTGTATGTTATATTAGGACCTAATGAGCCAGTCTAAGCATTTCAGAAATACACAAGCAACATTTTCAGTTTAGTTTGTGGCCATTTATGAAGTTAACATTCTGTACAAACTGTAGCTTAATAGACACAAGCCAAATGCTTTATGGCACCTGAAATGTAATTAACTATATTGAATTTAAATTAGATTTGCAACTGAACTTAAATGTGAACTTATCTGCTACTACATACGACTGCCAACCAATCCGAGCCATTTACTATGCGCAATATCCATTAAACACCCTTTTTATAGCTCACAACATTTGCTTACCTATTAAGAAAGTGTTTAATCAGGATTATGCAGAAACCTAACTGGCGTTATTTAAAGCACTTCAATTCATAATCTATTGAAGCTGTCAAAATCCGATCAGATATAATATTGTGATATTGTATAATAGGAATCCATGGGAGATGAAATCAGGAAACACTTTACTAAGTCTAGACGTATATTAGGCAAAAATTACAGTATATATTGTATATGTTAAAATCTACAGGACAACAATTGGTATTGCCGTTAATAGATAAGATTGCCAAAACACTACCATACCTGATAGAGTTGTATTTTCAGTAGGAAAACATTCATTATGCCTAAAGCAAATGGCAGTAGTTATGTGATTTACAGAGAGAAAATATAGCAAATAGCATAAAATGGCAAACTTGGCTGACTTCATAATTAGTTTGGAGATCTAAGCCTGTGATGGATGAAAAGATACAGCACTTGTAGCAGAAGGCCTTTGCCTATTGACAACTCAGCTATGGATATATCATTTTCTCTGTGTCATCTTGCCAGGCAATTTGGTCTGTTTCCTGAATAAAGTCCAGAGCCCATCTGGAGTAAAGGCTGTGAAGTGTGATGATTGATGTCAGATAGCTTTTGTTGGGTGGCCTAATGCCCACTCATTTAACAAACGATGTTCTATCAAGCTATACATAAAACTTTAATCTGTATATTCAGAGAAAATATTAAACCGAAGTGTGGAGGCTTAACAAATCCAGGGAACATGCCATGCCAATTAAATTGTGCTGTGAGGTCAACAGACCACTGCAAGACAAGGTAAAAACAAAAATAACTTTATGCCTGCAGCAAGAATATAAGGGCAATGCTTAACAATGAAAGACTGTTAGAACATGTCATTTACTCTATGGAATGCATCCAAATCTGAGGAGCACGTCGCGGGCCATGATATTTTTATTTCCTAACCATAAATCAGAGCTCATAAGCAGCAATTAACACTGATTCATAATATATATAATGAACTGAGAATTATAAGGTAACTGAAATGATTGACAATTGACAAGTTTCATGGACATATACAGCGCTAATTGGCTTCTGTGATTTTCTATGTGTCACATTGAGCGGCTTCTGATCTCTAAAGCGTACCTGTAATTTCAGACCACTTTTCAGAATAAGCTGTCATGTGTGTACATGAAGAATAACACTATTCCTGGACATTATATGATACTTATATTATACTTGTAATGTACATTTTTCACCAACTACCCCTCAGCCGTATCTATCCCTAATATACAGTTCTCTCTGAGCTAGTAGGTGGAGGTTTCTTCCATACTCCCTTCTCTACAGACTTAAATAGGCAGCTGTAATCTGAGCTTGTAATACATCTTTTTTGACCCCTTCCTCCTTTAAAGGTCTAGATAGATGCAGGAAGCGGAGACAAAGTGGCTCATATGTGGAGAAAGAATCTACTTATGAAATTATGCAACTTTGGTTGAAAAGTCAAAGACCAATTAACCCCCTCACTACCAAGGACTGAGCAAAAGTCAACTATAAAAACAGAAGATTTGTTTGTTTGGCTGTTGACATTCTGACAGCTACGGCTTTATATTTACTATGATATTGCAGCTAACTATATAAAGGGATTGTGTTTGTGGAGGATATTTTAGGTATTACTGAAAGAAAGAAATCTGTGGATGTAAATTAATCTCATGGCAAAGATGTAGAAAAAGGTTCTTTAATGTAGCCAACAATAAAAACAAAGATATCCAAATTAGTGTATAAAAATAGATTAAAAAGGCACCCTATGTCTATTTTGGGGTGCCTTTTTAATCTATATTTTCGACACCATTTTGGATGTCTTTCTCTGCTTGTTTTATTGGTGGATACATTAAACAAGCTTTTTCTGAGTCGATACCTGATTGCTGCTTCTCTTCATTTTGTGTTTCCTGTGCGTATTTTCCTCTCCCTCATCTCTGGTCTCCCCTGCTCCCGTTTCTTCTGCTTACACCTTTTCTGCACTTTTCCTAATTCCCCTCTTTTTATCTTCTGTGTTCTTTTCTTCCTCCTCTTCTATCTTCTCTTTCCCTCCAAAAAAATTCAAAAATTTGGCAAATATGGAACAACTATTATATTGACTTTTTCATATGTATTTGGTAATTCTGTTTTGTAATAGTTCAGTTATGGTTGAACTATATATGTTTTATTCTTCTCTGAGTCCATGTTTTGCTGTTAAATAAAGAATTTTTAAAAAATAAAAAAGAAGCTTTTTCTACGTCCTTGCCACGAGACTCCTTTACATCTCCAGATTTCTTTCTTTCGTTAACATTGGACATTAGACCAAACCGGGGTTTATCCGTACAGAGTGGGAACAAATCCACAAGGGGTAAACAGTGAGTTGACCTGTTTTTCTATATATTTTAGGTATAATTTTAGAAAACTTATAAATTAAATATTTTTTATAAAAGAAGTAGAAATATATTGATTCTGACTTTTTTTCCAATATCTCAGAATAAATTATTTTGACATTAAACCAGAAACCTTAAATAATAAGAGGTGGCCAGGCATCAGGTCAACTATATTGTTTTGGAAATTTGCAAATTATGTCTTGCATAAAATATTGGTTGAATTCTTTCTTCTGAAGTTCTGCTAATGTACCAAAATAGCCGACTTATGTACCAACACAACACCAGAATCCTTTTAATTGCTCTGTTTTGTCATAAAAGGATCTTTCAGTGGTATAAAATCATTTTTTTAGTGTAGGACTGAAAGTGTCCATCATTAAGCTTTAGTACAGCAGTACATGTTTATTGTCTTTGGAAGATTAAGAAGCAATTACCAGACATGCTTATTAGTATCTATGTGATTCTTGCATTGAAAAAGGAGGACTGTTACTGTCACTAAGCTTCTGTATATATATTACATATATTACACAGTGTATCACAAAAGTAAGCAAAACCCTCACATTTTTTGTAAATATTTTATTATCTTTTCATGGGACAACACTGAAGATATGACACTTTGATACAATGTAAAGTAGTCAGCATAAAGTTTGTATAACAGTGTAAATTTGGTGTGCTCTCTAAATAACTCTTGTTACAGCTGGCAGCAAAACTAAGTACACCCCTAAGAGACAAGGGCCAAGTTGTGCCCAAAGTGTCAATATTTTGTGTGGCCTCCATTATTTTCCAGCACTACCTTACCTCTCTTGAGCATGAAGTTCACTAGAGCTTCACAGGAGCCACTGAAATCCTCTTCTATTTTCTATGACAACATAACAGAGCTGGTAGATGTTAAGGACCTTGTGCTACTCCACCTTCCATTTGAGGATACCCCAGAGATGCTTATTGGGGTTTCAGTCTGGAGACATGCTTCTCTGATCACAGGGTCTATCAGTTCTGGTGCAATAAACAGCGGAGGTGGCTCATATGATACATAATAGGGAGATGACAGACGTCCATGCAAGCACCGTGCAACGCATGTTACACAAGTCTGGAATGGTGGCCCCAAAAAAAGGTGACAAATCCTCGACTTCAATATCATCATAAGAAGCGTTGGCTCGAGTTTGCAAGGAAATATGAAAAGTGGACAGCAAAAGATTCGAAATGGGTGATTCGGAGCAATGAGATGAAAGTTAATAGGCAGGCTCTGATGGATGCAAATAGGTTTGGAAGACATAAGGGAAAAAGGGGCTAACAAATCAAGAAATTGAAGGAACTGTCAAGTTTGGTGGAGGGTTGTTTCTCAGCCAAAGGCATTGGATACTTGACTGGAATCGATGGTGATCTCAACGCTGATTTTTATGTGAGTATCTTATAATACAAGTTACTTTGTACACTTGAGTATTATGGGTTTAAAAAGAATGACATAGTGTTCCAGCAGGACAACAACCCAAAGCATACGTCAAGATTGACGAACAAATGGTTCAATGACAGTGAAGTAGAAGTGATAGATTGTCCCCAGACCTCAACCCAATGAAATACTTGTGGGTATAGATAAAGAAAAAGCTGTATACATACCCAAATGAGTCGACCAGTATGCAACAACATTGAGATTTTGTAGAAGAGACTTGTGATGAGATTTCGATCGAGACATGCTTGAATCTGATCAAGAACATGCCCTAAAGGACTCAGGAAGTGTTGAAAGTCAAAGTTGGATTTACAAAATTCTAACAAAATAACACAAATTTAAATTTAGATTTTTGGAGCAAAACAGTAATAATGCAGTGACATGACAAGAATCTGCATATTGTAATCGTATGCTAAATAGTTTCAAGTCAGATTTATGTATGAGATAGTCAAGATGATTGTCTATAAAGTGAAGCTAGTCTCACGCTCAAAGCTGAAGTGGATGGTCAGATATTGATCTTGAAAGTCAAATTTTCCATTGAATAGGGCAGCAATTGTAAAATCTCAGATAACCCCTTTAAGTCTAGTGATGCATTTGAGAAAAGTATAATGAATAAGTTTTTCATTGTGTTGAGTTAAGAAATAGAGAGTAGAAAAAGGTGGATATAGCCAATAGACACATTAGAATTCCAGACAGTAGAGAGATGTTATTTGAGTTGATGAGGTAGAATTGTGTCTTCTTTGTAAAAGTGGTTCCGAGAGCCTTGGGATTCTATAAGCTCTAGCAGACCAAAGCTGTAAATTGAGAACAGTAGTGGTTCAAGGACACAGTCTTGAGGGATCCCAAGTGAGAGGGGTCAAGATGTATACATGTGAATTTTACATATAGGTAATATTCCCAAAAAAAGGAATGATGCCACTTTTTGTACACCCATTATTATTCCTTACTCTGCCATTGGTTTCAACTGTATGTGCATTCTGAGAATGCCTGGGAATCTAGTGCACAAAGTCAAAGGTTTGTGGTATGTGTACGGTGGTATGGCTGAAATAGAGAAACTTAGCAATTTTCCAATCTACCCTTTCTATACCAAGACTTGTGCTGTAGAGAAAGTAAAAAAAAAAACAAATAATCATATGTTAATTAATATTATTAAAGCTAATACATGATTTCAAAAGTGATTGTGATCTTTGCTTTGCAGAAAAAGTAATACTTTTACAATGTCATTTTCATTCTTAAAGGGAACCTATAAGAAACTTTAGGCTCACCAAACTTATTATACTGCTGGTAGGATAGTAAAGGACGAGCCCAAACAAATCTTCCCGTCTGCAAAATGATATTGATCAATTAATATTCCTTCATTGAGAAAATAAACTATGAATCTTTAAATTAATGAGGGCAAGTGCACCAAAGGTGGGCTGATTCCTGGCTAGTGCATTCGTCTCACTGTCAGTGCCCTGGTAGCCTCAATTATATAATTAAAGATTCAAAAATGACTATATCAGAAATCGAAAATCCAAGACGATATGTTTGAGTTTGTGTTTTACTGCTCTACCCATCAATCTAATAGTCTGAAGACCTTAAAGCTCCTGACAAGTTCCGTTTAAGCTAAACATTAATAAAACTATGCAGAACTCAGGCTTCATTCTTTTGTATAGGTTTATTATTCCATCACTCATACAACAAAACAATTTACAGCAGACTAGCATATGACTTTTATATTACGATAGAAAAATCAATGTTACCAGTTAATATTCCTTATCTCTGCTCAGTAAATAAATAAGGCTTACAATCAAGGATAAATCTTTATTCACCATAAGCATCTATTCCTATGTTTGCATTTTAAGATGCTTTATCACAGCAGAATGACCAGTAATTACCCAGTAGAGCAGCAAAACCGACCCAATGCCCCATCCATCAATATCAATTCAACAACTTATGTTATACTTCATTGGGTGCACTAACACCTCCACCATTTTCTCTACTGTTCTTAATTAATTACTCTTTTCTCCGGCTGATCCTTTCATCATTATCAATAAATTTGCAGACTAGAACCACTGTGCTTTTTTATTTATTGTGTTCCTCATCCATTTCCTTCAGGTTTTTCTTTACTTCTACTCCTACTTTTCAATGAATTGTCTTAAATACTTTGCTTCTATACTAAAGAAAATCAAGATGAGGCATTATGTAACTAATGCTAATATATTTCTCATTGGTATTAATATTCATAAACCTGTAAGAATGCACCAGGGTATTGTTTAACAGAAATTCCTAACTATTTTACTATTAGATTGCTCTCTATAGACTAGGAAGGGTTCCAATTATAGAGCATGGAAGTCAGGGGACCGCAACATCCCTGAGGTCTTCATGTCATCACAATGGAAGACACAGGTTATTTTTTGACAGTTTCTGTTCCTGTACAAGCTTTAAGCTGCTCAGAACAACAGTATGTTATATGATGTGTATTGGTGGATCACCAAATGATAATGTAAAATGTGAAATTCGTAACCCTACAATACTAAATTCAATATTTGATACTTTCTCAGGAAACTATCAAATTCCACTAATTCCATGTTTATATCGGTGAATTACAATTTAAACATCCCTTTCACATACAGTGCTGTAAAATTTTTGGCACATGTGGAAAATTACTGCAAAATGCTATCAAAAAATAAAATTTGAATAGTTTATTTTTAAAGCAAAGTGAATGAAAAAAAGAAATATAAGTCACATCAATATTGGTGTGACCATCTTTTGCTTTAAATAAAAAAAAAAAAAAAAAAGTTTTTTGAAAGATCCCAGTAGAGAGGATGGTCCAAACATCTTGGAGAGCGTATTACAAATCATTTGTGGATATAAGCTTGCACAAATCTTTTTCTCCTTTCCTGTAATTCCAGGCAGACTCAATGATGTTTTGCTAAAGATAGTTCTTAATGACTTTGGTTTTATGTTTGAGGTTGTTTTCAAGTCAATCGCACTCCTCCCTCATGGTATTGTGTGATGGATAAATATCTGCCTATTATTAGAGCTCACCAGGTGAGGTGGATTCACAAAGTCGCATGTCAGGGTGGAAACATGGACCCAGGGTATTGACACAGGAGGCTGGAAGGTACATGGAACAATAAAGACCTGGAAAACTTGCTATGCTGGACAACACAAGTGAGGCAGGACACACTAGTAGCCACAGAACTAGGAGGACAGGTGAAACTGGATAGAATAATAATAATAATAATAATAAAGTTTATTTATATAGCGCCAACATATTCCGCAGCACTTTACAATCAGGTGGGGACTTGTATAGACAAAAACAAAATAGTACATAATTCAACAGCTATAGTAGGAATGAGGGCCCTGCTTGAAAGCTTACAATCTATGGGGAAAAAGGGGGGCACAAAAGGTGAAGCAAACAATGGTGGCAAACAAACTGAGCACATTACAGCCTCAATACTCAGAAACAGAGGCATGTTGATGTGGTCCTTAAAAGGCTTTGGAAAGAAGATGTCACTAATGAATGATGTCACGACGTTACTTGTTAGATACAACATGAAGCACAGCAAAGGGCAGTGGCCACAGAGGTATGGCGCAGAGCCCAGTGCTGTAGACGAGACAGATGGGTAACACTTATATTTCTCAACATTGAGGACATAAAAAAATGGCAAAATTGAGGACTGTTATCTTAATGCAGCAGATTAAAGATGCATCCTGTTTATTTCCCTTTGATATTGGAAGATATCCAGTTTAAAAATGGCAGCAATCAGTGGGACTGATAAGGGAGATTCCACAGTTTTGGGAAATCTCCATCCAGTGAGAGTCTGCTGAAGGTCAAATCGAAAGTTACCAAGTGCTAGCAGGAGGAATTCAGACCACACAAAGGTTGCTGGTATAGACTCCGCTCTCAGTAAGGAGGTGCACTCCACTTGTGTTTTATTTGTTATACACAAACCTTTTTATAGAGCAATAGTGGGTAATATCTTAGCAAAATTCCTAGCAGCATGCCATTGGTTACTTAGAAGCACATGCAAAAAGCATATAATATTAATGTCCATATTTGGGATTTTCTCTTCAGCCATAGCTCGCAGGTGTTACGTCACCACCGGAGTCCGCTCCAGCGACTTCTGCTCCGATTGCCAGGCGACGCAGTGTTCCTGCCGTGGATGGTGCTGGTGATGGGAGAGGAGTCGATGCCAGCAGCACCGGTGGGCGCAGGCTCCGATCATCCACTGGGCTGGGTTATCTTGAGATCTGCAGTACCACTGGCTGACTGTGGGTGGTGTGTGTCTTCCAGCTGAAGTTGCCAGCGTTCAGCTACAGCCAATGGGAAGACACCACACCCTTCTTAGTTCCCCTCCTGTCTGCTGACCTCTGCCAGAGATAGTTCTGATTTCCTGGCTCCTGGTCCGCCCTATTCTGTTTTGTGATTTCTGTGTGCTGACTTCTGCGTGTTTTCTAACTGCCATTCTGCCTGCTGTTTTTGTACCTCGCTGCCCGATCCAGATTTGACCTCTGCTACGTTTCCTGATTACGTCCTTGCCTGCCGATTCTGTCCCTGTTCTGCTATTCCTGGTTTGGCCCTGCCTGACGACTACTATCATCGGACTGCAGCCTTCCACAGGTAGTGATCTCCAGGGCCCTGTATAATTCCAAATCCCTGTATAGGGGTTAAATGGTTTCAGGGTTCTGGGGGTCCTGCTTGGTGAGTGGCTTCCCTCTAGCTTGTCCATTACATCTGAGTCTGTTGATCCAGCCAGGCGTTACAGCAGGGTCCTTATGACGCAACCCACCAGAGATGGATCCGAACTTGTGCAGATGCAGGCAAACATCATTATCAACATTTTCATTCTGTTCCCTTGTATTAGACATCAGAAGGCGACCTTGGTATTGTGGCACCCCAGGGTTCAGTTGCCACAAATATACCTGTACCTGGGGCAGGGAAGGATCTCAACATCAGGTAATCCCACATACAACATTTCCACTCCAAGCCTGGAGGGGAAGCTCTACAAGTCGAGTTCATGTGAGGTTCCCTTTTAAATCCAGGTTTGGAGGCGGAGTCAGAGAGACAGTTGACAGTTGGAGAAAAGGAGACTGCGCGAGCAGAGAGTGAGGTAAGACATCAAAATGGAGAGGGCTGTGCTTAGCCCGTACGAGTAACTGTGTGACCGCCTGAGGGATCAGGAGTGAGGCAAAAGAGGAGTGACCGGGGAGGTGGAGCCAGATCGGTTCATCCCCAAGGAACAGCGCTGATTACCGGACACCAGCGTCTGAGATTGTGAGGGATCTAATCTACCCAACAATAAAGACCGGAGGCCAGGGAGACTCCAGATCTCCTGGCCGCAGCAGCACCTGAAGGCAAAGCCGCTACACAGAGCTTAGGGACCGCAGTGAGTACAGCAGTGCCCCTTAGAGAAGCTCCCGCCACCTGCCATACAGGTGAAGACAGTGAGAGAGGGACAAGGTATAGCTACAGGCAGCCTAGTACGAAGGAGAGACGCAGCGCAGCAGGGAGGTCTCACAACTAACCTTGTGCAGAGATCCTGAACTGTTCCCAGATTACCCAAAAACTGTCACATCAGAAACTGAACCCATTTTTAGTAACACCTGCAAGTAAAACCTGGTCAGAGTTAATGAATTGGTGTGCCGCACTTTATTTCTTCATCTGAGGAGCCATAGGCTGCTGCATTAAAGTGACAGTTGAAAAGTCTGTGAAGAAAAAACGCCATATCTGTGTACTACTAAAACTGCCCTGGGGATCCTGCTTCACCTTACGGGAGGCGTAAACAACTGGCTGCCTAACCATCACCCCAGAGGTCTGACCTGCAACCCCAGTAACCATACTGGAACCGTAGGTGGCGTCACGAAATACTTTTATTTTTTTAAATTTTTTTCTTTATTATTTTTTTTTATTTTATTTTATTTTTTTTTAATTTTTATTATTTACTGACTTTCAGCGACCACCAGGGCCACGGAACCGGGCACAGGCCCCCGTGACATAATCCCATTAACCAACACCCGGAACCGAGTACCCCACGGCCCTAGTGCGGGTCAGCATACACATACTTGCTCTCTGATACACAGCATTAATCAGAAAACAGACTCCAATTATTACTCATATACAAAAGAAAACATAGTTATAGAAAAGCTTATAGAAAAAAATATATACTGTATATTGTACTCTCACAGTAGAAAAGCATATAGAAAAATATATTGTATTTTCACAGGACCAAGCTATATATATTTACTGTACAAAAAAGACTGTTTAAAAGTGGTCTGCATGGAAGAATTTCGTAAAAAATACATTCAACATTGAAATAAGGCCAAGTATCTAAATTATGCACCCATAAGACCAGTAATAGGGTGCAGTAAAATGGCAGCAGGTGTTCTGGACTGATGAGTCAAAATTTGAAACATTTGTCTGTAACAGAAGGAAATTTGTTTGTGAAGGGCTGAATAGTGATACCATAATCAGTGACTGCAGACAACAGTAAAGCATGGGGAAAGTTCTTTGCAAGTTTGGTGCTGCATGTTGCAAATGGAATTGATGATTTAATCAAGGTTATTGGTGTCCTTTTTGCTGAGAAATACACAGATACTTATTCATTACAACAAATACCATAAGGGAAGAGTTTGATAAGCACCAAATTTATTTTGCAGCAGGACAACCCCAAACATGCAGGCAATGGCCATTACATTTATGGCCTATCCTTAGGATAGGTCATCAATGTCCGATCGGCTGGAGTCTGACACCCAGCACCCCTGCCAATTAACTCTTCAAGGTGCCGACAGTGGCAGCAGGTGACTGGAAATGCTCAGTCCCAGAGCTGCCCCGTCAACTGATAGTGGCCGCAGCTGGGTACTGCACATCCACCTCCCATTCAAATCAATAAGGGTGGAGGTGCAGTACCCAGCCACAGCCGCTATCAGTTGACAGCCAGCTCCAGAACTGAGCATTTTCAGCTGCTTGCTACCGCGCCACTGAGGGCAGTTGATCATCAGGGTGCTGGGCATCGGACCCTGATTAGACATTGATGACCTATTCTAAGGGCGGCTTTGCACACTACGACATCTCAGGTGCGATGTCGGTGGGGTCAAATCGAAAGTGACGCACATCCGGCGTCACTTGCGATGTAGTAGTGTGTAAATCCTAGATGATATGATGAACGAGCGCAAAAGCGTCGTTATCGTATCATCGCTGCAGCCTCCGACATTTCCATAATGCCGGTGTAGCGACAGGTGCGATGTTGTTCCTCGCTCCTGCGGCAGCACACATCGCTGTGTATGAAGCCGCAGGAGCGAGGAACATCAGCTTACCTGCCGCCGGCTGCAATGAGAAGGACGGAGGTGGGCGGGATGTTTACATCCTGCTCATCTCCGCCCTCCACTTCAATTGGCCGCCTGCCGTGTGACGTCGCTGTGACGCCGCACGACCCGCCCCCTTAGGAAGCAGGCGGGTTGCCGGCCAGAGGGACGTCGCACGGCAGGTATGTGCGTGTGAAACTGCCGTAGCGATAATAATCGCTACGGCAGCTTTCACTAGATATTGCACGTGCGACGGGGGCGGGACTATCGCTGCAGCATCGGTAACACATTGTTACCGATGTCGCAGCGTGCAAAGCCCGCCTAAGGATAGGCCATCAATGAAAATTAGTGTATAACCTCTTTATGAACTATTTTCAGCGTAAGAAAGAACAAAGAGCCCTGAAAGGGATGATAGGTCCATCACAAAGCACTGAACTCACAGAGATAGAAAAAATTGAATATGTGGTCAGTTCTCCAAGATGTTTGGAACAGCCTTCCTGCAAAGTTCCTTCAAAAAAGTTGCTCTAGAAGAATTGATGCTTTAATGTTGTTTTGAAAGCAAAGGGTGGTCTCACTAAATACTGATGTGATTTAGATTTCTCTTTTGCTTAATCACTTTGGGAATAGTCTAATTGCCGTATGTGGATTTGGGAAGGAATTTTTTTCCCTAATGTGGAGCTCACTATCTGCCCCATGGGTTTTGGCCTTCCTCTGGATCAACATGTTAGGCTACAAGTTGAATTCAATGGACATCGGTCTACCTTCAACATTAAAAACTATGAAACTTTGCTTTTTGTTAATTGATAAAATGAACTATAAAATAATTTTATTTTTGAAAGCATTCTTACTTTGCAGCATTTTTTCCATAGTCTAAAGCTTTTTCTCAATACTGGTTGTAATTTCAAATTATAGTCTAACTTCCAACAATTATATATTTTATAGCGTTATAAAGGAAATGGATTTTGTATGGCATTAAGGCTTGCTGCGTTCTGTAGAGAGATAACAGGACATTCCATCAATGTAGATAGAACATAGCATTTTCTTATAATGGTCACAATCAAACATAAAATTGTAGTATTAGTATCAGTCACATCTGAATTGCAGATTTATAAGGCATTGAAATCTTGAAGTTATGATAAAAATTCTATTCTTCCCAGAGATTTACTCCATTCTCCATATACAATATCAACCATTTTTTTAAAGTTCAAGACCATTTGCTGATAGCATAAAGACCAGTCCTCTTCTGCAAAGTTAACAATTATCTTAAAGGGATTGTGCCATGCCACACTTTGCTAATAAAAACTAATACACAAATAATATGCACAAACAATGTTTAGAATGGATAACTTGAATAAATAATACCTTTTTATATGTTTTCTTTTCGTTTATTTGTACCACTTCATGTCATACTAAACAGTAGAGAATATGGGAGGGATTACAAGCACAGCCAATGTGACTCGCCTTCATTGGTGTATTTGTCGCATCACTCCATTTATAGTCTCCTTCCCCAATGCTGTGGTCAAATAGTCCCCTACTACATTCCAGTGAGGCAGGAATCCTTTTTTCCTCACCCTAAAAATGGTGAGTGGGCTCATTGTTTCTCGTCCCCAAACTCTCTGTATCTCTCTATGAGCAACAAGATTGACAGGACTCTGTTCCAGAGGCCATGTCGGACGCTTGCCAATAAGTGCTATGTAGTCTGTTTTGTGAGAGTGTGATAGGAAAGGAGATATGATGTAAGCAGTATCTATATATATAATTGCCTTATTCTGTCTGTCTGTCTGTCTGTCTTGCTCCAAAATTGTGTCCTTACGGTGACACAAAGCTGATTGGCCGCTGGGCTCGCCATGGCCCCGCACCCCCGCACGGATTGGCCGCTCGCCCAGGCTCCGCCCACACACGGATTGGCCTCTCGCCCCGGCACCCTGCACGCATTGGCAACTCGGCCACGCCCCGCCCCCTCACGCAATGCACGCTCGCTCTGGCCTCGCCCCCCGCACGCATTCCCCGAACCGACACAGAGCCACGACTCCCAGGTGAGTACTGTATCCCCGGGAGCCCACATCAGCGTACGTCGCCAACCCAGCCGACACATACCCTCGCATTGCTGCGGTTGCCGCCGTATGCTGGTGTGGGCTCCCGTGCGAGCGGGGGACGGGATACGCTGGTAACCATGGTAGCCTAGTTACCAGCGCATCAAGGTCCTGCAGCGGCAGAACATACACACGCACACACATAACAACACACACACACATCAGATCACACTCACTCTCACACACACATTAATTATATCGGGTGGTGAACTTTGATTTTTCACTTGTTGAATAATGCCTGGTACACTCAGTTCCTTGGTGAACACAGATGAGAAATGCCTATTTAATATCTCAGTCTTTTGTTTGTCCTCTATAACTAACTTGTTATTATATTTTAAGGGGCCAATACTATCCTTTGTTTTCCTTTTGGCATTAACGTATTTATAAAAGATTTTGGGATTTATTTTAATGTCATTGGCGATTTTTGTTTCAGTAGCTAGTTTTGCTTGTTTGATTTCTTTTTTGCATTGCCTATTGCAATCTTTATACTCCTGCAATGCTATTTCTGTATTCTCAGCCTTCAAGATTTTAAATGCCCTTTGTTTTTGTTTTATTATACGTTGTACAGTCTTATTTATCCATAGTGGTTTCTTTTTATTCCGGGACGTTTTATTACCAGAGGGTATAAGTTTATTACAGGATTCTAGCAGTATATCCTTAAACTTTCCCCATTTATGTTCAGTATCCCCAGTTACCGTGACCAATGTGTGATAATTACCTATTTTATATTCAATACAATATATGTCTTCCACATACTAACATTTCTAAAACGGAACTTACCTTTAACGATACTGTATGTAGTTTTGGTTCTGGATATGATGAAGAAAAGCTGTACAAAGTTATATTATAATAGGTTCCAAATTTAGAGTTTTTACAGAATCGGCCTAAAGTCAGGATATATCTATATTTGAAGAAGGAAGAATATGAATATGGAAGAGCAAGTACTGTAATTTTATCATATTTTCAGAGACAAATTAACAGATTGCTCATTCATTTCCAAATATAAACGGGATGAGTTATGAGCAGTGATTATCTCAGGGAAACAGCTGGATTTTTGCAGACTTTTAAAGCTGTTCTTTTTGAAAAACATAAATTTCATTGCAAATGCTTGTTGAATAACGTATCAGCTGTAGAGATACCAATCTCTCACTTTTTATGCAATGTAGCCATATTTTACTTCTTGGGCTGGTTAAAATGCTAAAAATAGACAAAATAAGGATTTTTTATTGAGCTTTGGGGCTTTAACATAATAAGTGAGGACAGTAACGGAAAAAATCTAAAACTGTTATTTTTCTTTTCAACGAATGTGTAAAATTAATCAAAATTGGGCGAAAAAGAAAATCCCACAAAACCAATCAAGGACTTAATTTTCATAAAATATCCCAAAGTGTGATGTGCTTTAAGAGTCTGTCTTGATATTAAAGTGAACCCCTTTCAGAGGTGTCCTGCTAATGATATTAATGTATTTTAGATGTATTTTAGGAGTCATGGTAAAACCTTATTGTCTCCTTATGAATCTATCTTCTCTAATAATGTTGATGGCTACTAAAATTACTTTAAATTTCATCCAGACAACAGTAGTCTTGTAAAAAAAACTCTATTGTGATAACCAGTATCTGCACTCGCAGGTGTCTGCCGTTAACTAAAATATATTAGGATCGTGCTAAAGTATCTGAAAGTTGATGAGCGATATAAAAAGATTTTTAATGTTAATTACTATGTAGGTATTTAAAGGCAATATACAACTTGGATGGGGAAAAAAATGTTTACATGATTTCTTAGAAAGCCAAAGATATCTCAATGCCGAAATGTGTAATCACACCCAAAGCTATTGAACTTGTATAGTTATAGGGATTCATTTTTGGCTACATTTCTTTTGTGTTAGTTTAAGAAATACTACGTCTATACAGTCATGCCCAAAATTGTTGACACTGACTCCAATTTTGGTTTTCACAAGGCTTGCTGCTTCAGTCTTTATAGTGGTGACTGCATTAAAGGGGTATTCCCATAGTCAAAATGTAATAATAATAATATTAGCAAATACCTCTAATTAGAAATATAGTATAGTTCTCCTGATTAGCTATGTTGCTTAACGCATGTGCAGGGCATTGTAGCTAAGGTATCCATGGTTACAACCATGAGCAACTAAGTAACGAACTGTCACTATATATGTGGTTGTAACCCTGGATACCTAAGCTGCAATGCCCTGCATATGAGATAAGCAACATAGCGAATCAGGACAACTATACTACGATTCCAATTAAAGGCCTTTGCTAATATTATTATTATTACTATTACACCTACTACATATTGGGATAGGATCTTGAACATGGAAATACCCCTTTAACTTTAGATTGATTGTTATGATCAGTGATCAGATGAATTGCAAAACTTTGTGCTGTCATTTCTTGCCATGAAAATTACCCTAAAATGAATATGTCAACAGATTGTTGCTATGTCATCCGAGGACAGAAGGGGTTGAAACAATGAATATATGGATGTGTCACTGATTAGGCTACGTGCTTTTGTTTACTTACACTGACGGTTTTATTACCAGCAGATAATTATTGTCTGGACTAAAGGCACCGTCACACATAACGAGATCGCTAGCGAGATCGCTGCTGAGTCACGATTTCTGTGACGCAGTAGCGATCCCGTTAGCGATCTCGTTATGTGTGACACCTACCAGCAATCAAGCCCCTGCTGTGAGATCGCTAGTTGTTGCAGAATGGTCCAGGCCATTTTCTTCAAAGGCAATGTCCTGCTGGGCAGGACACATCGCTGTGTTTGACACTGTGTGACAGGGTCCCAGCGACTGCTGAGATCGTTATACAGGTCGCTGCTGCGACCTGTATTGTTCCTGCATCACTGGTAAGATCTGACTGTGTGACATCTCACCAGCGACTGCGATCCCTATCAGGTTGCATCGTTTTCGGGATCGCTGGTAAGTTGTTGTGTGTGACTGGGCCTTAAGGGGTACTTCTCACATAGCGAGATCGCTGCTGAGTCACAGGATTTGTGACATACCAGTGACCTCATCAGCGATCTCGCTATGTGTGACACTAAGCAGCGATCTGGCCCCTTCTGTGAAATTGCTGATCGTTACACACTGTTCTGGTTCATTTTTTGCTCGTTGGTCTCCTGCTGTGCAGCACACATCGGTGTATTTGACGGCGGGAGACCAATAAGCACCGACTCTGTGTAAGCGGTGTACACTAGTAACCAGGGTAAATATCGGGTAACTAAGCAAAGCGCTTTGCTTAGTTACCCGATATTTACCCTAGTTACCAAGCACAGCATCGTTACATGAGTTGCTGGTGGCTGGTCGCTGGTGAGATTTGCCTGATTGACAGCTCACCAGCGACGCACCAGTGATCCTGACCAGTTCGTATGGTGGTCAGAATCGCTGGTACGTCGTTTAGTGAGACGGTACCCTAAGTCTCTGGGGCCTGCTAGACCAACCACACCCCCTCTTCTGATAAGTAGCTCATTATTAATAGACAATGTGCATCGAAAGTTGGTAAAGGGGGTTAGCATTCTGAGCTCTGCTACTTCTAATCATGGTCTCTTTTTTACATTATGCGGTTCTCAGAGGGGGAAGCAAAAACTTAGTGACAGGTTGCCTTTAATTACAAAACCCCATTTCCATTGAATTTTAGCCCTGCCATAAAATTACCTGTTTACTTCGGTGACCTTCCCATTAGTTCAGGAGAATGTATTAATGAGGACAGGGCAGCAGATACCTTGCTGTCATGCTGATTTAAGAGTAGACTGGTTGCTTTAACTTAAAAGGAAGCTGGCCCTTGAAATCACTTTCTTCTGAAAGGGTAACTTCCAAAGTAACACGTTGAGTCATAATAGTTAATAAAATGTCACCTAATTTAAGTATGCAATCTCTATTCCTTCATCTAGTTCAGACCCCCTGCTATGTAGTTTGTAATTTGATCCATGTTTCTGATTTTTCTACTATAGACATTTTCCTCAATCGTGTAGACTGTTCTCCCAGAACATTATTGTAATTACACATATTTTGGCATACACGTTTATTTCATTTGTGTGTATTGGAGTAACACAAAAAAAAAACAGAGGGGAAAAAAAGGCAAATTGAACACAATTTCAAACGAAACCCCAAAAATGGGCAGGACAACATTGTTGCCATCTTTCCAAATTATGGATAAAGAACTTTATTTCAGGTATGGGATGCTGGTTCAAACACACCTGAGGCAAGTAACAGGTGTGAGCAATATCAAAATCACACCTGAAACAGGATAAAAAGGGGAGAAGTTGACTCTATCTTTGTATTGTGTGTCTGTCTCTGCTACACTAAGCACAGAGGACAGAAAGAGGAGAAGAGAACTGCCTGAGTACTTTAGCACCAAACTTGTGGAACATATGAACAATCTCAGGGTTACAACTCTATCTCCAGAGATCTTATGTTCTTTTGTTCATGATTTGCAACCTAATCAAGAGGTTTACAACCCATGGCACTGAAGCTGATCTCCATGGATGTGGACGGCAGAGAAAAATGTATGAAAGGTTGCAGGATAGTCCAGATTGTGGATAAGCAGTCCCAATCAAGTTTAAAAGAAATTGAGAAACTGTGTAAAACATCTCCAGCATATGTGTGTGTTACATAGGACTGAAGGCAATCTCTAAGTTATGTCTACTAGAGATGGGCGGACCAGTCCGGATCCGCACAGATTCAAAAGCGTCCAAACACAGAGCCCGGGCCTGGATTTCTCATGGAACTCCGGGTAACAATCCGGGTCCGGCCACCTGGGTAATAAAAAAAAATCAAAGAAGGAAAATAAGAATAAAGCAAGTGCTTCATACTTACCAGTCTACTCGCAGCTGTACACTTTTTCCAAGCCGCTCACTCTACTTCTGGGGCCACTCATTATCTTCAGGCATATGCACTGCTTTGCCTGCCCCCCAGCTGTCCCAGCATCTCTGAATGGTTGCAGTCAGATAGCGCCCCTAGCCTGTGTGACAGTGTGTCTGACAGCAACCAATCAGAGGCGCTGTGTCTGCATCTAGATTGGTGTAAACATATATAAATAAAAAAAAATTGGCATAGGGTCCCCCCATATTATGATACCAAGCACAGATAAAACATATAGATCACAAGTGGAGGACCGTGGAAATATTCATGTGTGGTCAATATAAAGGACTGGTACATGACTTATTCCTTCCAAAGACAATACTAAGGACCAAGAGGCATACACTGCGAGTGGAAGAAAAGTGATTCCGGCAGCTAAATAGGAAAGGGTTCTTTACAGTTAGAGCAGTCAGACTGTGGAATGCCCTACCGCAAGAGGTAGTAATGGCAGATACTATAACAGCTTTTAAAAAAGGGCTGGATGATTTCCTCAGTACACACAAAACATTGTTGGTTATAAATGACAATTACAAAATGTATAATTGGTGGTGGAAGGTTGAACTAGATGGACCTAGGTCTTTTTTCAACCTATGTAACTATGACTGCAAACAACCTGAGTGATGTCACCACTCAACGCGCAGCTCATTCTCTACCTGAAGCTCACAGCTGGTGGTCATGTTCTATGGCCACATGCTGTCACTTCAGATGTAGCAGAGCCAGAATCATCTTGGGACCTCATGTGGATTATGTCAGACCTGGGTGGTTTGGGGGTTAATAAAGGGGTGAAAGAGTTTGGGTTTTATTTTATTTTAAATAAAAGATTTTTTTAGTGTTTGTCTTTATTTCTTTTTACTTACAGATTTGTAAAGGAGGGTCTAATAGATTCCTTCCATTTCTAATCTAGGGCTTAGTGGCAGCTGTGAGCGGTTATTAACCCCTTATTACTCCAATTGCCACTGCACCAGGACTATCAGGATGAGCTGGGTAAAGTTCCGGGATTGCCACAATCCTGGGTGGCTGAAGGCTGCTATTTTTAGGCTGGGGGGCCAAATAAGCTTCGCCCTCCCCAGCCTGAGAATACCAGCTCCCAGCTATCAGCTTTATCATGGATGGGTGTCAAAATTGGGGGGACCACAAGCCTTTTTTTAATTTAAGTGTTTAAAAAAAAGCTGCATGCGGTTCCTCTTATATTGGCACCCAGCCAAAATAAGCGCACGGCTGGGGACTGCAGCCTGTAGCCGTATGCTTTATCTGTGCTGGTAACAAAATATGGGGGATCCTAGGCCAATTAATTTATTTATTTATTTTATAGCAATAGAGAAACAGACAAAACGCCTCTGATTGATGGCAATCAGACACACTGTCACACAGGCTGGGGGTGTGTCTGAATGCAACCAATCATAAACGCGGGGACTGCCAGTGGGTGGGGAAAGCAGTGAATATGTATGAAGGATAATGAAAGGCCCCAGAAGTAGCGTGGAGACTTAGTAAGCAAAACTAACCTGCTCCAATCCCCTATCCCATCTACTACCATTTTAAAGAGCTGGATTCTGGTCTCCATAAACTTATATAGAGACCAGCGTCCAGCCAGATATGTGGGATCAATTCTTGGCCTGAATTGGGGATTTTTTTAACCCGGTTGAACCCACTGATCCCAGTGAATCTGCAAGTTTGTCCATCACTAATCTCTACTCCAAGAGTTATGTTTGCTCTGGTGTTTTTGTTTTTTTGCGGGGAGGGGGCAGAGGTGGCAGCAAAGTAGTGGTCTCAGGGCTTGGGCCCCTGGTTATGTCTGAATTTAACCATGTCCCTGGGCATTGGACTTTGTGATAAGCAGGGACATCTGCAAACCATGTATTTCTCCATCCAGCTCTCAGATAGTAATAATTAATTATGCTATAAAACACATTTCCACTCCTCCAGTGCCGACATATATTACATAAGTCCAGCTAATGCTACCAATGTTTGTCTATGGAGATTGTATTGCTATGTGACTGTATGCACTTTTTTTGAATGCTTCTGTATTAAACATGTGAACTCAATAATTAGAAGGGATGTCAAAGTACTTTTGCCCATATAGTAAAGAGCACTAAGGGGTACTTTGCACGCTGCGACATTGCTAGCATCGGCTAGCTATGTCAAGTGCGATAGTACCCGCCCCCGTCGCACATGCAATATCTTGTGATAGCTGCCGTAGCGAACATTATCGCTACGGCAGCTTCACACGCACTTACCTGCCCTGCGGCAGGCGGCCAATAGAAGCGGAGGGGCGGAGATGAGCGGGACGTAAACATCCCGCCCACCTCCTTCCTTCCGCATAGCCGGTGGAGGCAGGTAAGGAGATGTTCCTTGCTCCTGCGGCTTCACACACAGCGATGTGTGCTGCCGCAGGAACGAGGAACAACATCGTATCTCCTATTGGTGCGACAATATGAAAATGTCCGACACTACACAGATCACCGATTTACGATGCTTTTGCGATCGTTTATCGGCGCATCTAGGCTTTACACGTTGCGATGTCGTTACCGGCTCCGGATGTGCGTCACTTTTGATTTGACCCCGACGATATCGCAGTAGCGATGTCGCAACGTGCAAAGTACCCCTGAGGCGGGCTTTGCACGTTGCGACATCGCAACCCGATGCTGTGATGTGTCGCACGCGATAGTCCCCGCCCCTGTCGCAGGTACGATATCGTGTGATAGCTGGCGTAGCGAAAATTATCGCTACGCCAGCTTCACATGCACTCACCTGCCCTGCGACCGTCACTCTGGCCGGCGACCCGCCTCCTTCCTAAGGGGGCGGGTCGTGCGGCGTCATAGTGACGTCACACGGCAGGCGGCCAATAGCGGCGGAGGGGCGGAGATGAGCAGGATGTAAACATCCCGCCCACCCCCTTCCTTCCGCATATCCTACGGAAGCCGCAGTGACGCCGGTAGGAGATGTTCCTCGCTCCTGCGACTTCACACACAGCGATGTGTGCTGCCGCAGGAGCAAGGAACAACATCAGACCGTCGCGTCAGTGTAATTATGGATTACGCAGACGCTGCACCGATGATACGATTACGATGATTTTGCGCTCGTTAATCATATCATCTAGCCTTTACACACTACGATGTCGCATGCGATGCCGGATGTGCGTCACTTTCAATTTGACCCCACCGACATCGCACATGCGATGTCGTAGTGTGCAAAGCCCGCTTAAGAGTATGGCAACAATCAGGTTATATGATTTGGAGAACAGGTACATATTCTTTAATTTGCGGATTCACACTGAAGGATAACAGATTGACCTCGCTAGACATTTACTTGCTTATTAAAACATATGTTCCTAAACTCAGTAAAGAAGCGTAAACAGCCTACAGCCCCCAGACATACTTTTATCAAATTCCAGAAAGAGACTAATAGCACTCAGAGAATGTATGTCCTGTACTTATCAGCTTTAGTGTAGCCTCATGTAGATGCTTCAAATTCCAAAGTATGGCGTTCTCTGCATATGATGGATCAGCTATCTGAACCAAGTACTGTAGCTACGGCTGGTATTCTGAGGCTAATGTGCAGTGAAGAGGGTATTTATCAATGGCACGCACCCAGGATCAGGGAAGGATTGCTGGGTCTCGTGTACGTAGTATCTTATGACCTTTTATTGAACTACAAAAAACAACAACAAGCCACTGCGCTTTTTCACATATACAATAGCAACTCATCTGATTGTACCTAGGTTGGTTGTGCATGTATAGCAAAACTCCACTATGTCGGGTAAAAGCATAGAGATAAAACAATTGATGTAAGACTCAGACTCAATATTCTAAAAAATTATATATATATATTTTTGCATCAATGTAATCCAATAGTGCATGCAAACAAGTGTTGCTGCAAAACCCTCTCATCACTTATACGTTGCCAACCACGCTAAATGTACCCAAAGTTAGTTTTCTAAAACTATGCACACGTACTAAAACGCAATGTCACTAAGTAAAATTATAGGAATATAAATTAGTTCCAAGAACAGTATGAAGATTAATTATAACCATAAATTATTGTCCTGGTCAATATGTATTATTAGGCGTGCACCATATTTGCTCTGCAAAGAGATTGTTTAAGGAGCATGAATAAGGAGTCGGCCACACTTACCATTGCTGCGAAGAGCTGTGATCAGGAGTCAAAGTCGACTTTTGGGGCCAGTGATCCAACCATGCCACGTAGATGTATCTCATAGATCGGGACCAGGAGGCTGGGTCAGGCGGTGAGGCCAGTAATCCAATTATACCACACGTGCTCCTTTTCTCTCTGGGTACGGGCAGCAATCTCCCGTCGTCGCTGATCTCGGGTTGTCACTTCTATTTGCAACTTCTGTAGTTGTCGTTCTCTTTCCCAGTAAGGGGCTTGAGCGTCTGGCCTCGCCTGCCTCCCTGGTGGCTCTCGTAGGTGAACTCCTGCGGCCGCAGCAGCCGCTGGGATGCTGCGCGGTGGCGGAGCTGGCAGCTCCTCAGGTTCCGCCTCCGCCACAATGGGAAAAGGGACCGGCTGCTCCGCAGTCGGGGGTGCAGAGTCCGGGTGCTCCGTATCAAGGTACGGGCCCGGTGATGCGACCGAGTCTGGTTGGGCCGGTGCTGGGGTAACCGCTATTGTGGCCTGGTCTGGTGGTTGGGTCAGAAGCTCTGCAGCTTGCTCTTGGCAAATGGGGGTTGAAGGTTCCGCTGGCAATGTTGGGATTAGCAGCCCGGCGTCCGCCGAGGACAAGTGTGATGGTGGGAAAGCACTTGCATCGGAGGGGGGCAGACCGGACCTTGCAGCCATATAGGCCAGATCAACCGGGGCTGGGTTGCTGCTTACCGTCGCGTAGGACTTCAATCTTGCGGGCTCGCACCGCCATTGCCAGGCTCCTCATCTCTTCCCTCCAGTGGGCTAGGATAAAGAGGAACTGTGTCCGCATCCTCCTGCAGAGCTGTTCAGTTTCTTGCTCGATCCAGGTCGCGGTCCCAGGAGCAGCGCGCTCCGGTGACCAGTCTTGTGCAGCCGCCATCTTGCCTCTGCGGTACCCAGGAACGTTATGGCAGAGTCCTGGCGTCCCTGCTCCACTTCCGCTGTTACATGCCGTCATGCCCCCTCGGTTTTTGCCAGCCACTCACTGCTGCACTGGGGCACACTGGGATCTTCTGGTTCCACGCAAACACTCAGGATGAAGGGCGGGGCTTCGGCTTCGTGCGCTTTTGGTCTACAAGATGGTGTTTTGGCACCAAAGATGGCGGAAAATGGCGGGAACGGGACTTTTGACACGCAGTTTTGTTTTTCAAGGTGCACGTCACCCAGGTTAGTGGGCCCAGTTTGTATCCTGTTCGTGATGACACAATTTAAGGTGTGCTGCCCCAGCAGCGGATCAAACCGCTCGGATCCGGGGGTGGTGTCCTTTCGTGGCTCGAGGGTCTCCGGACCCGGGGGCTTAGGGGCCACACTCAAATGTAAAAGGGAGTATTTACAGGGGATTTGGTATAGTTTGTGACACCACCCATGGTGTGCAGTAATTGGGAGTACCGCTACTGCCGTTGGGAGTACCCAGAGTGATGGAGTGGGGCAGCTAGGTGACGTTGCCCTCCGCGGGTAGGGACAGGCCTCGGGGACTCTGAATGGTGATGCAGGGACGCGGTGCAGGAGTCAGTCAGGTACTCACTCAGCAATGAAGCAGACGCTGACAACAGGGTAAACCAAGTCTCTGAATGCCACTAGCTCTCAAGGGAAGCTCGTCCGGGTCCCGTCCCCTGCAGTGCTGCTGGTGGTCTGTAACCTGCCTCCTGGCACCAAGTTTTAGATTTTTCGTTGTGGTCGGGTAGCTTGGAGCTATCCAGGCCCTGCGCCCCACTGTGGCTAAGTGAAGGAGCCTGCTCTCAGGGCTCACGCTTGGGATTTCAGTGGGCTGCTTGCTAGGAAAGCCTTATACCCATCGTTGCGCTAGTGCCCCGATTCTGGAGCTGGTGGAACCAGGCCATAAAGGCCCCGTTCTCCTTAGGTTAATTGCTGGGTTGCCTGAAGCTTCTCCCCGACCTAAGGTCCTCACCTAAGGACCGGTGATAGGACCAGGCTGCCGGCCGTCCTCCTCGACAGGTTCTAGGCACCTAGCCTCAATCCCCTGCGACTGGGGGTCCGACTCCTCTAGGTCCAGACCACCGTCCACTACCTAGTTTTCCTCTCCCCTGGGAGCGCCAACTCCCAGCTTCCTCAAAGCTCTTCACAGCTCGAGGGCTACTCAACAACTCCTTGACACCTCCCACCTACCTGTCTGACCCCTAGGTGGGCGGCCCTATTCCTGCTTAAGCAACCCACTGGTGTGCCTGACAGGTGCGGTGCAAAGTGTATCTAGGATTTGTGAATGCTGATGGAGGCAGCACTGCAGGTTAGAGACCCAGAACCATGGGGGGGTTGAATACCGCATGGTTTGGATAGTTTGTGCAGTACCCTGTGACGACCTGTATAGTCCAGGGGTATCACATATCCTTAAGACCACTAGCAACTAACAAAATGTAACTATATGAGTGGATGTAACTATGACTACCTAAGTTGCAATGCCCTGCACATGAGGTAAGGGACATGGCTATATCAGGAGAACTAAACTACATTATGCCTAATTCATAATTAGGATAGTATCTTGGAGATGAGAATAACCCTTTCAGTCCAGAAATATTTGGACAGTGCCATGTTTTGTCATTTTATCTCTGAACCAAAATATATTCAAGATACAGTTAGAGTAACAATTTTTTTTTTTTATAATTTTGAACATCATAAATAATTCAGGAACTTTGCAAATTATTTTAACCCCTTAAGGACGAAGCCAGTTTTGTACTTAATGCCCAGGCCATTTTTTGCAATTTTGACCAGTGTCACTTTATAAGGTTATAACTCTGGAACGCTTCAATGGATCCCGGTGATTCTGAGATTGTTTTTTCGTGACATATTGGGCTTCATGTTAGAGGTAAATTTAGGATGATATTTTTTTATTTTATTTGTGAAAAAATCTGATGTTTGACAAAAAAATTAAAAATTTTGCAATTTTCAAACTTTTAATTTTTATACCCATAAACCAGAGAGTTATGTCACACAAAATAGTTAATAAATAACATTTCCCACTTGTCTACTTTAGATCAGCGCAATTTTTGAAACAACATTTTTTGAGGTTAGGAAGTTAGAAGGGTTCAAAGGTCATCAGCAATTTCCCATTTTTTCAACAAAATTTACAAAACCATTTTTTTAGGGACCACATCCCATTTGAAGTGACTTTGAGAGGCCTAGGTGACAGAAAATACCCAAAAGTGACACCATTCTAAAAACTGCACCCCTCAAGGTACTCAAAACCACATTTAAGAAGTTTATTAACCCTTCAGGTGCTTCACAGGAACTAAAGTAATGTGGAATGAAAAAAAATAAAATTTAACATTTACCTAAAAATGTTGCTTTAGCACTAATTTTCTTACTTTTTCAAGAGGTAACACCAAAACTTGGACCTCACACTTTGTTACCCACTTTCTTATGAGCGCGCTGATACCCCACATGTGGTCTGAAACCTTTATTTGGGTAAATGGGAGAACTTGGAACGAAAGGAGCAATATTTGAATTTTGGAAAGCAAAGTTGGCTGAAACAGATTGCGGGCACCATGTTGCATTTACAGATCCCCTAAGGTACCTAAACAGCAGGAACCCCCCTCAAGTGACCCCATTTTGGAAACTAGACCCCTTAAGGCTTCTATCGAGGGGTATTCTGAGCATTTTGGACCCACAGGTACTTCACAGATTTTGATAACGTTACGTTGTCATATTGAAAATTGTCATTTTTTTCTCAAAAATGTTGCTTTAGCATCAATTCTTTCACTTTTTCAAGAGGTAATTCCAAAAATTTGACCCAAATCTTTGTTGCCCACTTTTTTATGAGCGCGGTGATACCTCACATGTGGTCTGAAACCTTTGTATGGACAAATGGGAGGGCTTGGAACGAAAGGAGCAATATTTGAATTTTGTAAAAAAAATTTGGCTGAAAAAGATTGCGGGCACCATGTCGCATTTGGAGGACCCCTAAGATACGTAAACGGCAAAAAAACACCACAAGTGACCCCATATTGGAAACTAGGCCTCTCAAGGAATTTTTCTAGATGTTTGGTGAGTACCCTGAACCCCCAGGTGCTTCACAGAAGTTTATAACGTTGAGCCATGAAAATAAAAAAATAAAATTTTACCACAAAATTGTTACTTCAACCAGGTAGCTTTTTTTTCACAAGGGTAACAGGAAAAAAATCACCATGAAATTTATTGTGCAATTTCTCCTGAGTTTGGTGATATCTTATATGTGGTGGAAATCAACTGTTTGGGCACACGGCAGGTCTTGGAAGGGAAGGAGTGCCATTTGACTGCAAAATTGGCTGGAATCAATTGCGGACATCATGTTGCATTAGGAGAGCCCCTGAGTTGCCTAAGCAGTGGAGGTCCCCCACAAGTGACCCCATTCTACAAAATAGACCCCTCAAGGAATTTATCTAGTTGTTTGGTGAGTACCCTGAACCCCCAGGTGCTTCACAGAAGTTTATAACGTTGAGCTGTGAAAATAAAAAAAATACATTTTTGCCACAAAATTGTTACTTCAACCACATAGCTTTTTTTTAACAAGAGTAAAAGGAAAACAAGCAGCATAAAATTTATTGTGCAATTTCTCCTGAGTATGCAGATACCTTATGTGTGGTGGAAATCAACTGTTTGGGTGCACAGCAGGGCTCGGAAGGGAAAAAGTGCCATTTGACTGAACATTTGGCTGGAATAATTAGTGGACGCTATGTCGCATTTGGAAAGCCCCTAAAGTGTCTAAACAGTGGAGGTTCCCCACAAGTGACCCCATTTTGGAAACAAGACACCTCAACGCTTTTATCTAGGTGTATATTGAGCATTTTGAATCCACGAATACTTTACAGAATTTGATAAGCTTAGGTTGCCATATTGAAAATTTTCATTTTTTTCACAAAAATGTTTCTTTAGCATCACATTTCTCACTTTTTCAAGAGGCAACAACAAAACGTGGACCCCAGAGGTTGTTATCCAATTTCTTGTGAGCGCAGGGATACCCCATATGTGGCCAAAAACCTCTGTTTGGATTAATGGGAAGCCTTGGAATGGAAGGAGCACCATTTGAATTTTGGAAAAGTTGAAATAAATTGCACGCACCATGTCACATTAGCAGGGCCTCTTGGGTACCTATACATCAGAAACCCCCCACAAGTGACTCCATTTTGGAAACTGGACCCCTCAAGGATTTTATTCAGGAGTATAGTAAGCATTTTGAATCCACAGGTACTTCATAAAAATGTTGCTGTAGCAACAAATTTCTCACTGTTAGGCTATGTGGCCATGATCCAGTGACACGGCGTCTAGTACACAGTGCAAGCCTTCCTGCAGAGATGTGAGTGTTGTCCACGGGAGAACGCAGCTGCCCACGATTTGGGTTCAGGCTGCTGTGGACTTTAGTTCTATTCTACCTGCAGAGAACACTCATCTCCGCAGCATAAATTGACATGCTGAGGCTCGAGAAGCCACACCACAGGTCAGTTTATGCTGCGGAGAAAAGAAGCACAGTGGGCATGAGATTTCTAAAAATCCTTCCACTGTGCTTCTACTGCACAACGCAGCATTATGGACGCAGGGAAAACACTGCACCCAAAACGCTGCAAACCCCGATTGTGGGCGCACAGCCTAAAATGCTACAATGGATGAATGGATAGATGTCAAACATATATAACGTCCCACCCCCCGCATATTCTAAGCTGGCGCCCTTTAGTGCCTTTCATGTGGCACTAAAGGGTGCCTAGCCTTGTATTTAGCCCGAAAAAAATAATTAAAATAAATGACATGGGGTCCCCCCTATTTTTGATAGCCAGCTAGGGTAAAGCAGACAGCTGTAGCCTGCAAACCACAGCTGACAGCTTCACCTTGGCTGGTGATCAATTTGGAGGGCTCCCCAAGCTGTTTTGTGTTTTTTTTTAATTATTTATGAATAATTAAAAAAAACAAAACAAACGTAGGGTCCCCCCAAATTAGATCACTAGCCAAGGTGAAGCTGACAGCTGGGGTCTGGTATTCTCAGGGTGGGAAGAGCCATGGTTATTGGACTCTTCCCAGCCTAAAAATAGCAGGCTGCAGCCGCCCCAGAAGTGGCGCATCCATTAGATGCGCCAATCCTGGCGCTTCGCCCCAACTCATCCCGCGCCCTGGTGCGGTGGCAAACGGGGTAATAAATGGGGTTGATACCAGATGTGTAATGTCACCTGGCATCAAGCCCAGCAATTAGTTATGTCACGGCGTCTATTTGATACCAGACATAACTAATTGACAGTAATAAAAAAAAAAATTGACAACAAAAAAAAATTTATTTGAAAAAACACTCCCCAAAAACATTCCCTCTTTTGGCCAATTTATTGAAAAGAAAAAAAAATCGGGTCCCTGTAATCCATTGTGAAAGTCCCGCGGCGATTCTGGACCTTCTAGAATATGGGGGGCACGTTCAGGGAACGTATCCCCCATTTTCTAGGAGTGCAGACCCTCCATTTGAGGAGAGTGGGTGCAAAGAATTTGCACTCACCCTCCCTCCCTGGGTCACAGCTGCAGAGTGCGAGCAGCAGCAGCCAGCGTCTCTGAAGGCAAAGCAGGAAGTGGAGCTGACAGCCGCGCTCTGCACGTGTGACCGGCGTGCACTGTGAAGAAGGAGGGGGCCACGGGGGATCAGAGCTCCGACAGGTACGGGGAATACCGGGGCGACACCGGGGGGGGGGAATAGGGGGGTGACCTGGCAGGGCCTGGGGAGCAGGTTTCTGTCGTATGTGTCATAGCACATGCGACAGAAACCAGAGGAACAGGGTAAATGCGGCCGGCGCACTGCTGCTGTGCACGCCGGTATGTGCAGCGCCATGTTAGATTTTCGGGAGGAAGGGGAGGTGGGGGGACACTTTGGCGATACCGGGGGACCGGAAAGGACCGGGGGATGAGATTTATCTCCCATCTGACATGTTTGTTTATGCCAGATGGGAGATAAATGATTTTTTACCGGCGCGGTCATTTACTGTAACCTGATCATCGGTATACGGTGTATACCGGTCATCAGGTGAGCGGGGACCGGAAAAACCGGCCAGAATCATAATCTCCAGTCTCAGCTACCCCCGGCAGCTGAGACCCCGAAATTTTTCTGGCTCTGGGGAGCGCTAGACCCTTTTTTACGTCCGCCATTAAAAAGCAGCGGATTGGAAGAAGTACCCTAATTTGTCGCCGTTAAAAGGCGTATTGGCGGTCGTTAAGGGGTTAATAAGGAATTTGTATTCATTCCTGTAAAAAAAAAAAAAAAAGCATGTACGTTACGTGGCTTCTACAACCCTTGGCAAAAATTATGGAATTACCTGGCTCTGAGGCTGTTCATTCAGTTGTTTACTTTTGTTTAAAAAAGCAGATCACAGATATGGAACAAAACTAAAGTAAATTCAAATGTCATCTTTCTGGCTTTAAGAAACACTAAAAAAAATCATGAAAACGTAATGTGCTAGCCAGTTACGGTTACTATTCAAGACCAAACAAGGGGAGAAAATTATGGAATCACTCAATTATAAATGAAAATTATGGAATCATGAAAAACAAACAAAAGCTTGATGCAAATGTACCTGTGAAGTGTACAACTGGGGCACAAGTGCCGCCACTGAAGGGGTGGGTGTCTGCGGGGCCCAATTTTTGTATAAAAAGGGAGATTCCGCTTGGAGTCTCCTTGCTGTGTTTTACATGATTTTAGAAGGGCATGCAATGCCTATATCTGTGTCTCCTCCTCTTTTTCCTTGTCCAGCTGTTTTGTTTTCGCATGAGTATTTGTCCTTGTCACTTTCCCATGTGTTTGTGTTGTCTTGTGAGTTGTTTGTCACCTTTTGGACACCTTTGAAGGTGTTTTCTATGTGTTTTTATGTGTTTGTGATTGCCTCCCATTGTTTTCTATGGGGTTCGAGAGTTTCGTCGAACGGCTCGCCAAACCGAACTCGAACGCGGGCTTCGTTCGACGAACCGAACCGAACTTGAGCCTCTAGAGGTTGGCTCATCTCTATTTAGAGGCCATTTACATGTAATTTTTGTTAAGAAAATGAAAACTAAACTCCTAATAAACTGATTTGCAAAGTTTCATAACTTACTATCATTGACAAAATTATTTATGAAAAAAAAAGTATACTTACTGTTTAAAGAAAATTTTTCTGCATTAAAAATCAAAGACCTTTTGTTTCTCACACACAGGATGTAATAATGGCTACCTTTCACTTTTATTTGGCCAATAGTTTAAAATGAGGTGAAGGCATGGCTTAAAGGTGTCACACTAGGTACAGAGAAGTACCAAGTGCACGGCGAAAGGGAAGGGAAGAAAAACCTTGTGTCTAGGGAGAGGGAAGATGGTGACCCCTGACCGAACCTACTGCTGGTCCCTGGGGTCCCTCACCACCCTAGATAGATTCCGTACCTATGCGCTGAGCCAGATAACTGACCCTAGGTATCCCTAGTGCTAGGCCCTAAATAGGGAACGGATGTGATGACCCCTTTTCAACCACACTAAACATTTATAGAAGACACAAGGAACACACACAGGGGAAAAGCATGAACTACTTATCATTGGATGACTCAGGTGGAAGTTCAGCAGATGATACCACAGAGGAGTACAAACCACCTGCTTGCAACCTCGGCTTAAAGGAACTGAAAATATCACCAGCACAGTCCAAAGGATGGAAAGGGTATTTAAACACCAAGGGAATACTGATAATCAACAGCTGGATGGAAGTTGAGCTCCTGCTGGGTCCAAAAGGGAGACAGATGAAAGCTACCTAAACCAATGAATACTGAGAGCAGGAACAATGGACAGTCAGGGAGCATTCTGCCTAGTCAGATGCTGAGACCTTTACTGGCCAGAAACCACATAACTGTCTGTCACACATGACACCCCCGTGACATATGCCTAATCAAAGAGAGAAAGTTCAACACCTCATTAGAATCTTGAATTGAATGTTCAGGCTGGTGCGGTGCACGGATGTTTCTTGGGCCATGTCCCAGTTAGTCAGATGAATACTAAAGAGGTTTCCAGCTTCCACAACATAAATATGGAGGATATGAAGATAATCCTCCTATCTTCCATATTTTAAAGCAAATATACTGTTGAACCACTGAACAGTGCACAGTAGAGAAGAGAGAGAGAGTGGCCAACATATTATTACACTGTTAGCATACACTGCACCAGGCTCTATTAAGGTACTCTGCACCAGGCTCTATTAGAGTACTCTGCACCAGGCTCTATTAGGGTACTCTGCACCAGGCTCTATTAGATTACTCTGCACCAGGCTCTATTAGGGTACTCTGCACCAGGCTCTATTCGGGTACTCTGCACCAGGCTCTGTTACAGTAGTTTGCATCAGGCTCTGTTAGGGTACTCTGCATCAGGCTCTATTTGGGTACTCTGCACCAGGCTCTATTAGAGTACTCTGTACCAGGCTCTATTAGGGTACTCTACACCAGGCTCTATTAAGGTACTCTGCACCAGACTCTATTAGGGTACTCTGCACCAGGCTCCGTTACAGTAGTTTGCACAGGCTCTATTAGGGTACTCTGCACCAGGCTCTGTTAGCATACTCTGCACCAGGCTCTGTTAGATTACTCTGCACCAGGCTCTATTAGGGTACTCTGCACCAGGCTCTATTAGGGTACTCTACACCAGGCTCTATTAAGGTACTCTGCACCAGGCTCTATTAGAGTACTCTGCACCAGGCTCTATTAGGGTACTCTGCACCAGGCTCTATTAGAGTACTCTGTACCAGGCTCTATTAGGGTATTCTACACCAGGCTCTATTAGGGTACTCTGCATCAGGCTCTATTTGGGCACTCTACACCAGGCTCTATTAGGGTACTCTGCACCAGGCTCTATTAGCATACTCTGCACCAGGCTCTGTTAGATTACTCTGCACCAAGCTCTATTAGGGTACTCTGCACAAGGTTCTATTAGGGTACTCTACACCTGGCTCTATTAAGGTACTCTGCACCAGACTCTATTAGGGTACTCTGCACCAGGCTCTGTTACAGTAGTTTGCACAGGCTGTGTTAGGCTACTTTGCATCAGGCTCTATTTGGGCACTCTACACCAGGCTCTATTAGGGTACTCTGCACCAGGCTCTGTTAGCATACTCTGCACCAGGCTCTGGTAGCATACTCTGCACCAGGCTCTGGTAGATTACTCTGCACCAGGCTCTATTAGGGTACTCTGCACCAGGCTCTATTAAGGTACTCTGCACCAGGCTCTATTAGGGTACTCTGTACCAGGCTCTATTAGGGTACTCTGCACCAGGCTCTATTAGGGTACTCTGCACCAGGCTCTGTTACAGTAGTTTGCATCAGGCTCTGTTAGGGTACTCTGCATCAGGCTCTATTTGGGTACTCTGCACCAGGCTCTATTAGAGTACTCTGCACCAGGCTCTATTAGGGTACTCTACACCAGGCTCTATTAAGGTACTCTGCACCAGACTCTATTAGGGTACTCTGCACCAGGCTCCGTTACAGTAGTTTGCACAGGCTGTGTTAGGGTACGCTGCATCAGGCTCTATTTGGGCACTCTACACCAGGCTCTATTAGGGTACTCTGCACAAGGTTCTATTAGGATACTCTGCACAAGGTTCTATTAAGGTACTCTGCACCAGACTCTATTAGGGTACTCTGCACCAGGCTCTGTTACAGTAGTTTGCACAGGCTGTGTTAGGGTACTCTGCATCAGGCTCTATTTGGGCACTCTACACCAGGCTCTATTAGGGTACTCTGCACCAGGCTATGTTAGCATACTCTGCACCAGGCTCTGGTAGATTACTCTGCACCAGGCTCTATTAGGGTACTCTGTACCAGGCTCTATTAGGGTACTCTGCACCAGGCTCTATTAGGGTACTCTGCACCAGGCTCTATTAGGGTACTCTGCACCAGGCTCTGTTACAGTAGTTTGTATCCGGCTCTGTTAGGGTACTCTGCATCAGGCTCTATTTGGGTACTCTGCACCAGGCTCTATTAGAGTACTCTGCACCAGGCTCTATTAGGGTACTCTACACCAGGCTCTATTAAGGTACTCTGCACCAGACTCTATTAGGGTACTCTGCACCAGGCTCCGTTACAGTAGTTTGCACAGGCTGTGTTAGGGTACTCTGCATCAGGCTCTATTTGGGCACTCTACACCAGGCTCTATTAGGGTACACTGCACAAGGTTCTATTAGGGTACTCTACACCTGGCTCTATTAAGGTACTCTGCACCAGACTCTATTAGGGTACTCTGCACCAGGCTCTGTTACAGTAGTTTGCACAGGCTGTGTTAGCTTACTCTGCATCAGGCTCTATTTGGGCACTCTACACCAGGCTCTATTAGGGTACTCTGCACCAGGCTCTGTTAGCATACTCTGCACCAGGCTCTGGTAGATTACTCTGCACCAGGCTCTATTTGGATACTCTGCACCAGGCTCTATTAAGGTACTCTGCACCAGGCTCTATTAGGGTACTCTGCACCAGGCTCTATTAGGGTACTCTGCACCAGGCTCTATTTGGGTACTCTGCACCAGGCTCTGTTACAGTAGTTTGCATCAGGCTCTGTTAGGGTACTCTGCATCAGGCTCTATTAGAGTACTCTGCACCAGGCTCTATTAGGGTACTCTACACCAGGCTCTATTAAGGTACTCTGCACCAGACTCTATTAGGGTACTCTGCACCAGGCTCCGTTACAGTAGTTTGCACAGGCTGTGTTAGGGTACTCTGCATCAGGCTCTATTTGGGCACTCTACACCAGGCTCTATTAGGGTACTCTGCACCAGGCTCTGTTAGCATACTCTGCACCAGGCTCTGGTAGATTACTCTGCACCAGGCTCTATTAGGGTACTCTGCACCAGGCTCTATTAGGGTACTCTGCACCAGGCTCTATTAGAGTACTCTGCACCAGACTCTATTAGGGTACTCTGCAGCAGGCTCTGTTACAGTAGTTTGCATCCGGCTCTGTTAGGGTACTCTGCATCAGGCTCTATTTGGGTACTCTGCACCAGGCTCTATTAGAGTACTCTGCACCAGGCTCTATTAGGGTACTCTACACCAGGCTCTATTAAGGTACTCTGCACCAGACTCTATTAGGGTACTCTGCACCAGGCTCCGTTACAGTAGTTTGCACAGGCTGTGTTAGGGTACTGTGCATCAGGCTCTATTTGGGCACTCTACACCAGGCTCTACTAGGGTACTCTGCACCAGGCTCTGTTAGCATACTCTGCACCAGGCTCTGTTAGCATACTCTGCACCAGGCTCTGTTAGCATACTCTGCACCAGGCTCTGTTAGCATACTCTGCACCAGGCTCTGTTAGATTACTCTACACCAGGCTCTATTAGGGTACTTTGCATCAGGCTCTATTAGGGTATTCTGCACCAGACTCTATTAGGGTGCTCTGCATCAGGCTCTGTTAGGCTGCTCTGCATCAGGCTCTATTTGGGCAGTCTACACCAGGCTCTGATAGGATACTCTGCACCACACTCAGAACAAAATGACAGTGCCATCCATATCTCTAGGGTTCATACAGGTCAAGTTACGTGGTGCACTGGCCTATCACAGCCATGCCAATACTTGACATGGCTGTGATAGCTCACAAAGTGCCCACAGCCGAAAGCTTGTTGACTGACTGCACTGCAGCCTTTTAACAAACTTTTTTTGGCATTTGAACCCGAACTGTACAAAGGACTTCTGTGAGATGTCCTTGTTCAGAGTTCAGCATCGGACTTCATGTGTCTGGTACAAACCCGAACTTTACAGTTCAGGTTCTCTCTTCACTATTTGTGACTTTATTATCCGTCTTTTTCTCAGCTCTTCTCAGCTGATTTATGCCCACATACTGCATGAAAGTAGAAAGTGCAGTTAAACAAAGTGCCTGTAAAAGCCAAACAATGGAAAATTTGTAATGAAACCCAATTGCAAAAAATATATAATTTTTAGCTGTCAATACATGCATTTAAGTAAAAGAAAACTCCCAAAGATGGACAATTTCTTAAATCCTGATGAACATATTATTCAAATTCTGCCTTTCACAAATCTTTTTTACATGGCTGTGTTTACTACCTGCTTTTAAACTTTTTGTATTTACCACTCTCATCCATTTTCAAGATGTTGTTATGACATGTATTGGTATAAGTAACAAGGAATGGCGATATGACATTTCTCACCATGGATCCATACATGCAATGTGTATTTTGACTGTACAATCACATTATAATAGACTGCACCTGGGAAACAGCATATGGATCATTAACCATCTAAAAATGATTTGCGGTAAATGCTACATTTTCTGCATTGTACTGTTAACTCTAAAATAACATCGAGGAATTGTTCAATTCACACAATGCCACATTCCAAATTGGTAATGGACATGTAAAAACTTAGACTGTACCTTTTTAATTGAGCAGTTGTTGTATGGTTATAATATTCTGTATTATCTTGCTTTGTATAAAAGTCTAAAATTGAAGAAATTAAGTTCTAAAATATAATGGCGTAATTATAGTGCCTGCAAGCTAATTCTGGTGTTACACATATTAAATTGTTTTGCCTTTTTATGGCTAGCTCTCCATAATAGCACTTTCTTTTTATCAAGGGATTCATTTGAGAATTAAAAAGAAGTGGATGTGTTAGCCTAAAGTTAAAGCTAGTCAAACTATGTCATAAAATGGAAAATCACTTTATTTCATTGTAGCCAAGGTATACCAAAATTGGATTTCCACATGATTGTCCATAGTATTCAAGTAAAAATAATTACTTATGTTCATGGATGTTTTTGGCTTGTTTGCCAGAATGGCTTCACATTGCATAAAGTTCATCAGGCAGAATAATATCAAATTATATCTGTGGTTTTTATGTTAAATCATTCATCCAGTGGCCTGTAAACAGCACTCACGAGTTTTATAATATAATGGAGCTTGCGGACAACTCGGCCTATGAGCATTTTTTGTAACACTTTTTATTGTAATTTTACATATGGGTGCAGAGTGCATAAGCCACATGATGGCACAAACACATGAATCATATCAGAATACATAAATGGGTGTATGTACGTCAAGCACTCCCCTACTTTATATACCCATCAATACCAGTGGCAGGCAAGATTCATATAAGCTGTCGACAGGTAACAGAAACAATAAAATGTATATTACCACATCAACGCGCTTTGGAGCTCACCAGCATAACCTCGCTGGATTCTCTTCCCTCACCACATTTACAGCATTGGCATATAGATGGAAGAATGGAACCAGTGCTACTGGGAAGTTAGATCTTCATCCCTCCCAATCTTTGTAATGCGAAATCTCAAAATATAATTGAATATAAGGCTGTCCAGCCAGGTACATTTATTCAAATAAAGCCTTTTTATCATACTCACATAAATCAAGTTAGGTCTAGAAATATTTGTACAGTGACTGTATACAGTTAGGTCCAGAAATATTTGGACAGTGACACAATTTTCGCGAGTTGTGCTCTGCATGCCACCAAATTGGATTTGAAATGAAACCTCTACAACAGAATTCAAGTGCAGATTGTAACGTTTAATTTGAAGGTTTGAACAAAAATATCTGATAGAAATTGTAGGAATTGTACACATTTCTTTACAAACACTCCACATTTTAGGAGGTCAAAAGTAATTGGACAAATAAACCAAACCCAAACAAAATATTTTTATTTTCAATATTTTGTTGCGAATCCTTTGGAGGCAATCACTGCCTTAAGTCTGGAACCCATGGACATCACCAAACGCTGGGTTTCCTCCTTCTTAATGCTTTGCCAGGCCTTTACAGCCGCAGCCTTCAGGTCTTGCTTGTTTGTGGGTCTTTCCGTCTTAAGTCTGGATTTGAGCAAGTGAAATGCATGCTCAATTGGGTTAAGATCTGGTGATTGACTTGGCCATTGCAGAATGTTCCACTTTTTTGCACTCATGAACTCCTGGGTAGCTTTGGCTGTATGCTTGGGGTCATTGTCCATCTGTACTATGAAGCGCCGTCCCATCAACTTTGCGGCATTTGGCTGAATCTGGGCTGAAAGTATATCCCGGTACACTTCAGAATTCATCCGGCTACTCTTGTCTGCTGTTATGTCATCAATAAACACAAGTGACCCAGTGCCATTGAAAGCCATGCATGCCCATGCCATCACGTTGCCTCCACCATGTTTTACAGAGGATGTGGTGTGCCTTGGATCATGTGCCGTTCCCTTTCTTCTCCAAACTTTTTTCTTCCCATCATTCTGGTACAGGTTGATCTTTGTCTCATCTGTCCATAGAATACTTTTCCAGAACTGAGCTAGCTTCATGAGGTGTTTTTCAGCAAATTTAACTCTGGCCTGTCTATTTTTGGAATTGATGAATGGTTTGCATCTAGATGTGAACCCTTTGTATTTACTTTCATGGAGTCTTCTCTTTACTGTTGACTTAGAGACAGATACACCTACTTCACTAAGTGTTCTGGACTTCAGTTGATGTTGTGAACGGGTTCTTCTTCACCAAAGAAAGTATGCGGCGATCATCCACCACTGTTGTCATCCGTGGACGCCCAGGCCTTTTTGAGTTCCCAAGCTCACCAGTCAATTCCTTTTTTCTCAGAATGTACCCGACTGTTGATTTTGCTACTCCAAGCATGTCTGCTATCTCTCTGATGGATTTTTTCTTTTTTTTCAGCCTCAGGATGTTCTGCTTCACCTCAATTGAGAGTTCCTTAGACCGCATGTTGTCTGGTCACAGCAACAGCTTCCCAATGCAAAACCACACACCTGTAATCAACCCCAGACCTTTTAACTACTTCATTGATTACAGGTTAACGAGGGAGACGCCTTCAGAGTTAATTGCAGCCCTTATAGTCCCTTGTCCAATTACTTTTGGTCCCTTGAAAAAGAGGAGGCTATGCATTACAGAACTATGATTCCTAAACCCTTTCTCCGATTTGGATGTGAAAACTCTCATATTGCAGCTGGGAGTGTGCACTTTCAGCCCATATTATATATATAATTGTATTTCTGAACATGTTTTTGTAAACAGCTAAAATAACAAAACTTGTGTCACTGTCCAAATATTTCTGGACCTAACTGTATTTGTAATTTGGGGTCTGGTTGCCACTATTTTGGATTTAAAGTGAAGCAACTGAAATGCAATTGAGGTATAGACTTTCAGGATTAATTAACGGGGTTGAATAAAAATATCCTGTGAAACGTTAAGGAACATCAACCATTTTTCTACAAAACCTCCTCATTTCAATTGCTCAAAAGTAATTAAACAATGTTTATACTGTTATTAGGATGTTCATTTTTAATACTTTGCAGGAAATAACTGCTTGTAGTCTGGAAGGCATGGACGTCACCAAACGCTGGATTTCCTCCTTTGTGATGCCTTACCAGGCCTTTACTGCAGCTGACTTCAGTTGGTGCCTGTTTGGGGTTCTTTCTGCCTTAGGTTTGGCCTGAATCATGTGAAATGCATGCTCCACAATGTTAAGATCTGGTGATTGACTCTGCTATTGCAGAATATTCAAATTTTTTACCTTAAACTTGGTTGCTTTCACAGTATGATTTGAGCCATTGTCCATCTGTACTATGAAGCGCTGTACACTCAACCTTGCTGCATTTGGATGAATCTGAGCAGAATGTATAGCCCTGTACACTTCAGAATTCATCCGTCTGCTTCTATCTTCAGTCACATTATCAATAAGACTATTTACCCATGACATTGTAAGCCATGCATGCCCATGCCATCACACTGCCAGCACAATGTTTTTCAGAGGATGAGTCTGTGATGCCCTGGACTAGCCAGGATGTCACAGGTAGGCCCTTGCATAACACCCGTTCCCTTAAAAAGGTAACAGCAGCCAACCACACAAAAACCTAGTCACCTCCCTCAAAGCTTGATGGTCACACCAGGGGGCGGAGCCAGGCGGTTGGCCATATCCACCAAGGAGTCCAGAGGGCCTGAGGCAGGAAACTGCAGGTCAGTCAGTCAAGTTCAGTCAGTCAAGTGGAGGAGTGTTCAGCAGGCCTGTGGTGACAGGTCTGCAGCGGAAACTGACAGGTGCCAGGGTCGTAGCCCTGGTACCTTGGCTAGGAGGCAGGCAGTGGCCTGGCCCGCAGGAGCCGGGAAGACAGCCAGGTGGAACCGTAAGGGACCGGGACAGGGTAGTGGCCCGCCGGTACCGAACCGGAGAACCAACTGGAAACCGGAGCACAACGGGGGTACTCAGACCCAGAACGAGGCCCAGAAGCCACTGGACCACATCGAATTCACTGATTGAGGACTGGACCTTAGGTCCTTTCCCATCCCAAGACCCGAAAGAAGGCAACAGCCCACCGAGGGGGATAGAAAACCACCGCACAGGCAGAGAAATCCCACAGGCCAGCGCCTGCGGGCAAACGGACTCCACCGGTACATACACAGCCGGGGAGTGAGCTCCCACTGCTAAGGCACAGGCAGTCTACACAAACATACAAGGTGCAGGAAGAAGGCCAGGACCACCAACCCAGGTGGGGGACAAGACGCAGCCGGCTGCGGGCACTGACCACCATCAACTTTGTTCATCAGAGACTTGTGTGTGTCAGTAATCGTGAGTACAACAGTGCCATCCGGCCGCGCACCGCCCTGTACCGCCCAATCTCCATTCTCCCCAAGCGGGTCCCGGGGCCACCATCCCTGCCCATGGAGGGGTTAACATCTTGCTGCACTACCATCTCCCCTGGGTGCCCCCGAAACCGCAGCGGTGGTGTCTACACCTTCACCACGTCCCGTGGGTGGCGTCACAAACTCAAACACGGCTCCGGCTGTACACCTACCTAACCACCCCCATCGAGATCGCCAGCAACCCCTTGCAGAGTGACGGGACCCCCGGGTCCGGAGGTGCTCAAGCCACCCACCAAACGAGCCCAGACCCAAGCGGCTCAGCTCCAGCCGAGCGCGGGGCGGTACAAGTCGTTCTAAGTCTTCTCCATAGTTTCTTCTTCCCGTCTTTCTGGTACAGGTTGATCTTACTTTCATCTCTACAAAGAATGCTCTTCTGGAACTGGGCTGGCTTCTTCAGATGTTTTTTGGCAAAGTTTGTTTTTAAGGGTGATTCATGATTTGCACCTTGTGGTGAACATTCTGTATCTGCTATTATGAAATCTTCTCTTTATGGCAGACTAAAATGCTGAAACACCAACTTCCTGTAGAGCGTTCTTCACTTGGGTAAATGTTGTGAAGGGGTTTCTCTTCACCATGTAAAGGATTCTGTGATCATCCAACACTTTTGTCCTCCATGGACACTCTCCAGAGCACTCTTGTTTTTCAGAATGTGCCAAATTGTTGATTTGGCCTCTCCTAACATTTCTGCTATGTATCTGATAGATTTCTTATTTATTTTTCAGCATGATTTGTCCTTTTCACTTCTATTAAGAACTCCTTTGAACACATGTTGTAGGTTCACAGAAACAGCTTCCAAATGCAAATATCACAACCAGAATCAGCTCCAGAGCTTTACCTGCTTAATTAATTATTGTTTAATGAGACCATGCAGCCCATTAAAGAGCTTTTGACATCATGTTCCAATTAATTTTGGTTCTTTTAAAAAGAGGAAGCTATATATTAAAGAGCTTTAATTCCTAAACCCTTAGTTCAATTAGGATGTGAATACCCTCAAATTAAAGCTAAAGCCCCTGTCACATTTAGCGACTTACCAGCGATCCCGAAAACGATGCGATCTGATAAGGATCGCTGGTAAGTCACTGGGAGGTCGCTGGTGAGATGTCACACAGTCAGACCTTACCAATGACTCAGTAACGATACAGGTCACAGTAGCGACCTGTATAACCATCTCTGCTGTCATTGGGACCCTGTCAGACAGTGTCAAACATAGCGATGCTTCCTGCCCAGTAGGAAATCACCTTTGAAGAAAATGGTCCCAACCATTCAGCAACGACAAGCGATCTCACAGAAGGGGCCTGATCACCGATAGGTGTCACACATAACGAGATCGCTGCTGCGGCACGAAAACGGTGACGCAGCAACGATCTCGTTAGCGATCTCGTTGTGTGTGACGGGGCCTTAAGAGTCAGCCCTTTAAGCCTATATTGATTGATTCACCCCCGGCCACAAAAACACCCTAATGACCGGGTCATTTTTTGCAATTCTGACCAGTGTCACTTTGACAGGTTATAACTCTAGAATGCTCAATGGATACTGGCAAATCTGACATTGTCTTTTCGTGACATATTGTAATTCATGATAGGGGTAAATTTAGGCTGATATTTTTTGCGCATATTTGTGAAAAGTTTTGAAAATTTTGCAATTTATAAACTTTGAAATTTAATACCTATAAATCTGAGAGATATATCACACAAAATAGTTACTATATAACATTTCCCACATGTCTACTTTACACCAGCACAATTTTCGAAACAATCTTTTTTTTCGTTAGGAAGTTAGAAGGGGTCAAAATTCATCAGCAATTTCTCATTTTTCCAACAAAATTTACAAAATCATTTTTTAGGGACCATATAAAATTTGAAGTGAACAGCACCTCTCACACTGCTCAAAACCGAATCTAACAAGTTCATTAACCTTTTAGGTGCTTCACAGGAACCAAAGCCATGTGGAACGAAAAAATGAAAATGTCACTTTTTTACACAAAAATGTTACTTTAGCCATAAAACTTTACATTCTCACAAGGGAGAAAAGAAAAAGTGCATCATATAATTTATTGTGCAATTTCTCCTGAGTATGCTGATACCTTATATGTGGTAAAAATCAATTGTTTGGGCGCACGGCAGAGCTCGGAAGGTAAGGAGTGCCATTCGAATTTTTGAACGCAAAATTAGCTGGACTCATTAGCGGAAGCCATATCGGGTTTGGAGACCCCTTGAGGTGCTTAAACAATAGAGCTACCCCCACAAGTGACCCAATTTTGGAAACTAGACCCCTCACGGAATTTATCTAGATGTTTGTTGAGCACTTTGAACCCCTGGGGGCTTCACAGAAGTTTATAATGTTGAGCTGCAAACAGAAAAAAAAAATTGTTTACCACAAAACTGTTGCTTCACACAGTTAGCTTTTTTCATAAGGGTATCAGGAAAAAAAGCACCATAAAATTTATAGTGCATTTTCTCCTGAGAAAACAATACCCTATATGTGGTAAAAATCAATTGTTTGGGCGCACGACAGTGCTCTGAAGGGAAGGAACGCCATTCGAATTTTTGATTGCAAAATTAGCTGGACTCATTAGCGGACGCCATGTCGGGTTTGGAGACTCCTTGAGGTGCCTAAACAATGGAGCTCCCCTACAAGTGACCCAATTTTGGAAACTGGACACCTCAAGAAATTTATCTAGATGTTTGGTGAGCCTTTTGAACCCCCGGGGCTTCACAGAAGTTGATAACGTTGAGCCGTGAAAATATATACTGTATATTTAATTTTACCACAAAACTGTCACTTGAACCAGGTAGCTTTTTTTTCTCAAGGGTATCAGGAAAAATGCACGAAAAAAAGTATTGTGCAATTTCTCCTGAGTACACAGATACCTCATATGTGGTGGAAAGTAATTGTTTGGGTGCATGGCGGGACTCAGCAGGGAAAGAGCGCCATTTGACAGCAAAATTGGTTGGAATCATTAGCGGATGTTATGTTGCATTTGGAGTCCCCCTGAGGTGTCTAAACAATGTAGCTCCTCCACAAGTGACCCCATTTTGGAAACTAGACCCCATAAAGAATTTATCTAGATGTTTTGTGAGCCCCTTGAGCCCCCAGGGGATCCACAGGAGTTGATAATGTTGAGCCATGAATACATTTTTTTTTTCTTACCACTAAACTGTTACTTGAACAGGTAGCTTTTTTTCACAAGGGCATTAGGAAAAAATGCACCATAAAATGTATTGTGCAATTTCTCCTGAGTACGCAGATACCTCATATGTGGTGGAATGTAATTGTTTGGGCGCATGGCGGGGCTCAGAAGTGAAGGAGCGCCATTTTACAACAAAATTGGTTGGAATCATTAACGGACGCCATGTCACATTTGGAGACCCCTATGATTCCTAAACAGTGGAGCTCCCCACAAGTGACCCCATTTTGGAATTAGACCACTTAAAGAATTTATCTAGATGTTTGGTGAGCCCCTTGTACCCCCAGGGGCTCCCCAGAAGTTGATAACGTTGAGCTGTGAAAATTATTTTTTTTTTCCACAAAATTTTTACTTCAACCAGGTAGCTTTTTTTTTCACAAGGGTATCAGGAAAAAAATGCACCACAAAAACGTATTGTGCAATTTCTCCTGAGTACACAGATACTCCATATGTGGTGAAAAGTAATTGTTTGGGCGCACGGCAGGGCTTGGAAGAGAAGGAGCCCCATTTGACTTTTCAAACGCAGACACCGTGCAGTGATGTGAATCACTGATCGGCCACTGCAGGACGCACGGACGGATGAGATACAAAAAGTGACAGGGATACGTAAAAAAAAAAGTCCCGCCGAAAATTGAGCAGGGATGCCGATTCGTCATGTGCATCTATAATCAGCGCTCGGCCGCTGCAGGACACACACACACGGATGAGGTGCAAAAAACGATGCAAGATACGGACAAAAAAAAAGGCCTGCTGAAAATTGACCACAGATGCAGATACGTTATCTGCATCACTGATCAGCACTCGGCGGGCCGCATGGATGGATGAGGTGTAAAAATGGACAGGGGATACAGGAAAAAAAAAAGTTATACTCACAGGACCCAGAGGATTAGCAGGAGGATCACTGACCAGAGGAACTGCAGGAGAAATAGAAGGCAGCAAGTGGACAGCTTTCTACAGGAGCAGCAGGCAGGAAGTTGGACAGCTCATCAGAAGACCCAGGAAGGACCCAGCAATGGACACAGATGTAATCGTACCAGTGAAGACCTCGAATGACCCAGTGAAGGCAGGTAGGGGACGTCGCAGGGAGAGCAGATGGAGAGCGGGGAGGAAGAGACCGGAGAAGCAGAGGCAGGAGTATGGGAGCAGAATAGAGATCGTGGCGGGGCAAATCACGGCAGGGGGCAGATCGCAGCAGGGGCACATCGGCACGGGCCATCACGGGAGCGCGCAGGGGCCATCACGGGAGTGTGCAGGGGCCATCAGGGGGAGCGCGTAATTATCATGGGGCAAAGGAGCAGCAATCAGGCGGCGGCATCAGCAGCAGCGGTGGCGTGGTACTACAAGTACCAGTTGGCACACGCTGCACACAGGGCTCCCCGAACCAAAACAAGCCTGGGGAAAGTGGTCACTTCCAGTTCAGACCGCCCCACTTTATGCTGATTGGAGCGATTGCGCATCCTAGCACGATCACTCCAATCAGTGCTGCAGGGGCTGGGGGGGGGGAACCATGTTTGAGCTCCAGCTATGATCTGCTGCAGCTGCCTCATAGCAGAATCTCACAGGATCGCACTGGTTCAGGCATTGTTTTAGCCAAAACCAGTGTGATCGATGTAGTGGGCGATTCATATTTGAACAGCCAATCACAACGATCATCAATGGGGGGGTGGTGATGCCACCCCCCTTGGGTCAAGCAAAGGTCCCCTGCTGTAATAAAAAGCAGGGGACATCATTTGAAAGTCGTTGCTATGGCCACTGCAATCAAATGAACTTTAAGCAGTAAAGTTATGTCCCTGGTCGTTAAGTCACGTAAAAATAGCCTGCCTGCCTGCGATCGTGAAGGGGTTAAAGAGATCCTGTCAAGATTATATTAACACACTCACACTACATGCATCCAGTTCAAACCAGAAGTTTACATACACAACAAAAATAAACCTCTGCAGGTTTTTCTCACAATTTGACATAAAATCAAAATAAATCTTTCCCATTTTAGATCAATTAGGAACCAAAATTATTTATATTTGCCAAAAGCCAGAATAAAGAGAGAGAGAGAATTTTTAAGGCATTGTCATTACTTTCTGCAAAGACAAAAGTTTACATACATTTTAATAATATTTGGCACCATTGCCCTTACAGTGCATGACTTAGGGCAAACATTTTGGATCTCCTTCCACAAGCTTCTCACAATAGTTGGTAGGAATTTGGGCCCATTCCTCCTCACAGAACTGGTGTAACCGAGCCATGTTGCATTGCTCACACCTGTCTTTTCAGCTTTGCCCATACATTTTCAATAGGATTAAGATCAGGGCCTTGTGATGGCCACTCCAAAACATTGGCTTTGTTATCCTTAAGCCACTTTGTAATCAGTTTGGCAGTCTGCTTTGTGTCATTGTTCATTTGAAAGAGCCATTTCAGCCCAAGCTTTAAGTTCCTGGCTGATATCTTGAGATGTTGCTTCTGTATTGCCATGCATCTTCTTTCCTCATGATGCCATCTTTTTTGTGAAATGCATCAGTCCATCCTGCAGCAAAACAATCCCACAATGTGATGCTGCCACCCCCGTGTATCAAATCTGAGATGGTGTCTTAGGCTTCAAAGCATCTTCCCTTTTTCCACCAAACATAATGATGGTCATTATGGCCAAACAAATCAATTTTAGTTTTCTCAGACCACTGGACATGTCTTCAAAAATTAAGGTCTTTGTTCCTGTGTGCATTTTCAAACTTTAATCTGGCTTTTTGATGTTTCTTTTGGAGTAATGGCTTCTTCTGGGCAGAGTGGCCTTTCAGCCCATGTTGGTACAGTACTCGTTTCACTGTCGATAATGACACAATCGTATCAGATTCCGCCAGCATCTTCTTGAGTTGATATGTGCATGTCTGACCAAAGCATGTTCATGTCTGGTACACAGAACCAGTCTCCTTCCTGAACGGTATGGTGGCTGGAAATTCCCATTTTGTGTGTACTTGCATATAATTGTTTGTAAAGATAAATGAGACACCTTCTGCAAATTGCACCCAAGGATGAAACAGACTTGTGCAAGTCCACAATTCTCTTCCTGAGGTCTTGGCTGATTTCTTTTGACTTTTCATGATGCTACACAAAGAAGCAGTGTGTTTCAGGTGTGCATTAAAATACATCCACAGGTGTGTCTCAAACTCTGATGTTGCTAATAAACCTATCAGATGCTTCCAAAGACATGACATCATATGGACGGTCTCACATTGTTTAAAGGCATAGTACTCTTAGTGTATGTAAACTTTTGACTTTGCAGAAAGTAATAAAAATGCCTTAAAACATTCTCTTTCTCATTATTCTGGCATTTGGAAAATATAAATTATTTTGGTTCCTTTTTTATCTAAAACAGGAAAGGTTTATTCTGATCCATGCCAGATAGTGAAAAAAACATGCATATGTGTCTTTTAAGCTAGTGTATGTAAACTGCTGGTTTCAACTGTGTATATACACACATATAAAGGGGCTGATCAGTTTAAAATGACAAGTCTGCAGTGACTACAGACTTGTGAATCCTCACATTGCGTGCACTGTGTGCTGTGAGGAGTGGGTGTAGTCTCTTTCAATGCAAGTGTATTGAGTGAGTCTAGTTGGATTCTAGCCAGTAGTCAGCCACGTGACCAATATTTCCGACTCTGACAACACAGAATACTCACAGCATATAGTATGTTCAAGTCTGTAATAACATAGAATAACTGCATGCTTGTCATTTTAGATTGGACAGCTTTAATGAATACAAAACTTAGTGGGAGTGCTTCTTTAAAAATAGACAAATTTTGCAAAGCTTGATGGCAAAAGACGCTAGGCGTGTATGTTATGACTACACAAGAGTTATAATTAAGAAGGAGGGGGAGTGTTGGTTGGATCCTAGGAAATGATTCAGCTAGCCTTATTTACCAAGACAAGAATTAGAGCACTGGATAATTTGTGACAATTTACAGCACGCAAACACATTTTCCTGTTTTCCAAACCATAGAAATGCAGTATGTTCCACTTACTGCCAAGTGTTCAAAAAGAAAAACCTGTTAAATATGTCTCATCTGGAAATAGCCCAAGGAGGGTGAATGACAGGCTTACCGTGGGGTATTAGATAGAGATAATATTCCTTATTCGCCTTTATATCTATTCGGTAATGACAACCATTAAGATATTTCCAAACCTGAAAAGTTAACAATTAAAATTGTTTTGTGCCAAAATGTTAATCTTGAGATCATAAATGTCTAATGAACTTCAAACGAAATCATACATTTTTTAAACAGGATTTATCCACAAGTTCCAGAAATAATTAATGCATATCACTCCAACTGAAAGTATACAAAAAACACCTACGAATATTATATAGTAACAGGATAGAAGAAAATGTATGTGAAATACATATTAAAATGAATAACTTTATTGAATGAATAAAAATACAAAGATATATTAAAATACTATATATTTGCAGGGAACATCTCTATACAAAGTGGCACATGAAAAAGGTATGACAGAGCTATGTAAAAGTATTAAGGACAAATCAATCCCCATAATAGTGTCATGCAGTGACTACTGGGGTTCACGGGAACTACCAGCGAGCGCCACAACAAACAGGGTACATGTTACAATGGTGGCCACTTTCGATAGGGAAAGGGGAGCAGGGTCCCCTCCTCGACTCACTTGAGACTGATCCCTGCATTCTATAACGTCCCTATATGGGTTCTTTCACCCCATAGCCGATCGCATGCCTATCCCTGTCTTTCCCTGGGCTCAGCCCTGTATAGTGAGCAGGGGAGCGGGAACTCTAATCCCACTCTAGGTTAAAAACACAGAGAGGATAAGACAGATAAGTGCAAAATAAACAGCAATCACACAAAGCACTCCAAAGAACAAGCGGTAATAATGAGGATTGGACCAGAGGGGAAAAACCAAAGAGGACTAAAGGCCCAGTCACACACAACGACTTACCAGTGATCCCGAAAACGATGCGACCTGATAGGGATCGCAGGTAAGTCGCTGGGAGGTCGCAGGTGAGATGTCACACAGTCAGATCTTACCAGTAATGCAGGAACAATACAGGTTGCAGTAGCGACATGTATAACGATCTCAGCAGTCACTGTGACCCTGTCACACAGTGTCAAACACAGCGATGGGTCCTGCCCAGCATGACATTGCCTTTGAAGAAAATGGCCTGGACCATTCTGCAACGACTAGAGATCTCACAGCAGGGGCCTGATCGCTGGTAGGTGTCACACATAACAAGATCGATAACGGGATCGCTACTGCGTCACAGAAACCGTGACTCAGCAGCGATCTCGCTAGCGATCTCGTTATGTGTGACGGTACATTAAGGAAGAGAAAACAACACATCTTTCACACAGCAAACATTCTCTGAATGGCTTCCTGATCCTCAGCTCACAGGTTCCCTCTAAAGACAAGAATAGCAGAAACAATTGTGACGCCCTGGACTAGCCAGGTAGTCACAGATAGGCCCCGCACAACACCTGTCCCCCTAAAATGGTAACAGCAGCCAACCTTTTAAAACCTAGTCACCTCCCTCAGGGCTTAATGGACACACCAGGGGGCGGAACCAGGTGGTTGGTCACACCCACCAAGGAGTCCAGAGGGCCTGAGGCAGGAGAAACAAACAGTTGAGAGCAGTTTTGGTAGTGGAGTTGAGAGGAGAGGAGTAGAGTGCCGCAGACCTGTGCCCAGGTCTGCAGCGGAAAACTGACAGGTGCCAGGGTCATAGTCCTGGTACCTTGACTAGGAGGCAGGCGATGGCCTGGCCTGCAGGAGCCAGGAAGACGGCCAGGTGGAACTGTAAAGGACCGGGATAGGGTAGTGGCCCGCCGATACCGAACTGGGGAACTGACTGGAAACCGGAGCACCAGGGGAGTACTCAGACCCAGAACGAGGCCCAAAAGCCACTGGACCACGTCGAATTCACTGATTGAGGTCTGGACCATAGGTCCTTTCCCATCCCAAGTCCTGTCAGAAGGCAAAAGCCAACTGAGGGGGATAGAAAGCCACCGCATGGGCAGAGAGATTCCACGGGCCGGCGCCTGCGGGCAAACGGACTCCACCGACACATACACAGCCGGGGAGTGGACTCCCGTTGCCGAGGCACAGGCAGTCTACACAAACATCACAAGGTGCAGGGAAAAGGCCAAGACCACCAACCCGGGTGGGGGACAAGACGCAGCCGGCTGCGAGCACCGACCACGATCAACTTTGTTCATCAGAGACGTGTGTGTCAGTAATCGTGAGTACAACAGTGCCACCCGACCTCGCGCCGCCCTGCACCGCCTAGCCACTACTCTCCCCAAGTGGGTCCTGGGGCCACCATCCGTGCCCACGGAGGGGTTAACATCTTGCTGCACGACCATCTACCCCGGGTGCCCCCGTAACTGCAGCGGTGGTGTCTACACCTTCACCACATCCTGTGGGTGGCATCACGAACTCAAACACGGCTCCGGCCGTACACCTACCTAACCACCCCCATCAAGATCGCCAGCAACCCCTTGCAGAGTGACGTGACCCCCGGGTCCGGAGGCACTCGAGCCACCCACCAAACGAGCCCAGACCCGAGCGGCTCGGCTGCAGCTGAGTGCGGGGCAGTACATAATCACCAGCAGTTTACCTGGCCTAAGAGAGAAGCTTATATAGCAAATCTGATTAGCAATAGAGAACAGCTGAATAATGCTCACATTTAGGCTATGTGCCCACGCTGCGGAATTGCCGCGGATTTTTCCACGATTTTTCCGCGGATTTGCCGCAGATTTTCCAATAATCCGCAGTACAGTGACTTTCCAGCCATTTCTATGGCATTTTGGAAGTCTTGTACACATGCTGCGTTTTTTCCCGCTGCAGAAATAGTGCGCATTTCCTTGCGGAAAAATCTGCAGCATGTCAATTATTCCTGCGGATTTACCTGCGGATTTTGCCCATGCAAGTGAATGTAAGGTCAAAAATCCGCAACAAATCCGCAGGTCTGTTCCCACAGGGTATTTTTCCTGCGGTTTTGGTGCATATCTTGCAAACAATTCCGCAGGAAGTGATGTAAGGATAGCTCAGGAAGAGGAAGTTTCACCATTTTGTAGTGTAGTAGGAGTGTAGTGGCTATGTTGATAGCACTGTGGTGTAAAAATGAGTTGGTATCATCGCATGCGAATTGATGTTGGGAAGCTCATCCAGCTGGTAAGTATGTGTCTCTACAGGGTTTAATAAAATGTTTTTATATTTTCGTTTAATAAACTTGTGTGTTTTTTTTTCTTTTGTTAAATGTGATGTCCAGCCTCTTGATTGCCAGCTAAGAACAGCCAGGTACAGGCTGCTTGCTTTTAGCAGGCAAAACAGAATGCCGGGTAGCCTTTTTTCCAAAAATGTGTAGGTTATTTAAAAAAAAAAAACCGTGTATTTTCACTCTCCAGCCTGATGCAAGCAAGCAACTGGGGGCTGCTCTGTTTTCAGCGGGATTCATCGGAGCCCGGCTCTGAATTGTTCTGGATTATTGTAGGGGGATTGTGGGAGTAATAAAGATGGGAATTGGGAATGTGTCTGTCTTTCTTTCAAATAAAAGATTTTGCAAAGTGTTGTGTTTTCTTTACATGTAACTGGAGGTTCATAATGGCTGGGTCTAGCCAGGCCTGACATTATGAACCTCGGGCTTAGAGCCAGTTTGCAGGAAATTTGCATTAACTCTGTTATTACCCAGCTAGCCAATGCATCAGGGCAGTTGGATGAGCCTTGGTACAGCACCTGAGAATGGCGCTTCCCAATGAAGCGGCCATTTTCAGGGGCAGCTGAGGACTGTATTTTTCAGTGGGAGGGGCAGAGAATGCTTGAGCCCTATCCCGCTGAGAAGAACAGCCCCCAGTTGCTTGCTTGTATCGGGCTGGACATTGAAAATACGGCGGAGCCCACGCTTTTTTTTTTTTTTTTTTAAACAAATGGTGCTCTATATCAGCATGGTATCTCTGTCACTTATCAGTAAAGCATTTGTGTCCCCATATGAGCCCAGTATCTGAGGCCCCATAACGGGTCTCACAGTTGTTTAAAAAAACACTCCCCCACTGTTGCATCACTTGTAGTGTCGCGGGCGGTGGGGCGCTGTGCTCGCTAACGCTCGGGTCCGGCGCTGCTGCTGCTCGGTGGCTCGAGTGGTGGGCCAGATCCGGGGACTCGAGCGGCGCTCCTTGCCCGTGAGTGAAAAGGGGGTGGTTTGTTTGGGGATTTAGTCCGTGACGCCACCCACGGGTTGTAGTGAAGATGGGCACCACCGCTGCTGGTGACGGGGATCCCGGGAGCGATGGTAGGGAGCAGCTGGGATGTTGTTTTCCCCCTCCGTGGGTAGGGGTTGGTGGTCCCAGGGCCCGGTGGTGAGACGGGGAGGCAGGGTCGGTGAGGTGCAGGGTTGCAGGGACAGTGCGGCGCGGTGCCGGATGGCACGGGTGTACTAACTCAGCAAAAGAGGCACAAAGTCTCCGGTAAACCAAACGGCTGGATGGACAGGTCCCGCAGCCGGCTGCAGTGTCTCTCCCCGGACAGGTGATGGTGACTGTCTCTCCCTGCACCTTTGTGTACTGTCTTGACTACGATGGGTTCCCAACAGTAGTCCGCTCCCCGGTGTATGGATGCCGGAGGAGCTCGTTTTGCCCGCAGGCACTGGCCCTTGGAGTTCTAGCCGGTGGCGGTGGCTGTATGTCCTCACGGTGTGAGCGGTTGCCTTCAATCGGGACTTGGTTGTTAGGAAATCCCTGGGGTTCCTGTCACACTCTGATTTGACTGTTAACGGTGGCTCCAAGCCTGGTCGGGGTCCGATGGCCCTGCCTGGGTGTGCTTAGCTTCACTCCGTTCCCCGGTCCGGTACTGGTGGGCCACCGCCCAGCCCCGGTCCTTACGGCTCTGCGGAGTTCCACCAACTCCTGCAGACGGCCACTACCATCTGCCAACCTTGCTGTCAGTGTCTGGGCTCCGACCCAGACACCTCAAGTGTTCACTCCTCTCACTTCCACCTCCTGAATTCAACTCCTGCTTTTTCCCGCCTCCAGGCCTGTGAACTCCTCGGTGGGTGGGGCCAACCGCCTGGCTCTGCCCCACCTGGTGTGGACATCAGACCCTGGAGGGAGGCAACAAGGGTTTTGTGTCTGACTAATGTAACTGTCCGGGGGGTGGGGGTGTGTGTGTGTTTTGTCTGTGGCTACCTGGCTAGTCCAGGGCGCCACAGTAGCAGCTCTCCACGATGTCTTCCAGAGTCAGTCTTCGTGCACGAAGCTGATTTGTGTCAGACATGCAGTGATGGCCTCATCATCAAGCGCTCACACTCTCAGCAGTATGCAAAAAGTAGACAAAGGAAGATGCTGTGGCGGTGGACCCACGCAAGGTGACTATAGGCTGCTTTAGACGCTGCAATATTGGTACCGATATCGCACGCTTGCGTACCTGCCCCCATCGGTTGTGCGACACTGGCAAATCGCTGCCCGTGGCGCACAATATCGCTCAGTCCCGTCACACTAGTTACCTGCCTACCGACGTCGCTGTGACAGGCGAACCACCTCCTTTCTAAGGGGGCAGTTCGTTCGGCGTCACAGCGACGTCACTAAGTGGCCGCCCAATAGAAGTGGAGGGACGGAGATGAGCGGGACGTAACTTCCCGCCCACCTCCTTCATTCCTCATTGCAGGCGGCCGCAGGTAAGGTGAGGTTCCTCGTTCCTGCGGTGTCACACATGGCGAAGTGTGACGCCACAGGAGCGACAAACTACATCGTAGCTGCAGCAGCTATAATCAAGAATAGGGGGGCATCTCACCGATGAGCGATTTTGAACGTTTTTACAAAGAATCAAAATCGCTCATAGGTGTCACACGCAACGACATCGCTAAAGTGGTTGGATGTGACCCCAACGAGATCGCTTGAGTGATGTCACAGCGTGTAAAGCGTCCTTAAGCCTGTATCCATCCATCCATCAAGAAAAATCACTGTTCCCACTCAAAATATGTTGCGTGGAGAAGCAGGGATTAACCATACATATGATCCATGTAGGCCACTGCAGCCAATAGTCTTTGCGTGACTGTCTGCTTAATATACACTGCTCCTCCTGCAAAGATGATGGTCTGGGGGATGCAGTGTATAGTATAGTGGCTTACGCAATATACACAGTATAAAATGTTTGTGTTGATGTGTGTTTATATTCCTCACATTATCGGTATGTATCTATTAAGCTATATATTTCAACATTTAATTATATGCTTCATATTACAGGTCGAGGGAATGCCTGCTATCTGGGACCCCAGTGATCCCAGCTATAGCATTCGACAAGACCGACACCTATGCTGGATCAGGATTGTGCACCAGCTGTATCCACTATATGACAGTGCCATGCCAAAAGTGCAGTGGAAAATTGTTAAGTTTGGAATCTCAGACCATGTTGCAAACCTCTAGCAAGTTCAGAATTTTAGAAACATGATTGTTGTCAGTACGTGCATGTTCACCAACTAAGTCATTGTTAATAAAGTTTTGAAAGGATATTTTTGGTTATTAAAATAGTCAAACAAGAAGATGAAACATACAGTAAGTTACAATAAATACAAGGCAATGCTGCTTTGTTAGGTCAAAGACTGATGTGAAATATTTGTCAATGACTTTTTAGGGAACATGCCCTATGGGTCAGTGTCGCATCACAATGTTTTTTGTCTCTTTGTAGATAATGATGTCCGCAATCGGTGGCGTTCTGTGAGAGACAGATTCCAAAAATGTAATCAACAAAGTTCCAAAAGTGGCATGTCACCAGTTAAAAAAAAAAATGCAACCTACAAAAAGCGCCATATTGCCAAACAGGGTCGAGGACAAGGTCACGATTGTGACGAGCTGGCCAATGAGACAGTGAAGTTAATAAAAAAAGGTGCATATGAAAGTGATACTGGTAAATTTCTAAACAGTTTTGCAGGCAGGATGGAGGCCATGGGTAAAAAAAAAAGCAAGCCACATTGCTGGGAGCTATGTGCTCTCTCTTTGAGCACTTCGAATGATCTTAGCCCCATCCAACATTAGGTACATTTGATCATGGCCTAAATTCAATGTGGGCTGCAGAGGCAGCTCCTGCCACTCAAACCCAACGCCCACCGTCACGGCCAGACCATAATCCCAAATAATCTCAAACCCCACCCCCACCTCTTCCTGGTCCCTACTACCACCAAAAACAGAGTTTCCAAACAGCTGTGGCTGAGGGGGCTTCAGGATCTGCAAACAAGAGCCAAGATAGATCTGGGCAAGGCATGGTTCCGGGGTCTGAGCTAATGGTTGGCTATTATATCCGAGAGTTATTTAATCTATGATTTATTTTTTATTTTTTGGTGTAATTTTTGTGCACTGGATTTGTTGGTATGCTTTGCCAGTTAAGAAATAAAAAAATTGAACCTTTTGTGTGTGTTTTGTGCTTTAACATTTGGTTCCAATGTCTCTGTAACACATTACCTCACAGTCATCCAAATTTATGATTTTGGTGCTAGCAATGACCATCATTCTTCAAGGAAACTGTATGGCAACCACTCTTCTTGTCATACATTTTCCCAGATGTTTTCAAATTCAACACAAACCAATGGTAGCAGGTAGCAACAAGTTTGACAGCAATATCATAACATTCCTTTATGATATGACCACACACAAACACATACCTTTAAATTTTTTTATTAACAGAATATTTTGATTAAAATATTAAATTACAATGTTCAAGATAAATTTCAAAAAATAATTTATTTGGCTCCTTCGGTCTTCATCATCTTAATTGGATCACGCCAAGTTCTGCTGGTCCGGCTGCACATCCCCAACACAGGAGTATTCCCAGTGCACGGCACCTTCGGGACTCATGAAAAAGTCAGTGAAGGTTTCTCTCACCCAGACACCCGAGCTGTTTGGACGACCAGAAGACACGTTCACCACTGGATTAAGTACTGCCTGCTGTGTATCCTCCACTACCTCATTGGTGTAGTTACGAATATAGTTGTGGAGTACACAGCAGGCCTTAATCACCGTGTCCACTGTTTGGACATCCAGCTGGATGGGTGTGTGAAAGATCCTCCACTGACTTGTCATGATCCCAAAGGTGCACTCTACATATCTACCTATACTGCTCAGCCGATAATTAAAAATCCTCCGCCGGGTATTCAGTCCCCTTCTTGAGTATGGGCGCAGCAGGTTGGTTAGTAAAGGAAATGCCTCATCCAATACCATCACAAAGGGTACTGGATCTGTGGAGCCTGGCAAAGGTCGTGGGGCTGGGAGCGTAGCACCTTCTTGAAGAATTTGCAGCCCAATCTGAGAAGATCGCAACACTCGAGAATCCCCAGTACTGCTGTAAGCACCTACGTCAATGGCAACAAATTGGTAATGGGCATCAGCCACCGCTATAAGGACCACTGATAAATATTTCTTATAATTAAAGAAAACAGATCCAGATCGCGGTGGCTGTTGAACCCTTACATGTTTGCCATCAAAAGCACCTAGACAGTTTGGGAAATTGGCCACAGCTTGAAATCCTGCTGCGACCTGCAGCCATGTCTCCTCGGTTGGCGAAGGCATCACGATGGGCTGCAACTCCTGCCAGATCACGCCACATGTGAACCTCACAATTCTGGAAATGGTGGTTTTACTAACCCTGAATTGGAGGTGCAGTGATGTGTAGCTCTCTCCTGTGGCCAAAAATCTACAAAAGAAAAGAAAAAAAAATAATTAAAATCCAGTCATAACCACACTGTTGAAGTTAATTGAAGCACAACGATTCTTTTTCAAATTTTTGGTAACCCAAACAGAGACACTTTTTTAGAAGATAACACAAAAACTTCTATCACCTACATACTGAAAATCGAAACATCACTATGGGCTAAAGTTTATGGAATGACAAAGCATTGTTGGACAGTTGCCATTTAAGAGGACATATCATGGCTCCTAATCATACACAGAAGTAAAAGGGGCATTCCAGAACAATAAAGTGTAAGAAAAATGGGCAACAGTTATTGGCATTTGGAAACAATTATTTTTCTTTATCTTGAGGAGGCTGTGGCCATGACGTAGAATGCAGGCAAGTAGCTAGTTTGCGCTTGAAAGTTTATTTAAAAGGTCCATATCCAGGACCTGTTGAAACTTTCATTCAAGGCCACAGGAGCTGGTGCCCTGTGTTACATGTTACAACCACAGTGTCACCGAGATGCATAGTAGGAGAAAAAAGAACACTGGCATAATCACCTACAAACTAATGTCCAGATATAGCATGATGTATGTTACACATACATATCAATATGTACACATATATTTTATAAATGTATATATATATATATATATATATATATAATATAAAAGAACACATACACACATCTATTTGTAACTCCACAATATGTGAGGTTCAATTTTTACACACACACATATATATATATATATATATATATATATATATATATATATATATATATATATTTCATATATCTAATATAACTGATGGACTGAGTAATATTTCTGGATTGAAATGAGGTTTATTGTACTAACAGAAAATGTGCAATCCGCATTTAAACAAAATTTGACCGGTGCAAAAGTATGGACACCTCAACATAAAAGTGACATTAATATTTTGTAGATCCTCCTTTTGCAAAAATAACAGCCTCTAGTCGCTTCCTGTAGCTTTTAATGAGTTCCTGGATACTGGATGAAGGTATATTTGACCATTCCTGTTTACAAAACAATTCCAGTTCAGTTAAGTTTGATGGTCGCCGAGCATGGACAGCACGCTTCAAATCATCCCACAGATGTTCAATGATATTCAGGTCTGGGGACTGGGATGGCCATTCCAGAACATTGTAATTGTTCCTCTGTAGAGCTGAAAAACCTTTTTCCTCCTCTGTATGAATGCCTGAGTAGATTTGGAGCGGTGTTTTGGATCATTGTCTTGCTGAAATATCCATCCCCTGCTTAACTTCAACTTCATCACTGATTCTTGCACATTATTGTCAGAAATAGCAAGGACCACTCTCCATCATGGTACCCTCGTGACAAATAGGGTACAGAAATGGTTAAATGCGTGTTAACAAAACATTATAGTGGTTTTAAGTACATTTAAATAAAAGCATTCAATCTTTTTATGATAAACTGTTTATGTTGAGAATCTTATTTCAAAGAAAAATTACATATTTGATATTGTTTCAACAAATTTGCAGCACACTGAAAGGGTTAAGGTTTAGACTCGAGTGTATTGTATTGGTTATTCTGTGGCAGACATTTCTGTCTGAAAATCAGTTTCATTCATCTTAATGAGATTGTTTTGGTGGCAAGGACTTGGATTACTGCAAATTCCATTTAGATTAATGGAACAGACACAGAACTAGCTGATATGAAATCCGCCGCAAAACTTCCCTTAGTGAAGTTGGTTATTCCTTCGTTCTAACTTTGCTTTCCATTCTCCCACCTGGCTGTATTTGTAGCTTTTTAATGAATTTAGAATAAGTTCATATTTCATTAAAATCACGTTCAGTTTTAATCTTATTAATCACTGTGTGCCATGCATATTTTACTTTTCTGGCGTGGGAGATGATAACCTGGAGTGAAAAGTTTCATCAGAAGCTATGTGACAGAAGGTCTTTTTAGTACTGCTTTCCCAAAGATAATGGCTTGTTAAAGGATGGTGGTACTTTGCCAGATTGAGATACAGCAATGTTTCCTTGTTTACAAGACTGGAAGCTTTTCAGAGCATATAAAAATGGAAATTTAGAAAACCAACTGTGAATACCCAAGGATAGGTTCAGGTGCTTTTTAGGCCTGCAATGTGAGTATATTTCAATAGTTAATGAAAGATAAAAGACATGAAGGTCAAGCAAAAGAAAGAAACAATGATAAAAGTTAGCTCTAATAATCCCTGATATAAAGTATTTGTTAATGTTACTAATTTATTGTTGTCACTTGTTTTTATGTTACTATTTTATATATTGTTTTTCATGCACACATTATCGCACCCTTTGAAAAGCACTTTAACCTTAGTCAACATGCTAATCTGGATAAGATGACAACTCATCACACTATATTAAACACCCAGGATACAATAAAGCCTAAGGCAATGAATGGGTTGTCAATGTCAGAGAGGATTTACAGGTAAATGAAGCAGAAGAAATAAGCAAATGCCATGCTAACAGCTAATGGTATTGCGGTTTGGAATAAGGAAACCCAGAAATGGCTCTTAATGACATAAGTATTAGATTAGCACAATGGTACCTGACTGAAAAGTCTAAGCGGTGAACAGATGGCATATGATTAGCCTGAGGTACAGACAATCAGAAAGTCAACAACTGAGATGAGCTTGAGATTGACCAGGCTTCATTGCTGAGGATTTGAGAAGTAGGATCCACACCGATCCTGGTCATGGCTTTCTGCAGAGCCCCATCTGAAAATAGAGTAGTTAAGGTTCACACCTCAACTAGATAGTTTTTTAAAGAGGCTACAGATAGCTGAGTACAATGTTCGACTATACTATGGATTGAGAATCACTTCCAAGCATGGTACAAAGGTTTGAATAATTTTACTGTGTTTCTTTCAAGCAAAATAAAAAGAGGCCTGTATAATGAAGATAAGCAAACAAATTTAAGTGGAATAGAACTGTACTTGGATTTTACAAAAATGTCACACAGAGTTTGGCTAAAAACCTGCTGTGTCATGGTAGAATCGGACACTGTTGACACCACAGATTTTGACACTCCAAACTATGGCTTCTCTGGTGCTTCTGAGTTACACAGGCAGGCTCAGATGTTGACCAGCTGTTGGATAAGCAAAGTTAAGCGGGGTTTACACGCTGCGACATCGCTAGCATCGGCTAGCGATGTCGAGCACGATAGCATCTGCCCCTGTCATATGTGCGATATTGTGTGATCGCTGCCGCAGCGAACATTATCGCTACGGCAGCATCACATGCACAATCCTGCTTTGTGACGTCGCTCTGGCCGGCGTACTGCCTCCTTTCTAATGGGGCGATTTGTGCGGCATCATAGCGACGTCACACAGCAGGTGTCCAATAGAAGAAGAGGGGCAAAGATGAGCGGGACATAACATCCCGCCTACCTCCTTCCTTCCGCATTGCCAGTGGAGGCAGGTAAGGAGATGTTCGTCGCTCCATCGGTGTCACACACAGTGATGTTTGATGCCGCAGGAACGAGAAACAACATCGCTAATAAGCATTAAACGATTTTTTGCTTCAGGAGCGACCTCTTCGCGGCAAACGATTTTGACCGCTTTTGCGATCGTTTAAGGTCGCTCAAAAGTGTCACACGCTGCGATCTCGTTAATGAAGCCGGTTGTGCGTCACAAACACCGTGACCCCGACGATAATTCATTAACGATATCGTAGCGTGTAAACCCCACTTTAATCTCTGCTAGCATGCTGGTTACCTCCACGATCACATGTTGTGGGAAACAGTTTCTTCCCGCCTTTTTAAGATGGTGAAATCTGTCTTCCTATGCTGACTATAGCTGAGTGTCCCAGTTTACTGCTGTTTATACTGTGTGCTACTTGGGGTGGTGTGGAATTCTCTCATCATCTCGTTGTTTCCTCCTTGCTTCTATTTTCCTCCTTATCACTTGTTGTCTAATAACGCTGTATAACCCACTCCTGTTCTGGCCCTCTCCTGGGGAGGGGGAAAGGGGGTATTAGATCAGGGCTGGCCAAGAGAAGGGCCAGGAAGGCGGGCTAGATAGACCTCACCTTCAGAGGTATCCCTGGGAATAGGGATAGTTAGGGCCACCTAACTTGAGGGTCAGTCTAAGATCCCCGGTCCCCTGTTATCTCCATACTACCCATGACAGAAAAATCCATAGTCGCCAAAATGATGATTATTTTGTAATTTGCTTACTTGCGGATTCAGCAAAATGACGGCCACTGGTTGCCATTCTTCTGAACCATAATGGGCTATCAAAAGGTTAAAATGAAAATTGTTATCCTACTTCGCTGCTCACATATTTGGCCCCTCCACTTAACATCGCCACCTGGCCAGTCTTAGCCTCATCCCTTGATTCCCCGCTGCTCATGCTGGAATCTTTGGGCCTCTTGCACTGTGCCAGATTTCCAGGTGTCATGATGCCCTGCAGGTTTCTGTGAGAGGACCAAATGGGTGGGATTTGATGAGTAGCTCAGAGACCAGAGGCGTGAGCAGGGGGTGAGTACAAGTTTTTGGTTTTATTTAATGTGCTATATTTATTATGCTCTGGGGTTTATAAAGTGCCCAGACCATAATAAAGGACCGAAAAGCAATGGAGAATAATTTCTCCACAAATTGAATTTTCCAGGAAAAACTGTGTGAACAGGAAAATAAGAATTTTGGCTAATCCGCTCATCGTTACTGCAGAATCCCAGATGTGAATAATGCATTGATGAATAAAGCAAACTATTTGTTCAAAAGATTGGGTGCCCAAACCTCCATTGATTCTGTGATGCCCTGGACTAGCCAGGTAGTCACAAACATACCAACATACACCCCCCCACCCTAGGCAGTTACAGCAGCCAAACACAAAACCCTTGTTGCCTCCCTCCAGAGTCTGATGTCCACACCAGGTGGGGCGATGCCAGGTGGTTGGCCCCACCCACCGAGGAGTTCACAGGCCTGGAGGCGGGAAAAGTGTCAGATGAGTCTTGGAGGTGGAAGTGAGAGGAGTGAACACTGAGGTGTCTGGATTGGAGCCCAGACACTGACAGCAAGGTTGGCAGACGGTGGTGGCTGTCTGCAGGAGTTAGTAGAACTCTGCAGAGCCGTAAGGACCGGGGTCGGGCGTCGGCCCGCCGGTACCGGACTGGGGAATGGAGTGAAGCTAAACACACAGGCAGGGCCATCGGACCCCGACCAGGCTTGAAGCCGCTGTCAATAGTCAAATCAGAATGTGACAGGAACCTAGGGTTTCCCAACTACCAAGTCCCGATTGAAGGCAACCGTCCACTCAAAGAGGATATACAGCCACCGCCACAGAATAGAGATCCAAGGGCCATCGCCTGTGGGCAAAACGGGCTCCTACGGCACCTATACGCCGGGGAGCGGACTACCGGTGGGCAACCACAGGAGTCAAGAACATTCTTAAAGGTGCAGGGAAAGGCAGCCACCATCAGCCGTCCGGGGAGAGCACAACAACAATGCTGCAGCCGGCTGCGGGACCCGTCCATCTGGCCATTTTGGTTTACCAGAGACTCTGTTAGTGATTGTCTGAGTGAGTACACCAGTGCCGTCCGGCACCGCGCCGTGCAGTCCCTGCACCCCAGCCATCCAGCCTCCCCGTCACCACCACAGGGCCCCGGGAACGCCAAACCCCCTACCCACGGAGGGGACAACATCTCAGCTGCACCCTACCATCTCTCCCGGGATCCCCGTTACCAGCAGCGGTGGTGCCATTATCACCACGACCCGTGGGTGGCGTCACAAACAATCTCCCTAAACATACCATCCCCATTTCACTCACGGGTGAGGAGCGCTGCTCGAGTCCCCGGGTCCGGTCCACCGCTCGAGCCACTGAGCAGCAGCAGCAGAAGTCCCGGACCCGAGCGTTTCGAGCACGTCCCCTCCGCCCACGACAATTCTATTGCAGAATGCAGAATTTTGTACTGCAAAGCTGTGCGTTCACTAATGTGCTTACAAAATAATGGAGGTCATATATGAAATTTAAGGCAAACAAGTCAAGATCTCTATTTCCGCCTTGTAACCTTCATTGAAAATAAAAAAGTAGAATCTGAATAGCAGTGGGCTGACATCCATAAGTTTGCTAAACACATGCAAATGTATTGTATGCCCTACGCATCAGAATAAAGCAGACAATCTTGCTGGACTGTAAACTAAAGTTTATGGTGCTTAAACAATTATTAGCCAACTGAATATATTAAACTTCTACATCACGAATCGTCCGACTCTGTATCATAGAAATCAAGATCATTTCAAACACACAACACGGGTATGCAAATTTTGGGTCTATGAAAATTGTTTCAAATCCAATTACTGATTCTTATGTTTTCTTATGTCTGGATTTAAAAAAAAATCAAAAACAAAAATAAGCCACTTCTATTTTTAACCATCATGTATGGATTTTGCACAAAATGCACAAAATTAGGTACAAGTGAGATGAACACCTTTATTGTAGCTTTAAATATACATAATCATATATAGAAATGTATTGAACATTCTGCAATTTTATAGGAAATTAATTCTTGCACCTTTTCCTTTCCTTTCCAAAGCTTCCCTTGATCCATTTTCTCTTATAGAAGGCCTGTGGTTCTTCTTCTCTTAAGCAACCAGAAGTAATCCCCCATCATGTTCACTTTCCATCTACCTTGGTATTGTTGCTCCATTTGCTTAATATTCTTATGAAATCTTTCTCTTTGCTCTTTACTAATAGCACCAAGGTTTTCAGGAAAGTAGTTCAAATGGGAATGTAAAAAATTTAACTTCAAATTCATCAGACAACTCAAGGCTTTGAAACATTTCAGCGTGTTCTCCAGGATGAACTTATATTTTGGATCTTTGTAGTTACCTAGACATTTCTTCACGACTTCTTTAAAAGAATCCCAAGCCCTTTTCTCAACAGGTTTCATTTTTCTTTCGAACACATCATCCTTCATGAGTTTCCTAATATTCGGACCCACAAAAATGCCTTCAGTTTTGCATCAGATGGTACCTGAAACATGGTACACAGATACTTAAAAGTCTCTCCTTTTCATAGAGCTTTCACAAACTGATTCATTAGTCCAACTTAATGTGGAGTGGTGGCAAGAGAACTTTAGTGGGATCAACTAAACTTACCACAACTATGTTCTTGAGTCCAGGCAAAGATGATCTCATTGGCCAACTTTTTTTTAGCTCCAGTGATAAGTCCTGTCCTGGCTGTCCCATTCACAGAAAAATCATGAGTACTTTGTGTATCCTCCTTGCTGCCCAAAGAGCAAAGAGAGAACTCTCAGATCACCACATATTGACCATCCTTGATCCATGCAACTACATTTCTTGAGAATAAAGTTTAAATTCTAATATTGTACAGAACGCCCTACAGGCACTGAAGCAGAATTGCTGCCATTGTGCAGTAGCACAGCTTGCAGACTTTTTTGGATGAATCAATAAGGGGTACTTTACACGCTGCGATATCGCTACCGATATATCATCGGGGTCACGTCATTAGTGATGCACATCCGGCGCCGGTAGCAACATCACACTGTGTAACACTAATGAGCGACGATCAACGATCGCAAAATCGAGCACCAAATGTCGCACGAGCGATGGGGGCGGGAGTTATCGTGCTCGACATCGCTAGCAATCGCTAGCGATGTCGCAGCATGTAAAGTACCCCTAAGAGTCTCCTCTTGCTCACATTGTACTCAGTGTTACTTGTTTCCATCAGCCCAGGAATATAACTGCAATACACTACAGCATCGACTTAAGAAAAGCATGGAAGGAATTCCTTTTGAAACTCTATGGAGTTCTATTCTTTTCAAAGCCTATGGAGTTAGTGTTTTTGAAAAAACTGAACGTGATGGATTTTTTTCGATATTTTTACTAAGTTCAGCAATCGAAAGTATATAAAAATGAGCTCTTACATTTCAAACAATTTCACCCTTGCAGACCTGTGATATGAATGCTCAAATTAAAGCAAACATATCCCTTTAAGTTCCTATAATGCAAAGAAAACACATGATTCATTTCATTTACATAGAAAATTACATCAATCCAAAATAAAAGTGGCTATAAAAGTGCCAGGTGTTGTTGTCGTATAGTACAATGGTGCTGAATTTGACCATCTGCACTAAGTATATGCATTATTTAAGAAGATGCCAGGGCTGCTGCGTGCTACATTTTCTAACTGCCGCATACTAACTCAATTTGTATTCCATTTGTTTCAATTGTGAAAAAACATTGTTTCACTTTCATGCAAAACAATAATTGATAAAATGTTATGCGTAATCTCACATTAACATATGTCTGTACTTCTCAATGTACGCTTTTACTTCAACAAATTATGGGATGTTTTTTTTAAATACCTTATCTAAGAAAAAGAGAAAAAATGTTTCTAGAAGAAATAATATAACCTTTAAAAAATGTTACATTATTTTACTGTTCAATGATGTACTTAATCAATGATATAGGCAACTGTTTGAAAAATACTTAGCCTATGCATATAATACTCACATACTATCATTGCGTAATGCTCTTCTTAAGGTCTTCGATATTCCCTTGGTAGTCCAAGTTGATATGCAATTATTCTTAAAAAAAAAATGTAATTTTATTGCCTGTTTGTACTAAGCAGGTTTCTAGTGTAGGAGGTTAGGCATTTGCAAGGTTAAGTCCATCTGTACAAACTTTAATTTACAGTGCTTGGTCTTGTGCGTTAACTTCCAGCTATTATACATTTATGGTGCAGGGTTCTATTAGGAATAGGTTAGGCCTTCGACAGTCTGATACTGCGGGGGACACATAGAGAAGACAGAAGCATTTTTCTACCACTTCTGTCCTCTATTCCACAAATTCTGACAGTTACAGATTTCGAGAAAAAAAGAAATTTGATACAAACCAAGGGGTACTTGTAAACTTAAAAACACTATATGAAAAAAACCCTAAAAAATATTTTATTGAATTCATTTAAAATCAGATATCTAAATAACAAACACACACATAGAAAAAAAGTAAAGTGCTGTATACAGTTTTCAAGGCAGGATTTGGCCAATTGCCCTCTTACTTTCCCTACCTTGCCGTGGAGGTTGGCACCCTAGTATTGCGAAATGGTGCCCCCACTAAATGACGGCTCACCCTCCTTTCCTTGTGCTGGTCTAAAAGTGCAGCTAATCTGGGAATGTAGGAGTGCTAGGGATGTCTCTAACTGTTTACATGTATACGCATTTATGACTATGTAAACAGAGGCATCCCTAGCACTCCTACATTCCTAGATTTGCTGCACTTTTAGACCAGCACAGGGAAAGGAGCCATTGTTGAGTGGGGGCGCCATTACAGATTTACCCTGTAATAGTAGCTTCTATGAATGCCCTAGTTACAGTGGAAATAATCATCAATAATGTTAAATAAAAAGAAATACCCAAAGATCTTTCATAATCTAATCGGAACAAATTATTTAAAAAAAATACATATATATATACTTAAAAATATGGAAAAAGAAATAAAAAATTTCCATTGCCAAAAAATATTTTTTTTTCTCATATAAAATACATTTTGGTACATACAAGTAAGGGAAAAAAAAACAAGAAACTACACATACTGTATTAGGTGTCTAAAGAACAGTAAGTACCTGGAGAATCCATTCAGCAGGTTTTTTTGTGTGAAATGTAAACAGCAAAAAAAACCACAGACATAACTAAACTAAAAATCACTTATTTATAATTATGGAGCAAAAAAAAATTATACAGATTACACAGCTCTTTATTTGTAGCCCAAAGCATTGCTTAAAAATACAATAATACATTGTTTATCTCACAATGCATAAAACAAAGCCTCATGCTGCCATGTCACACAAAAAAGACAAAATATGACTGTTAAAAAGGGGAGAGGCAAAGAAACAAAAAAATGTGGTTGTTAAAGGTAATCTGATTCCATTTTTACTTTTTTAAATTGTTAATATGGCCATACAGGTTATAGAATGCAGAAAAAAAGCCATACCTTTACGTCTCTTATCAGAAGCCTTGTTGAAATTTCATCTTTTATCACTTTATGTAAATGAGCTCTTCCAGGCTATGGGGCAGCTGCCTGGGAGATAATTTCGCCTCCAGAGATTATTTTAAATAAAAGGGGTGTTACCAGTGTGAGACAAGTAACTGACACAGAACAGGAGAATTGAAATTTGTCTTCTTTCAAACACATTTTTTGCAGCTCCCTGAGATCTGCTTTACTGCAACAATATTGCAATACTCACTGCCTGCAAGCTGGAGGCTAAAGCTGAGAGGAACCTGCAGAAGAGTCAGTTATAATCACACATAGCTCTGCAGTGAGATCAGGAGAGTGGCCATCAGACTAGTAATGACCCTTTTTTTTTTATATAAAATAAGCTCTGGAGTTGGAATTATCTTCCAGGCAGCATCAACCCCATAGCCTGGAAGACGTAATTTACATAAAGTGATAAAAGAGGACATTTCAACAACAAGGCTTCTGATATGAGACCTACAGGTATGGATTTTTTCAGCATTCTATAACCTGTATGCCCATATTAATAGTTTAAAAAGGTCAAAGTGGTGACAGGTTCCCTTTAAGGCGTTAGTTGATGTCCACTTCATAGTGTCTGGTGCAGGATTTTGGATATCACTAAAAAATGTTTAGGGAAGGGGACAGTAAAATGAAATGTATCTAATGGTCCAGAGCTATCAATGATGTATGGCAGGCATGCATATAACACTTTTTTTATGATATTTTTATGACATTATACTAATTTCATGACATTGTCAGTAATAGCTGATGACATAGTTTTAATACCTGAAACCTATCTTTCTTGATAGTGACATATTACAGAAAGTCCTTAACAATTCAGCACCCTGGACAGGTATTTGGCAGATGGGTAAGAAATTAAGTTTATGAACAGACAATGAATGCAGTATGTTCGGTCCATACAGTCAATGGACTACAACTTCAGAAATCACAGGATTACACCAGTTTAGAAATATAGAGTATTTATTTGATGATCGTAAAAGACTACTGTTCTTATTGTCACATTAGATGAGCATTGGAAAAGGAAAATAGTACTGCAGATTAGAAACATTATTAAGTATGGAGAAATGTATAACTTTAGACTTATATTGAATAGTATAAAAACAAGTGAAATCTAAAGTTCACAGATAATGAAGTCAACTGCACTTAATGCATCATATTTGACACTCATTACAATTAATAAACTTTAAAAGTTCAAAATGTCACATAATGCTATCTTATAGATGATGAATTAATGAAGACACCAATTTAACACATTGAAATGCAGTAAGGAGATCATTTACAAATTTTTATGCATTTAGAAAAAAACTTTGGAATAAAAAAAAAAAAGAGCATACAGTGCTCAGCAGAAATAAGTACACCCCAACAGATTTGTCAAAAAAGCTTTAGTTTCCATTCAGAATCAACAGTTTCTGCGGGATACCATGCAATAAAATACTCTAACAAATGTGTTTAATGTTTGTAAACAAGGTTTGTTATTTTGCAAACGCAAAGACCATGCAGAAAAATTTAGTACACCCCCAAAATAGTCTTAGAGCAAATCTAGTTTAGTTAACAAGATTAACAATTAAGAAGAATTCAACCCCAGGTAAGTTTAATTTTTCATTAAATAGGTGTCTAACAGACAGTTGATTATAAATGAGCGTTAGTTAAGGAAAATACCATCCCATTTCATACTGTCAGCAATGGCAAATTTCTTTACAAAATAATGGTGAAGGCTACAAGAAGATTAGGAAAGCTTCACTCATCTATCAGAATACTGTAGCAAAAGTGATACAAAATTTAAAGAGAATCTGTCAGCAGAATATAGCAATATGAAGTAAAGGCATGACTATGATTATGTTGTAATACTGATTAAATTGATACCTTTAGTGAAGGAATCCAATCTGTGGTTCTTCATTAAAAAGCATCTTAAGTTTTTTTCTATTGACTTTTCTGTGCAATTGGGTAGGACTGAAGGTAGGGTCCTCTTCTGCTCTTCCGCCCTCTCCAATTTCCAACTGTGTGTAATACAGACACCAGAATCCCCACACTGTACGGTCCCCCTCCCCCTACAGGTACACCTGCACGCTGACCTTCACTGCCACTCAGTAGTGACTTCACACTGACCTTACCCACCCCACAGGCCTCCTGGGAATTCTTTAACCTTCTCTTATAGGGCAGTACAACCTAATCTGGGAGTGCCTCTCAGCCTATAGCAGAGAGGTACTAGATATTTAAGACACCTTCCCCTTAAGGGAGGTGCCTAGGCAACGTGGTCTTTACATTGCTAGTGTTCAGGTCCCTTGTGTTGCTGCTGCTGTTGTATTGCTGTGTGCTGTATTATTAATACCCGTCTGTGTTTCAGTATCTGCCAAACTGCTGCTGCAACTATCCGTACCAGCTGTATCTGCTGAACCTGCTGCTGAAACTATCCATATCAGCTCTATCTTTCGAACCTGCTGCTACATTCCTCCCTGCCTTCTGAATCTGTTGCATCTGCCGTCCCGACTGCAGTCAGTGTCTGTACTTCTGGTTCCAGCTGCCCAGGTACTGAGATTCCTGACGCTGCCACTGGATACTACGTACCAGTGCAAGCATATCCCTACCACCTGTGGCTTAGTTAAGTCTCAATAGCCATTCAGGTATGCTCTTCTAGGTCAGAGATCAATGTCTTGGTCCAGTGGATCCACTCCCCTGCTCGCACCTGCGAGTGTTACAAAGTTGTTTTGAAAGGTCACTGATAATTCAGTGACCGCATCCTTTTTGAAATTTCGTGCTGTCATTGACATGAGCGGTGAAAGTGCAGATCAAGATTTTGTCTCAATGAGTTATTAATTTGCATCTTTTCTTTAACAAATTTTTTTAGCCACCCTGTTGACTATTTGCAACAAAACTGTTCAGATATCATGACCCAATATCTTAACAATTTCAATAGTGCATCACTGCTCAGTAAAACGTTTAACAATTTTTGACTTTGCAGAGTAACCTTACCTGGCAGCCAGACTGGCTTGCAAAGTCTCCTTAAGGAGAATAGTGTTCCCCCGTGGAATTTTAGGGGCATTGCAGCTATAAGTCCCCTTACCTGGCAGCCAGACTGGCTTGCAAAGTCTCCTTAAGGAGAATAGTGTTCCCCCGTGGTCCCCACATAGCTTTCTCATGAGCCAGATCAGACACCCCCATACTTTGCACTGACGAGGGGCAAGCACCCCGAAACACCGTGTCTGCAAATTGGGATTCTGATCTGGCTTATATATCCTGAGTCATATTGCAAAGGATTGTCAAAAATCCACTTGTGACTTTTAGGATCGCTACTTCCAATAGGTGGCGCTGTGCTAGAGTTTGTCTCCTTTACTGGAGAGACAATTTGAATATTTCCCAGAGGGGCATTGCAGCTATAAGTCCCCTTACCTGGCAGCCAGACTGGCTTGCAAAGTCTCCTTAAGGAGAATAGTGTTCCCCCGTGGAATTTTAGGGGCATTGCAGCTATAAGTCCCCTTACCTGGCAGCCAGACTGGCTTGCAAAGTCTCCTTAAGGAGAATAGTGTTCCCCCGTGGTCCCCACATAGCTTTCTCATGAGCCAGATCAGACACCCCCATACTTTGCACTGACGAGGGGCAAGCACCCCGAAACACCGTGTCTGCAAATTGGGATTCTGATCTGGCTTATATATCCTGAGTCATATTGCAAAGGATTGTCAAAAATCCACTTGTGACTTTTAGGATCGCTACTTCCAATAGGTGGCGCTGTGCTAGAGTTTGTCTCCTTTACTGGAGAGACAATCAGAGTAAGCTAATCTCTTTCTTGGCCCATTTTGCCTGAGCAAAACAAGCTGCCTAGTAATTCTGCACAACATAATGAAGGATGTTCATATCCTTAGGCCCCATCTTCCCTCAATACAGAAATACACATCACCTGATATACGTCAAGGATGAAGGAAAGTCTCACACCAGATTGCACTTTTTTGTAAATAAAACAGTCTCTTAGCTAGGTTAAGTTTTTATTAACCAACTTTCTGTGTTAAACAAATGCTGATTTGCAAATTTGTTTTAGTTTTTATAGCTTATTAAAACAGCCTGACCAAATTTAATTTTCATATTCTGTCATTGTTCTTGACAGGACATCATTTACCAAGGATGATATGCTGATGAGATTGAGGACTTTTAGGATACAAATAATCTTGCATGGCGAACAGGCCATTTGCTCGTTTATTGAGTGATTGGCAGCCTATTCACAGTACCTGATTGTTAAGAAACGCTAATTATAAAGTGTTAATCCACACTAAGATCATTTGATAGAGGATTATTATGATAGTAACCATGATGACATACACCAGAGCCTGGAGGGGGTGCAATGAGTATGGCGAATGGCATATGATGGATAACTATAAATTGTTGATACTATACTACTAATTGATTTTTTTTAGCTAGCAGCAGCACACTGTGTTAGGCATAAATCCCTGCCTATAGGCCTGTAATACACTATCTCTACTCCCGAATCTCAATCGACACTAATTGCAAACTGAGAGTGGTATTATTCGAGAATGGATTTGATTGTGTAGCTAGAAGCAGCAGCACGCTGTGTAAGGCTTGCATCTTTACCTATAGGCCTGTAATGCATGATTCCTACTCCAGCAGCTTACCCTACACTAAATGCAGCTTAGAGAATAAATTACATTTTTTAGGTATCAGCAGCACGCTGTGTAAGGCTGGGATCACTGCCTATAAGCCCATAATACATGATCCCTACTCCAGAATTTCAACCGACAATAATTGTAAACGAAGAGCATTAATATTGCAGAATACAATTAATTTTTTAGCTAGCAGCAGCACTGTGGAAAGCTTGAATCACTGCCTTCAGACCTGTAAAACATGATCCCTAGTCCAGCAGCTTTCCCTACTCTAAATGCAGCTGAGACCAATATTATTAGAGAATAAATGAATGTTTTTAGGTAGTAGCATGCTTTGTAAGGCTAGAATCACTCCCTATAGTCTGTAACACATGATCCTTACTCCAGAACCTCAACCAACACTAATTGAAAACAAAGAGCTGTATTATTACAGAAAATAATAGATTTTTTTTTTATCTAGCAGTATGCTGTGTAATGCTTGATTCACTGCCTACAAACCTGTAATACACCATTCTTACTCCAAAATCTCAACTGACACTTATTGCAAACTAAGAGCTGTATTATAAGAGAATATAATTGATATTTTACCTAGAAGGAGCAGCATGATCATGATCTGTAATGCTATAATCCCTACCTACATTCCTCCATGGTAATACACTATGCCTACTCCAGAAGCTAGCCCTACACTAAATGCAAAATAAGAGCATTATAATTAGAAAATGGAATGCATTTTCTAGGTATCAGCTGCAGCATGGTGTATAAGGCTAGAATCCCTGCCTACATGCCTCTAATATGCTATGATTACTCCAGAAGCTTGCCCTGCACTAAATGTAGAATAATATTGGTATTATTAGAAAATAGAGTAGCTTTCAAATAGCCCTGAAAAGGACTGTTTATTTAATCTTGTACCAGCAGGTACTGCCACGCTATATATAACACACTGTCCCTTCTCTAGCCGAATCTCTCTTTAGTCCCTATACTATTTCCGGGTAGAGTGCAGCAGACATGGCATCTCTGGATCTTAAATAGACACGATGACGCCTTGCGGACGATCAATCCCAGTAATGCCAGTAGCCAGCATGGGTACGGCATTACCATGATTCGCAAGCATTCCCTGCATGTTTACTGGCTGCCAAAAAGCCGTGAATCATGCGAGGCAGAGATTCGGGCATGGCGCCTGATTATCAGAATATTCTATTAATATCAAGCATCTCGAGCATAGTACCGAGCTGTAGAGAGCTTGTTCGGTCAATATGTGCCGCCCCCGTGTCAGCGGCTGGGCTGCTCAGATCCGGATCCGCGGTGGCTCAAGGGGTATCCAGACCCGGGGGTCGTGCGGCCACTCAAATGAAGGGGATATTTACAGGGGATTGTGTTTAGAGTTCGTGATGCCACCCGTTGTGTGTGGTAATATGGAGTACCACCACTGCCGTTAGGAGTACCCGGAGCGATGAAGTGGGCAGCCAGATGTTAGTCCCCTCCACGGGTAGGGGTTTGCCCCGGGAATCGGTGATGGTGCTCGGGGAGTGCTGTTGGGTGCGAAGGGGGTCACTTTTGTACTCAGTCCGGTAAACTGACATCGACAACTGGATAAACCAAAGTTCTGGATACTAATGAATACAATATTCATGGAAAAGCCAAAAAAAACAAAAACCAAAGTTCTGGATACTGCTGCCGCTGAGGGGAGCTAGTTCGGGTCCCTTCCCCAATGGTGCTGCCTGGTGATCCTGCCACTGAGCTCACATCTCTGTTGGTCCTGGTAGTATGGAACTAGTCGGGTCCCGCTCCCCAGTATGGCTAACTGTGGGAGCTTGCTCTCAGGGTTCACGTTTCGGATTTTCTGGACCGTTTTAGTTATGGTTATGATTTTAAATTAAATTACACATTGTAGTGTTCATCTTCCTGACCTTCTCAATAAATAATATTGTTTGCACTTAATAGGACTTTGATCGTTTTTCCTTTTTCTTTTCTCGTCTTGTAAATTGTCAGGTTGCCTGAAGATACTCCCTGACCTAGGGTTTACGTACCCAGTCGTGCCCTGGTCCCAGCCCAGTGATGGTACAAGGCCACCGGCTGTCCTCCTCGACAGTTCTGTGCCCCTTGTCTCGATCGCCTGCGACCGGGGGTTCAGCTCCTACTAGGTCCAGACCACCATCTGCTACCTAGGTGTTTCCAAGGAGCTCGGCTCCTGACCTCCTCTCTCCTTTGCTTCCAACACTTCACTCTCCTACTCCTGACCTCCCCTTAACCACTATTCCACTCAGACCATCCACTGGTGTGTCTGGTGGGTGTGGTGCAGAGTGTACCTAGGATTTTATTAGCTGTTGTAGGCGACACCATGTAGTTGGGGACAGATAACCAAGAAGGAGGGGGATATTGCACGGGAGGGCATAGTGTACAATACCCTGTGACGACCTGATAGTCCAGGGGCATCACATTCCTCCTTGGTTAAACGTAGCTCGTCCTCGAGCTACAGGACATCAGAGGTTTATTTTTTTTTCAAAAAAGCAAAAAGTAGAAAAAAGGAACATTTTTATTTACAAGATACTTCCCACATTAGGGAGGCTGAATGCTTAAACGTTACGTAATTTAGAGTTCATCATTCCAACGATGGAACGCTACTGATTTAGTTAGTAGCGGAGGCTCAACCAGCTTCGTTGCAGCCTCTTCCTGCAAAAGTCCAGTCCCAATGTCCCGGATCCCATTAACCCGCCATCCAAAGAACCTGACCCGCTGCATACCTATTGTGGGTCCGTGACCAGGTTAAGGTCCTGGGTGTTGTAATAGATGACTCTGGTAGGCACAAGAGGTGCAACTATTTACAAGAACACAAGTCTGTGTTGGTCACAACCAGTCCTGTAACAATGGTCCATGTTTACTACTATATATGTAACGAAGTCCATGTGCCGGTACACCCTATAAAAAAATCTTATCGTCAATCAGGTAACTTTTCTCTTTTCATTCAAACCCTGTTGATTAAGGACTTATCTTCTAATATTTTCTACATGAAAAATAAACTTAGGAAAATAAAAAAACGAAACACAGATACCTAACAGGTCTGCAATGACATTTACACATTAAACTACAGGGTCCCATAGCCACGCTTCCTTGTGACTACATACTACCGACGCCGGTACAAACTCTTCTTCCAGCATCACGTGCTTGGTCACCTCTAGGGCTTACCGTCCCCGCTCTCCACAATACGGGGTGTAGGTAACCATATCTTCGGGCTCTAGATTCCGCTCGGGGTGTCCCCTGGGGAGGTGCTGTGGGAGGTGCTGTGCAACTTCCCGTCGGGACACAAACACCCCGGCTGTGAGGCCTGCCTCCTGGATGAACCCCCATCCCTGTACGGGGTCAAATCGATTAACCAGACCATGGCCCTCGGACTCGGTAAACAGTGCTCCTCACCTGTTCTCTCTCTTCTCGGTTGTGGGCGGCAAGTTCCCATCGTCGCCGGTCTTGGGTTATTACTTCCATCTGTAACTTTTGTTGATGTCGTTCCCAGTAGGGGGCGTCAGCGTCTGGCCTAAGCTCCCTAGCTGGCATAGGCTTTAGGTGAACTTTGGCGGCCCCAACAGCCGTTGGGATGCTGCGCGGCGGTGAAACCGACAGCTCTTCAGGCTCCACCTTCGCTACATCGGGTAGATGTATCGACTGCTCCGCAGCCATGGTTGCACAGTCCGGGTGCTCCGCCTCCAAGGACGGGCCCGGTGATGCGGCCAGGTCTGGTCTGGCCGGTGTTGGGGTGACCGCTGTCATGACCGGGTCGAAGGACGGAACCGGGGGTTCTGCAGCTGCATCTTCATATACAGGGGCTGAAGGTTCTGCTGCCATGGTGGAAGCAGGCAGCTCAGCATCCACCAAGGACATGGTTGGTGGCGGCAGAGTGCTCACTGGGAGCGGGGTGGTCCGGATCCCTCAGCCGCATCGGCCGGATTGGGGCAATCATTACGGACTGGGTAACCGCTTACCCTCTCTTCACGTGGGATCTCAATCTCACGGGCTCACACCACTATCGCCAGGCTCCTCATCTTTTCACTCCAGTGGTCCAGTATAAACAAGAACTGCGTCCGCATTTTCCTGCAAAGCTGCTCCGTCTCTTCCTCAATCCAGGTCGTGGTCCCGGGAACAGCACGTTCTCGTGACCAGCTACGCTCCGCCATCTTGCCTCTGCGCTGTCCAGGAACATTATGGCAGAGTCCTGGCATCCCTGCTTCTCTTCCGCTGCTGCTACATGCCGTCACGCCCCCTCGGTTTTCACTCAGCACTCTCTTCGATCCTGTGGCCCTCTGGGAACTTCCGGTTCTGGGCTCACTCTTAGGTCGAAGGGCAGGGCTTCGGCTTTGCGTGCTTTTGTGGAGAAGACGGCGTTTTGGCACCAAGATATGGCGGAAGATGGCGGAAATGATGGAAACAGGGATTTTGACTGGCGGTTTCGTCTTGTAAGGCACATTATCGCACCCTTTGACAAGCACTTGAACCTTAGTCAACATGCTAATCTGGATAAGATGACAACTCATCACACTATATTAAACACCCAGGATACAATAAAGCCTAAGGCAATGAATGGGTTGTCAATGTCAGAGAGGATTTACAGGTAAATGAAGCAGAAGAAATAAGCAAATGCCATGCTAACAGCTAATGGTATTGCGGTTTGGAATAAGGAAACCCAGAAATGGCTCTTAATGACATCAGTATTAGATTAGCACAATGGCACACGTCACTCAGGTAAGTGGATCCTGCTCGTATCCTGTTCGTGATGCCAGGAATTTGAGGTGTGCCGCCCCCGTGTCAGCAGCCAGGCTGCTCGGATCCGGAGTGGTTTGAGGGGTGTCCGGACCCGGGGGTCGTGCGGCCACTCAAATGAAGGGGGTATTTACAGGGGATTGTGTTTAGAGTTTGTGATGCCACCCGTGTTGTCTGGTAATGTGGAGTACCACTGCTCCAGTTGGGAGTACCCGGAGCGATGGAGTGGGGCAGCCAGATGTTAGTCCCCTCCACGGGTAGGGGAATGCCTCGTAACTCGGTGATGTTGTTCGGGGAGTGCTGTTGGGTGCGAAGGGGGTCACTTTTGTACTCAGTCCAGTAAACAGACATCGACAACTGGATAAACCAAAGTTCTAGATACCGCGGCCGCTGAGGGGAGCTAGTTCGGGTCCCATGCCCAATGGTGCTGCCTGGCGATCCGTGACCGTCCTCCTGACACTAAGTTCACATCTCTGTTGGTCCCGGTAGTAAGGAACTAGCCGGGTCCCTCTCCCCAGTATGACTAACTGTGGGAGCTTGCTCTCAGGGTTCATGCTTGGGATTTTATGGATCGTTTTAGTGGAAAGTCCTATCCCCCTCATTGCGCTAGTACCTCGATTTTGGAGTGGGTGGAGGGCGGATCTTGAAGGCTCCGTTCTTGTCGGGTAAATTGTCAGGTTGCCTGAAGCTACTCCCTGACCTAGGGTCCACATACCCCGTCGTGCCCTGGTCCCAGCCCGGTGATTGTGCAAGGCCGCAGACTGTCCTCCTCGACAGTTCTGTGCCCCTTGTCACGATCCCCTGCGACCGGGGGTCCAGCTCCTAGTAGGTCCAGACCACCGTCTGCTACCTAGGTGTTTCCAAGGAGCCAGGCTCCTGACCTCCTCTCTCCTTCGCTTCCAACACTTCAGTCTCCTACTCCTGACACTCCTGACCTCCCCCCTTAACCAACCCCCCAAGTGGGCGACCCTATTCAACTCAGGCCGTCCACTGGTGTGTCTGGTGGGTGTGGTGCAGAGTGTACCTAGGATTTTATTAGCTGTTGTAGGTAACACCATGTAGTTGGGGACCCATAACCAAGAAGGAGGTGGATATTGCATGGGAGGGGAGATTCTACAATACCCTGTGACGACCTGATAGTCCAGGGGCGTCACAAATAGTCAGGAGGAGTTAACATTTTCAATTGTCACCTCCGGCAGCAGAAAAGCTGAAATCGGCAATAAAAAGATATTACAAAAAGATTGTCTAGGAATTAAAATTAAGAGTTGGTTCAAAGGGGAGTACTGTTTGCACTTTGCATACTTTACTTTGTGTACATCAGGATTTGTATATTCGAGTGTTTCTCCCAGCTGAGCTGGTCTGTATTAACTGTTCTATAGCTCTTTAATCATTCTCTATTGCAGTATAGCAATTTTCCTTCAAATTAAAAGAAGCCATACTAACGCAGGTTATCAAAAGTGAACCTCAATATTACTAAAATTGTAACGTGATAAAGGGGTGCTCTGGATTTAGACCAAAGATCAGAACAGTGCAGTGTTTTATTACAGTTTTGTAATTTGAATAAGCAAATCAAAGCAACTAAATGGCATTAAATTCTGTGTTTTAAATAAAAATTATCCCCAATAGATCTCAATGATGGAAAGCAGATGTTCAGCTAACAGTGTGATTTTGTCTTTATTTTAACGTGCTTTACAGTGAAAATTTTGAATATGGTACATGATAACATTTTGCCAGTGGGTCTAGTTTCCAAGCAATGAAACAAAAAGAAAAATAAATAATACTGCATGCCCACTCAGGGTTTCGGGAGGTTATTCTATCTTTTATGTAAAACCACTATTAATCTAAGTTATCTAAAGACACCCACATAAAACACAAGATTGATATATCAGAGAATATTAACTGTAACACCAAATAAATTATGTATACCCTAAGTGTTGGTGTGGATTAATGTACACTGACACGATAAGAAGAATATTTAAATAACTAATGCAGAAGCATAAAATATACAATTCAAACAAAACCTCTAATTCAAACAATTGCCTGCTATTATACTCAGCAAAATATAAATCTGCTTTTCTCTTCACTTATTTATTGTTTGGAAATGTCACATTTTAATGGAGCTGTGGGTAAAAATAAAGACAATTTACAGCAGAATGGAGAACCAAAATATGTCTACTGCACATAGAAAAATGTCAACGATATAGACAAAAATATTTCTTCTTTTATTCTACAATTGGGGAGAAACGGAAGGCAATAAAAAAGGATAATACAAGAAACAAATCCTAGACGGTAAACATATCAAAGAAAATCAAAACACAGAAGAATTGTCACAAATGGGGAATCAAAAAATGAAAATATGTAAGAATCCGTGATGGGTTACAAGAGTTTTGGCAATCATTGATGATCTTACTGGTGGTTTATTGCTGATAGGTTGTATCCATTCTATCCATGAATGGATCGTAGGAAGGCATAGACATTGATGGATGAGAGCATTTGTGTTTATACTGTACACAGAAGAAATTGTTGAATACAGGGAAAGTAGTGGGCCATAACTTATTGGTTGGTCTGCACAATAACAAGAATTATTCCGGAGACACTAGAAAAAGGAATACCAGTGGTCTAACTTAGCATTAAAGGGAACCAACCAGCAGGATTTTAATATGTAAAGTAAAGCTAGTGCTATACTGGTGCTAGGATGCTGAATGTAACCATACCATTTGTTCTGAGATTGGATGTTTTATTACAGAAATATGTTTACAGAAATTTACTGCTATTTGATTGCTAACAGCTACATAATATTTAATAGGTGGGTCATGTTTTGCTATCTATACCCACCCCTGCCTGCCTCCCTGGCCTTGGTAGATGTTAGACTGCATTTCGAACACACCCCTAGCATGTGACAGAAATCGCTCATACCTGGATGGAGCCCATACAGTCTAGCATCTACAGAGACCAGGCATGAGACAGGGGCGGGGATAGAAAACCCCTCCCACTTATTAGATATTCTGTAGCACCTATCAATCAAACAGTAGTCCATTTCTGTACTTGCACATATTTCTGAAATAAAACCTCCAATATCAGAACAAGAGGTATGGTTACATTAAGCATCCTACTGGTAGTATAGCACTGGCTTCACTGTATATATGAAAATGCTGCTGCTTGGTTTCCTTTAAGTGTGTGTAACCACCACAGCAGATAGAAAAAAGTCACAGTATATCACAAAAGTGAGTACTCCCTTCACATTTTTGAAAATATTTTATTATATATCTTTTCATGGCACTACACTGAAGATATGACACATTGATACAATGTAAAGTAGTCATTGTACAGCTTGTATAACTAAATTTTGTGTGTCCTCTAAATAATTCAACACAGCCGTAAATGTGTAAACCGCTGGCAACATAAATTAGTACATACCTAAGTAAAAATGGTCAAATTGTGCCCAATTAGCCATTTCCCCCCTTGTGTCATGTTACTCATTAATGTTCATACATACATACAATGGTAGAGTTGGAAGGGACCTCAAGGGCCATTGGGTCCAAACTCTGTGAGCGCAGGTTTTCCTAAATCATCCCAGCTATATGTTTATCCAGCTTCCATTTGAAGATTTCCATTGATGGAGAGCTCACTACCTCCCGCTGCAGCCTGTTCCATTCCCTGACTGCCCTCACTGTCAGAAAGTGTTATCTAATGTCTAATCTGAATCTCCATCCTTTTAGTTTCATCCCATTGCTTCTTGTACTTCCTTGTGCTAATGAGAATAGGGTAATTCCCTCTGCCCTGTAACTACCTTTTAGATATTTGTACTGTAGACCGCTATTAAGTCTCCTCTCAGCCTTCTCTTTTGTAAACTAAGCATTCCTAGTTCTATTAGCTGGTTTTCATATGATGTGGTTTGCAGACCTTCTACCATCTTGATTGCTCTTCTCTGGACCTGCTCCAATATATCAATATCTTTCTTGAATTGTGGAGCCCAGAACTTTACTCAGTATTCCAGGTGGGGTCTGACTAGGGCAGAGTATAGGGAAATAAAGATCTCTCTTGATCTAGATTCAATGCTTGTCTTGATACATCCCAGAATTTTGTCAGCATTTTCAGATGCAGCACAGCACTGTTGGCTCATGTTGAATCTGGGATCCACTATTATGCCCAAGTCCTTTTCCCCGATGCTATCACTTAGTTCTATTCCTTCCATACTATATATGCTTTTTACATTTCTTTTACCCAGATGTAGGACTTTGCATTTGTACCTGGTAAACACCATTCTCTTTGCCTTGTCCCATTGTTCAACTGTGTCTAGTTACTTTTGAATACGATCTCTTTCCTCTCTAGTGTTGGCTACTCCTCCTATCTTAGTATCATCTGCAAATTTTATGAATTTCCCAATAATTCTGTTGTCCAGATAATTTATAAAGATGTTAAACAGTACTGGGCCCATTACAGAGCCTAGTGGCACCCCGCTTTTAACTTGTCTCCAGTTCGTCGGATAGCCATTTAGTATTACTTGTTATGCCCGATCATTAAGCCAGTTTGAATCCATCTGATTTTTTGTTGATCATTTTTTCAATGATGATAATATGTGATATTTATCGAATGCCTTACTGACGTCAATGTATACTATATCCATGGTAGTACCCTGATCCAACCAGTGACTTTGTTATTGAAGGAAATCAGATTGGTCTGAAAAGATTTATTGCTCACAAAGCCGTGCTGGCTCTGGTTAATTAATGCCTTCACATCCAGGTGTCTAAATAAATGTTCCTTGACAATTTGTTTGAAGATTTTTCCTGCTATGGAGGTCAGGCTTACTGGCCTGTAATTCCCTGGATCCTTCTTTTTTCTCTTTTTGTAGATAGGAGCCACATTTCCCCTTTACCAATCTAGAAGGACCACTCCTGTTTCCCATGACTTATTGAAGATTATGGCAAGCAGTACTATTATTATTTCCTCAGCTATGTCTTTCAAGACTCTAGGGTGTAAATCATCTGGAAGGAGGAGGGGTTGGATCCAGCACCAATTCCAAAAATAGGGTAAATAAATTATATTCCTTTATTGATACATTTTAAAATCCTTATATGAAAACCGCAGATGGAAAGTTCAGTTCATAGGTAATCTTAATGCGTTTCGGACTTCATAATAAAAACAAAACAGAGTCCTTAATCATAATCTACTTATGAAAAGAAAAACGGAAGGGAAAGTGTAGATAGAGAGTTAAAGGGAGTAGAAAAAAAAAAAAGAGAGAAAGAAGTAGAACCTTGTCTGGATGACCACCCCAATCGAAGACAACACAAGACCTTCTGAAAAAGAGTTCTACTGATGAGAGGAGAGTCAAGCTATCCTACGTCTTTGAGTTCAGCCACTCCGCCATGTACGGGGAGTGCCAGAACATAATCCAGGGCGACCATGTATTAAATACCTTGTCAGACCTACCAGAGGTCTGTCCTATCAAATCTTCCATCCTGAATATGTTGTTACTTTCTAACACCAGTTCAGCATGCGATGGAGACTTGTCCTGTCTCCAGTACCTCGGGATCAGCCTCCTAGCCATGGACAATATATGTCTAAGTAAGCCCTTCTTGTACCTGGATACAGAGAACTCCCCTAGGGATAGCATTGCCAGCTCCGATGTCGACGCCACAGGAAATAAAGATAGTTTGTTGGTCAGATTAATGGCTCCATCCCAAAAAAGTTTTATTGGTGGACATGACCACCACACGTGCAGATATGTGCCCTTCTCCTTTAGGCATCTCCAGCATATGTCCGAGGCCGGAGGAAACATGGTGCCAATGGCCACGGGGCACCTGTACCATCTAGACAGTACCTTGAAATTCCTCTCCTGTGACATCATACAAGGGGAGGACTTATGAGTAAACTGATATATTTTGGCACACTCCGACACAGAGAAGCTTCTACCCAAGTCCCTTTCCTTTCTAGTCAAGAAGAGAGGATTATCGCTGCTTGCCCCAGGCATGCACTCCCGAAGCATCTTATAAAGTAGCAACACGGTATGGTCCTGTCGGAGACACAGGTTCTCAAATGCGGTATGTGGACGAAAAACAGCTTGGCAGGGATCTAATAAAACTACCTATCTGCCTATGAAGGAACAAAGCATCCACAGAGGCTACCCCCTAGGAAAAAAAGTATTGAAAAGGTCTAATACCTGTTTGGGATATGAAGTCAGATATTATTAAGGTGATCGGCCCTTGGCTTGTGCAGGAGAACTTGCCTCTGTATGCATCTGCTGGGAATGACTGGTTAACATATATGGTTGTTAAGGGTCCCGAGACGGAAGATATATGATGTGATCTGCTAAACCTTCTAAGAAAGTACAGCAGATCTTTAGTGGTGAGGGGGACTGTGTTACTTGCTTGCCTCGCAGAGGACCAGAGAAGTGCCAGGGGGCTGGATGTGCACTGAGAAAATTCCGCTTCCACCCAGTTTTTTGTTGACCGGCCATGGAACAGGTCTAATATGCATGTTCCCATCTAGGCAAAGGCGAAAGTTTGGAAGACCCGTGCTGCTCATTTCCCTAGATCTGCTAAGTAGAGAACACGACAAGCGGGGATGCTCATGTGCCCATACAAATTTAGTTACTGCGGACATAAGACGCAAGAACAATGAAACAAAGGTAACAGCAGCAAAGGCAACACCTGAAAGAAGTATATTATTGTGGCAGGATATCCATTTTAATGGTATTAATCCTACCAAACCATGACATATAGTTACATAGTTACATAGGTTGAAAAAAAGACCTAGGTCCATCTAGTTCAACCTTCCTCCACCAGTCCTACATTTTGTCCCTAAGTCATTTATAACCAACAATGTTATGTGTACTGAGGAAATAATCCAGCCCTTTTTTAAAAGCCGTTATAGTATCTGCCATTACTAGCTCTTGTGGTAGGGCATTCTACAGTCTGACTGCTCTAACTGTAAAGAACCCTTTCCTATTTAGCTGCCGGAATCACTTTTCTCCCACTCGCAGTGTATGCCCCCAGGTCCTTAGTATTGTCTTTGGAAGGAATAAGTCATGTGCCAGTCCTTTATATTGACCACATATGTATTTATACATATAAATTGTATCTCCCCTAAGACGTCTTTTTTCTAAGCCAAACATATCTAACTTTTTCAACCTCTCATCATATGGGAGGCCTTCCATTCCTTTTAGTAGTCTAGTCCTTTTTAAAATGTGGAACTCAAAACTGAATCCCATATTCTAGATGTGGCCTTACAAGTGATTTGTAGAGGGGTAACAATAAGTTGGGATCACGGGATCTAATATCTCTTTTTATACACCCTAAAATCTTGTTTGCTTAGTAGCTGCTGCCTGACATTGAATATTGCTGGTCAGCTTACTTGTAATAAGAATACCCAAGTCCTTCTCCTGTTCTGTAGTCCCGAGTTTACTTCCATTTAATGTATACGCAGTTATAGGATTAGTACGTCCTAGGTGCATTACTTTACATTTTTCAACATTAAATCTCATTTGCCAAGTATCTGCCCATTCTGACATTTTTCTAGATCTTTTAGTAATATTGTACTATCAAGGTAAGTTTTTAATATCCTACATAGCTTGGTTTCATCAGCAAAGACTGACACTTTACTATCAATCCCATCCACAAGGTCTTTAATAAAGAGATTAAAAAGAACTGGCCCTAGCACAGATCCCTGCGGCACCTCGCTGCTGACTATAGCCCATTTAGAGATTGTACCATTTATGACTACTCTTTGTTTCCTATCTTTTAGCCAATTCCTTACGCAGTTGCATATAGTTTCCCCTAGTCCTTGCTTCTGGAGCTTTAGTATAAGGCTATTATGTGGTACAGTATCAAGTGCCTTTGCAAAATTAAAAAAATCACATCAGCTGCATTACCAAAATCCAGAAATGTGCTTACCCCCTCATAGAACCTCAACAGGTTGGTTAGACACAACTTATCTTTCATGAATCCATGCTGTCAGTTATTATATTATTTTCTACAATATATTTTTGCATGTCATCTCCTAAAATGCCATCAAAAACTTTGCATACTACTGAGGTTAGGCTTACTGGAGAGTAGTTGCTTGGATCCACCTTCTTACCTTTCTTAAATATAGGAACCACATCAGCAATCCTCCAATCATGAGGCACCAACCCTGTTACAAGCGAGTCTAAAGGCCCTGTCACACACACACAGATAAATCTGCGGCAGATCTGTGGTTGCAGTGAAATTGTGGACAATCAGTGTCAGGTTTATGGCTGTGTACAAATGGAACAATATGTCCATGATTTCACTGCAACCACAGATCTGCCAAAGATTTATCTCTGTGTGTGACGGGGCCTTTAGAAGATGAGATACAGCGGTTTGTTGATTACTTAGCTCAATTCCTTCAATATTCGTGGATGAATGGCATCTGGCCCAGGGGATTTGTCAATGTTTAATTTACTCAGACGCAGGCATACTTCTTGTGTTAAATTATATCAGGTGGTGGAACTTTGATTTTTTCACTTGTTGAATGATCCCTGTTCCTTGGTGAACACGGATGAGAATTGCCTGTTTAATATCTCAGTCTTTTTTTTGTCCTCTATAACTTCCTCTATAACAGCTTTGCTCTATTCCACCGCACCAAGTCCACCTCAATTGTCTTCAGGATACTTGTGAAATTGGAATCGTATAGCTGACCTGGGTCCGCTGTCAGTTTCATGCCCAAATAGTTTAGACATATCGACTGCCATCTGAATGGAAAGGAGGACCGAAGCCTTGCCCCCTCGTCCAGCGAGAGGGACACATTCAGCATCTCCAACTTATGGTAGCTAATTTTGAAATTGCTCAGGTGGCCAAAGTTACATAGCTCTGACATTATATTTGGGAGACTAATAACAAGGTTTGTTACATATAAAAGAATATCAAAGCGAACGTCAGTTTGTGTTCCCTACCTTCCAGCCTAATACCACCAATAGATGGGTTCATTCTGATTATAGTCGCCATGTATTCCATTGTCAGAATGCATTACGGGTATCCGTATCATAACGGGTATCCCTGCCATGTACCGTTACGTATCGGGATCGGCTCAGACAAAGAGCCGTTGACTTTTATCTGCGCCGACGGACATGCATATAATGTTGATATCCTTCCGAGCATACCTTCACGCAGCCCCAACACCCCAAGTGCCTGCCACATGAACTCCCAGTGCACCCTGTCAAATGCTTTTTCAGCATCTATTGACAGGATGTATATGGGAATCCCTCTCCTCCTGGCCCCGTCCAGTAGGGAAACAGTTGTTATTTTCCCTTTCCTCACTACCAGGGACAAACCCCACTTGGTCCATACGTATGACTTTTGAGATACAAGGGCGTAGACAGTTTGCAATTAATTTAGCATATACTTTAATATCAAAATTAATCAGAGAAATCAGGTGATAGCTGTTATAGAGGGCCAGGCCCTTCCCGGGTTTAGGAATGACTATAATATGTGTCATAAGAGCCTGTGGGGGAACGCTCCACCCGATGAAACATAATTACAGACTGGTAAAATGATTGGGCACAACAGGTCAGAGAACATCTTAAAAATCTCCGCTGTGAAGCCATCACGGCCTGGGCTCTTTCCCCATTTTCATATCTTTTACCACCCCCTCCACCTCTTCCAGTGTAAGTCTTCCTCCAGATTAGATAGGATATCCTCCAAGAGACTGGGCAGCCTGTATTGTTGGATATATGTTTTAATTTTGGCCTGTAGTTGGGGCATGGGTAGGGTGTTATCGCGTCCATAATACTGTATAGAGATGTGTAATAATCACTAAAACCCTCGAGTATGTCTTGTGTGCTATTAACCTTATTACCATCCGTAGTAGTAATGAAAGGAATGTATGTATTTGCGGCTCTAGAGAGAAGCACTCTAGAGAGTAATTTACCACTCTTATTACTCAATAGATAAAACGGACTCCCATTTTTTTCCCTGAAACATCTCAGTCTCTAGTCCAAAATAGATCGTAATTTATGACTGAGCGTTGAGACCTGTGCGAGTGTGTCCAGGAAGGGATTAGTTTTATGTTGAGAATCTAACAAGGTGATCTGGTTAGAAAGTGAAACTATCTCTGCTGCTCTTTCCTTCTTGAGATGCGCGCCATGAACAATCAATACTCCCCTTAGTAAGCCCTTCAAAACCTCCCATTTAAATTGAGGACTCATAGGGTCTTTTTCTTTTGACCTATCCCCAAAATCCTTTTAACTTACCTTTGGCCTCTCTTGCAAGCCTCAAATTATGTTCCGTCTTAGCTCCTTTGATGCTTATCTGCAGAGTCTGCAAACTGCCATGTATTCTTCCCTAGGTATTAACTCCCCCTAGCTCTCAGGTGTGAATGGGGAGCAAGTGTCAAATTTGGTGTTATCGCTCACACACTTAGTTCAACATGGCACCTCATGGCAAATAATTCTCTAAGGATTAATGTTGTTGCATATAAAAATGGCCTAGGCTAGAAGAATATTGCCAACAGCGGAAACTGAGCTGCAGCATGGTGGCCAAGATCATACAGCGTTTTAACAAGACAGGTTCCACTCAGAACAGGCCTTGCCATGGTTGACCAAAGAACTTAAGTGCACGTGCTTAGGGTCATATGCAGAGGTTGTCTTTCAAAATAGATGTATGAGTGCTGCCAGGTTAAAGGGGTGGGGTCAGCCTTTCAGTGCTCAGCCTATATGCCACACAGTGCTAATAATCAATTTATTTTTTTCTCCCAGGCTTAATTGCAGGCATACTCATTTTTTTTCCGATGCTTTGAACTTGTATGACCCCGATACTGGAGTCTTTCGTCTCACTACAGCTTCTTATACAGATGCAGTGCACCTTTTTCCCATGCTCTGAACTCTTGTGAACTCGAGCTTCAATTATCTCTTTTTAGTTACTCATGCAGCCACAATGTCTTTCTTTTTTTTTTTTTTTACCTCAGTTCCCACCAAGCATCCTCATGCCGTGTTTTTCCAAAATTAAGCCCTTGCAGGGATTTTCGGAGCAAGGCTTAAAAATAAACCATCCACCAAAAATAAGCCCTAGTCACGGTTTAATAAAGAACTGCCCATGCAGCTAAAAAAGTTAAAGATACTACAGGACACTTCATTGTAGACAGCGGGTACCTTGTAATCATACTCCTCAGACGCCAAGCAGAGGACCTGCAGTGATACTCCTGCACACATCCGATCTCACACACACAAAGATCGGATCACACACAATCAGATCACACACACAAATATCGGATCACACACACATCATATCACACACACTCACCACATCCAGTGATACAGATTTCTTTTCGTCGGCAGAATCCTGAGGGGCTGTGCAGTGGAGCACAGGGACCTGCAACAATGCTTGCTTACAGGACCTGCGGACGCGTGACTTCCTCCCATCGTTCCCTGTGACTGGAAGCATTATGTAACACTGGATGTGATGAGTGAGTGCATGAGTGAGTCTGTCTGTGTGTGTAATCTGCTGTGTGTGTGTTGGCCAAAAGCAAGGGAGGACAGCGTGCAGCATACATGCTGGGAGCACCCAATAGAGATCACAGGAGGACCTGTGAGCCACGCAGCCGTTCAGGGGCTGGTATTAGTCACCTGGGAAGTGTGGGCCTGCTTTTTTTGGGGCGGTAAACCTACCCCCAACCATGTTTCTCCAAGAATAAGACCTCCTCCAAAAATAATCCCTAGTGCTTTTTTGGGGGCAAAAAAGTATAACAGTCTTATTTTTTGAAAAACATGGTAAATGTCAAGCTGATATATTTTAATTAGTGATGGGCAAACACAGACTGTAAAAGTCCGGATCGATGCTGGTTCAAAAGTACCTGAGCGCCAGGCCTGGAGTTCTCAGGGAACTCTAGGTAATGATCCAGGTTCAGCAACTGGGGTAATAATAATTAAAAAAAAAAAGAATAGTAAAGAAAATAAGGATAAAGCAGGCACGCTGTACTTACCAAGTCTCGGACACGGCTGTAACTGCTTCCAGGGCCGCTCATTACCTCCATACTTATTCACTGCTTCTCCTGCCCACTAGTTGTCCTGGCGTCTGTGATTTGTTGCAGTCAGACGTGCCCCCAGCCTGTGTGACAGTGTATCTGACTGCTTACAATTACAGACGCTGTGTGTGTACCTATAGTGGTGAAAAAAATCAATAATACCCAGCACAGAGAAAACATACGGCTACAGGCAGCATCCCCCAGCCATGCCAATATCTTGGCTGTGTAAGTAAAAGGATCCTCATGCACTTTTTTTTAACAACATTTAAATAATTTTAAAAAACGCGCATGCTGTCCCCCCAATTTTGAAACCCAGGCATGATAAAGCCCCACAGCTGGGAGTTGGCATTCTCTGGCTGGGGAGACCCATGCTTATTGGGCCCCCCAGCCAAAAAATAGCAGCATGCAGATGCCCAGGATCGTCGCATCCATTAGATGCGTCAATCCCGGAACTTTACCCGGCTCATCCTGATTGCCTGGTGCGGAGACAATTTGGGTAATAAGGGGTTAATAACAGCTCACAGCTGTCACTAAGCCCTAGATTAGTAATGGGAGGCATCTGAGACCCCTCCCATTACTAATATGTAAGTGAAAAGAAATAAACACAAATACAAAAAAATTTATTTGAAATTAAATATAAAAAACACCCTTTCACCCCTTAATTAACCCCAAAAATCCACATGAGGTGCCATGAGGATTCCAGCTCTGCTACATCTGAAGTGACAGTGCACGGCCATAGAACATGATCGCCCGCTGTGAGCTTCAGAGAGAGAATGAGCGGCGCAATAAGTAATGACGTTAATCAGCTTATTTGCGGTCACAGCTGGAGGTTCCCACTGTCTTCCACCTAACTATATTTGCCAGCTTACACCACCGAACAGCATCTCACTCTATGGCCCTTACCCACAGATCTCTGTTTAAGTCCAGATCCTTGTACAGGGGTTAAAAGGTGAAGGCCAGGGCAATCCCGGTGATGCGTTTTACCAAAAAGCTCTACCTTTGTCTCAACTGTCCACAAGATGCTTTCTCAGAAGGAATTTGACTTGCGTACATTTTGACAAACTGCAGTCTAGCTTTTTCATGTCTATGTTTCAGTTGTGGGGTCCTCCTGCCATAGTGTTTAATTTCAGTCAAATGTTGACAGATCGTTCACACTGACACTAATGCTAACTGAGCCTGCAGAACAGCATACATTTGTTGGGAACTTGATTGGGGCTGCTTATCCACTATCCTGTGTTGCAACCTTTCAAGAATTTCTCTTTGATGGCCACGTCAAGGGAGACTAGCTACAGTGTCATGGTTTATTAAATTCTTGATTATGTTGCGCACTATGCACAAACGATAATCAAGAGCTCTGGAGATGGTCTTGTAACCTTGAGATTGTTGATATTTTTCAACAATTTTGGTTCGCAAGTGCTCAGACAGTTCTCTTCTCTTTCTATTTTTCATTTTCAGTGTGGCACACACAGGCCCATAATGCAAAGATTGAGTCAACGTCTTGTCTCCCCTTTTTCTCGGGTTTCAGGTGTGATTTTCATATTGCCCACACCTGTAACTTGCCACAGGTCAGTTTGAATGAACATCATATGCTTGAAACAAAGTTGTTTATCCACAACTTTGGAAAGGTGCCAACAATTTTGTACGGCTTATTTTGGAATTTTTGTTTGAAATTATGGTCAATTTGTCTTTTTTCAAAATGTTGTTTGTTTTGTCCCAATACAAAGAAAATAAATATGTATAAAAAAAACCCTGTGTAATTGCAAACATTTTCTGGGAGAACTACATCATTTCCTAGAACAATTTTAAGGGTGACAACACTTTCGGTCATGACTGTCTATGTCTACCCATATACTGTATAATACATTGCGTACAGCAGTTCATTGCAGTATGTGATGAATTTTTTTCCTAAGAATTTGGGAAAGCTATGAAATGTCCTATAAATGTATGTTCTATTCCTGATCAAGGCAGCTAGGCTTTTAGTTGAGATGAATCTGTGCTGCACTTCAGCTTTACGATATAAGTAGTGAAGCTCCTCCTCTACAGTTAAGGATAAAAACAAAGACACAAAAAATGCCTGCAATCATGCCAGAACTGCTAAAGACTCTAGAGTGAACAGGAAAGTAGGATTAGTGTAAGTACTTCTTAAAGCAAGTCATGTACTGACGACGGCTCTGGTGCTGCATTCATGTACTGACGGCGGCTCTGGTGTGGCATTCATGTATTTATGATGGTTCTGGTGCTGCATTCATATACTGACAGTGTTCTACCTCTGCATTCATGTACTAACGGTGGTTGTGCCGCTACATTCATCTACTGACGGTAGTTCTAGCGCTGCGTTCATGTACTAACAGACGTTCTGAAGCTTCAATCATTTACCGACGGTGGTTCTAGTGCTACATTCCTGTACTGATGGAGGTTCTGGCACAGCACTCATGTACTGCCAATGGTTCTGATCATCTACACATGTAGCAATCCATATTTTGCTTCATAACTATGTTAAAACAATCTCAAATCAATAAGTTTTAATTAATGTTATTGAAGAATATTTGGTGAGTTTCTGATGCAAAAACTCAGTTTGTTAGCATATTTTAACACTGATTGTTTTGGAGCAGAAACTCTCCAATTGCTCCATAAATACTTACTCATGGTTATCTATTAATGTACTCATTTGGTGATGTATTTATGGAAGTACCCCTTTAAATATTTTAGCAGGTTGTTGTTGTGCATTCCTGCTATTTACTCTGATGATGAACTTATAAAACAGTGCTCTAAACACATTTACTAAAGAAAGTACACAGACACCATCTATGGTACAAACTCCTCTTTATTTTAGATTGGTATTTACAGTGGTTAGCTAAGAAACCATAGCTTTGGGAAATGTGAAACACACAAGTTGCAGCTGACGGTCAGAATATTTACTTGATATAAGACTTTTCCATGCGTTTTCAGAGCATTATTTTGAGAACATAATCAGGCACAATGTTACAATAAGAATTATCTATCAACTGCATAGCAAATCACAAGGCCTCATTAAAGCTGACCCATGTGCCCACTAAGTGTGCTCTTTGAGTATTGCTGATCAGACAGAGCATGACACAACTCTTGCCATATGAGGAGGGTGGACGGAGGGGTGAAATGGAACAGGTATTTGCAAGTTTATTAGCAATTTCAATAATAAGCATGTAGTGTTTATAGAATGTAAATGTACTATCGTAATAAAAAAAAACAAGACTTGGAAAATAATGATGGTAATATGAGAAGATCCAGATTGGTATATAAAAATATTTATAGCAGAAATGCTTCTTAAATGAAGGCAATGTTCTCCAAAAGCAGGATTACACTATATATTACCTTATTTCTTACAAATATATCATAAACTAACCTAATGTGTTTTCTGCTGCAAGCTGTGGTGCGTACTGACATCTTGTCAGCCGGCAATTGCTAAGTGCTTTGAAGGTTTAGAACAAGTCATTTAATACCATGTGGAATTTCTGCCCAGCATTGGACTTGTTGACCTGTTATGTGTGCTCTTCACCCTTGACTGAGAATGTCGGCTTTGACGGAGGGCAAGTGAAACTCAGCCTTTGCATTTAGTTCTTTAATTTCTGTCTATCTGCTTCATTAACGCCAACATGTTTTCTATTACATTTAATTAAAGCCCGTGGTTTGCGCTTATATAACTGCAATATTTACAGGTTCTGCTTAAGATAATTTTAAATTTGTAAGATTTACTACTCTAAAGAGGATGGCTTTGCCCTTGTATTTATAAAGCAATTTCCAGATACAAGTAGTGTACTTTGGAATGCAAAAAAATTAATCATATAATAAATATATATAGCATGTGCATAATCAAAAACAGTGACAATAATAAACTTGGGAGACAAATGTATTACAAGGAATTGGAAAATGTGCAAGAAATGATTGTCTAATGTAGCTTCACCTTTATCATTTTACAGTTTGCATAGTTATTTGGAATACATAAAAATAAAATCTGAAAAATATACTGCGATTGTTATCTTGCCCTAATCCTCAGTCTTTATTATAACCCAGAGCAGCATTCACAATTCTGCACGCCACTAAACTCATTTTTTTTTTTTTAAGTACCTAGTCCTAGTGCTTGTTCTGGATCAAATCATGTTACAATTCTTTACATTCTGAGTTTTTATAACATAGGGAACATTTTCACTTGCCCTGTGCAGCTGTTAAGCGACTACAGATCAGCTATACTGAAGTCAATAGGTGCTTGGTTAATGGCCAGATTACACAGGCCAAAGAACATTCTACGCACACAGAACAATCTTCAATATCACCATTCTGTCTGCATAGAAAATTTTAATTGACAGCCAATCTCCTGATGACGCAGGACAGTATGCAACTGAGAACGTATTAAGCTTAATGAAAATCATTGCACCCAACAAACGAGAGTGTTGTCCCTTCATTGGATGATTGCTGGCCCCAAAACTAGCTTTCCCGGTGCAGTATTATAGAAGCTCTGTTTAGAAGGATCTGTTAACAAATGGTCATCTTGGATCAATGGAGACTTCCAGAAATGTGAATGCAGCTCTCGTTTATAATGTAGGATATAACAAAAAATTAGTAAGACAAAAAACATACTGCCTTAGAAAATAGACGTGGAACATTTTGGTATTTAAATATTAAAAAAGTTTGGAAGTGAACCCACGTCTCCAAGCAATATCTATTACAACATGTGACAAAGCAGCCATTCCAGGAACAATGGAAACACTAGCATTTGTGTAACTAAGGCAGGTACTAAATGACTAATGTTGGTGACGGTGATAATCTCTTAATATAAGATTATATATAAACGCAAAGAAGAAATAGGAATTGCACTTTGCTGAGCCCCATAATAATATAACTGGTGACTTTTTGCATTATTCTAATAGGATGGAAAATACAGCAAGACAAAAAAGCCATAGTCACCAAATGGTACCAAGGAACTGATGCTATGATAGTACTGGTTACTTTGATATATATTTAACTTCCATCCTAGCAAATTTGGATTCAAAGGGAACTTGTCACCAGCTTTTTCCCTCTATAAGCTGCATCCACACCCAGTCAGCCCTTTTTTACAGCATGCTTAGAATACTGTATATCAGTGCCCAAATTGCTCTACATAGCATAAAAAAATATATATTTTATTATACTCACCTGAGGGGCGGTTGGGTTCAATGGGCGTCACTGGTCTCGGGTCTAGCGCCTCCTCTTTTACTTCCATCGCCGGAATCCTTCCCTGCACAGTGTGGATGACGAGACCTATGTCATCCACACAAAGTTTGCCATGCCATTGTGCTCCTGTGCACTTTGATCTGACCTGCTGTGGGCAGGGCAAAGTACTGTAATGAGCAGGTGCGGGGAAAGGTCAAAGGAAACCAGAGCATGCACACTACAATACTTTGATCTGCCCTCAGCAGGGCAAATCAAAGTGCACGTGCACAGAACTGCAGTGGCGACCTCTGTGTGGATGATGTAGGGTGCGTCATCCACATGGAGCAAGTAAGGAGGACAGTGATAGAAGGAAAATAGGAGGCGCTGGATCGAGACAAGTGACACCCATAGGACCGGGCTGTGAGTATACTAAACCTGTTTTTTATTTTATACAGAGCGGCCTGGGCTCTTACATACAGTATTCTGTATCTAAGGGCTAACTGGTGCTGGCTGCATCATAGGGGAAAAACCTGGTGACAGGCTCCCTTTAAAGGTGTGTCCTTATTTCTGCAAAAATAAAAACTTCATAAAACATACAAAAAACTATTAAGGAAATAAATACTGTTTTTTTTGTTTGCTCTCAATCCCACTGGCTAATGCTTTGGTGGCCCCAGGAAACAATGTTGACAAACTGCCAGCACAATTCCAGTAGCCAATCAAAGGTCATTTATCATATTATTGGCGTTAATGGTCAGCACTAAAGAATTAAGTGATCACGTGCTGGCATCTCGTCAAGCACTGGAGGTACTGCAAGATCTTCTGCGCAGGATCGGTGAGAGAACAGAAGAGGTGAGCTCTACTCGGATACAGTTTAATAATGTTTGTGGCTTTATTATTTCAGAAGTTAGACAAAACCGTCAATTACTACTGCAGCAGTTACATGACACAAGCTTAAGGTAAGACGTCTACCTACAGGCTGATGGAAGATAAGGCCTGGGAGAGGCATTCTACAGTCATTAACTATTATGAAAAAGTATGTATACATTATTATGTATTTATACGCTTGGGGCCAGGGAGGGAATGATGGAAAGAAAATTCACTAGAATAGGCCGCTATGGAATGCTTGACTTTGCACACGCTGCTTTTCCATGGTTACCTACAATTCGGCTCACATGGCTTTATTTATATTTTTATCTTTTTGATACATGTTTTGAAGGACCTTACTGCTTTGTTATAGAGCTCGCAGTCTTGCAAGCAAAGCTTCAACTTCTGGAATTGACTCTGCCTTGACGGCCGTGCTGTGACCTGCCCCTTTGTCTTTCTGCCCTTCGGACTTGCACACCTCTTTTCTAGAAGTAACCTTGCTTCTTGTTGCAGACACATGAGATTCCAACTCGTAACTGAGTTCCTTAGCAACTGGAGCCCTCGTAGCTGTAGAGTGGATGTTTGGTCTTGAACGTGATCTCTCAAATTGAGGTTTTTGGTTTTCTGTGAAAAATAGAAGTAAAATACAAGGTTATTAAATTGAATTATGTTTTAAACATACATTGCATTATAATTCCAATTTGTCGAACATGGAAAAGGTAATTTAAAGCTGAAGCTGAAAGTAGGAGGAAAAGTAGAAATGTGCATTAAGCGCATCGGCATAGAGGGGAAAAAGCAGAGGAAAATATATACTGGTATTAAAAAGACTGTCACTACAAAAAAATGATTTTGTAAAGTAGTAGTTTATAGGTGATCTGGCCCGAAAGGGGAGGATATTGATGGCGGTAATACATTTTTATCAGGGTAATTTGCATTTGCACATAAAATAGGTCTGATAAAGAGAACGTATCAGAGGTAAATATATTTTATTTTCTTTTGCATCTATTACAAAGAATATGCAGCCTTGTCTTCGTGGTTATAAACTCTCGGTGTCGGGAGGAAACTTTACATTTGCAATGAAATGAGCACTGCAGTTTAATGTTCCCAAGAAATCTATTTTCCTCCTTTGTGATCTTTTTCTAGAAAGCGACTATTAAGAGACAATGATCTTGACTTATCACAAGTACGGAAAAAGACGGCCACACTGGCAGATGATTAAGTGACTTTCTGAGACTGACTCCTCAAATCGTTAGTGCTCATTTTCAAGAATGATCCCTCCCAAAGATATGCAGGCTTCTTAACACTGGCATATTCAATATTCAGGCAACCTTGAGCAGGAGGATTGAAAATGTCTTCAGAAACTTGATATGACATTTAAAGTTTTTCGGTTATCGTCTGAAAGATGTCCTATCATCTCAATAGTAATGACTTTGGAGCACAGGCAGTCACTCATGACAGTGTGGTTTATGCGAGAGCTGAAAATTCCTACTGAAAACAGCTTGTACATTAAAAGGTGGTTGCTGAAGATATTTACTGCATTGTCATTTTCTGACCAGGGGCTCACAATGATGGATGAGTATTTTACACACAATCTTGACAATTACCAACAGAACGTCCAATGTTTGGTTACAGGGAAATAGGGAGAAAATACCTTCAATTGTAAAATAAGACATGTAAAGTTTAACTAGCATTTGTTGAAACTGGAGATTTCCCGGTAGAATATTTGCAGTTATAGCCATGTCCAGCAATCAACATATAAAGAAAACACATATTACTGTTACATATAGTGATATATACTATGGGCAAAGAGATCCGATTCGTAAAAGTAGATGTATAGAAAGGTAATTTACTTGACATATATATTACGGAGTTTTCAAGGATAACATTGGAGCAGATAAGAGCCATCTAGTAAATACATCTTATGCACCTGTAAAATTAAACTCCAGTTTTATGGCAAATATTAAATTTTATAGATTTTCCAATCTTAACGAAAAAGTGATGTATAGTAAAATCTCAATAACTTGGCACATTTGGGACTGGACGGATGATGGATCAGTAAGTTCTCTTTACAACATAATGCATCCAATCAAAGGTGATATAGAAGTGTTTCCACCACAGGTCCATTATTTCCACAAGTAAACCTCTTAGCACCTGGTAATACTGGATTCACATGGAGGAAAGATTATTTTTGGCACCTCCAATCAATAATATACAAGAAGCACTTGCAACCTTATAATAATGCAGCAGATCCTCCACCAGTTAGTCCTCACTGGTCATCAAAATGTCAAAAATACTCCAGGATTTACATCCATTTTTTTTAAGTCATCATACAGGAAAACTGCCAAATTTTGGCTTGCAATTAAAGCCTTTATGAAGAATGTTTCATAAAGCTGTGAATGGAAGATACTGATGTCCAACATTATTTTTGCCATGATTTATCAGCCAAAAAGAAAAACCAGATTAGTTTAAAAAGTTCTTTTAGTCTGGTACCTAACAAAATGACTATTTACAATAATGATTAATATATAGGTTTTTTTTTTTAGTATCACAGACATATTGTCATTGGAAATCTGGTCTGGATAAGGGGTGGTCTTTTCAAATGTATGACCCTTCACTTTGTACCCGTATATTACACCACTTGTCACAACATCAGTGCTATTGATTTTACTAGTCAGTGGTCCAACACAGTAAAACCTTTCCAAAAGACTATCACTGATGTTGACTACATTTTATGTGACATTTTTAATTCCTTTACTTGCTAAGTATTTTGGCTGCTTCTTTGACAGGACAACACTATTTTTCAGATCGATATTGAGTATTCATCACAAAGCTTTTGCCAGATAGATAGATAGACCGATAGATATAACAAAAAAAGAAAAGACTGGCAGCACTCCCAATAATATGAACAGGTGCTTATTTCTACATAATGCATAATATAACTAAGAGAAAAACAGTAGCACACTGTAATGGCAAACTAATAAAAAACTAAAATAAAAACAATTAGAGGTGTTTGGCATACTGGAATGGCCATTGTGATACCTGCCCAGCAGCTACATCACGACAACCTCCCTTGCTGGGTCCTACTCTGTACTGCATCTGTCTGGGCTCCAAAAAACCTACATATAGGTTCAGCATGTAACTATGGAAGTTAACGCATGAGGTTAATGTGTAAGGTGGGGGATGTGGTGCAACGCCTGTCTAAAGGACATCACTCCATTTTAATATGCCAAACACCTCTATATCTTTTAATATTAGCTTTTTTATTAGTTTGCCATTACAGTGTGCAACAGTTTTTTTCATAGATAGATAAATAGATAGATGAACTGATAGTTCAGAACTAGACTGAGGCAGCTGGACACACAGAATTAGTGTAAAAAAAAAAAAAAAGAAGAAAATTACAAGCTCCAAATAAGAACCAGATTTGAAATATTGCATTAACTAGTTCTGCATACTAAGGCATACAATAGGACAGATTTAATGTATTAACGCACAAAGCCAATGGATGAGATCTTCCGAGTCATGACGAATGTGACTAATCAATGGACATTCCAATTAGGAAAGTGAGAGAAAACAATCCTTAGGGTACCTTCACACTTAGCGATGCAGCAGCGATCCGACCAGCGATCTGACCTGGTCAGGATCGCTGCTGCATCGCTACATGGTCGCTGGTGAGCTGTCAAACAGGCAGATCTCACCAGCGACCAGTGAACAGCCCCCAGCCAGCAGCGACGTGCAAGCGACGCTGCGCTTGCACGGAGCCGGCGTCTGGAAGCTGCGGAGACTGGTAACTAAGGTAAACATCGGGTATGGTTACCCGATGTTTACATTAGTTACCAGCGCACACCGCTTAGCTGTGTGTGCAGGGAGCAGGGAGCCACGCACACTGAGCGCTGGCTCCTTGCTCTCCTAGCTACAGTACACATCGGGTTAATTAACCCGATGTGTAATGCAGCTACATGTGCAGAGAGCAGGGAGCCGCGCACACTGCTTAGCGCTGGCTCCTTGCTCTCCTAGCTGCTGTACACATCGGGTTAATTAACCCGATGTGTACAGCAGCTACATGTGCAGAGAGCCGGAGCCGGCAGCACAGGCAGCGTGAGAGCTGCAGAGGCTGGTAACTAAGGTAAATATCGGGTAACCACCTTGGTTACCCGATGTTTATCTTGGTTACAAGCTTACCTCAGCTGTCAGACGCCGGCTCCTGCTCCCTGCTCGCTTCATTTGTCGCTCTCTCGCTGTCACACACAGCGATCTGTGTGTCACAGTGGGAGAGCGCCTTTGAAGAAAACGAACCAGGGCTGTGTGTAACGAGCAGCGATCTCGCAGCAGGGGCCAGATCGCTGCTCAGTGTCACACACAGCGAGATCGCTAATGAGGTCACTGCTGCGTCACAAAAAGCGTGACTCAGCAGCGATCTCGGCAGTGAGCTCGCTGTGTGTGAAGCACCCCTAAGTCAGATTTTGCATTGTTTGAAGCTTAGACCTATTTTATACATTGGGAGCAAGACGGTTTTAATACATTTTACTCAAGTGAGGTTCTAACAATGTCATTTTATTGTCTCCGAATTTCTCCTATATTCATACTATCACTTACACACCAGCCATTAGCCGGTCTGGCTACATTAGCTCATGGAAATGCTGGAAGAAAGCACAGTTAACTATTGCCAATTAATGACCAATTAACCCAAGTCTAAAACATGTAATGGGTAGAAACAAGATGCAATGCAATGCTGAAAAGATAATGCTATAGATCATCCTGTGCTGCATTTTGCAGATTCACAACCTTTGATCTATTGCATTAACCCTGTGAGTCCTTTGGACTAAAGGTTGTGTTATTCATAATAATGGCTTTTTCTAGAGTATATTGAATACAATATGAGCACACATCATCATAAAGAAGGAAGAAATGGAAGCATGAACCAGCCAAATGCGATAAAGAAATGAATTTCATCCACATGTAAGAGGGGCTTGCAGCATATTGGTTTTGATAATAAGCAGTGGGCGCAGAAAAGGGTTACATTTTTTCATTAAAATTGTGTACATTTTGAAAAAGTCATGTCTTTGAAAAATAATGCTATTACAGGAAAGGCTGCTTTATTGAAAGCCGTGCTCTGCGTGAACAAGTAATTAATAGAAAGGTTAAATCTATTTACATTGCTAGGTGAGAAAAGTTATATAGACATTTTGCATAATTGGCTTGTGACTTTTTTTAAATGCAGTTATAAATAGTGCTTACAATGCTTCATTAACCTATAATTGAATTACAAATTTAAGATCTGGTCTTGCTTATGTAAGGTAAAACTGCTTTCTGATAAGGAAAAAAAAAATGATGCTAATTCTTATATTCTTGAACAAACGCAGCACATGAACTTAGAAGTACTCTACTTCCTCACAAGATATTCTTAAACACGGAAATTATAAGATATCAAATAGTCTAGTGAAACTACTTTTATCCCGCATTAATGATGTCTTACGTGCCTCAGAATACCAGATATCCTAGATTATAGGATGGTTAGGAAGAATATATCCTAGATTATCGGATGGTTAGGAAGAATATATAAAATTTACTTGCAAGAGTAGGTATCACTGAGCAAGGCAGGGCAGACTTGCTATTTAAGCAGAGGAACCATATCGTTGCAATTCACTGATCAGTCTTCTATTTCTGGCTTAGTGAAAATTATAATGATCTTGAAGCTCTGTGCTGGATAAACTTTTTATATAAATGTGTAAAAAGGAGTTTAATCATTTAAAGGAATCTTCCTACAAATAAAAGTGATGACATGTAAGAAGGAAATTATATCACTTCCTTATTGTTTTGGGTAAGACTGTTGAACCCCCCACCAATCCTTGAAAAATAAATGCTTTTCATTGTTGAAATCAAAGCTTAAAAAAGTTTCGTCATTTTTCAGCATTCAGTTCCAGAAAGAGAAAGGGCATGATGTTAGAGACAACAAAGAGTCAGTCTTTTGTATTAGTATGATATTCTGTGGAATTGGCCATCGGCTTAGGGATGGTACAATGAAAGTGAAATCTGCTAGAAGCTACAGGCTGTATAGAAAAACAAGAGTAGGTGGTCTGAGACTGACTCCTGAGGAACCCTGAAAGTAAGAGGAAGGAAAAAGAAAGAAGAGCCAGCAAATGATACAAAGAGAACCAAAAGAGCAATTCCAGAAAAGTCCAAAGACTGTAGATATTATTGTATTTAGCTGTCAGTATATTATTAGAGACTCCTCTGAGGCCAGTTTTTGTAACGTGAAAAGTCTACTTATTTTGTGACTGGGTCAAAGGTGCAAAGTGAAAAAGATGAGGTGTGGGAGGGAAAATAATCCATGATACTATGGGTTTAAGATTTAATCTCTATGTCAATGGGCCTCTTCTTTGAGAGGACCGCACTATTTTAACTTTCAATTTTGGGTGTTCATCACTAAACTTTTGCTGTATTTATAAATATGTAGATGGCTGTCAAAGTTCATCACTAGACTGGGGTCAAGGGGATCTTACCACAAAGAGAAGATTAAACCACTAAGAAAGGCCATAACCTTCTGATTGACTTTCATAATTTAAACTGAAAGTTCAAACTAAGCTTAGAAAGGAGACAGTCCCTTTGCTAAGTGCCCCAAACATGAAAAAGAATAAGCAAATTTAAATTTCCTGTAAGCTACGTATAGTAGGGGTGGTCTCAGACCGTTTTAATCCTTTCCACACCATTGTTGTTATAAATTAGCAAGTATCAAGTGAAAATAAAACTAATCCAGGCCACTTTACTTGATATGTCATCTTGAGATCATGTTTAAGTGCATGCCAGCATCAGTTAATATAAGGTGGCTAAGATGATCACTAAGATAACAAAAAACATCATTGTGTACAATATGTTCAGTGGACTCCTAGCACACAAGTTTTTAAAATAAAGGATAAAAAGGTATTTTAAAAACTTATTTGGAAATCCAGATATATTGTTTCCCTTTGTAATATATCCAATTGTGTCTCACTTCTCTTTATGCAGATAGAGGAACATAAAAATGCATACACAAGGACAATATTATTAAGGTGTATCCTGTAATTAGCATCACAGGTATCTACAAACGTTTAATTAGTCAATCTGCCATTTATGGGGTGAAAAGTAGTCACTGTGCTGTTTGTTATCATAGTGTGTACCACGTTGAACATGGACTAATTAAAAGTAAGAGCAGAGTTGACTCAGGAGATTAAACAGAAAATTATAGACAAACATAATTAAGGCTAGATGACTCTCTCTTAAAAGCTTGATTTTATTGTTACTACAGTTGCAGATATTATTCAGAGGTGTAAGGTTCATGGGACAGTAGTCAATCTCCCTCGACGTGGCCATAAGAGGAAAATCTATGTCAAATTGAAAAGATGGATAATACAATAGTAACCAAACAGCCCAGAATAATTTCCATAGATTAGAGGTGAACTCCAAAGTCAAGGTATATCATTGTCAGATCACACCATCCACTGCTGACTTGAGCAAAGTGGACTCCATGGAAGACAACCGAGAAAACCACTGATGAATGCAATTTTTGTTTTAAAAAAAGGAAAAAAAAAAAAAAAGTAAAACGTGAATTTGGCAAAATTCATATTGATAATCCACAAACCTTCTTAGAGAATGTTCTTTGTATGGATGACAAACAACTAACTTTTTGCCAAGTCACATCTTATTCCAGGCTGTTTTCATTAGCTTTTTTTTCTGTTGAACCACAATTCAAAAGGAATATCTGATTTTCACTAGTTGATATTCAGTAAATATAAAATGAAATTTACTATTAGTCAGTGTCAGGTTATTTCGGTGACCATTGTTTTTTTTAACTTTAATAAACATGTACCAATAACTTTGTCCACATGTATATATGTTTTAAAGCTGCCCAGATCCTCTCTTGATAGTATCTGAACAGTGATCCTTTGATAGGTCTCTTGAAATTGCATAATCTGATATTACTTTCACCTTCATGATGAAGACAATCATGTATCTGATAAAACATAAGTATCTAATTTCAGTCTTATGTCCATGCACGCATAAACAGATGCATGTCAGATGACAGTGACAGCTATAGTGCTGCGAAAACTGAAGACTGTAGCTGATCAGTAGCTGCTAATTTGCTGCAGAGGGCTTCTGGCATCATGTCACTTGACTGCTTGAGGACACATGGCTGCCATCAGAGGAAGACCGCTGGTCCATGTGGTAAGTGCGCAGTATTTTTATTTTATTATGGGAAGCAAAGCAATTAAGAAGGGGTTGTGGAGTAGTGGACATATTTGGTGGAATGAATACTTCTGACATGAAAGAGGAACACACAACCCAGCATCTTAGAGGATAATAATAAAGGCACTTCAGCAGTGCAGTATCAATGAACAGCACAAGTATTTGTAAGCTTAACTCATTAGAATTTAGCAATTATTCTCATCCCAACTACATCTTTTAGGGCATCATTTCCCTTTAACTGAATATTACGAACGTGACCAAATTAGCATTTTAATGAGATGTTGATGGATAATTTATACTTCTGGGCTACATTAGTAACAAACTGACCAAATCATAATGGTAATCAGGCCACATTAAATAAAATCCATTTCCCATTAAAAAGTAAAACAAGTGCAATAACAGGCTATGATAAGTAATTGTGCTAATTCCACATGCCACCCTCTTCTATAACAAATTAAATTATAAACCAAGACAGAGTTTTCTAAGCCATGAACATAAGCAGAAAAAAAAACTATTGGTATGCCTAATAGCAAACCTATGGGGGATTTCATCATAGTGAAAAGTGTTTAAAGCAGTATTGTCAATCCGAACGGCTGATTTTATCTTATCATAATCAGGCTTGAGTGACCTGTGAAGGATGCTGGAATTTCAATAAGCAAATCCAAGTGCACATTTCGAAGTCTGGCCATGTACATGCTTTTATTGTCAATTTTCCAGGTATTTGCTTGTCTGATATTTGAATGCACTCCCGTGTGGACATCCCTGGCATACAAATGCAAACGCCTCAGATCAATAATATATATTGTTTTAATCGTGTGGAAAAAAGGAATTGTTATGGTGTGACTTAGACCAAAAGAAAGTCAAACTTTTATGGCTTTTCTCCGAATGTCACCGCATCTAGATTTATTATATGCAATGTGTGTTTGAAGTTATCTCCCTATCTTAGGAACTGCATTTTAAGACTTTGCTTTTGAAATTTCAGATTGTCTTGATCTTTCTAAATTAATTTTCTAAAAAGTGCTTTTTTCTCTTTTAGGCATCACAAGTCAAATTTATTAAAAGTTTAAATTTGTCAACTTGTTTTGTATTGTAAAAGTGGGGCAGTTTGTGAAATGTGTGAATCTGGTATGGACGCTTACAATACATTAACCCCTTGTCTCCACAGCCAATTTTAGTTTTGATATTTGCATTGATCCACTTCTTACAGAAGCCATAATGTTTTATTTTTCTGTTAACATAGCCGTATGAGGATTATATTTATTTTGTGAGGGCCACATGCACTCGAGTATTTCGTAAGTTTTTTACCTTCGTATTTGTAAGCCAAAACCAGAAGTGGGTAAAAAATGCAGAAGTGGTGCATGTTTCTATTATACTTTTCGTCAGACTTTTCCAACCCTTTGGCTTACAAATACTGATGTAAAAAACTCACCAAATACTTAACGTGTTCACGTGGTCTTATAGTTTTGAATGACCCCATTCATTTAACCATATAGGTACTAATAAAGTGAAAAGAAATCCCTAGTAGGACGAAATGGTGGTAAAAATGCAAATCTACCATTGCTTTCTTGTGTTTTGTTTTAAAAGGTATTCACTACATAATTCAGACATTATATTGCTTTGTATTATTTTTTGAGACTCGTAATGGTTTGATTTTTCCATCAATAGAGCTGTGTAACGTCTTTTCAGCATTGCAAGCTGACTGTTTTATTGATAACAATTTGGTCAAAAAGTGACTCACAGGTGAAGTTAGATATGGAGAGGTATACAAAGCACTAAGTAAACAATCAGTTGTTGAAATTCATGTGCTCAAAGTTGGAAAAAAAGAGCAAGTTTCAAGAATCAAGGGGTTTGGCATGGACAATGTTCTAATGGATGGATGGGTCAGAGGATCTCCAAAGCTGCAGGTTTTAGGTGATATTTTTGGTATGCAGTAATTAATAACTTCCAAAACTGTCTAAGGAAATAAAACTGGTGAAACAGAATCATAAGTAGGCAATCATCAATGCATGTGGGAACCAAAAGGCTAAACTGTTTGGTTCAATCCCACACAAACAGTTTAGAAAAAATTGCTGAGAGTTACTCCTGGTTATGATGTGTCAGATCACACAATGCAGCACAGCTTACTGCGTAGTCACACACAGGTTAGTGAAGAAATTCTGACCCTTGTCTACTCCTTAAAGTCTTCAGAGGGCAAATGAGTATCAGTACTGGACCATCAAGCAATAAAAGAAGCGGTTCTAGTTGGATTAATCATTTTTTTTCATACATCATATAGATAGGTAGATGCATGTGTATGGTAAACTTTGAACAATAAGGATAAAAAAAGAATCAGGTTCAATGCTGCGCTAGACACCTCATGACTCCAAGGATGTGTATTAAAAACCTTTTATTTCTGCAAGTCAACGTGTTTCAAAGACATAGCCGTCTTCTTAATCAGGACACAAGAAACAATACCAATGGTATGGTGGTCATATTCTGTTATTATATGGTAGTAATATGTGGTCGTATTATTTGTTCATTCTAAAGTGGTATTGTTGGTATTATTGGTGCCAGCATAGTAGTTTTGTTCAGTAACAGTGTGGTGGTTTATTTCCTTGTATAGTGCTATTGTTTGTTATCTGTTAAACTGTTATGTTAATTTATTTGTGTTCGTTTTGTATTTTTTCAGGGGGTGTACTTATTTCTTTATAGATTTTAGCAGAGCTACATTGGTCCATGAGTCCACATCTAGCCCCAGGGCTCTAGTTATGCCCTGGTCACCACCTTGCTACTCACAGGACTAAAGGAGGGAGAGGGGCTAGTTGAGAAAGTGGAGGAGTGATGCAGTCAGTGTAGGAAAGGAATGATATGCCAAACATAGGCAGGATCAAAGCCTATGCTAGCAAAAGGAAATCACAAAGATAATCTAGTCCAAGAATAGTTAATACTAAAGTCCTTCAAAACACCAATAAGTATAATCTCTAAGATGAGCTCACACGGAATAAACTGCTGCACTACAGAGATTCCAAACGGAGTACATCATATGTAAATTTCAATTATTTTCTACTTATTGTGAGCTGGAAAACACATTTAATTAGAAAACTCCATTCGCTGAACATGTCGTTTTGTAGAGTAGACTAAAAACAACTGACACAACTGAAAGCTAAACACAGTGGTAAACCACACAAAATGCCGATGCACAGAACTGAGGGGAAGGGTGAGGATGTATATTATGTAGCTGGGGTATTATTTATGTGAATGGAATACTACACAAATTTTATTTCAAGTCTGTTACAGTTTAAACGTTATATATTCCATAACCAAATGTATTCCCCGAGACTTTACTGGATTGAAGTTCTTCTTTTATATTTGCTGCAGCAGTTTTTATTCACACCATATTTTATTGTTACATCTTTGCAAGAAAAGTGTAAGAAAAAGCCAAAAGGCAGGCATTCTTTGTTGTGTCTTCCAGTCGCGGGGATTATAATTGTGAAATACGAGATAGTGGAAGGGTTAATCAAAACATTAAATGAACACAGAGACTGGGGACACCAGAGTTTATGAAATGGCCATATGAAGGCAATCTAAAATCAGTGCTTTAATAAAGAACTCGCTCCTAAATATATTGTACCTTTTCTTTCTGAAACCTCTTATTTGTCTTTACAGGTAGTGGATACAGTATAATACACAGGGGAGCACTAAACAAACTGACACCATATAAGCACAGCTGGTGAAAGTGCAATCCTGCCTCTCAAAGAGCCTGGAAACACACCAGCAGGAGACCTGTGAAGGGTTAGTCAAGAAGTGGTTAGAGGGAAATCTGTCAATGTTTGAAGAAAACAGTTTGACAGCCGGTTTCAAAACAGAATAAACCAATTGAATGCCCTCGGAAAGCTCAACAGGAGATTTTTTTAATTTGTTCTTCAGGAAAACGGAGTAGGAATGTTTGATGCCAGAAAACCGCAGTTTCAAAACGCGGCTGTGTCAAGAAACTTGCAGAAAAATAGTTTTTAATATTTCAGGCAGTTTAACAGTTTTCAATAAAATGTAGGAATTAAGTGAAGCAAATCCACCACTGAACATGCTGTCTATACGTCTAGCATCACAGCTGCTGTGAGTTCAACCTCAATTCCCACTGCTGAAAAATCCCTATAAAAAGGGACTGTGGTTCAGTAGATCCATTTTCAAATACCTCATTAGGCTATGTGCACACTGCACACATTAGTATTATTTTTTTTTTAGAAATTTTCACACCATTTATGCATCTCTTGGTGTGAAAAACACAGCGTAAAATACACGATGCCTCTTTTTTAAATGTTTTTGTTGAAGACTTTTGCTGACTAATGAAATCTGCAGCAAGAACGCTGAAATAATTGACATGCTGCAGATTTAAATCTGCAATTGAAAAATAAGCAACGCATGCATGAGACTTCAGGAATCTTATTCACTTTGCTGGAACTAGTAAATCTTTCAGGTTTTTGTGACAAATCTGTACAGAAAAAAACATATGAAAGCTGCACAGACCCTTAGAGGAATCTGTCAAGCAGGTTTTTGTTACCTCATCTGAGGGTAGCATGATGTAGAAAACGAGATCCTGAATCTAAAGATGTATCACTTACATTACTGGGTGCAACCGTTCTGCCACAATTAGAATTTTTAGATAAAGCCATGTAGAATAGCTGTGAGAGCTGTGCCACCCACAACAGGCTTTCTGTAGAGATTGGACATTGATAGTCAGGTGTCAAACACGGGGTGGGGACAGGGGTTGCTGGACTGCCGTGTGTGTGAAACTGTAGTCCGAGCAATGATGTAATGCTGCTTAAACAGAGAAAATATTTAACAGATCAGATCATGACAAAACAGTCATCCCTGAATTCTGTGTTAACCCTTGCAGCATGCTGTCCTCAGCTTACATAGTAAAATCCTGCTGACAGATTCCCTTTACGAAGTCTTAGTTAACAAAAAGGGATTTTTTACATCTCCATCATAGTAGACAGCATTTCTTCCCTAGGAAAAACTATGCATGTAGTGCTTGGTTTGTCCTGTGGAATTTCTCCAGGAAAATTGAAAGCTCACTAGTGAGAACCCCTATTGGTTCCAACTGATGGCCGCTGCAATGGTCATTTTAGGCATTGTTCAAATAGGATGTCCTATTATTGGGTAGGCTCAGTAGCGGACAAGATGGATGAGAGGCCCTGTGAAAGAACAATATTTGGCTCCTTGCTGCCCAATAGCTCATAATAATGCACCATTACACCTGCTTTGGAGATAGAAGTGGGCCCCCTTACCTCTAAGGTCCCTGTGCAGCTGCACAGGTTGAATCAATGGTATGTCTGTGTGACGCCCTGGACTAGCCAGGTAGTCACACGTAGGCCCTTACAAACACCCCCCCCCCTTAATAAGGTGACAGCAGCCAACCTACAAAACCCTTGTCACCTCTCTCAGAGGCTGACCTCTCCCACACAAGGCTGGGGAGCGGATTACTGTTGCTCAGGCATAGGAGTCATCATTTCTACCAAAAGTGAGGTGCAGGAGAAAGGCGGAAACCACCAACCTGAAAAGGGGAGAAGCGCAGCCGGCTGCGGGCAAAGTCCACCATCTTGTTTGGTTTACCAGAGGACTCCAGCGTGTCTGTAGTAGTGAGTACATCAGTGCCTGTGGGCCGCGCACCGCACAGACATGCCAGCGCGCATCCATTCCCCCGCTTCAGCAACTCCCTCGGGCCCCTGGGACCATCATCCCCCTACCCACGGAGGGGTCAACACCAAGCTACGCAACACCGTCCCCGGGAGCCTAGTCAACGGCAGCGGTGGTGTCCATTCATTCACCACAACCCGTGGGTGGTGTCACGAACGTAATCCCCAAACAACCGCGGCCCTGACCGAGGACCTCTTCACCGAACACCACCCCTCACGTAGCGCCAGCATCCCTCTTTCAGAACGAAGCGAACCACCCACCAGAAACGAGCCCGGATCAGAGCGGCTCGGCTGTGGCCGAGGGCGGGGCGGTACATCTGCCCCTAGTGCAGCTTTGCTACATGTCTAAAGTCTCTTTTTAATTTAGGTTGCTTTTATAGTGCCAACACATTCTGCAGCTCTGAATATGTTCAATATGGAAATCTATTCATAATTGCTTTAATAAACACTATAGCAAAATTCAAACAAAGATATCGTAATTAAGCTCAGTACTGTAGTTTTATTGGTGTGAGGCGACACCTATGAAAACATGATATGTAATATAAGTCCATGCACTGTACCAATGAACTTACAATAGTGCTAATAAGGCCAAAGCACACTACTTGAGCTATGAACTTCAGCTCTCAATTTCAATCACTTCTTATAAGAAACACTGGTGGTACTTCTTTATGAAGATTTTCACTTCTTTATGAACAGTAAGGTAGTTCTTCTGTACAATATTGTAACAATTTGGCTTCAGAAGTAAATATATAAAGCTATTTGTGCTTGTCACTAATATATTGTGGATTTTATTTATATTATTTGGCAGCTCCTGGTGGGTGGTGCGGTTTTTAAAATGATTGACATCTTGACATGGGTATAATGCTATCAGCATTGAAAAATATCAGCAAAGCAGAAGGAAGAACATTCGACATCTCAATCTCTCTGGTCAAAGTCACACTGGAATACCAAGAAACAAAAATTTGCAAATCTGAAAAACTGGAACGTGAAAGTCCTTAAATGGTTTTTTCCCAGTAATATGCATGTGCTCACTATTGGTGGAAAGATGATAATTGCTTACCGGTAATCTGATTTGTTCCAACCATGACAGCATGGCAAATTAGAGAGTATCCCTCCCACAGGAAAAGGAAACCTACTGAAAATAAAAGTGTGGTATGTCTCAACACTCTAGTGGGTTTACAGAGAATAAGAGGTAGCAGCATCATTCATACATACACACCAAACAAAAATAAGGGTGTTCCCCCTCAATTATATAACTTATTTCCAATTTTTTTTTTTAAGTGTGAGGAAATATTCCCATCACTAAAGTTAAGGAAGGGAATAAGCCTGGTGCTATCATGGTTCAGAAAAATCCAATTAGCGGTAGGCAATTATCTTTTCCCTTCACCATGAAAGTACCACACATGAGAGAATCAAATAGAAGAAATACCTAGGGAGGGACCACTGCTGAAAGAACCTTCCTTCCAAAAGAGAGATCAGAAAACCACAAATCCAACCTGTAGTGTTTAAGGAAGGTAGAAGGCGATGACCAGACTGCGGCTCTGCAAATCTGATCAATAGAAGCATTAGCCATAGCTCGGGTAGAATGTGAATTAATACCCTGAGGGGGGTGGGCTAAGGTTGTGGGCATCATAAATTATCTAGCAATAGATAATTTAGTAGATATTTTTCACTTATTTGGATCTTGAAACAAAATAAACATAGCAGAAGACTTCCGCCAAGACCTCATTACTAAAGATGAGCAGATCCGTTGATGCTCGGTACGCTGACAGCAAACAAGCCTAGCTCCAGAGGCTCGAGCATAACCTGAATCCCAGATCCAGTCACTGATTGGCAGTTTGAGTCTCCGCCCACATACATAAGCCATAAGCAGATTACTTCCGGGGGAGGGTGGGTGGGCTGTTCAAACTTTTTTTTTGGTTGTACACTACATCCGAGCATGCTGTTTTTATGCCCAGTGTGCGCCGTTCAAACACTGCAAGTGGCTCGCACAGGGCTGAGCACCAAGCGTGCCTAAGCACAGCGTCGCTTGCATAAGTTTTGTTCACACAAAGCATTCAATCCCCGAACTCTAACATTGATTTTTAAATTTGGTGTTTCGCTCACCTCTACTCGTTACCTCAATATATGTAAGTATCTTCTAACATCAACGGAATCAACGGGCTAATTCACCTTGGGATCTTGGATTGTCACAAAAGGAAGGGAATATTAGTTCCTGAGCCCTATGAAACTTTACCTTTGCCAAAACGCTGATTCCAGCCTTAGTATCGTTCTATCTTCTAAGATAGTAGTGAAAGGTGGGTTAACTGAAATAGTTTGCAATTCATTCATACATCTAGCTGATGTCAAAGCTACCAAGAATATCATTTTAAAAGTTAGAATTTTAGTGATAACTAATGAAATTGGTTCAAATGGATTTTTTTGTGAAGGCACTCAAAACTAAATTTAGGTATCATAGGTCTAACTTAGGGCCCCTTATCGGCCTAGAAGAAAAGGAAGCTCTGATGAACCTATGAATTCAAGGGTGGTCAGAGATTTTTTTGGTCAAACAATGCACCCAATGTCGATATTTGTACTTTTAATGTACTGGTGGAAAGTCTCCTATCAAGCCCTTTTTGATGGAACTCAAATCTCTGTAAGGGGAATTTACTGCTGATGGGTAGTCAGATTTTGTCCAGAGAATTCTAAAAATGTATTCTAGATTCTAGTGTATTTAAGGAATTTTACTTTATTTCTACTTAACTTCTACTTAGGCAGTCAGGTGTAAACTCTAAATTGAGGGTGGTCAACTGGACCCTGAGACAGAAGATCAGGCCCAATAGATAGTGTTAAGAGGTCCGTTATTGACATAAATTTTAGCTATGTAAACCATGCCTTTTTTGGCCAAAAGGGGGGAATCAATATGACTCTGCCTCCCTCCTCTCTTTTTTTCAAAATTATCAGTATAAGAGAGAAGAGCATAGGCCAGATGAAAATTCCATTTTGTAAGGCATCCAGCCCATTATGAAAATTCCTTGAGTTAAGGGAAAATAATTTCTTCACCAGTCGATTTTATCTAGTCGTAAATAAGTCTACTTCTGGAATTCGCCCAGCTGCACAGATGTGATTGAAAAATGTGTGTTTCAAAATCTATTCTCCTTGGTTAACATGAGACAACTCAAGTTGTCTGCTTTGATGTTTTCAAACTCCTTTAAATACTGGGATAGGGTTGAAGTCCTTTAAATGCCGCCCTTGCAGGGATAGCATCTACTCTTCGGCTACTTGACATATTTTCTACCCTTCTGTCATTAGTGCACCTGATCTGGTCGCTCCTTGATGACTTAAATATGCAACTGCTGTACTTATCTGACACTTTCTCTAGGATTTCCTCTAACACTGATTCAAACAAGTAATTTCCCTGACATGGAATTACACACAATTTCATCTTGCTTTGGAAATCCGTGGACCCGCAGTAGCTGACCCCTTGTTCTGGACCATTCTCCGAATCTGGAAGTGGCCGGTAATCAGTGCCTGCACATTGCCATCTTGGAGTTTGATGTAATCTCTGGCTCCCCTCTGAACCTGGGAGTGGCCAGAGATCCCGTGAATGCAAAAAAGTGGCTTACTATTGGCTATGACTGCTCCTCCTCTCACTGGAAGGGATGTCCTTTGGATGTTGAGGCCATATATGGCCACAACACATGACGTGGAAGCGGCCCTCCGAGAATGATCCACAGACGAAGCTGTAGCCAGACCAAAATGTGCGCCCAAGGACCCCCTAGACAGCCACCGGTCGAAGACCTGCTGGCTGCCCCATGCAAGATCAATTCATATGAAAAAATCTCCCCAAGTACTCTTCACCCAGCAGGGTCATAGGTCTCCTCCTCCAGGAGCAGAAAACTACACTGGGGAGTTTGGAAAGGTACTGCCCTTTTATTTTCAGTAGGTTTCCTGTTCAAGGGGGTGGATACTCTAATGTGAGGTGCAGTCATGGTAAAAGGAAAAAGAGACTATAGGAAGTATGGCTTACATGAAGAATAGTTAAAACGCACCAATCACCAGGATTTTCCTATGAAACTGAAAGCCAGTGCTATAATGGCACTCTCAGGCTGATTCTATACATACCTTTAGTTGTCAGCTAGGATGCATCGGTTTTGAAACACAAGCAAGTAAAGTTTGTAAAATTACAGCTTTTTGAATGATAGCAACTGCTGAACAGCTGATAGCTGGGGTGGGGTTCATAGTGATTCCTGCCCCCCTGCCTGGCCATCTTCCCTGTTATTTATGCTAATTCTATTATAGAATCGTTTTGCAGGTTTTTTTAGTCAGTTAGTAAAACGATTATATAATAGAATTAGCATAAATAACAGGGGGGCTTGAATTACTATGAATATATAACCCAGCTATCAGCTGTTCAGCAGCTGCGGTCATTCAAAAAGCTGCTCATTTTATAAACTTTACTTGCTTGTGGTTTCAAAACCTATACATTCTAGCTGACAAAGGTATGTATAGAATCAACATGAGAGTGTCAGTATAACACTGGCTTTAGGTTATATAGTAATATCCTGGTGATTGGTATGCTTTAAGATAGGAAGTGAAGAATACCAAGTCACTTCTATGAAGGGAAAAAGGGAGCTTCTTAATATATATTTTTTATCGAAAAAAATATGGAATTAGCTGCCTGTGTAATTTATCTTCTGGTAACCGAGGAAAATGTAATTACATTTAGTATGGCTGCTAAAATATCCTCCACTGTGTAGACATGAGAGACCATGTTAATTTTATAATAATTACATGTAGGCTAGTGAAAAGAATGGGTTTATGTAACTTATTTTCTCCTTTACTTCAACACTCACACAGCTACATTTAGAGATGTGATAGGCCATTATGAGTAAACGAGACATAAATTCATTAATACTACATCTCCATATTAGCGGAGTGTTTGCCAATACACTCTAACAAACTCACCATAAAAGAGAGGAATATTAATAGTAAAAAGATCGCTGCATGTTTGATAGTATTTAAACAAGAGTATTGCAAGAGGAAAATCACACATCCGACAATATATTTTACTTGCGTACATAATGATAACTATAATCGACAAATATATTTAAAATGGCAGTGACACAGTAAACTAATATTGAGCAATTTATTCCATCGGAAACAAGTTGGACTGCTTGCCTGCTCTCTTATTCATCATTGATTATTTGTGCCTTGCCTCTCTTTTCTTGGCAGCCCTACCTAACAGCCCATTATTTTTCATCAACATTGACTACATTAAAATTGGAGGAAAAAAGTAAAATAAATGGCTTCCTAGTCACACTTTTGCCAAGTGATTAATTGTACCGAATGCTGTTCAGTTAAGGAGTGGAAATTATTGCATAACTAGACCAGAAATACATAATATAAACAAAGTAGCTGAAAAAAGGAGAAGGTTGGACCATAGGTAGGGAAGTGAATAGGCATGAAATGATCAACTTACTATTGTTCCAGGTTACAATGAAAATAACTATTTCTTTAAGGGAATTTGTCAGCCTATTGTGTTTTTTAGTTGTTGTTATTATTATAGGCATACCGGTAGCACAGAGGTGAAATTAGCCATACCTGTATGCCTCCTGAAAGAGGGGTCGTTTTACAAAAATCCTCTTAAATCTTCCGGGATATGGGGCGTGTGTTGCCCCAAAGATAAGCCGGCCTCCGGTCTTCATTATATAGGATTCCTCCTTTCCTTCCCCAATGTCCCTGTGATGTCAGGTGTGCATCCAGAAAACTGGCGCCTGTGCATTATGCCTGCCGTCTCTCCGATGCACTGTTCTGCCCTTCTGTGTGCAGTCTTGTTTTGACATGTGCAAGTGCCTGGGAATCACTGCTAATTCACAGTGCAGGAGAGATATGGCAGGCAGCATGCGCATGCATGGGATTTCTGGCTGCACACCTGATGTGACAGGGACACTGAAGAGAAGAAGAGGAGGAATCCTGTATAATGAAGGCTGGAGGCAGTCTTATCTTCCGGGCAGCACACGCCCCATAGCCCTGAAAAAAGAAGATATTTGTAAAACGACCCATCATCCAGGAGGCATATAAGTATGGCTATTTTCACCTTTATGCTACCTGGATTCCCTTATTACTAACAATAAAACCTCAAAAAGGGTGACAGATTCCCTTTAACATAGAATATAATTCAGGTTGGTGGGGACGTAGCCATTAGTGCTCTGTATTCAGCCATGTTGTGTGTGTGACTGCTTCTTTTTTGCTCATTGAGCTTAAGTTTTTACTTATACCATTTCGGGGTAGATACGATATTGTGATTGCCCCTTATTGTATCATTGCAAAGGCAAAAAACCTAATTCTAAAGTTTTAATTTTTTTTGTTATGCAGTTTACTGGTCAGATGATTTTACTTTATACACTGCTCAAAAATAAAGGGAACACTAAAACAACACACTTCTATGAAATCAACCTGTCCAGTTAAGAAGCAACACTGATTGTGAATCAATTCTTCCTGCTTTTGCTCAAATGGAACAAAAAACAGGTAGAAATGATAGGCATAATATATATTATGCCTATAATATATGCTATAAATGAGTGGTTTTGTAGGTAGTGACAACAGACCGCTTCTCTGTCCTCATCCTTTTTGGCTGTTTGGTCACTTTTGCATTTTGTCATTCCTCTCACCCATAGAGGTAGTATGAGGCAGTGTCTACAACCCACACAAGGTATTACAGTTCCTCCAGGATGGCAAATCAATGAGAGCTGTGGCAAGAAGGTTAGCTGTGTCTGTCAGCACAGTGTCCAGAACATGGAGCAGATACCAGGAGACAGATAGTACAGCAGGAGATGTGGAGGGGGCCGTAGGAGGCCACAACCCAGCAGCAGAACTGTTACCTCCTATTTTGTGCAAGGAGGAACAGGAGGAGCAATGCCAGAGCCCTGCAAAATGACCTCCAGCTGGCTACTAATATTCACGTGTCTACTCAAAATGTCAGAAACAGACTCCATGAGGGTGATATGAGGGCCGACGTCCACAAGTAGGTGTTGTGCTTACAGCCCAACACCGTGCAGGGTGATTGGCGTTTGCCAGAGAACACCAAGATTGGCAGTTATGACATTAGCGCCCTTGGTTCTTCACAGCTGAAAGCAAGTTCACACTGAGTACATGTGACAGACATGACAGAGTCTGGAGACGCCTTGGAGAATGTTTTGCTGCCTGCAACTTCCTCCAGGAAGACTGGTTTGGCAGTGGGACAGTAATGGTGTGGGGAGGCTAGCACAGCCCTCCATGTGCTATCCAGATGTACCCTGACTGCCATTGGGAACTGGGATGAGATCCTCAGATCCATTTTGAAACCATATGCAGATGCAGTGGGCCCCAGGTTCTGTCTGATGCATAAAAATACTAGGCCTCATGTGGCTCAAATGTGTCAGCAGTTCCTGCATGATGAAGGCATTGATGCTATGGACTAGCCTGCCTGTTCCCCAGACCTTAATCCAATCAAGCACAACTGGGACATCATGTTTCATTCCATCCACCAACGCCACCTTGCACCCAGACTGTCTAGGAGTTAACTGATGCTTTAATCCATGACTAGGAGGAGATCCCTCTGCAGAGCATCTGCCGCCTCATCAGGAGCATGCCCAGGCATTGTACGAAGGTCATACAGGCACAACGGAGGCCACCGCACACATTACTAAGTCTCATTTGCTTGTCTTGAGGCATTACCACTGAAGTTGGACCAGCCTGTAATTTGATTTTCCACTTTGATTTTGAGTATCATTCCAAATCCAGACCTCCATGGGATGTTAATTTTGATTTACATTGATCATTTTTGTGTTTTACTGTTCTCAACGCATTACACTATGTAATGAGTAAAGATTTGCAACAGGAATATTTAATTCTTTGAAATCTAGGATTTAAGAGTTCCCCTTATTTTTTTGAACAGTGTATTTTGATAGATCAGACATTTCTGAAAACATCAATACCAAATATATGCAGGAACGTGTTAAATCCCACTGTCAGCAATTGACAGTAGGATTTAACTGTTCAAGAACCACGGGCAGACCTCTCTGATACAGCTGCGGCTGTTAGAGGCAGATGTCGGCTGATTAAATATCAGCTGACATTCGTAGAGACAAGACATATAAGGTATATATGGACAATGATGCCAAACATACTTCAAGAAGCAATTAGAAATTTAAGGGAACAAAGCACTGGAGAGTTCTGAAGTGGCAGCAATAAGTCTGGATCTAAATCCCATTGAATACCTGTGGAGGGACCTTAAAATTGAGTTGGGTAAAGACACCCTTCAAATAGGACACACCTGGAGCAGTTTGCAAGGGAAGAGAGGTCCAAAATTCCAGTTGAGAGATGTAAGAATCTTGTTGATGGTTACAGAAAGTGATTGCTTGCAGTTATTCATTCCAAAGGTTGTGCAAGCAAATTTTAAATTGAGTGTATCAACAATTTTGTCCGACCCATTTTTCGAGCTGTGTGTGAAATTATGTACAAATTGCCTTTTTTGTTTTTCTGTTTGTTGTTGAATACATACCAAGGAAATAAACATGTGTATAACAAAATGTGCAATTGCAATAATTTACCGGGAAAAATACTTCGTTTTCTGGAATAATTTCAAGGGTGCCAACCCTTTTGGTCATGAAGCTACTTGTATAACATACAGAATCTGTCAATTAAGAAAAATTGCAGCATGCTACTATTTGCTACCCAAATTGGAGGGCACGCACCCATTTAAGTCTAAGGGTACATGGATGAAATACAAGTGCAGTCCGATTTCAAACCACTGAGTCTTTGTGCGGCGCAGAAAAGGTGAACGGATTCCCACCGTGAAGCATAGAGGACGAGGTGTGATGGTGTGGGGGTGCTTTGCTGGTGACACTGTTGGGGATTTATTCAAAATTGAAGGCATACTGAACCAGCATGGCTACCACAGCATCTTGCAGCGGCATGCTATTTCATCTGGTTTGCATTTAGTTGGAACATCATTTTTCAATAGGACAATGACCCCAAACACACCTCCAGGCTGTGTAAGGGTTATTTGACTAAGACGGAGAGTGATGGGGTGCTACGCCAGATGACCTGGCCTACACAGTCACCAGACCTGAACCCAATCGAGATGGTTTGGAGTGAGCTGGACTGCAGAGTGAAGGCAAAAGGGCCAACAAATGCTAAGCATCTCTGGGAACTCCCAAAAGACTGTTGGAAGACCATTTCCAGTGACTACCTCTTGAAGCTCATCAAGAGAATGCCAAGAGTGTGCAAAGCAGTAATCAAAGCAAAAGGTGGCTACTTTGAAGAACCTAGAATATAAGACATATTTTCAGTTGTTTCACACTTTTTTGTTAAGTATTTCATTCCACATGTGTTAATTCATAGTTTTGATGCCTTCAATGTGAATCTACAGTTTTCAGAGTCATGAAAATAAAGAAAACTCTTTGAATGAGAAGGTGTGTCCAAACGTTTGGTCTGTACTGTATAACGGTCTGACCACTGAGACTATGGTCAAGTGTTGTTTCCTGAAACAGGACCTTTCTAATTTGTATTTTTGTTACAGATTGTGATATTGAAAAATACCCTTTTACAAAATTGGAAAAAAACTAAACACAAAAAACCGGATTTAAACATTTGATAGTTTTAGCAGCTTTAAACATCTCGCCAAAAATCTACAATGTTAACTACTTTGTATCAAGTGGAGCTCAGTGGAAATATTTAGTAATTATGATACCTTAGAAATGTATTGACAAATAAATTTAAAACTTTGGCTCAGCCAGAACATATAGAATTCACTTTGTCTTGAAGTCCTTGTTGCATATTTAATATTGTCGGTGTAGTAGAGTGCTGCATAGGGAATCCTTACAATACTTTCAGATCTATTTTCTTCAAAACTAGAGAATCAATCAGAAGGTCAGAGCTATCTATATACAGGAGTTCACCGGTCTGTATTATTCTTACGATGATTATTCCTTACTTGCCTACTGAATACCAAGGTAAGAAACAATGGAAAAAAAACATTCTACACTTGCTCTATCTCCAGCATAAAATAGGCATAAGACATTCTGAGATTTACAAAACAATTTTTAAGATTTTTTGTTTATGCGTGCTTGTCAAGCATTTTTCTCTTAAAGTATACATGCTTTATATCACGAAAAGACAATTTAGTACCGACATGATAGGCACATTATTATAGAGTTGACAAGAAAGTAGTAAGCAGTGGAGAACTATCTGCTGAAAAGAACACTATATTTAAAATGATGCATCTTACAAAAATGCTGAGGTGTATCTTTTGAAGCAACAATTTAATTTTATGATCCATTTACCTTGTGGTCTGTCGATGTGTTTGTTTGTGGTTTTATATTATTTCCCAGCATTTTAGTTTAAAACGAGGAAAGAAAGATTGAAAGTTGAGAAATAAAAGTCAACTCTTAAAATTTAGTGATGTTGTTCGAAAATGTTCTACTCTGGTACATTAATTGATGTGCTTCAGTATTGCATATTGAAAAAGCTTGAAAAATAAAAGTATGAAAGATACGCATTACAGTTGCTAGAGAAACCAGAGAAAAACAATGAACCCATAAATCAAGGTACGGGGAGAACAATTATTCCATGAGCTGTCAATTCTAAGGACTAGCAGAGCAAAGACCTGAACATAATCGCACATTAGGAAACTACTAAAGCAATAATTAAGAAAACAATGCACAATGCATGACTCGATTCCTGAGCTTCTCTGGTCAACGGGAACCCATAACATGTATTATAAGCAGATGACTGCATCAGCAAGCACTAAATCCAAAAGTCAGAACCATGTGTATTAGCACAAATAAAGGAACATGGAAAAAAAAAATCAATCAGAACCCAGTTACACAAGCACAAAATCACCTAGATGTACTCAACGGTCTGACTTTTCTACCCTTCCTGACAAATTTGCTGTCGGTATACTAGGCAGGAATGACTGTCAGCAGTGGGGGCACATTTTGTCTTGCACTAGGGCTGTGCCAAAAGAATTCAGATGTATTGTAACTTGTACACTTTACAAAAGCCTAATAAAAAATTAAGTAAAAAGAGAAATAAAAAAGAAAACAAATTGGATAGCATACTGAAAAATATAAAAGGGGTCAAAGTTTTAATTTAAAATAGCCTGTAATCTACAAACTAATAGAAATAATACACAAACATATAAAAACTAAATAATATGGAAACATGAGCTGTGAACTACATGGGTTAGCAGTAATACATAGTACATAATCTACACTGAGCGGTATTTAGTAGTCTAAGCATGTAAAGTAGTACACAAATGCAAATACAAACCATGTGATGTAGAAAAAAAGTGAGCCACAAAAACATGCATACGTAATAATAAATATGGGCTTAATATACACTGACAGAGGACAGTAAAAATTAAAACCCAGTAAAAGAAGGGAAGATAACACTTGCGGTGCATATTTAACAGCCATCAAGCATAATAAGCAATGCACAAGAGTACTGTAAATACAAACCACAAGATGCAGCACACCTGCAACATATGTTTCGCCTATAGCTTACTCATGAGGTAGCAAAGGAGTAAGCTATAGGTGAAACATTCATCGATGTTTTCCTGCAGTTCGTGGTTTGTATACATATTTGTGCATTGTTTTTTATGCTGGCTAACTGGGTTTTGATGGTATCTAATTTATGTTACTGTAGGTCAGTGTATATAAATCTCACATTGATTACTGTGTATTACTACTTATCCACATTAGCAGTAGCTTGGGATTGTGCTGCATCTCATGGTTTGTATTCACCTTTGTGAACTGCTTTCTATAAAGCATTACTACTTACCCATGTAGTTTGCAGCTCATGTTTTTATGTGGCTGTGCCCTCCATATTATTCAGTTTTTAATGTATATTATTATAATATACTTAAAAAAAAAAAAAAATAGCGGCAGCTCACTCTGGAATGTGTTCAGCGCTTATTCTGTAGACATAAATCACATCAAGTGGGGGAGAGGGGAGTGCAGGTGAACGACAGCCGTTTCGTGCTGTAACCAGCACTCCCCTCTCCTCCACTTGATGTGATTTAAGTCTACAGAATTAACGCTGAATACATTCCATAGTGAGCTGCCGCTATTCTTTCTGTTCTTGGATGCATCTGGATCTTGACGACGCTGTGAGCGGAGCCCTACCTGGAACGGCATAGAAGTCCTTGCACAGCTGATTGCTGAAATCTGTGAGCACGGCTCCACTACACAGCCCAGTGCTGCAGTGCCCGACTTTTTCTATACTTTTGATTTGCTGTTATATTCGTGGCGCTTCTGCAGCTGGAATTTTGGTCATTTCCAGTTGGTTGTGACTCGCACAACCTGCCAAGGTAAGCATTTCCAACTTTTTCTTCAGTCATCCTTCTCGGAAAAAAAACACAGATTGCAATTTTTTCCCTCCAGCTTACTGTACAAAAGTGTGGAATGAGAATAGAAACTAACATCCTAGTCCCCGAGCTTGCGCTCATTAGCATACCATAAAGGATCTTTAGAAATACTACAAAGAACTGCTTGTGGTGCTGGGTGCATATTGCACCTGACAGGTTTCCTTTAATACATGGAGCCATAAAAATAAAGAATTGACACGGTACTTAAGGGGAATCTGTCAGCAAGTTTTTGCTATTTAATCTGAGGACAGCATCTTGTAGAGGTTAAAAAACCCCAAACAAAACTCAACTATGCCTCTCTTATCAGACTCCCTTCTGTTTACTTAAACTAAAAGCTTTATCACTTGGTAAAAATAATTTTTGTGACTAGCCGGATGGTGCCATGTTGTCTGGCTTTCCACCTCCTGTGATTGACACCTCATTGTAGATGTACAATTTCAATTGATAGCCTGGTGTGGGTTGGGACAGCTCTGCCGCTTTGTTAAGTCTAAAACCTGATTGTATCAGAATGGCTACACCCAGTAATCTAAATGAGACATTGTTGGATTCAGAGTAATTTCCTACATTATGCTGCTTTCAAATGAGGTAACAAAAACCTGCTGACAGATTCCCTTTAAACCGAAGCGTGTAATAATGCTGGTTTAGGGTTCCTACCACTGCTCGTCATGGACAGCATATATGAGGTGATAATTTTAGGTAGATATTTAATGTGATCTTCATATGACAATTAACCTTAAAGAAAAGATACAAGTTAAAATTGACATTCCCCAATGAAGGGCTAAAGGAAAGGGGAACAAATGAAATAAAGGAGCACCATAAACACAAGCTTGTTAGTTTATAAATAGTATGAATTATTTAGGAATTAGGCACCACAAGATCTCCAATATGCATATTTATAAAGAAGTGGTGCCTTAAAAATATATCTCCTTTTGCCAACATGCAGGTTGGATCTTGAGGTGTCAAGAATGCTGACACCTATTAATTTTAATTGCCTGAACTTTCCTCTGTTACATCCATGACATGGTGCCACATTTTGCACTCGCTTGCTAATGTTATTTCTGGGGAAAAGAGTAAAACTAGTGCCAAAAAAATCCAGCAATTGCCTGCGCTTACTGTGAAGGTATCACATCGCTGTGCTCTTGTTTATTTCCAATTGAAACTTTTAAAGTCATCTAATCCAGAGTAAAGATAATTAACAGACATGTCTTATGCATACTTGTCATTAGGAGAAACGTCCCTTTCATCCTGTCCCAACAGTTTACACATTCAGACGTCATATGGCTTCAAGAGCAATCATTCTATTTTGTGATATGCAGACTCTTCGTAATTAGAGAGAATTATCCACAAAGCCAATCTCACTACTATAAACTATATGGCTCCTGAGCAACTGTTGATAAACTTAAATACTCATAACCATCCACACAGAAGGGGCAATGAACGCTGCGCTTTTTATGCAATGATGAAATGCTAAAACATTTGGCTCGAGTATAGGTAGATCACTATTTATGGTTTCTAATAAAGGGCCATTAATAATTTGTGCGATAAGCATACCAGGAAACTCGCCTTTTATATAGAGCTGATATATAGCCACCCAGAGTCCAAGCCATTTCCTAGTATTCTGATATGTATTTTATTACAAGCCGTATAAGCATAAAGTTAAAGTGTCAACATCTTCAAAGAGTTTGTATGTTCTCCCGTATGGGTAGGTTTCTTCTGGGTACATAGATTTTATTCCACACTCCAAAGACACATGGATAGTGAATTTAGTTTGTGAGCTCTAATGGGGCTAATGTCTGTACACCGCTGTGGAATATGTTGGCGCTCCATAAGCAAACATAAGAAATAATGCTTTACTTACATTCTAGTTAGTAGTTTTATCACACTCCCTTGCAGAGCTGTTGGCAGGGATCTGACTGGTGGGACCCACCATTGATACCCATTAAACTGTGGTCTCACGAGTAAGAATACAATGATGACTTTGTCTCTTGAGTGGGTTAATTGCTCAGTATTGCTCAGTTCATGATCATTGTTTCTCATGAACCAGTATAACAATAATACAAACAGAAATGTTACTCTACATAAATATTGCATTTAGAGCTTAGTTCAGCCGGAGGACTTTATATATAGACTAACTTGTTTCACAGTCGCACCTCACCAACAACTGGGGGTCACTTAGCCAGTGAGGACTGCCGCACTGTTTGAGAAACGATGGGCTTGTGTTGCAGACTGAGTGCCTCGTCTCTTTAATCTAAGCCACCATAGGGAATCTACAGGTCACTGGTTCGATCTTGAAGTTATATCCAATGTGTGTCATGAGAAAACGTCTCATGACAAATAAGAGATATTGGAGAGGTCGCTCCGCATGTGTGGTCATCACTCAATGAAATCTCTGCGGGGTTCCAGATTCAAGACTGCGAAAAATTGGACTCTCTTGACCTTTCTTATACTTAATAACTGTCTTTTATCCTACAGGTCCTTGTAGATTAATCCGCAGCTTATGTTGTAGACACTTCTCCATTTCTTCTTTTTTTGTAGTTTTTATCAAAAGCTCTGTATTAGACAAAGTTCAAACATCTAATTTAAGCAGATTTTTAGTTTTCCACTGTGGAAATCAGCATTGTGCTTGAGTTTTATAGATCTGATATAAACACTAAATGAAAGGTAACTTACAACACAGGCAGAGAGCATGGGAGATAATTGTGCTTTCAAAATGTATGTAACATTATGGAGAAAGTTACTAGTAATAAGGTCTGCTGATGCCTAATAAAATGTGCTAACAGAGTTCATGGTATGGGTTGTAGACCACCAATTCCCTCCATGTTGTAGTCTAGGCTCACCAAGCTATTGAAAAACATGGGTATGTTGAACAGTGGTTGTCACTATTGCTTTGCAGTTCAAATCCGACCAAAAACTTTAGCAAAAATATCTGTTCTCCCCTAAGGTGCCTAAACAGCAGAAATTCTCCACAAGTGACTCCATGTTGGAAACTAAATCCCTCAAGAAAGTGATCTAGTTGTGTGTTCAGCATTGTGAACCCATAGGTGCTTCACAATTTTTTTAAAAATGTGGATGTGAAAATGAATATTACTTTTTTCTGCTAAAATTTGTACATTTCATAATGAATAATAGGAGAGAACAGACCCCATAATTTTTTAGGCAATTTCTCGCAAACATGATGATACCCTTTATGTGCTCAAAAACTATTTGGACACATGGGAGGGCTCAGACAGGAAAGAGCAGTATTTAATTTTTGCTGCGTAATTTTGTCTGGAATAGATTGTGGACACCAAGTCACATTTGCCGAACCCAAACAGCAGAAACCCCCCACAAGTGACCCCAATTTGGAAACTAGCCCTCAAGGAATTCATATAGGGGAGTGCTGAGCATTTTTAACCTACAGGTGATTTACAAAACTATATGACATTTAGATGTGGAAAAAAAAATACATTTTTTCCACTAAAATATTGTTTTTGCACCAAATTCATAATTTACACAAGGGGTAATAGGAGAAAATTATTATTTTTTATGCTTTTTCTCCCAAACACAGTGATGACGCAAATGTTCAGGCACATGTTAAACTCGGAAGCAAAGAGCGCTATTTAATTTTTGGAATGCAAATTTGCCCATCTTGTTGCATTTGCAGGCCCCCCTGGGGTGCCATAAAAGCAGAAAAACTACTAACATTATCACACTGTACAAATTCCACGTCTTGGAGAATATTGGTGCTGGGTCCCCATGTGATCATGTGACATTTTATCTCGGAGTACTGCAGCCAGTCGGCGGTTGCTGCCTGTCTGTTTCCTTTACCATTTAGATGGAACATTGATTATCAGCAGCCGATAGGCAGACATCAGTAGTACTGCCCTGGAGGAGAGTATAAGCTTTCCTTATTTCAATTAGGTGCATTTTAGAAGGGGTTGTCCAAGTAGTTGGCAATCACTTTAAGGGGTTAATAAGCAGCAATAAGAGGAAGCTCCAGCCGCTGCTGTTGTAGATGGATAGTGGCTGTATTAGATATCTGGCATTTGATGTGTTTGGAGCCAGCTAAGCTCTTGAGCTCAATTCATTCGGAATTGGTGGATAATTCTTTGCAAATTTTACACAGCTTTCATGCTAAGCATGGCAAAGGCCAAAATCCACAGTGAAATTCCACAGCATCATGTGACATTTTGTAGATATCAAATTTGCAGTGTAGATCAATGTCCACTGAGAATTTTAAGTGGAGATGAAATTTCTTAAAAACTCATCTACCATGCTGGTACTATAATGAGCTGAGGATTCTACACAAACAAATCTGGGTTGTAAAATTTGGAGCATATCAATCCTGTGTGTATGTAGCGCAAGTCAGGTCGCTCATCTGTTACCATGGCAAACAAGGTAATCAGGTTTCTGTCACTACATGCAAGCACGACAGCTGCACAAATAGACCTCAGGACAGGATTCATCAGCCACGATATTGTGATCCCATCTAGAGATCTCTAATGCCAAAACTTCTCACTCAGACAACAATCTAGAAGCGCCTCCTAGTGCAGCCAGACATTTAATGTGACTGCATCAAAATGGAAAATAGCCACAACTCTAAACCGGCAGAGAATTCCACGTGCAGTAAATCCGTAAGCCGAGTTATTTAACAAATCAAGCATGTTGATCATCTGAGCAGATAAATGCAGCCAAATGTATTCAATCGAGACATTCAATCAAATGGGTTGGGATTGTCAACAGCTTCTAAAGAACATCATGTGAATCTGGACCTGTTGTTAGGTACAAATCTCATTTACGGGTTGTAATTTAATATAATAAAACATGGCATGCATACACGAGCTGTAATTAAATACTATCCACTGCAATTGTCAAGAGCGAGAATTTTTCTAACCCATTTTTTTTCAGTCTTTCAAATGCTACCAACGTAACACTAAAAAGCCAGAGAACTCAGCTGCAATCAGTGTAAAATATGAAGGACGTACGGCCAGGATTGCTAGTGATGGTTTGAAATCTCCACTTATATATGAGCTGGAAGAAAACGGATACAACCGAAAATGGCAAAAAGCCCTAAAAATAGCCAAACTGAAGACCTTACATGTTAGTAATGACACAGAGATTCCCCAAAATAATTCACTGGGTAAAACTGCTAGAAGCTGAGGAAATATATAGTACTCCTGCGCTCCAAACAATCCTGGCAGTATATATGTATATATGTATACACATTAAAAGATACACACACACATTATATAGATTTATACACAAGCAACAAATGCAATAATAGTTAAAATATAGTTCATAAAACGTTGTTAGCTCAGTCACCGCTGCCTCCTCATTGTCTGCGTCGTGATAACTGACCACCAGCTTACAGGTATACAGTATAGGACTATTTTCACCTACCCTGTTTATTAATGCTGAATTGATAGATTTCTATCCCCCATTTGGGCCATTTATAATGATTGTTGTACGTATACCCTCTTTCACTTGTAAAGCGCCATGGAATAAATGGCGCTATAATAATAAATAATAATAAAAAATAATGTATCTATTATCCAGAATAGCGAGAAGCTACAAAACTCATCTATTGAGACACTGCTCTGCTAAATGGCTACTGATTTGTCCTGTATCTGCATAGCACGTTTTGTATACAATGCTTCCATTTAGTATTAGACTAATAGGAAGTGGCATATGGATACCATATACATTTTGTAAGACTATTCCATTGTGGATCTAGAAGCATATATAATGTTGCCAATTTACAATTGGCTGTGCTATCTGTGAAGAGGGCCCCTATGTTTTCCCTGTATCCATGTACTTTACCGTTGAAACATTATCTGTGAAATTGTCCATACATAAAAAATAATCTGTTTTTTAAACACTAAAGGCCGCTTCACACGCTGTGACATCGCTCAAGCAATCTCGTTGGGGTCACGGAATTTGTGACGCACATCCGGCTGCGTTAGCGATGTCGTTGCGTGTGACACCTATGAGCGATTTTGAATTGTTGCAAAAACGTTCAAAAATCGCTCATCGGTGACATGCCCCCCTATTTTCAATTATTGCTGCTGCAGCTAGCGATGTAGTTTCTCGTTGCTGCGGCAGCACACATCGCTACGTGTGACACAGCAGGAGCGAGGAACCTCACCTTACCTGCGCCTGCCTGCAATGAGGAATGAAGGAGGTGGGCAGGATGTTACGTTCCGCTCATCTCCGCCCCTCTGCTTCTATTGGGCTGTGACGCTGAACGAACCGCCCACTTAGAAAAAAGGCGATTCGCCGGTCACAGCGACGTCGCAGAGCAGGTAAGTAGTGGGACAGGTCCGCGCGATGTTGTGCGCCACGGGCAGCGATTTGACCGTGTCGCACAACCGATCGGGGTGGGTACGCACGCTAGCGAAATTGGTCACGATATCGCAGCGTGTAAAGCGGCCTTAAGTTCTAATAAAATTGATTGCACTTTTGTAAAAAACAAAAATTCAGTGAAATGACTCTAGCTTTTCAGATAATATCATGCATGTTTGAGTCTAACCCTATATGTATTTAAAATGTGCGTCAGGAAATTTCTGATGCTAAAAAATCATTTCGTTATCCACAACCCGAAACGTCCAGGCATTACACAATTGTCACACCCCAAAGCAGACAACCCCTTTAAAAATGTGTGAACTCTTTTCCTTCCTATACGATATTTTGCAAATGACCAATCACAAATATAGCATATAGGTAAACTGTTTCCTATTCAACCTCTCCAGGTGACTTCATCAGAAAATTACCTATCTTTAAAAAAATCAAGAATGCATGGTAGACATTTTTTAAAAATGTTTTCTGCCCTTATTTTCTGAACGTGTACTAGGGAAAAAAAAAACATTCTTGCCATTTTAAACTCTGGTTACTAAGCTAAAGGGAAAAAACCCCAAAACTTTAAAGCATCAAAACAGTGGGGTTTTTTTTTTGTATTGTACCACTGTAGTGGTGATTTCAATCTAAGCCCCCTGTCCTCTGTCTTATGCTCACCTTCTGCCACCGTCATGCATTTCTAGCGGTGCTCTGGTCGATCTGGGCAGAAAAGTGACTAGAAGGCAGCTTCAGTGTTTTATGGAGCATGCCGGAGGTCACTCTTCAATACAACTCTATGAGAGCCTCGTTCTGGCTCTCATAGACTTGCACTGAGAGCTTGTAACGTAACTTCTTATTCTGCTTAGTTAGAAGCTACGGGTACAAGATGGTGTTGCAGGACCAGAGTGGTTTCGGTAGAGTATGAATACACTAGAAAGTGAGAATAAGACACAGGGCAGGGAGCTTACAAATAAAGCACCACTCAAGCAGCGAGAACTTCCTCTTTCTGCTGTAGTAGTGCTTCAACTCCTTCACGACCTTGGACGTACCGGTATGTCCAAGGTCATGTCTGTCCCTTTAACGTGGGCTTGTGCAGGGAGCTCGCATGTTTCCCTGCACACATCGGATAACATGTGCAGCTAACAGGTGTGGGTGAATCAGAGATCCACTCGCTCCTGATCCATTTAAATCCAGCTATCAATCTCTGACTGATTTATCGTGCACCGGCGGGGAGCGCACCATTGCCTGCCCACATCGGTGGCCCAGTGGTTTTTTTTCTATACGACAGTGTGACAGAGCTCTAAGGCAAGAGATTTTCCTGCCTGTTTTTAAACAATATTTTACCTCAAAGAAAGAATTGTGATCCCGTGCTGTAATGTCTTTATACTCGTTTGTTCCCTTCCTGGCCCAGGAGATGTGGTGTAATTAGACCATGTCCCTGTACGGTCAGACACAGCCATTACACAGTACATAGCAGGGACACATAGTAAATTATCTCAGCACAAAAACAATATTTTTAATCACATTGAATTGTGGAACTTATTTTTATTCCAAGATCTATTGATTAAAATAAACTTTGCAGGAAACAAAAACCCTCTAAGGCCCCATCAATCTACTGTAAAATAATAAGAAAAGCATATTACCAGCAAGAGAATCTTGCCATCAATGCTTCAGATAGAAGACAACTCGATAACAAGGAATGTCATTTTATATTTGAGGTTACAGTAAAAATAAACCAATGTTTACATTTCACCCCTCAACACCTTTAGAAAAAAAAAGTTCCTTCAAACCAATGTTTGGCCTTGCTATAGTGCCACTTTCCACTCATCCTCTTGGTTACACACCTCAGACAGACACTAAATTTACATCCATTACTCCTGTACAGAACGGCCATCACCCTATCATCTTCCACCTCTCCGTTACCATCTCATCTTCGTCATGAGAACTGCTGCCACCTCAACTGTCAACATGTGAAATAAACAATGTTGCAGGCCTCGTATAGCCGCAATATATTGCTAGGTGCTGGTTAAACATCTAGTCTACATCGCTATTTATGAAAAAATGATTGCAAGATTCTCCATATAGAATCACATTCATCGGCCTCATTAAAGAGAGGGAAATTACTTTGTTGCATTCATATTTTATCATTAGAGAAAGCCAACAGATCCTGACTCCACTTTGATTATACGGTCCTGGCAGAGGCTAATTATTTTAGTGCCTATTAAAAATGCACAAAGAAGCCCAAAAATAGGCTACAGACTGTGTGAATTGTGCTGTTTACAGTAAGAGCACAGCTACTCACAGGACGGCTGACTGCAAATAGCAGAGCAGGATCTCTAGCGCCACCTATTGGGCACAGCAATCTTAGAAGTTAATATTGACCCTTTAACCCCTTAAAGACTGGTTGATTTTTCATTTTGGCACTACATTTTTTCCTTCCCCTCTTTCAAGAACCATCGCTTTTTTACTTTTATGAAATGGTAAAAAATATGCTGGACCACCATTGTTTTTCAGGTTTTGTCTTTATAGAGGGATGGAACTATTATAGACACAGCAAATCCAAAAGGTTATTTTTTTTTATATCTCTATTTTAGAATTGAGAAAAGAAGTGGACAAATCTCATTTTTTTAATTGGCTCGATTTGATTTTTGAACATTGCTGTTATGGTCAGATGCTGGAAGTGTAATGATGACTACAATGTAGTAAATTGTACTGAATCTGAAGTGTTATGCCCTGTTGGCACCATGTTTATGGGATGGAGCCATAGACTGCAGAACAAGGAGTGTAAATGAACTCCGTTTGTACTTTTCTAAAGATCTGTATTTTCAGATTAGCACAAGAACTGAATTCATATGAACTCAGTTTACTGTATGTGATAGTTAGTGATTGGTGGACCTGGACAGAAAAAAACATCCGGATCCGCGTGGTTACAAACGTACCCAAGTGCCAGGTTCAGGACAAAATTCTCAGGGATTTCCAGCTAATGATAGAAATAATGATTTAGAAATAAAACACTTGGTGTTTTAAAACACTTGGTACCCATATTCTGCTACCAGCACAGATAAAGCATACAGCTACAGGCTGCAGCCCCCACCCATATGCTTATCTTGGCTGTGTATCAAGATAGGAGAACAAACATGCAGCTTTTTTTTTTAATTATTTAAATACATTTTAAAAAACAGCGGCCCTCCCCAATTTTGATACCCAGGAATGAAAAAGCCCGACAGCTGTGGGATGGTATTCTCAGACTGCGAATGTCCATGCCTATTGGGACACTTCCAGCCTAAAAATAGCTGCCTGCAGCCAACCGGAATTGCCGCATCCATTAGGTGTGACAGTCCCAGCGCATTACCCAACACTTATCGATTGCCCTGATGTGGTGGTAATAAGGGGTTAATAACAGCCCACAGCTGCAACTAAACACTTGATTAATAATGGGAGGCATCTATGAGACCCCCCCATTACTAATCTGTAAGTGAAAATAAAAACACAAACACCAAAAAAATCTTTATTTGAAATAAAAGACAAAAAAGCACCCTCTTTCACTACTTTATTAACCCCAAAACACCCCTGCAGGTTCGATATAATCCACACAAGATCCCATGACGATTCTAGATCTGCTACATCTGAAGTCCCACCAAGCGGCCAGAGAACATAACTGCCCGCGGTGAGGTTCAGGCAGAGAATGAGGGAGCAGTGGTGACATCACTCAGGTTTTTAGCGGTCACAGGTGGAAGTTCCCCTGGTGCTCCACATGTGACTGCAACAACCTGAGTGATGTCACCGCTGATCGCGCGGCTCACTCAGTCTGTGCCTGAATCTCACAGCATGCGGTCATGTTCTACGGCCCCGCAGGGGTGTTTTGTGGTTAATATAGTGGTGAAAGAGGGTGCTTTTTTTGTCTTTTATTTAAAATAAATAATTTTTTGGTGTTTGTGTTTATTTCTTTTCACTTACAGATTACTAATGGGGGGGTCTCATAGATACCCCTCATTACTAACATAGTGCTTAGTGGCAGCTGTGAGCCGACATGAAGCCCCTATTACCCTGATTGCCACCACACCAATGCAATCGGGAACAGCCGGGTAAAGTGCCGGGCTTGTCATATCTAATGAATGCGACAATCTTGGGCGACTGAAGGCTGCAATTTTTAGGCTGGGGTATCCCAATAAGCATGAGCAACCCCACCCTGAGAATACCAGCCCCCAACTGTCTGACTGGGTATCAAAATTAGAGGGCGGGGGGGGGTTTACCACACGGTTTTTTCGATTTACTTTTTTTTTTTTTTTTAAAACAAAAGCCACATGCAGTTACTCCTATTTTTATACACAGCCAAGATAGGTGCAAAACTGGGGGCTGCTGCCTGTAGCCGTATGCGTTATCTGTGCTAGGTATCATAATACGGGGAGAAACTACGCCAATTTATTTTTACACCACGATAGAGTCCCACAGACAGCGCCAATGATTGGTTGCAGTCAGACGCTGTCACACAGGTAGGGGGGTCGAGTCTGAGTGCAACTAATCACAGATACCAGGACAGCCAGTGGGTGGGAAAAGCAGTGCATATGCAATGAAGGTAAATGAGCAGCACAGTAAGTGAATAAGTGGCCACGGGAGCAGTTACAGCCGTGCCAGTGACTCGGTAAGTATGAAGCACTTGCTCCAATCCCCCTATCACTTCTACCACCATTTTTAATCTCCAGATTCTGGTCCCCATAGCCTTATATGGGGACCGATGTCTGGCCAGATACAGATAACTGAGACCAATCCCGGGCCAGAACTGTGATAATTTTTACCCCAGTTAGACCCGCCGGTTCCAGTTATCTGCGAGTCCACCCATCACTATTAATAGACTGACTCTTTGGGCAGTTTGCCTAAATACTATTATTAGGTATTGTCTCACAGCATCTTTAAGACTATAGCGGACCCAGCAAGGTTTTGCTAGATTAGGTGGTGTCTCTTTAGAAAAAGGTTGGCGTCCTTTTTCCTCAACTGACTTGGCTGTTGGCGTCAGTTTCCCATACTTTATACATGGAGATCAGCTTTGTAGCTAAAGTCGTCCGAAGACTGAACATATTTAAATTGCAGCACACTATGCTCATTTGTTTCCGGCACTGCTTGTGTTGTGAGCATCTACCATTAGGAATATGTTCAGAGTTGAGTTTTCAGAGCAAAAATTCGCCAAACACCATCACCCACCCACTTAAAAAAAAAAAAAAAGAATAGTTTTAATTAGTGACTATCTGTTCTGAAAACTCAGCAAAAAAGATGTAGATTTAGAAGGAACCCCATGAAAGGAAGAAGATGGCAAGATTTTACAGTTATTTTTAATATATAGATAATGTCATGGAAAAAAAAAGTTTAAACAAAAATTTTATTTGAGAAACAGGCCCCTTATAGAGTACCTTCCCTTTAAGTGACATTGATATGAGCGTTAGCACAGCATGGCCTCTTCTGGTTATTCCTAAGGATCTATCTCATGGACCTGCACAGAAGACTTGTCACAAGGAGATAAAAGGGACGCCTGAAGGCAGATCACATGCTTCATTTATGGCCACTGCATCTTTAATGGTGTGACAGACAAACACTCACATAAACTGATTAAACCCATAAAACACGGCAGCTACTAATAATGCCCAGAATAACAACCAATGGTCACATTATTACATGGCGGAGGAGATTATAGGTTCTTCCTTTAGGATTTATACATACAAACAAAATAATAAACCTCCCATATAGAGAGTATTAAAATCCCCGCTCTGCAAGTTCACATGTATAGTATTTTATTGCAATACGTTACAAGTTTGAGTGATTCATGTACGTAATAACATTTAATGCCCTAGAAACTGAAAGGGACTCAACAAATAGTTGATTTTGGTACAAGTTTTGAGACAAATGACTATGTCTGCCTCTCTATGACTCCACCGGGAACAATGTAGCGCAATTCTAAAATCAATAGAGTGCTAATGGATTGCAGAGGCTGACCTATATCACCTACTTTATCAAAGGGAATGTTGTTTTCATAGTTAAAAAATGAGAAATCGCCACTACAAAAATGTGTACGTGAAATCCAAAGATTAAACCATACCTTTATGGCCGACATGCATTACATACGGGGCTTTATACATATTCTACATCTCATCAGAGGTCTGTATGTGAATATAAAAACCACTCACAAATTCTCAATAAACAAACATAAAAAATAAGTAAATCCTCGGCTTGCTTTATGAAGAGTACTTTTCATTTTCTCACATTTATTTGGAAATATGTCTTCCTGTCACTTCAGAAATTATTTGTCATAACATCCCATTATAAATAACAAGACTGCATATTGGTTCACTTTCAGAAAGGTTAATATAATTCACAGATTTAGCGCTTAAAGGGCCCTTTATGAAAATTTCCAAAAGAACATGTACTGCTGGAAATTCCTGCTTATCAGCTTTATTAAAATAGAGTCCTATAGAAGAGGGGGAATGATTGATTACATAGCGGATAGCCTACACCATGCAATTTGGCCATATACTGTAGAATATAAGAGTCAGATTCATCTTCATAAGCGGGCTTTACACACAGAGACATCGCTAGCAATGTCGCTGGTGAAAGCACCCGCCCCCGTCGGTTGTGCGTCACGGACAAATCGCTACCCATGGCGCACAACATCGCTAGGAACAGTCACACATACTTACCTGCCTAGCGACGTCGCTGTGGCCGGCGAACCGCCTTCTTTCTAAGGGGGCGGTTTGTTCGGCGTCACAGCGATGTCACTCAGCGGCCACCCAATTGAAGCGGAGGGGCGGAGATGAGCGGGCTGAACATCCCGCCCACCTCCTTCCTTCCTCATTGCGGGCGGCCGCAGGTACGGTGATGTTCCTCGTTCCTGCAGTGTCACACATAGCGATGTGTGCTGCCGCACGAACGACGAGCAACCTGCGTCCTGCAGCAGCAACGATAATCGGGATAGGAACGACTGGACAACGATCAACGATTTGGTAAGTAATTTTGATCGTTAACAGGTCGTTCCTGCGTTTCACACACAACGACGTCACTAACGAGGCCGGATGTGCGTCACGAATTCCGTGACCCCAACGGCATCTCGTTAGCGATGTTGTTGCGTGTAAAGCCCTCTATAAGACGCGTAAACAATATAAGCAGGAAATGGAGACCCCTTTAATGTGCTTTAGACTGGTAAATTATTGAATGTTCTAAGTGAGAGGAACAAAATTACAATCGTGTGATACATTTAAAGGCTAAGGTATCACAAGATTATAATTTTGTTCCTCTCACTGAGAACATTCAATAATTTTTCAACTGGCTAACACGGTACCAAAACCTTTTCACTTGTAACTTAGACTGGTAAGTCATACACATTTACTGACCATTATCATTACAGAAAGCTAACACTGTTTATACTGTCTTATCTTCAGTGAAGTAATGTTAAAGCCCCTTTACACACTGCAACATCTCTAACGACATCGCTGTAACGTCACCGTTTTTGTGACGTAATAGCGACCTTCCCAGCGACATTGCAGTGTGTGACACGCATCAGCTACCTGGCCCCCGCTGTGAGGTTGCTGGTCACTACAAATCTTTCAGGACCATTTTTTGGTCCTTTGTTTCCCGCTGTGCAGCATGCATCGTTGTGTTTGACACCTTTACAACGACTTCGTTAGCGATTTCCCTTTCAAATAGCTGCTTTGACACGTCCCCAATAACTAGCTAGGTCGTTCTGCAGGTCCGGGATCGCTAGAAAGTCTCTAAACGCCGCTGCGTCATTGGCCAGGTATGCCTGTTTGACAGCTCACCAGCAACTCACCAGAGACTTTGTAGCGATCCCGGCCAGGTTGGGATTGCTGGTGGGATCGCTAGAAAGTCTCAGTGTGTAAAGGGGCCTTAACTCAGACCAGCTGCTGTTGCTCTGTTTGCCTTCTGTAGCCTCAGTGTTGCACAGTCTATTTGTGGCTGCAGAATGAGCTAATTAAAATCGCGTGAGTCAACCCATTTTGATGGGTGAGTTGATTTATAATCACAATTAAGTCCATCTTTCAATGGTGGTATCTGGTCATAAATCAGCCTTGAGGGGAAAAAAGATAAGGAGCGTTAAGGCCCCCATACACATTGTACTACAGAGGTCCAAACCTGCCACTATCAGACCAGTCTTATGTGTATAGTGGCCTCCCAACTCCTCTCCAATATAATGTCGAGGGATAGAAGAATAAAGAAAACTGGATTTCCAAAAGTGACCCTTTCGGTCTCTGGGAGATAAGCCGTCACTAGAAGAGTCTGGCAGCAGATTTCTTATACATAAGGGGGTTTAAAAAAAATCTCCTCTCAGTATGATCCCACTCAGGGTGGGCTCCAGGTTTTCACGGGCCCCGGGCACAAGAGTCTCAGTGATCCCCATTCACACACAGACACACACATACACAATCAGGTACACACAGAAGGATATGTACATATACATACTTGAAGACAAATTCAGAAAAATTCATAGAACAGAAATATATTCACAGTCATATAATAATAATAATAATTAATAATAATTTTATTCATTTATATAGCGCTATTAATTACACAGCGCTTTACATACATTGGCAACACTGTCCCCATTGGGGCTCACAATCTAGAGTCCCTATCTGTATGTTTTTCAAGTGTGGGAGGAAACCGGAGTACCCGGAGGAAACCCACGCAAACCCGGGGAGAACATACAAACTCCTTGCAGATGTTGTCCTTGGTGGGATTTGAACCCAGGACCCCAGCGCTGCAAGGCTGCAGTGCTAACCACTGAGCCACAATGCACTGACATACATAGATATACACCATACATGCACACACAGACAGATATTTTTAATATGGTAAAATCGGCAGCAGTCTTGCTCACCTTCCACACTTGTCTCCCATCCAGCTCCTCCTGGGCATATAGCTGTGCAGGCCGCGCTGGTTGGTGGCAGTCATTTTAACAGACATGACTATGCGCCTGTGTTTGCTAACGGTAACGCTACCGGGCAGGCACTGTGCCTTTAATTCTATTTGTGTGTTGGCCAATCATCGTCACTGCTCGCAGATATGGCGGCACAGTGCACACGGAGACTGCTGTATACCAATCACAAGAGACATAGGGGCTACAGTATATACATCACAGGAGGGGCTGGCAAAAATACATCACGGTGGGCTGGGGAAAATACATCACAGAGGAGGCTGGGGGCATAGCCATAAATGGGGGGTATAGATATCACTGGGTGGCAAAGACATCACACGAGGACATAGACATCACGGGGGGGGGTTAAACATGTTACTGTGGGGCATACATGTTACTAGGGGGGAATAGCGCTGAGGGGCATGCTCGTTACTGTGGGGAATAAAAGTGGGGGGCATACAGATTTCTGGTGGGCATAGTCATTGCTAGTGGGAAATAGCACTGGGGCTGCCGCTCCTCTCCATCTGTGGGATGTGAACGCATTGCCCACTAACTCCGCCCACAGATGAACTCTGTCCTACAATGCACATGAACGCTGGATGCACATGCTCTGCACTGCAAGTGCGGGTTTAAAGGACCGGCAGCTGAGCACTGTGGTTCATGGAAATCTTCCCAGGGGCTGCAGAAAAGATTACCACTTCTGCATATCTCAAGTGGGCCCCCCATTTGTCCAGGGGCCCGGGACTTGTCCGGGTGCTGACACTGGCCCTGATCCAATTAACTGAATTATAGATCACCCATTCAGTAGACAATAATGAACAGGGAAAGGGTCTTAAAATTGCCTACAAAAGGTGTCCATATAGTTAAACTCACCTGAGATATATTTTTTTTTTTACTACTTTTGAAGGCGGCAAAAACGTTTTACGTTTCAACACAAGCATGGTAAACCCGAATATGTTTGACATTTTTTCTTAGGTAGAAAACTAATAAAAAGCGTGTAACAGATTGCCCTTCTTTGTTTGTACCTAATCAGAGCAAAAACTTATTAGAATTTTCCAATTACTAATGAAAGGTTCCACAAGTGCTCCCATCTTCTCTATGTCCATCACTTGACCAAGACTGATCTTAATTGGGGAGTAAGCAATGCAGCTTCATACTGAATGACAGGAAGAAGAAATGTTGAAAAATGTGAGAAACTGATACAAAAGATCTTATTTTTCTGAAAAGAATAATATCCCTCTAAGATGTGCTCGCATGTAAAGAAAAGGAGCAGATTTTACGCATATTTTGCCCTATGCATTGTAAATGGTGAAATACACCATGACAAATTGACATGCTGTGGGTTTCTGAAACGCATGTGAATGATCGCAGTGGATTTTTTCTGCAGATTTAATTAAATCTTATTTCCAACACTGGAACCAGAGGCGAATCTGCAGCGGAAAATCTGCTCCATTTCCTCTACGTGAGAACATACATTCAGCCGTGACTTTCCTAAATAAGGTTACAAACGATAACAGGTTTGGAGAGATAGCCATAGTTTACAGGGCAGCATTAGTAGAAATGAGATATATTCATTGTGCTGTGTCTTCTCTATAAATAGTAATAAATAAGTGAAAACTGTAGGAGAAGTTTTACTCCGCAGATAAACCATAATCCATAAACTGTGATGTGTTTTGCTATGGCTATTTTTGTTTCTCATATTTCTGCAGGTACATACCAGGGGATTTCAGGCAGATTCATGTAGGACTAAACTGGTATGGTAGGGGCTATGTGGGTATAAGTTATGGTTTCCGGAGTGTATCAGAGTGTGTCACATCATCTTCACAAGCTCAGAGATGAAAATAGAACAGCTTTATAAGAAATACTCCATATTCTACCAGTCTTTATGGTTTATGTGACAATATAAGCATTCCTTGTACATTTATTTATCCGTAATATTGTGCCATGGTGCAAATTCATCAAATAATCAGCCCCTTAGATCAACTACAAGGTCAAAATGACTTATGCCCTACACACGTATAATGTGCCTGTCTGCTCAGTCACAATGTTTGCTTCTCGAATACTTGTGTTAGGGTCTAAATACAGCAATCCATCATGGAGGGTTATGGTTGATTCCCCAAAAGGTTTGGTCCACAATTTGAATCCTTACAGTAAATGAAGATGCTATGTAGCCCCCAATAGTAGCTGAGCCTAGAGCCTTTATATAATACTAGAAGGTGGCCCGATTCTACGCATCGGGTATTCTAGAATTTACGTATTGTGTAGTTCATGTATGATTTTTGTTATATATATATATGTTGTGTGTAGTTACCAAGTGTTTGTGTAGGCGCTGTACATGTTCTGGGTGTTGTCTGGGTGTGACGGGGGTGAGAGCGGTGTTGTATGTGTGTTGCGTTGTTTGTGGAGCGCTGTGTGTCTGTAGCGTTGTGTGTTGCGCGGTTTGTGTGTGTGTGGTGTGTTTTGGGGGGAGGTATGTTTTGTGCAATGTGTGTGTTGTGCGGTATGTGCGTATATTTGTGTGTGCCGCGGTGTTTGTGTGTTGGGTGTTGTGTGTGTGCAGCGTTGTCTGTGTGTGTAGGTGTCTGTGTAGGGCAGTTGTTTGTGGTTCCCAGTGTGTGTGTGTGTGTGTGGTGTGTTGTGCAGTGCAGTGCGCGCGTGTGTGTGTGTTGGGGGGAGGTGTGCACTTCCCATTGTGCTCCATCCGCCATGCTGCGCACTCCCAAACGTGCACCATCCGCCATGCTGCGCACTCCCAAACGTGCACCATCCGCCATGCTGCGCACTCCCAAACGTGCACCATCCGCCATGCTGCGCACTCCCAAACGTGCACCATCCGCCATGCTGCGCACTCCCAAACGTGCTCCATCCGCCAGGCTGCGCACTCCCAAACGTGCTCCATCCGCCATGCTTCGCACTCCCAAACGTGCTCCATCCGCCATGCTGCGCACTCCCAAACGTGCTCCATCCGCCATGCTGCGCACTCCCAAACGTGCTCCATCCGCCATGCTGCGCACTCCCAAACGTGCTCCATCCGCCATGCTGCGCACTCCCAAACGTGCTCCATCCGCCATGCTGCGCACTCCCAAACGTGCTCCATCCGCCATGCTGCGCACTCCCAAACGTGCTCCATCCGCCATGCTGCGCACTCCCAAACGTGCTCCATCCGCCATGCTGCGCACTCCCAAACGTGCTCCATCCGCCATGCTGCGCACTCCCAAACGTTCTCCATCCGCCATGCTGCGCACTCCCAAACGTGCTCCATCCGCCATGCTGCGCTCTCCCAAACGTGCTCCATCCGCCATGCTGCGCACTCCCAAACGTGCTCCATCCGCCATGCTGCGCACTCCCAAACGTGCTCCATCCGCCATGCTGCGCACTCCCAAACGTGCTCCATCCGCCATGCTGCGCACTCCCAAACGTGCTCCATCCGCCATGCTGCGCACTCCCAAACGTGCTCCATCCGCCATGCTGCGCACTCCCAAACGTGCTCCATTCTCCATGCTGCGCACTCCCAAACGTGCTCCATCCCCCATTGTGCTCCATCCCCCATGCTGCACCAGCATCAGCCTCTCTACCCGCAGCATCAGCCTTCTGTCCCCAGCCTCGGCCCCTCTCTGTCCCCAGCCTCGGCCCCTCTCTGTCCCCAGCCTCGGCCCCTCTCTGTCCCCAGCCTCGGCCCCTCTCTGTCCCCAGCCTCGGCCCCTCTCTGTCCCCAGCCTCGGCCCCTCTCTGTCCCCAGCCTCGGCCCCTCTCTGTCCCCAGCCTCGGCCCCTCTCTGTCCCCAGCCTCGGCCCCTCTCTGTCCCCAACCTCGGCCCCTCTCTGTCCCCAGCCTCGGCCCCTCTCTGTCCCCAGCCTCGGCCCCTCTCTGTCCCCAGCCTCGGCCCCTCTCTGTCCCCAGCCTCGGCCCCTCTCTGTCCCCAGCCTCGGCCCCTCTCTGTCCCCAGCCTCGGCCCCTCTCTGTCCCCAGCCTCGGCCCCTCTCTGTCCCCAGCCTCGGCCCCTCTCTGTCCCCAGCCTCGGCCCCTCTCTGTCCCCAGCCTCGGCCCCTCTCTGTCCCCAGCCTCAGCCCCTCGCATCCACTCACACACACCCGATCGCATCCACTCACACACACCCGATCGCATCCACTCACACACACCCGATCGCATCCACTCACACACACCCGATCGCATACACTCACACACACCCGATCGCATCCACTCACACACACCCGATCGCATACACTCACACACACCCGATCGCATACACTCACACACACAGACACTGACGAAATCGCACATACGCGCTGATACTCACAACATCCGGACATACCACATGCCTCTGGCCATGTGATCCTCCGTCAGGTCCTGGAAGATCACAACAGCACAGTATCGAGGCCGAGAAGCAAGCGATATCGCCGGATGCTGTGAGTATGTGTGTGAGGTGTGTGTGAGGTGTGTGTGAGAGTGAGTGCGATCTGATGTGTGTGTGTATGCGTGTGTGTGTGCTGTTATGTTTATGCGTGTGGAAGTCGCGCCGCTGCAGGACCTTGATTTACTGGTAACTATGCAAGCATGGTTACGAGCGCAACACGTCCCCCGCTCGCACGGGAGCCAACACCAGCATACGGCGGCGCCGTACGCTGATGTGGGCTCCCGTTGGTGAGGGGGGAAAGGGGGGGGGGAGTACAGTACTCACCTGGGATTCGTGGCTCCGTGACCGTGTCAGTTCGGGCAATGCGGGGGGGGAGGGCGAGAGCTAACGTCTATTGTGTGAGGGGGGCGGGGCGTGGCGTGGGCGAGTTGCCAATGCCTGCAGGGTGCCGGGGCGAGAGGCCAATCTGTGGGGGGGGGCAGAGCCTGGGCGAGCGGCTGGCCAATCCGTGTGGGGGCGCAGCCGGGGCGAGAGGCCAATCCGTGTGGGGGGGCGGGGCCATGGCGAACCCAGCGGCCAATCAGCTTTGTGTCACCGTAAGGACATGTCACGGTGACACTGTCACCGTGACACAATTTTGGAGCATGACAGACAGACAGACAGAATAAGGCAATTATATATATAGATGGATGTGCCCTGGAGAGTTTAAGTGGAGCACAGCATGTCAGTACTTGAATCTCAACTTCAAGACTCCCAATGTTACTGCCAAAAAGTCTCAGTAGAGAGCGGTCCCACTGTGCTAACCCTTCGACAAGCTATACAATATGGTGTTGGGACAGTATGATGACAGGATTATATAACAGAGCCAACATATTGGGGTGATTTATTAAAACTAGGGCAAAAGAGAGAAGGGCAGCTGTTGCCACCAATTATATTGTAGCTTTCATTGAATACCAGTTTTGAGGATTTGTTTTTATCTCCTTGCATTTTTAACTTATCTTATCAACTATCTATGATTTTTTGCAGCAGCTTTCAGGTAAAGTAATGCTGTACGGCTGAGTTCACCTAAACGCGTTTGCAGCATGCGTTAGTCTGGTTTGATATAAAAAGGACATCACCAGATTGAAGCAGCGGGAATAAACTATGGGCATAAACTGGACACAGTATTTTTTTTATTTTTTAAATCCGCCATAAAGTTTCAGAGATTTGGGTCTATTTTATTCAGTGCTATTTTCCAGGACGCCACATGACAGCACGGTAGGAGTTGCTCCTTTGACCTTTACAGGGACAGGAAACGCAAGAGTTTAAAAGCCCCTCCCCATCCCCCTCTCCTCAGTGTTTTTCCTGTCCCTGTACAGGACGGAACCAAGTCTTACCGTCGGGATGTACGGGGTCCAGGCGGATCGGGGGGGGGGTCTTGCTCTCTCGTTCCGGCCTGTCAAGCAGCCCCTGGCCGACACCTCTAAAGGAGAGGTCCCTCAGCCGGCCGGTGGAGCAGGAGTTCCCGGCAAAAGCCGGTTCCCTCAGGTGAGGGCTCTCGGCATCCCGCTGTCTGCCGCGGCCATGTGGCACTTCCGGGTGTGCGCGCGCCATGCGTTCCAGCCTGACACGCACGCTGATGCATGTGCAGTGCAAAGACTTCCGCATTTCCTGGTCGGAATATGGCTGCGCCCTGGAAGGCGGCGTGTGATCCGGGACGGTACACTGGAGGCGGGAACGGGCCCTGTCGTCGCCCAAACAGGTATCAAACCTTGGGAACGGGGAAATGTGCATTCTGTGTGTTTCAGTATAACGACCTACTCACTGCTTATTGCAATGGATGAAGGTGACAGGTCAGATGCTAGCCCCTCTGACGAGTCCCAGGGTCACGTAAGTGCAGGTGCGTCAGGACTCTGGCCTGTAGTGGTGTGGGTAGAGCCTGATTCTGTCTCCCCTTCCTTTTACAATTCTTCCACGGCACGCACCGGCACTATCCCTAAAAAAGTTCAGAGGAAGTCGGCCAGAATAAAAAAAAAAAAAAAAAAAAAGTGTGCAGTCTGTCATTCAGAGTCCTGCACTAAAATTAGAAATTTAGCCTTGTAACTTTCTAAGTAGATTATGCTGCATGGTGAGGTTGCTGCCTCATGTTTTGCTGGGATCAGCAGACCTCATGTTTAAGTTCAGAATTTACCTGTTGATGGAACCTTATGTGGATCCTCCTGTTGTGGTTTAATAACACATTTGATTCCACTATTATCACCAGACCGGATTCTGTCTGATTTACTCCTTCTATAGGAGGGAAAATTGTGGATATAACACATTATCTCGCATTTGGAACTTGCCCTCCAGCTGAACCTCCAGATGAGTTAATTGGTTCAGGTGTGACTAAATTGGCATTTAGGATACCACTCATGAAGTAGGTGTATCCTGAAGTTCACAGGTGAATTACACTCTTAGGGGTAACTCTGATGGGGCCTCACAACTCTGGCCTCGCGCCTCAGGGTTCTGGCCTCGTGATGACTCTGGCTCACGCCTCACTGCTCTGGCCTCCTGGCTCCAGCCTCGCGCCTCCTGGCTCGTACCTCACAACTTGGGGCTCCGGCGTCGTGCCTCATGGCTTTGGCCTCAGCCCACACGCCACACAGCTCTGACCACACGTTGGCTTGGCACCTTGGGTCTGTCAAGGCCTCACTGCTTGATGTCTCTGGTCTTACTGTTTCTCAGCCTTGCCCTTCATGGCTTGGCTTCTCTGGCTCTTGGCCTCTGGGCTTGTGCTTTGGGCCTCCGGGCTTGCGCCTTGTGCCTCTAGGCATGTGCCTCTGGGCTTGTGGCTTGTGCCTCGGGGCTTGTGCCTCTGGACTTGTGCCTCTAGGCTTGTGCCTCTGGGCTTGTGGCTTGTGCCTCTAGGCTTGTGCCTCTGGCCTTGTGGCTTGTGCCTCTAGGCTTGTGCCTCTGGCCTTGTGCCTTGTGCCTCTAGGCCTGTGCTTCTGGGATTGTGCCTTGTGTCTCTAGGCTTGTGCCTCTGGGCTTGTGCCTTGTGTCTCTAGGCTTGTGCCTCGGGGCTTGTGTCTTGTGTCTCTAGGCTTGTGCCTTGTGTCTCTAGGCTTGTGTCTCTGGGCTTGTGGCTTGTGCCTCTGGGCTTGTGCCTCTGGTCTTGCGCGTCTAGCATTGGGCCTTGCGAGACTGCGCCTTGCGCTTCTGTGCCTCTGCACCTTGGGCCTTGCGTCTCTGCGCCTTGGGCCTTGCGCTTCTGCGCCTTGGGCCTTATGCCTCTGCGCCTTTGGCCTTGCAGTGGCCTCGTCCCTTGCGCCTCAGGCTGCATACTTCGCATCTTGGGTCTCTAGCATCGGCTTTGGTTAGAGGGGCCTCACGCTTCTGGAACTGCACTTGGCTTAGCCATGATAGGCAGCCATGTTTGAGTTGGCCTAGTATTTCTCCTTATTATGGCTCAGAACTGGAATCTGAGTTCAGCTATGGTCCCTCCTTTCTAATCAGTAGTATTCAGCGGTGCTTAGTTGCTTAGCTCTGGTCTTTCATTTATAACTTATGACTAAGAGAAATGTTTATCGAGTTCATCCTATGGTGGAAAGAACTGAATGTAGCCGATCATGGTAATAGCCCCGTTTTACTGTGACGGGTCCTTTGATGGCAATTGGACTGGTTTTCTGGACCATTGTTCAACATCCAGAATCTCGTAAATAACCTGTGAGGTTTTCCAGCCTCTTGTGGCAGGGAGCTCCATAGTCTCCCTCATAGGCTCACTGCTCTCACGGGATAAAATCCAGGGTCTCACCACTGTCAAATGAACTATCACTCTGTGATTATTAGAGGCCCTCACTCCACTGGAAGATGTTCCCTGGTCACTATGGAAGACTGTGTGTTATGTTTACGCTAGTGTCCGATATAGTGGTAATTACATGCTAATGGAGTATGGGGCATTTCTGGTTGGGTAGTCTGCCCAGGTGATAGTGGTTTTCTTTACACCAGCTCAGGGCAACACTAGTCTCCTGTATTGCAGCCACGGATATGGCAAACCACTTCTTTAAATTCCAATATATATACTGTATACAGTGTATCAATGAGGTTTGGCCACCTACATTTTCTGGGACGCTTTCCTCACATCCAGATTCCATACCCCGCTGTCCTTGGCATCTGCATCTTGGGAACAATGCTTCCTTCAAGTGGTCGGATGATGTACTTGGCTTGCTAATATCGGAAGACGTGCCTTCCGGCCTCCAACTCTTCATGTCTTTAGTTTTAATGATGGTCCTTCTCATTACTCGAGGTCCAGTAGTTTATGCATTGACATCTTGGGCTTCTGGAGCCAGAATGTGACCTCTGGCGGTACGATGGGCTGGTCTGTGACCAGGGGTAGTCGTTTGAACCTAGGAGAGCTGATGACAGTACTGACCTGGTTTATTACGCTCTGACAAGTTATTCTTGATCTAGCCAGTGGTCATTCTATCGGGCTGTGGTTTATTCATTCCTTGATTGGCTGTTAAGGACTTTAACTTCTATTCTATAGTTGCGGTGTTAAGAATGTTCATTTAACCCATTTTCAGGTGTATCTCACTATATCTGGTCTCTGTAGTATAAGCTGTCTACCTCATTTATTCTCCTTCCCACCATGAAGAGATCCTTCACTCTTTGGACGTCAGACGAACAGTTCTGGCATATTTGGAGGCTACCCGAGCTGGCGCGTAGATTCTGCCCTCTTGGTGCAATTTGCGGGAAAGAACCGAGGGAAGACGGTGTCTAAGACAACTTTGTCTCAGTGGGTTAGGTCCACTATTTCAGCTACTTACCAGTCCGCGGGTCGGGACCTCCCAACTCGCATTAGGGCCCACTCCGCCAGGGCTCTGTCCACTTCTTGGGCGGAGAGGGCGGGGGGTTCCTTGGAACTGATTTGTTGTACGGCAACGTGGTCGGGTCCCCACACGTTTTGTAAGCATTATACACTGGGCCTTCTCAACGATCAGCACATGTTGTTCAATAGAAGGGCTTTGCAGGCTGTGGTCCCCTCCTCATAGGGATTACTTTGGCATTCTCCTACCGTGCTGTCATGTGGCGTCCTGGAAAATAGGAATTACTACTTACCGGTAATGATGTTTCCAGGAGCCAACATGACAGCACGCTTATTTCCCTCCCGTCTGATTATGTACTGTGTGTTGTACGTTCTGCATTAATAAAATGGTGTTATCTCCCATCCTGGTGTGGTACTTGAAAAATCACTGAGGAGAGGGGGATGGGGAGGGGCTTTTAAACTCTTGCGTTTCCTGTCCCTGTAAAGGTCAAAGGAGCAACTCCTACCGTGCTGTCATGTTGGCTCCTGGAAACATCATTACCGGTAAGTAGTAATTTTTATTTTTTTCAAAGAAGTGTGGCTAACAGGGTATTAATATGAAGATTCTCCATACTCTTCTGGAAAGGATATAAAATGTACTAGATAAAAATGGCAACATTTCTGGAACTGTATGGTGGATGTAAAATAAAACAAATCCAGGTAGTTGGAGTAAGATTAAAATTTTCACTTTTCACCTGGTGACAAGTTTTCATTAGAAAATAGTAAATAGTAACTGCCTGCTCTGCGGACGAGTACATGGAGGTGCACGTGGATCCAGTAAGGTCCACAAATTGCTTACATGACTGGTCCGCAAAGGTCGTCCTTTGTCTGAGCTGACCCTCAGTGTGATGTTACACAGGATTGTGCTCATTCCATTGATGGGTATTGCTGGTAATACCCTGTACTGCGATGTACATGGAAGAGCAAAGACATCTGAAATTACACACAAGTCCATGAGAGCAATGTGTGTCTCCAGAAACTATAATACTTCTTCTGATAGTTACCCTTCAGGACCAATACAAGCTTCCCACACGGAACGAGCATTCAGAACATACTCTGATAATGTAACAATGCGTAATACATTTGTCTAATATTTCCATTGTTACATCTTTCCAAAATGACAAGCTTGCTTGTATGTCTTCAAAATTAGCATGTCTAGTACAGAGTGTACATAAATACATCCCGCTCCTCCCGATGCAATCATTTCTGCTGCCATTTCATACGAACAGCGGTAACATAAATATGTACAAAAATAGAAGACAAAGTAGAAAGCAAGAGGCTAGGAATGAAAATCTGTTAGAGGGAGCTGATAATGCGAGTTTTGCTGTTTACAATTGCTTTCTAATCTATTAAACGACTGTGAAAATTGATGCACCGTATGAAGTGCCTTTATTTACTTGAAAAGGGAAAACTGTTTCGGCTGTGGAGCTTTCCATTCTCGTTTTTTTTTCTGTCCTGAATGTGATTGCTAGGAAAGTTGATAACCCCAGACTCCCCTCTGTGGGTCAGACGTGGTGGCTCCAGAACCAAACATGTTCTCTATTTTGTTAGCGTTTCTTAAGAAAATGCTTCTAATATATTTGCACTGAGCAGTTTCCTATTAATATCTAATGAAGCTTTATGGACAACATTTGAGCACACGCATGCATACCGAGTGCTCGTTAGGCTCACCACTGTGTTTTCTCACGGAGGCAGATTCCCTTGATAAATATTAATGTATTCATTTGTTTCCTCTGAAGGACGTTAGATCAAAGACTGTATACGTGGAAAAAAGTTGCTGGGTAAAAACTATCACCTACAAATCAGTAAGGATCCCACCCTCATAGGGAATTGCATTAAAGGGAACCTGAGAGCTGGTACATACTGCTGATCCATGGAGTGCATGTATCAGATAGTGGCTAGATCATTTCAGTCATATATGCCTCCAAGATCGTGAAGGGGTTAAAGAGAACCTCACAGCTGATACACACTGCTAATCCATAGACTGAGTGTATCAGTGGGCGGCACGGTGGCTCAGTGGTTAGCACTGCAGCCTTGCAGCGCTGGGGTCCTGGGTTCAATTCCCACCAAGGACACCATCTGCAAGGAGTTTGTATGTTCTCCCCGTGTTTGCGTGGGTTTACTCCGGGTTCTCCGGTTTCCTCCCACACTCCAAAGACATACAGATAGGGACCTTAGATTGTGAGCCCCAATGGGGACAGTGTTACCAATGTATGTAAAGTGCTATGGAATTAATAGCGCTATATAAATGAATTATTATTATTATTATCAGTCACTGGATGGATCATTTTAGCCATATATGCTTCACTCTGAAACACTGGGGCGTTTCCAAGAAAAACATTGTTTAATAGACCTGCACAGGAGATTAACTGGTCAGTGAAGTCCATGGTAGCTTCTCCTCGACCTGGAGAGTCACCTGACCAGTCTCCCGTGTGGCTCGGTCCCCAGCGACAATTAAACCATGTTTTCTTTGACTCTGCAGTGTTTCAGAGTGTAACATATATGGCTGAAATTATCCAGCCAGTGTCTGAAACATGCAGTCATAGATCAGCACTATGTTTCAACTGTCAAGTTCCCTTTAAACGCCTTCACGATCTTGGACGTACCCATACGTCCAAGGCCGTGTCTGCCCCTTTATTGCAGGCTCGCATTTGTTTTTAATGGAGTAAAATATGAAAAATTATTTAAAAAGTTTTGATATTTTGCACTTTTAAACACTAGTGGGAGCAGCTGCTGAAATTTGCCATAAAAGCCTAGTTTACAACTAGCTTGCATTACTACTGCAGTAAATGTGGACAGGATCTGCTCACATTTGTAAGATGTCACTATTCTCCTCTACTTCTGGGCATTTGCAAAAAAGATGAGAGGATGAAGGTTTGGATCACTGTGTAGGGCTATTTTAATGGTGACTGCAGAGTGATATTGGCATGTGGAAAGTGTCACCAAGGACAGTTGGCAGTGGAGATTTTGTTAGTTGGCGCTGCTCGCTGTATCATATGCTAGGGATAACTCTGCAGAGTGTATAGGCCCCTTTACACACTGAGACTTTCTAGCGATCCCACCAGCGATCTCGACCTGGACGGGATCGCTGGAAAGTCTCTAACAGTCGCTGGTGAGCTGTCAAACAGGCAGATCTGGCCAACGGCGGAGCAGCGATACGGACCTGCAGAACGACCTCGCTGGAAAGGGAATGCTAGCATGCCTATGGGCTGAGTCGCTAACGATGTCGTTGTAATGGTGTCAAACACACCGATACATGCTGCGCAGCGGGAAACAAATTACCAAAAGAATGGTCCTGAACGACTTGTAGCGATCAGCGACCTCATAAGCGGGGGCCAGGTCGCTGATGCGTGTCACACACTGCAATGTCGCTGGGGAGGTCGCTATTACGTCACAACACCGGTGACGTTACAGCGATATCGCTAGCGATGTTGCAGTGTGTAAAGGAGCCTTATCACATAATGTGATTAGATAAGGGGAGTGTAACATATGCTAGGATTAGAGAGAAGGCTCAATGGAGTGGCTATGTGATCAGTAGTGCAAATGTATGACCACCGCTCCGTCTACTTCTATGAGAGCAGTAGTGTAATATGTAACCCCAACTCCATCCACTTCTATGTGAGCAGTGGTGTAATGTCTGACCCACATTCCATCCATTCCTATAGAAGCAGTGGTGTAATGTGTGACCCCAGGTCCGTCCATTTCTATCAGAGCTGTAGTGTAATTTGTGACTCTGCTCAGTCCGCTTCTATGGGAGCAGGGGTGTAATGTGTGACACTGCTCCGTGCACTTATATAGGACCAGTAAAATAATGTGTAACACCGCTCCGTCCCAGTCTATGAGTGCAGTAGTTGAAACAACAGGAATTAAAAAAAGTTCCAGTGGCCAATGTGAAAACTGCAAAATATCTAATTTCTATAAGGTTGTGATATAGGGAACAAAACCCATTAAAATGATTAAAATACATATATTTAACACAACAACCTGTTATAACCCATAAGCAATTTTCTAATGATACATTCCCTTTAAGCACATCACATGGAATACACACGTAATCAGCATCTATAGCTTATTAGAATCTATTACAATTCAGTAATTTTATACAGGGGCACACAGTTTGTGTGTTGAATTTTAGTGAGTGTGCCAAAAGAAATCAGGCATGGTCTATTAGGCACCATAGCACAGAAGAATAAGTCTGAAGTGCCTATGGTTACAGAGTGCGGAGCACCGAGGATGCCGCTGCAGTATAATCATCGTCTTTTGGCATCTGAGACACAGAATAGAGCAAATTACCGTACATCTCTCACCCCCTCCTAAATTACACCAGACCATGCATTGTGGAGTGGTACTACGAGGGCTATTCTAACCATCTACAGAATTCTACACTGTAATATCCATTCTTCTTCATCAATTTTGAAATGTATTATAGGATTTCAAGTCCAATGAACCATGTGAATATGAACATGGCACTGTAGACCAATGAATACCAAGTCAGTTTATTAAGAAGGCACTTCATAACACAGGCAAGTAATTTGCCTTCACCATAACACAGCAGGGGGAAATAATGCTTAAGGCCCAAAGGAAATTATAAGAGAGAACAAGATGATCGGACTGAATTTGTATGTCTGTACATTACGAGAACAGGGGAGTCCAAGTTCTTTTCTATTAATTGCACATTTCGGGGAACAATTAGTTCATTCTGAGCTGCTCAACCAAGCAAATAATTTAGCTGTCAAGTTTTCTCTCCACACACCTAAATTGCAGAAAACAAAAGCTCGATTCTTTCGCAGATCTATTTCATTGCAATTATTGTTTAGGAATGTAAGTAGATGAATTTACTTAAAATACAGAAGTGCTTGCGAAGATAAATGTGGATTTAGGAAAACCAATTCAGCCGCAGATAGGTCTGTATTAGAGAGTATGTAACTGATTGCGACTGATCTTACGTTCGGTGTAACTAATGTCATGTGCCTTCATTACACAGGCATTAGACGTACACAGCACTCATTCAACCAACATTGATGTTTCATCTGCTGGAGGAGTGAATTGCCTGCAGTCGCAACCACATAACATTGATTAAATGCCAAAGTTTTAATTACTTATCTGCATAACAAGAAAATCACAAAATATTCCTCTTTTCACAACATCCAATGGAGCAAACAAAAAAATTCTCTATTTCAGTTGACGGTATTCGTAAATTTTACTGTGTAGAATAAAATAAATGGGGCTTTGTGCACTGCCAAGGACACTGGTAGATGGAAATAAGGATAGCAGGCAGATGAAGGAGACCAGGAATTATTTAATAGTGGTTTATAGTGAATGCATTTCAAAGTTATGTTTCCAGACCGCAACACAAGTCTCAGTGTGATCACCACTACTGGTTACTCTCCAGCTCCAACACATCACTACATACTCATGATGCTTTCTAAGGCTATGTGCGCACATGTGCGTAATTCATGCAGTTACGCTGCGCTTTGTAGCGCAGCGTAACTGCATGCGTCCTGCGTCCCCTGCACAATCTATGGAAATTGTGCAGGGGCTGTGCGCACGTGGCGTTTTAGGGAGCAGCGCTGCGTTCTAAGAAGTGACATGCCACTTCTTCCGTGCGCTTTGCCGGCAGCTCCTGCTCTGTCTATGGCAGGAGCTGCAGGCAGAGCGCATGGAATCGGCTTTTTTTTTTCACTACGGACATTTCTGCAGCGATTTAAAGCGCACATGTGCTCTTCAGATCGCTGCAGAAATTTCTGCAGTGACTGTACGCAACGTGCGCACATAGCCTAACTATTTTACATTTCAGCTCTAATTTGGATTCTATGGAGGGTTAGGATAGATATCTTGGGTTAGGGCAGATATCTTGAGAGACAGTGTTTTTGGTCTTATGCAATTATGCAGTGCGTCCAACTGTTAGGTTTTAAAGAGGCTGCCTTAAGAATGGAAGATATAAATAAAAAAAAAAAATCTTTTTATATAGCGCTAACATATTCCGCAGCGCTTTACATACATCAGGAACACTGTCCCCATTGGGGCTCACAATCTAAATTCCCTATCTGTATGCCTTTGGAGTGTGGGAGGAAACCGGAGTACCCGGAGGAAACCCACGCAAACACGGGGAGAACATACAAACTCCTTGCAAGTTATACCATCTGTGGGAAATAGGATACCTGCCTGATTGCCGAAGGCCCAACCATTTGGACACACATTGATCCCACCAACCAGGGCTTTAAAAAAACCCATGGAAATGATAGCAGGGATGTATAATTCACTGTGCTGCTCTATTTATTCCTATTAGAGTGCCAAAGTCAAATTGAAAGCAGGGCTCATGCATTTGAGGTGGTCTCATTAAGAATAGAGTGGCTGTGCACTTGATCAGCTACTTCTCCATTCATAAACCCCTGGGTGTTGAGATCGTTGTGGGTACTAGCCATCAGGTTACTAGCAATCAGGAAGTTATCCTGTATCCATCAAATAAGGAGATAACTTTTAATCTTGAGGCAACCCAACTAATACCAAAAAAAACAGGATTGATATGAACCCCTTGTTAGATTAGGATTCTGCGAAGACGCAAGCTGAGTTCAAACGTAGTCCATTTGTGCTCTTTGTTCTGATGGTGTCTGGCTTTTGTGCAAGAACATTATCTACTGTTCTTTGTGGAACAGAAAAGATGGACATGGATGAAAAAAAAAACCCCAGTCCATTTGTCGTGATTGTGGCACCTTGCATACCTTAGCTATTAGGGCATTTGTTACAGGCATTTGTCTGATGTCAGATGAAATGTACAAAGCATGTTACGTGGAGCAGTCACAGTGTGTGCAGCATATGTGCCTCTGTAGTGCAAATATTCCCAAGATTCGAGACGGAAAATGTTTTAGAACTTTCTATGTAATTACTTTGAACAAACTTTGCCTTTAGAAAAATATTGCAGGACTAATAACCCAAAGGATTCAATTACACCGAGAAGGGATGTCTCAATAGTTGAAATTAGGGAAGGCAATATCATTCAGAAAGCCTTTTTTTTAACTTTTTAAGTAATACAAGCAAGCAGTAAAATGAAGCTCATTTACTGAGGATGTTGAGTACACTTTGTAATTTGCACTTACAAGAAATGACCTGCATAATCGCCGCCAATCAAACAGCAGCGAACACAACACAGAACATTTACGTAAAGATTGGAAGAAAATAGAAAAGAAATCTTCCCGAATCTATAGCAAACCAGTCGTTACTATTTACCTCCGTTCATAGCTTCAGCCACAGTATATTCAGGAAAGGCCACAGGCAATATGACCGAGAAAATGAGTTATTAGGACAAATAAATAGACATGATTCCGAGAGAAGGAACGCAGGAGCTTAAATCTACATTAACAACACTGCTGTCACAAGCATTTCCAGATTTTAAGGCTTTTCAGTCCTAAACTAAGGATTATAAATGCTTAAATCTCAGCAGATTTGCAGAATAGAATACAAGATGGCACTAAATGAGGTTGTTCAAATAAGAATCGCTCGCTAGGATGCCTGTGAAGCTTCACAATGCCTATTAAAAGGCTAAGTCAGATTTACTTACCATGAGAAAAAAGTGCTGAGCTACAATACGGTAGGTTTTGTCATCTACGCCAGGCTGGATCACTGACCACTCCAGGGGTTACACATGCTTATGTGCTTCCCATTTAGCATGGCAAATTAAATGTTTGCACTATGCTAATTACTCTGTGAAAGCCCAAAGGTAACGTTAATATTTAAGGCAGCGGTAATTAATGTCATATTCTCCGGCTTCACTGCTTTCTTGATCATGGTTTCCTGATTTAAATACTTTCCTCGTCAATAAACAAGCACAGTGGGGTTCAACGAGAACAGATATCTTATAATTACCCTCTTTAACCCTTCTCCGGGTATCAATGCAACGTAAAGCATTTTGTCACACAGTACCACTGAACTAGAAGAGTCTCATTTGAAGTCTACACCTTACCAGATGATAATAAATTGACAATTCATATGCCCTGGATTAATTGAGATTCTGATGATGCTTCACTGCAACATGCAATCTAATACTAAATGCAGCAGGAATAAAGCACATTCATGAGAAAATCTACATGTCTCCAAGGAGGGAACACAATGTTCAATATTTCTTTAGCAAACCTTGATGGTGTATGCTTCCGGCTACTGATAATGAAGACAGAAAATGAAAAGTAAAGGTAACTAAAGAGAAGCCATCACGTGGGTGTCTGTCAGTGCAAGAAAGGTGTCATTCCCAGAAGGTGAAATAAACAGAAAAACTAAACGCAACATTGAAAACTCGAAAGAGCACAAGAAGGTGGAGAGGACAGCAAAACTAAATGCAACACTGAAAACTCCAAAGAACACAAGACGGTGGAGAAAACAGCAAAACTAAATGCAACACTGAAAACGCCAAAGAGCACAAGGTGGTGGAGAAAACAGCAAAACTAAACGCAACACTGAAAACTCCAAAGAACACAAGACGGTGGAGAAAACAGCAAAACTAAATGCAACACTGAAAACGCCAAAGAGCACAAGGTGGTGGAGAAAACAGCAAAACTAAACGCAACACTGAAAACTGCAAAGAGCACAAGGAAGTGGAGAAAACAGCAAAACTAAACGCAACACTGAAAACACCAAAGAGAACAAGAAGGTGACGTAAATCATAAAACTAAACGCAACACTGAAAACGTCAAAAGAGCACAAGAAGGTGAAAAAAAACTAAACGCAACACCGAAAACGCCAAAGAGCACAAGGAGGTGAAGTAAACCACAAAACTAAACGCAACACTAACAACTCCAAAGAGCACAACAAGGTGAAGTAAACTGCAAAACTAAACGCAACACTTGTAGCTAAAATGTGATTGTATAATGTCCACATTAATGGACTTTTTTTTTACCGAAATGCATATTTTTTGGGCTAAAAAACAGTTTTGCTATTTGGTTTCATTACAAATTTAGCAGCATTTGGCTTTTACAGGCTTTTAGTTCCCTGCACATTCCATTTTAATGTAATCTGTATCAATATATCAGATGAGAGCACAGAAAAAGACAGATCAAAGAGTTACCCACTTTCCTGTTGAGGCTCATTCAGATATTCTCATACAAGTGCTATCTGTGGTGTTCATAGACAGCACACATGCATGTGATAGTCTATGCCACCATTCATATATTAAGGAGCTTTCACAGACTGAGTAGTCTGCGGAAAATCGCACTGACATGTCCAATTTTGATCTGAGGGTTGGATCAAAATTAGCAATGCAAGTGTATGAGTCTGAAAAAAAATCAGAACGGAGACAACGGAGAAGCTTTATTTTCCTTCTCACATAAGAAAAACTGATCACATTTTTTTTAAAAAAAGAAAAATTGGTCTGTTTTTTTGGACGTGGAAAAAATATCTGAATAAGGCCTTAGTCTGTCAGGACGAGCTTACTGACAGAACCTCAGTTAGAGAGGTCAATCCCCATCTCTGGTTAGCGCATTCTCTCTTTATCTGAGATTCGGCCAGTGAGCTCCTTCTGACAGTCTAGCAGAAAGGTATTTTTCATCTGTCTTTTTTAAGCTCCTCCCAGCTGATTCATGGCCATAGACTAAATTAAAATTGAATGTGCAGGGAAACAAAGAGCCTGTAAATGCAAAGTTGTGCAATGTTTGCAATAAAACAAAATAAAGATTATTTGTAGCCCAAAATACATATGTTTGAGTAGAAAAAAAAAATTGGCCAAGCCTTTTAATCTTTATACCCTATTTAAATAGACCCAGTTTCAACCACGATCTCTGCTATTTACCGACTGTTCAGGCATTCCTGAACATATCCATATACAAGAGGTAAGGCGTTTTCTAGATCAAGCTCTGCGGGCAACTCCTCCCATCATTCTAGACCCTATGTAGCGGTAAAAGTTCTACACTTTCCCTTTAAATTAGATTCATTTAAGCCACTGAAGTAATTACACCAATTTGTTTACCATACAACATGTTAAAGCATCCAGTGTTAATAGAAACATACAGAATTGTCTAAGCATATTACACTGAGACAAACTAGACAACTGCAACTTTATAATTGGAGAGTAAAAAAAACTGCAGAGATGGTGACAGGTTTAGATTCTTACAAATGTTCAGCTATCCAAACAAACTATCTGTAAGTATGGAACCATCACTCCTGATCATTTAGTGCAAGAAACAAAAGTACTGGAAATAACAGAAAAAAGATTCATTGTGTAAATGAAGTATACTACAAATGCGCTAGAAACTCACGTCAATTACCGCTGCGGGCTGAGCGAGGATTTGCTGCACATTTTACGCCAAGTGAATCCATAATCGAATCCTACTGTTGCAGAAACTGCGGTGGATTACCGGCAGCATAAATTCATAAGTATACATAAATTTAACCCCTTGGTGACCACAATTACGCCTTTTTACTGACCTGAGAAGAGAATAGCATCCCCCAACGGGTGACAATGGAGCAGCTTTCAGTTGTACGCTATTGCTGACACCCGGCTGCATCAGTCAAGATCAGTGTTGGCGCTGACCATTGCTGTTTAACCCCCAAGATGCTACTGTCAATGTCCAACCCCATCGGCACCCTGAGATCTCGATTGTGTGGTCCTGATGGTTGCCATGGCAATCCAATATTTGGCTTAGTGTTTGACAGCTACTGTGATTTGTTTAGATGTCAGCAACATTTGTAATAAAAATACAAATTTCCCTTCTGTCATTTCACTGTACATTAATTCCTGAAATGCTCCGGAAGGGTTAATAAACTACACGACAGCAGTTTTTAATATGTTGAAGGGCACTGTTTTTAAAATGGTATAACATTTTTTATTGCAATATATTGGTTTCCTCATAGTCACTTAAAAGGAATCACACATCAAGATTTTCATATATACAGTAAAGCCAGTGCTATACTGATGCTAGGATGCTGAATGTGAGCATACCTTTAATTCTGAGATTGGAGCTTTTATTTAAGAAATATATGCAAGTAAAGTTCCAGCAATGCAGTTATTTGATTGACAGATGCAACAGGATAGAAATATGTGAGTCGGGTCTTGTTATCTACTCCCGCCCCGGTTTGTCTGTAATGGAACTAACATGTATGATGGCGACAAGGGGAGGAGGGCCAGGCAGGCAGACAGGGGTGGGAATAGATTGCAAGACCAGCACTTTATTGAAGGAAATCCTGCTGGTTGGTTCCCTTTAAAAACTGAATAGGTCCCTAAAAAAAGGTTTCATCAATTTTCTTGAAAAAATGAAAAATTGTGGCTAAAAATTCTTAATCTTTCTAACATCTTAGCAAAGTAAAAGGACATTTTACAAATGGCGATGTGGCAGAGATAATGTTATACCCTATTTTGTATGGCATGACGCTCTGGATTAAAGGCATGAACATTCAAAGTTTGAAAATTGAACATTTGTTAGTTGTTTGATATTTTTATAAATATACGGTAAAAGCAAAACATATCAATCTAAATTTAAAACAAAGTATTTGTCATGAAAAAAATCTCAAAATCACTGGGTACTGTTAACACTTCAGAGTTATTGTCACACAAAGTGACATGTGAGATTTGAAAAATTTGGTTTCAAAATAATAATCCCCTACAATGAAAAATAAAAAAATAAACACTTATACATACCTACCTTGCACTTCAGACTAAAGCATTGGTCCTAACTAGTGATGGGCGACCGTGCTCCCCACTGCTCGCTACTTGATCGAACATCAGGGTGCTCCAACGAAACTTGAGTACCGAGTTTAATGGCCATCAATGGCAAGCGCAAGCATTTTTAAACTCTGATGATCAAGGCTTGATCGAGAACGCTGCCTCATCACTAGTGACAACTAGTGATGGGCGGACCCAGACTGTAAAAGTCCAGATCTGCGCGGTTTCAAATGTACCCAAATGCAAGGTCCAAGCCCGGAATTCTCAGGGAATTCCGGATAATGATCTGGATCCAGCACTTGCGTAATACAAAAAATTAGAGTAAAATAAAGAAAAAAATAACAAAGCAAGCAGTGCTATACTTACCGAGCCTCCGGCGCGGCTGTAACTGCTCCCACGGCCGCTCATTCACTTCTGGAGTTGCGCATTAGCCTTCATACATATGCACTGCCTTCCCCACCAATCAGCGTGTATGATTGGTTGCAGTAAGACGCCGCACCCCCACGCTGATAGCGTGTCTGATGCTTCCAATCACAGACCCGGTCTGCGGATCTATATCGTACAGCAAAAATAAAAATATTGGAGTAGCACCCCCCCATATTATGATACCCAGCACAGATAAAGCCCACGGCTGTAGGCTGCAGCCCCAGCGGTACCCTTATCTCGGCTGTGCATTAAAGAGGAACCGCATGCAGATTTTTTTTAAAATTTAAATATTTTTTTTAATATTATATATATATTGTGAGGTATCAACCGGCTGTATTACAAAGGGCTGGCATGTTTTGCAGAAGCGTGGGTGCTCTGCAATGTGAAGCTGGCTGGGACCTGTGGTTCCACAGGATTGCATTACATGTAGAGCCATGGAAGGGTGTGTGATGCTGATTACACACTCCTTACCACCTGTGGGTGTGGCTCCAGGGGTTAAAGCAATCCTGTCTCTGAACCTGGGGGAAGTGTGTCTAGGGCAGTCTAGAGAGAGACTGGCTCTAGATGTCCAGTGTGTGGACTGGAAACAAGTGAGAGCAGAGCCAGGAGCTTTGGGTGTATCAGCCTGCATGGAGGCTGATCACAAGGCTCTGATATTGAGTCTGAGGTGAGTGCAGCCAGGCCAGGGCTGTAGGGCCGAATCTCTCCTGGAGGAGAGACAGACAGGGGTCTGCAGAGGGCCCTGGGGGCTGGAAGGAACCTTGGCTAGAGTTGTACGCTGGCAGGAGCCAGAGAGTGGGGAAGTTGCTAAACTTCCATTATGGACTTATTGTTTATGTTTGAGGGCAGTTTATGCTGAGTGTTTTTAATAAACTGCCAGAATTTCTATGAAGAGACTGTGTACATGTGTTGCTGAAGCTACCTCACACCGCTGCAAGCGAGTGAAACCCCCACGTTGCAGGGCGCAACGTTACATATGGTGGAGAATGCGGGCATGCGGTCTGGTTGCTAGGGGCAACGCAGCCTGGTTGCTAGGGGCAACGGCCTAGGACATATTCCTGTGGATACGGACTGCATGCGGTGGATCGGCGGGTCCACGAAAATTTTTTTAAGCGGTTTGCGGTGGATCGGCGGGTCCACGAAAATTGTCTGCGCACTCAAGCAGCTGGCGGTGGATCGGCGGGTCCACGAACAGGGACAGCGCTCTCAAGCTGCTGGCGGTGAATCAGTAGGTCGTTGGGGACCCGTGCTGCAGTGGCGAGAGTCCAGCGACTGGAGGTTCCAGGCCAGCCGGAATTGCAAGGCCCTGCTTGGTGAGCAGTGATACACCACAGGCTGAAGATCCTGGTTGTACGGGCGGTACAACCCGGAAAGGTTAGTGGTTCTCTAACCCCCCCCCTGTCTTTGACCACCGGGTATTACCCATTGGAGCGCCCCTCCTGTTCCTCTTTTCGTTGCAGCATGGAGGAGCTCCTGAACCAGCTGCTGCAGAGCCAGCAGTACCAACAGCATATGCCTGGAGGTCCAGTGACAGCAGTGGGGGCTAAAAGCCAAAAAGAGGGAATGGTCCCTGCGGACGCTGTGGAGGAGCTGTACCAGTTCCTGGTCCAGGGACAGCAGAAGCTGTCAGTGTGTAGCGATGTCGCAGCCATGGACCAGTTTGAGCGTACCCTTCGGGGGCCAGTATGGACACTGGGTGCCCAGGGAGACAAGGGCAAACGGTGTGAACTGGGGGCTAAGGACATTGCATGGAAACCGCAAAAGGGGGCGGAGTCCCAGAAGGGAATAGTTGCCCATAAGGGGGTGGTTGCCCATAAAGGGGTGGTTGCCCATAAGGGGGTGGAGTCCCATAAAGGGGTGGTTGCCCATAAGGGGATGGAGTCCCAGAAAGCGGTGGTCCCCCAAAAGGGTGCGGAGCATCCCAAATCCAAGGGTGAAGTGGCACAGATGGACTGTAGCCAGGGACAACAGTGTTCATGCCACAAGTGTCCTGTTTGCAATATAGACCACCCATCCGACGAGAAGCCACGCCTGTGTTCCGTGGAAGTGGATGGGGAATCTGTAACAGGGGTCGTAGACTCAAGGAGCTTGGTGACCCTGGTGAGGGCCACCTCTGATGTCCACTTGATTCCTGGAAGGAAGATCCACGTCGGCTGCACCCACAGTAATGAGACAGAATACCCGGTCTCCAGAGTGGTCATTAAGACAGCCTGGGACAGTGGTTCTCATGATGTTGGAGTAGTCTCAGATTTACTGCACCCAATTATTATAGGTTGGGACTCTAAATTATTTGTGCACTTGTGGAAGCAGGGGGACGTATACGGTTGCTTGTGTAAGAGCCGGAACAGCCCAAAGGAAACCCCACCACATTGGGAGGTGAAAAGGGGTCCTTGTTGTGCAGTTATGTGTGGTAAGGAGGAGATAGCACCTCCTAAAATTGACTGTCCTAAGTTAGGGGTGACCAAAGAAAATGATGGACGGACCCAACTTAGTGACATAAGGACTAAGGGAATAACCGATAGTGTGACCGTTAAAAACGGGGTAGCTCCAGAAAGGGAGGCAGATATCTGGTTAAGTGGGGACATGATAGTCCAGGATGCCAGGGGGAGTGATGATGACTCCAGTAAAGACACTGACTCTAGTAAGGTGACAAACGAGTACAGTGTGGTACAGATGGGCGAGAAGGGCAAAACTTCCTCCCGACGCCGAAGACGTAATAAGCGCCGAGAGGGGGCACAGTGTAGGCCGTCTGAGGGTGCAGAGAAAGTGATATGCCTGGTTATTGAAAACATGGTGCTAGTAACACCTGCTACGGAAGAGTCAGACAGTGATATCCTGCAAAAGAAAGAGGAATCAAAGACTGAACTGACACATTGTCACGACAGAAACCAGCAGGGTGAAATTGCAGGGGAGGAACCGACCAAAGACGTAATGGCGGTGTCTCCTATAATTTCCATGCATGAAGCTGGAGGTCTGTTGGATGATAGCGCTGTACGAGATGACATCCTACAGAACAATATAGGAGAAGGAATCCAGGGCAGTGTTGGTGGAGTACAAATCCACAAAGGTCATGGTGAGCAGACTGGTAAGCTACCCAGTGGTGAAGTGATGAATGTTGAAAATGGTGCCAAGGTTCTAAGAAGAACAGAGTACCGTGCTGAAGGGCGTAACACCCTGGTAGAAGGCGATGCTGTAAATGCCCAAGAGAAGGCAGAGGGTGACACTGCAGAGACCCAAGTGGAAGTTGGAGGGAATGCAGTGAAGTCCCAAGACACAGCAGGTGCTGTAAAAGCGGAAAGAGCCTCTGAGGAAGAGGTGAAGTCTGGACATGAGGTCTCATCAGAAGCTGAGAGCCTGACTGACTCAGTGGGTAAGACCAAGATCGCAGACAAGAAGATTGGCTCAGCTAAGAGCCTGAAACCCAAACGTTCTGAAGCTGAGATGGAAGGAGCCTCAGAAATAGTGTGTCGTAGACCAGAGAGGTCCGCAAGTGAAGACTCATTCAAGAGGATGAGCAAAGACCATCTGCAACAAGAGATACTTCTTAGGCAGGCTACTGAGAGTCGAGTAAGGGAGCTGGAGAAAGAAGTGGCTGAGCTCCGAAGTCGCTTGGCAGAGTACCAGTCCAAGTCCCAGGGAGCCTTGGAGCAGATGGAGCAGCGAGTGTCAATCCTGACCAAACATGTTGAAGCAGGGGAGGCCCAAAGAGAGCTGACTTTGGAAGCTAAACTTGACAAGCATGTGGCAGGGATGAATGAGACTTCTGTAGTCAAGTGCATGGTGGATATACCTAAGGACTTAAGAGAAGCGTGTGCCACCGAGTGCATGCATGACGAATTTAAGAGAGCTGTGGAAGCGTGTGAGGTCTACTGTACCCCAGGGGCTGAACAGTTAGTGATATTGTCCACCAGTGAAATTACTGGGCAGCGGGTGGCTATTCTAAAGGACATGCACTTCAGATGTGTTCGTATGAAGTGGCAGGTCCAACTGCAAAAGGAAGAAGCCACTAGACAGCTAGCGTATAAAAGGAAAGCGCAGAGTCTGGCGGAAGATATTGTCCAAGTACCCCGGGCTCTGGTGGGGAGAGTCAATGGAAAAACCGGACGAGTCATGCAAGACATGGTGAATAAATCAGGATTGGTGAGATTAAGAATCCCTGCTGCTAATGAGAGCAAGATACCCAGGGAAGCTGGTATGGTTCCGTTCGTCTGTGTCGGGACTGTAGAGAGTCTTGGAAACATTCGAAGCCTTATTGAATATCGGGTACACCATGTACGTGACATGGAGCGGTTGTGGCAAGAAAACCTGAAAATTAAGGAGCACCTTCGCCAACTGTGTGGGGGACAGCAGCCGTCTTCCACCCGTTGTTCAGGGGAAAGAAGTGGAAGATGGCGTGTCGGTCCAGTAGTTCAGACGCGCGATAAAAGGAATCGCCGACAGAGTGGTAACCTACGATGTACTGTAGATAGTGGCCGCTATGAGCTTAGAGTTCCCGACAGTAGCCTTGGGGGTACTCAAGAAAGCCACGGTTCGGACAAGACTGTAGGTTTGACTGGGGACATGTCTCTCTACTACGGTGACCCTGGGAGGGGGTCAGGGAGAGAACGGTCTGGAAATGGGACGTCCTTTAACCCTAGGTTGACAAGACAGAGTTTGGTGACAGTGTCGGGCGATGTCTCAGGGACTACTGCTCTTGGACGGCCCTCTCGACTGGTGGGGCATGGAAGCAAGAATGCCCTGTCTCGCGGCCCCAGGTCATTGGCAAGTGTTCTCCCCTACGGGTTTGAACAGAGGGGGAGGGTATGTGAGGTATCAACCGGCTGTATTACAAAGGGCTGGCATGTTTTGCAGAAGCGTGGGTGCTCTGCAATGTGAAGCTGGCTGGGACCTGTGGTTCCACAGGATTGCATTACATGTAGAGCCATGGAAGGGTGTGTGATGCTGATTACACACTCCTTACCACCTGTGGGTGTGGCTCCAGGGGTTAAAGCAATCCTGTCTCTGAACCTGGGGGAAGTGTGTCTAGGGCAGTCTAGAGAGAGACTGGCTCTAGATGTCCAGTGTGTGGACTGGAAACAAGTGAGAGCAGAGCCAGGAGCTTTGGGTGTATCAGCCTGCATGGAGGCTGATCACAAGGCTCTGATATTGAGTCTGAGGTGAGTGCAGCCAGGCCAGGGCTGTAGGGCCGAATCTCTCCTGGAGGAGAGACAGACAGGGGTCTGCAGAGGGCCCTGGGGGCTGGAAGGAACCTTGGCTAGAGTTGTACGCTGGCAGGAGCCAGAGAGTGGGGAAGTTGCTAAACTTCCATTATGGACTTATTGTTTATGTTTGAGGGCAGTTTATGCTGAGTGTTTTTAATAAACTGCCAGAATTTCTATGAAGAGACTGTGTACATGTGTTGCTGAAGCTACCTCACACCGCTGCAAGCGAGTGAAACCCCCACGTTGCAGGGCGCAACGTTACAATATATATATATATATATATATATATATGTATATATATATATATATATATATATATATATATATATATATTGCCGTGTGGTACCCCCTCCCAATTTTTGTACCCAGACATGATAAAAAACGACAGGTGGGGGCTGGTATTCTCAGGCTGTGGACACCCATGCTTATTTGGTCTCCCCCCAAGCCTAAAAATAGCAGCCTGTAGCTGCCGGGATTTGTCGCTTACTTTAGATGTGACAATCCCAGAACTTTACATGGCTCTTTCCAATTGCCCTGGTGCATTAGCAACCGGGGTAATAAGGTGTTAATTTCACCTCAAAGCTGTCAATAAGCCCTAGATTTGTAATGGGAGGCATTTATGAGACCACCTCATTACTAAACTGTAAGTGAAAGTAAATAAACACTCTAAAAATATTTTACTTTGAATAAAAGAAAAAAAAACAACCACAATCTGTCACCACTTTATTAACCCCAAAAACACCCTTGCAGGTCTGACGTAATCCACACAAGGTCCCACAAGGATGCAACTCTGCTACAGCTGAAATTACAGACATGTGATTATGGAACATGTTAGCACGCTGTAACTGCAGGCAGAGAATGAGCCGCGATCAAAAGTGATGTCACTCAGGTTAGTTGTGGTCACAGCTGGAGGTTACTTCACCTGTGACCGCAACTAACCTGAGCTCAAGTGGGATTCACGGAGTTTAATGAAGTACCCTGAGGTCAGGTTACCTCCAGTCATAGGTGGAGGACCGTGGGAACCTCCATGAAATTCACGGATCCGAGAATAAAAACAGTGAAACTCAGAACAAGCCCGATTCCTATCCAATTTAAGAATAAGAATAATAGTGTGTTTTCTGTAAAATAAAAAAAAAATCAGACACTACAGAGATAGTCACACATGTGTTTGAAGGTACCCTAAGATTCCTCTAATTCTGGAAAAAAAAAAAAAAATCACAAAGTGGATCCATCAGTAACCTTACTGCATTATGATGGTTTCCAATTGATGCTACAGTATTTTGGAAACCTTTAGCCATATAAACAAAAAAAAAAAAAGACTGATGTACAGACGATGGATAAAAGATACACGAAAATGGTAACTTTGCATTTCAATATGGGCAGATGAAGTGTCATACATAAATGTGGTGCCGTTCTCTAATGCTAAACATAAGAAAGCATACATGTAAGCAACCACAAGAGTGCCATTATTACAATAAAAATTGCAAAGCGCAGTTTTTGATGAGCAGGATCAAAAATAATGAAACACAAACAGAACCCTGGATCTCTGGTGTATACAGGCTTGCTGCTCTGCCCATGCCGTAATTAGACTCTGGAGAGGAACATTTAAAGATTAGCTGAACACAAACTTGCCAAATACTAAATACCATTTACAAAGATCATCAAAAAAATGTAAATAGCTATAATATGCAATAATCCAAAATATTTTTTTTCTTTTTTTACAAACCAACTGTTATTTTGGAGAATAAACCAACATTAAATATGTTTTATATTGTGATCAAAATGAGGTTGTACCTGTCGTACTGAAGAGGTAAAGAACCTGTAAGGTTTAGTAGAACAGTCCAAAATCAATTAAGGATTTGAAATCCAATAAAAAATATTAATCATCTGAAGCCAAGCATCAGGGCAATAGGAAATTTGGACTTTTGTCCTGCTCTGCTTTTTTCAGAATGCAGAGAAGTTACAGAACATTGTAAGGTTTACTAGTCACAGGGAAATACTTCAACTTGCCTGTATTCTGGGAAAAGCAGAGGACAAAACATTTTAAGGTTTAAAAGTCTATTGAATAATTGGACAAAGAAATTTGTTCATTTTTAGGAGCCCTGCAACAATGAAAGACAGAGCCTTAAGGAACCCAAAGCCTAGATATGAAAAATAAAATCAGAGTATTGATACTAGAGATGAGGGGACCCGTGGAAGTTCGAGTTCTGCTGGTCCAGCTGAAATTTTTTAAAGTTCGGTTTGAGAACCAGACTTGACCTGAACTTCATTTGAAGTCATTGATTGGGAGCTCGGGTCTCCGCCAACATGCGGCTAGCCATAAACAGAGCACTTCCACGGGTGGGTGGGGTTTTTCCTTTAATTTATTATTTTTTGGTGCACAATACATCATATACCGCGGTTGTTACCCTCAGTGCCAATGTGACCCATTCAAAATTGCATGTGCTTTGTTATACCCATCTTTATATCCTTTGTGTATAATGGAATACAAAAAAAAACAGGAGGAAAAAAAAAAAGGTTTCAATGAATATAATTTCACACAAAACCCCCAAAATGGTCTTGACAAAATTGGTGGTCCCTCAAAGTAATATTTGGTTGCACAACCTTTGGAATAAATAACTGCAATCAATGACTTCCTGAAACAACACACTCCTTACACCTATCAGTTGGAATTTTGGACACTCTCCTTTTGCAAACTGCTCTAGATCTCTCATATTTGAAGGGTGTCTTCTGCCAACAGCAATTTTAAAGAGGATCCAACTAGCAGGATTTTTCTATAGGAGGTGAAGGCAGTTCAATACTGGCATCAAGTACCTGCATCCAGGCACCAGGCATACATGTAAAAAGATCTGATGCTTGGTTGCAGAAATATCATTTATCAAAGTTGCAGAAATTCAATGCACTTTGATTGACAGGTACAACGGGGGCGGGCCTTTGTGAGGAGTCAAGACCTTGCTGTAAAGTCCTCCGCCAATGTCCTCTATGACGTGCCCCCTTTTCTTTATTTGAACATTGCGCCATGTCTTTGAATCTTCACCATATTTGACTGAAGGTACTGCTTTCTTTTCTGTGTAGCCCTCATTTCATTTTTGGTAAGCAGCATAATGATATACATTACCAAAAAGCTCTATCTTGGAATAATCTGTTCACAAGATGATTTCCCAGAAGAATGTTTGCTTACGTAAACTTTGGCAAACTGTAGTCTAGCCTTTTTATGTCTTTGTCAGCAGTGGGGTCCACCTGGGTCTCCAGTCATAACGTTTCATTTCATTCAAATGTCGACAGATAGTTTGCACTGACACTGATGCACCCTGAGCCTGCAGGACAGCTTAAATTTCTTTGGAACTTGATTGGGGCTGTAAGGCCCGTTTCACACATCCAGCATTTCGCCAGATTGCCAGATCCGGCACACTACAGTACAGTGTAATACAGTACAATGGCATCCCGGCAACCTCTGGTCACATGCTGTGATGTGACTGGAGCATGTGACCGGAGTTTGCCACGATGCCATTATACAGTATTACACTGTACTGGAGTGTGCCGGATCCAGCAATCCAGCAAAATGCCGGATGTCTGAAACGGCCCTTAATCCATCATCCACACTATCCTGCTTTGCAACCTCTCATCAATTTTTCCTGTGCTATCCACATACAGGGAGATTAGCTACAGTGCCATGGGTTGTAAATTTCTTGATTATGTTGCGCACTGTAGGCAAAGGAACAGCAAAATCTCTGGAGACGGACTTGTAACCTTGAGATTGTTGATATTTTGTTAACAATTTTTGTTCTAAATTCCTCAGACAGTTCTCTTTTCCTTTTTCTGTTCTTCATGTTTAGAGTGGCACACAGACACAATAAAATGACAGTCAACGTTTCCCCTTTTTATCTGGCCTCAGGTGTGATTTCAATATTGCCCACACCTGTTACTTACCACAGGAAACACACATCACATGCTTGAAACAAAGATGATTACCCACAATTTTGAAAAGTTGCCAATAATTTTGTCAAGCCCATTTAGGGGGTTTTGTGAGAAAAATTTATACAATTTGCCTTTTTTCCCTCTCAAAAAATGTGTAATTACTATAGTTTACTGGGAGAAATAGTTCATATTCTGGAACAGTTTCAAAGATGCCAACACTTTCGGCCATGACTGTAACTAACAGTTAAATGATCTCCAATTTAGTTTTATTTTTCATATCTAGGCTTAGTGTTCTTTTAAGGCTCTCTTGTTCATTGTTGCTGGGCCATGGCTGTCTAAGGCAGGCTATACAGTACACTGGAATTTTCGGATGGCAGAAATAGTCCAGGAAAAATAACTGTTGCATCTAGTATTTGAAGCTCAGAAAAGGAGACAGATCACAGAAGAGAATGATCTCTGATTTGCTGTTGTAATGTATGACACAGTCACCTAAAATGGCAAACTATCACAGGTGATGTAAATCTTACAGTGGTGAAATAGACCATGCTCAAATCACAATGCCAGGCTCAACCAGTGTGTCTCCTGACATCAGCTAACTGCTTGATATATGCCTAAGAGAGAGTGATGAGTTGACCTGGACTGTAAAAGTGTGGATTTGCACGGTTTCAAAGGTACCAGAGTGTCAGACCCGGGATTCAAGATATTGATCCAGATCCAGCACTCAGGAAATTTAAAAAAAAAAAAAAAAAAGGAAAAACAAAGATGATAAGAATGAGGAAAGTGCTTCATACTTACGGAGGCTCTAGCGTAGGTGTAACTGCTCCTTCCTGGGCAGCTCATTATTGATGATCCATATGCACTGCTTTCCCCGCCTACTGGCAGTACTGACATGTGTGATTGGTTGCAGTCGGATGCATCCCCAGCCTGTGTGAGTGTCTGACTGCAACCAATCACAGGTGCAGTTTGCGGGTCAGTATCATGGTATAAAGAAAAACAAAACAAAAAAACACCAATTGCTGTAGAGTCCCCCCGTATTATGATACCCAGCACAGATAAAGCCTAGGGCTACAGGATGCAGCCCCCAGTCGTGCGCTTATTTTGGCTGCATATCAAAATAAGAAGAACCACATGCAGCTTTTTATTTAATTATTTACCTAAATAATTTTCAAAAAAGGCGTGCTGTCTCCCCCCAGTTTTGATAGCCAGCCATGATAAAGCCCAACAGCTGGGGGCAGGTATTCTCAGGCTGTGGATGTCCACGCTTATTGGGCCATCCCCCCGCCTAAAAATAGCAGCCTGCAGCCGCCCAGGATTGTCACATCCATTAGATGCGACAATCCTGGCGCTTTACCCAGCTCTTGCCGATAGCCCTGGTGTAGTGGCAATCGGGGTAATATTAGCCCACAGCTACTACTAACTTCTAGATTAGTATTGGCAGGCATCTATGAGACCCCTTATAACTAATCTGTACGTGAAAGTAAACAAACACAAAACACCAAAAAATCTTTTATTTGGAATAAAATACAAAAAAGCCCTCTTTCACCACTATATTAACCCCCAAAAACCCCTGCAGGTCCAAAGTAATGCACATGAGGTACCACGCTGCCCCCAGTTGTCGGGCTTTATCTTAGCTGGGTATCAAAATTGGGAAGGACTGCACGCCATTTTTAAAAATGATTTAAACTGAAAACGAAGACTGAAGCCGCATGCAGTTTCTTCTATTTTGATACACAGCAAAGATAAATGCATGTCTGGAGGCTGCAGTCTGTAGCCATATGCTTTATCTGTGCTCGGTATCATGATATGGGGGGAGCCTACATCAAATATTTTATTTATTTTTATTCTACGATACTTACCCACAGACAGCGCCTGTGATTGGAAGCGTCCGACATGCTGTCACTCTGACTGCAACCAATCACAGGCGCCAATGGGCGGGGAATGCTGTGCATATATAATGAATGCAATGCATGGTACCGGAAGGGAATGTGTGTCCTGAAAGCAGTGTACAGCCATGACGGAGCCTCGGTAAGTACAGCGAGCCTGCTCACATCCTTCTATCCCTTCTACCACCATTTTTAATCGCCTGATTCTTGTCAACATAGACTGTTATGGGGATGAAGTCCAGAACCGGATTTTAGAAACCGGATCAGCTGTGAGTACGCTCATCACTACTAAGAGGCAGTTAGCTTAGGTGAGAAGTTTTGCCGGTCATGCACTGTGTTTTGAGCAGCATCCCTGTTTCATGGACATTTCTTAGGATTACAAGTTATGCGTGTGTATTAACCAATTAAAAGAGTAATAACCATTTTCAATATTTTGGGGATTTTTTTTAAAACCTCTTAAATTTGATGTAGATAGTGGGGGTCTTGGATTTGAGAACCCTACCAATGAGTGATTAGTGGATGTCTCAGGAAATGGATCCACACCGATTTGCAGCATATTTAAGCTCTAATAAAATATAAAAATAAAAAAACACTAAAAAAGATAGGTAGCATATAAAGGAAATCTGCCAGCAGATTTTATCTACCTAATCTGTGACAAGAATAATGTAGGTGGGCAGAAACCCTGATTCCAGCAATGTGTGAGTTTGAGTTATGGGGCTGCGAAATGTAGTTTTCATACAGATCACTAGAGAATTAATAAACCTGCCGCCATGTAGTCAGACCACACCCCCACCACTGATTAGCAGGTTGCTGCCTATTCACAGGGCACCAGGGCACACAGAAAGCTGTCAAACAGTGGTGTTTATGGGACTATACAGAATTCAGCAGAGAACTGGTAGATCTGCAGCAAATAAAAGTTTTTAATCAAAATTGCAGCATGTAATACATCAATAGAATCCAGATCTCTGCCCTATATCACGCTGCTTTTTTTTGGGAGTGGGGGGTAGCAAGAACCTGGTAACAGATTCCCTCTAAGTATGTTAGCTACCTGGCTCATGGAACTCGTTGGTACAAAGTCAGTATCTTTTCCCTTAAATGATGAAAAATAATGAAATATTTTTCAAATGTATTATTATACTTATATAGTGCCAATATATTCCACAGCACTTTAATAAAGGTATTCACATGTATGGGATGGCATTTAGAAATAACATGCATTTTAAATGAAAGCTGTAGTAGTCAGGATTTGCTATGAACCAAGCACTACTAGAACAATCTTCAGTTTGATGACATGACAGCTAAAACATAAAGATCTTGAGTTTTGATTACATATTTCAGAGTAAAGACTGCTCTTAGTCAGAGCATTAAAAACAGAAATAGATGAGAGATACACCTTCCTATATCAAAAAATGATTGTAGAAATCAGCCTAGTGAGAAGATCATATTAGTGTAATGTTATCTTAGACAGCACATGATTTCCAGAATAAAAGGGCTCTGAAGACCTATAACAGCTCTTTGTTCAAGCTCAGAGACTTCTGCTATTAGAAACCTGACACAATATATTCTTTATATTCTTAACTAAGGTCCATTCAACTCAATGACAGAATGCTTAAAATGTGCTAGACCAGTGTTATCCAACTAGACTTCCCCCAAGGAACCACTGGGGGTCCACACATCACCACAGCACTTTTTACAGCATAAAAAGCAAATTGATTTTAGCTCCTTCAATGAAGCTTTGCTAAGTATTTCATATATTTACAGATACATAAGTGCATGGGACAAGAATTCTAGAATACATTTTATACATCAGGGTGAAGGCAACAGGGCGTCCCCAAAAAACCTTGTTTAGAAGTTCCCCTTGGCAACCACGTAAAAGTATTCTCTTTATAGAGACTTTTGGTTGTGAAAATGGTAGGTCCAGAGTCCACAGTGTACAGCTATGTGACTTTCAGATATATTAATCATATTTTGCATGGAGTTACTTATATCAATTAGGATATATGCTAATACATAATCATACACAATAACCATGATCATACCATCTTCTAAGCTGATCCAAAAAGCTGTCCCTGGGTGGTAAGACTCTATGAGAGCTGTACCTGGGCAGTAGGCTATACGAGAGCTGTCCGTGGGTAATAAGGCTATACGAGAGCTGTCTGTGGGTAAAAGGGCTATACGAGAGCTGTCTGTGGGTAAAAGGGCTATACGAGAGCTGTCTGTTGGTAATAAGTCTATACAAGAGATGTCTGTGGGTAATAAGGCTATACGAGAGCTGTCTGTGGGTAAAAGGGCTATATGAGAGCAGTCTGTGGGTAATAGCGCTATACAAGAGATGTCTGTGGGTAATAAGGCTATACGAGAGCTGTCTGTGGATAATAGGGCTATACGAGAGCTATTTGTGGGTAATAGGGCTATACGAGAGCTGTCTGTGGGTAACAGGTCTAGATGAGAGCTGTCTGTGTAGTTTGAGCATGAACCCTTTTCTTGGGTAGTAAAGCTAAGAGAGCTCTTCCTTAGTAGTAAGGCTATACGAGAGCTGTCCTTGGGCACATGGTTATACGAGACTTGTCTGTGGGTAGTAGATCTATATTAGAGCGGTCCCTGTGCAGAATGGGCAAAAACTAGTTTCTTGGGTAGTAAAGCTTAGACGGCTTTTCCTCGGTAGTAGGACTTGCAACACTATCCCTGGTTAGTAGGGCTAAGGGTTAAGGGTGCTGTCCCTGAGTTGAAGCAAAAGTGGTATTCCTGCTTAGTAGGGCTAAAAGCGCTGTCACTAGGTAGTAGGGCTAGGAGTACTATAACTGGGTAATGGGGCTAAGAACACGGTCACTGGGTAGTAGGGCTAAGGGAGCCGACCCTGGTTAGTACGGCTAAGAATGCTGTCCCTGGTTAGTAGGGCTAAGAAAACTGGCCCTGGGTTGTAGGACTAACACAGCTATCCCATGCTTGTAGGGCTAAGAGCACTGTACCTGGGTTATTGGGCTTAGTGCGCTGTCTCTGAATCATAGGGCTAAGAGTGCTGTCCCTGATTAGTTTGGCTAAGACAACTGATGCTGGGTTGTAGGGCTAAGAGTGCTGTCTCTGGTTAGTAGGGCTAAGAGCGCTGTCCCTGGGTTGCAGGGCTAAGTGAGTTGCAGGGCTAAGTGGAATGTTACTGGGTTGTAGGGCTAAGAGAAACCTGTGAATCACCTAGGGCAGTGCAGGGAGAAGTCAGATGGGTGCAGTATACTCTCTCCCTATAGTACCAAGCAGGATCTGTAAACTAGGTATTTGGAGCACTCCAGCATTCGTGCAGCCAGGCTTCAATAGAAAAATAATGTTGCTTCCTGGCCCCACCCCTTCTGGTCACATGGGTATGACATTAGCAAAGGTCCTTCTAGTCAGTTAGTAAAACGATTCTACAATAAAATTAGCATAAATAACAGGGAGGATGGACAGGCGGGGGCGGGAATAACTATGAATACCCACTCTAGCTATCAGCTGATAGGCAGCTGCTGTCATTCAAAAAGCTGCTGATTTTACAAACTTTACTTGCTTGTGTTTCAAAACCTATACATCCTAGCTGAACACTAAAGGTATGTCTAGAATCAGCCTGATAGTGCCAGTATAGCACTGGCTTTAGGTTACACAGGAAAATCTTGGTGACTAGTTTGCTTTAAAAGAAATGCTCTCTGGGAGTAAAGTACAAGGAAAATGCCCTAAATAAAAAACATATCATAGAACTGCCCATACAACCACAGACAAAACACATCGTCAGCTGAGAATCTGCAGAATAATGGTTTGCCTACAGTATCCAGTAAAGCACTGGCTTTAGGTTATATAGGAATATCCTGGTGATTGGTGTGCTTTAAGACTTTATACTCAGCTGGGCTCTTTAGGTAGAACCAATAAAGTTCTCTCAGATGAGGGTCAGCAAAACTCTGCTGCACCCTGACATAGGCTGTGTATAGCTCTATTTCTGGCCTGGCATTTATCCCTGGTCGTACTGCATTACTTATTAGGATTTCTACATTTGTAATGTACTTTCTTCTGCGAGAGGGCTAATTTGTATATTGTATTTTTCATTGAACATGGAACTGGGAAGAACAGAAGAGATCCAACGTGATTTACAATTCCTTGCCATTTCAGCATGGAATAAGAAATATGGGTGGAATCATACATCCTCGGTTCATCAGTGGGATCAGAAGAATGCAACTTTGTATCATTTTTCTATTTTGTTATTTTAGGAATGAAAAGAGACACACTTGGGGCCCAATTTATCAAAACCTGTGTTGTAGTAAGATGCTCTTGACTCATGAAGAGGTGTGTGCCTTTAAATGAATAAGGAGCGTCTGACAAGTGGTGTGTGCATCCAAGGACTACAAATCAAAAAGGAACAAATGCTTCCAGTCGTCATTAATAACACGAGCTGTGACGTCATGCCCTCGTCCCACCAGCTCAGCCCATTTTCACAGATCAGTGTGAAATTGGCGTGAACATGCTGAATGTTGAATATTTTCTGTGCATTTCTGAGTTGTGAAAAATTTGCGCGACTTTTCAAAACTTTTTACGGCTGTTTTCTGGCGTAAAAGCATTGATGAATCGCAGCCTTAGTTTGTAGTCCGAAAATCTCCCAAATTACAACCTAAAGGTGTTCATTAGGCAACATTGCTAAACGAAGGCCATAAATACACTCTTTTCACCTCCATCCAACAATTGGGGGCTATAAATTCAATCATATGGTACTCTATAAACAAATAAAAAAAGTATATACATACCAAATAATAGTTTGTGGGTGATGGATGCCACTAGATCACCGCATTGAAATATATACCTCTGAAAGCTCAATACTTGAACAGTGGTCACTGAAAAGTCTACTTGCAATGTGACAGCGCATCTGTGTCTAGAGTTTCCCTTTTTTTAGTCCATAGTCCAGTAACTTTAGCAGGCAAAAATGCCACAGTATCCCATGTAGCGGGCAAGATTATGTGTCCCCCCTCTTTCCAGGTACGATCCGTCTGCATTGGTGGTGTAGCTGACAACCACTTCTGACATCACCTGTGGTGCAATTTTTGGTGAAGAGCACGTCATTTCCATAAGCGGTGAATGGAGAGAAGCAACAGATGACTAAAATTCTTTATTTTCAGCAGCTAGTTGCAGCTCTGTGGGTATCCCCAGTGATAATTTACATTGAAAAATAGACGATAGGGTAGGGTGCAATTACTCTTGAGACCAACACTCTATCAGCAGAAGAGAATATAGCCAGATTCCTCCTATCATCATAGAACTTGTCACTTGACTTACATGTGGATGGTGACTTGGTAGATTGAAGGTGTGGAAAAATACTCATGATCTCAGAAGTAAAGATGAGTGAACCCATGGAAGTTCGGTTCAGCGGGTGCAGCCAAACCGTACCTCCATGGGTTCGGACTTGGTTCGAACTCTAATGGAAGTCACTGATTGGCAGGTTGAGCCTCCGCCCACATACAGCCAGCCATAAGCAGAATACTTCCCGGGGAGGGTGGGCGATGTCTTTCCATTTTTTTGGGGGGTTGCACACTACATCATGATCTGATCATTCTGTTCTTACCCCTAGTAGAGAGCCATTCAAATACTGCAAGCGGCTTGCACCGAGAGTACCTGAGCACAGCAATGCTCGCACGAGTGGTCAGTATACGTAAAGCACACGAACTCTGAATCTGAACACAAAACTTCAGGTTCGCTCATCTCTACTCGGGAAGAATGTTCATGGTGTGCACACAGTAAACCTAAATAACAGCTTCTCCCCATGGCTGTCTGTAGCGGTAGGAATGTAACTTCTACTGAATTACTTGATTGTATTTTTTTTTTTAAAAACATCCATCACAGCAATCCAGTAAAAAAAATAAATATATATATTTACACACTAACAACTCACATCTGTCGAATGTATAAAATATTCTAAATGTTTACCATCGAGTACCAAACAGAATCTGATATTTCCAATGTAGAAACATGTTACAGAAAAACATGTTTGTATTCAATACCTTTGATAAAAAAAAAAAAAAAACATAACGAAAAGTGTGAACAGAGTCAGATTTTAAAATAATGTAAACAGTGTTTAAAAGGCAGTAGGTCACTATAGTAAATACTGTTGTAATGCAAAATATAGCTGTTTATTGAAGAATGACTATTTTCATTTCTTACACATAAACAACATATTCCCAAAGCCGGCTGTATATTAAGTATACAAATGCCATTTTAGCCCCAAGTGCTAGAAAAAAAAAGCTAGGCTGTAGAAAGTGTAAACTAATTTAAAATAGCAATTTGTAAGCCACACTCTTCTAATGAATTGCCCTTTGTCAAGATACACTGCGCATTTGTCAAGATATGCCACACTATCTTTCATTAGTCATTAGAAATATGGCTTGGTGTGCCACTATTTACATCCTTATAGCAAAATAATTGGTACTCTGTGTTATGATCTTCCTGTATTCCCAAACTCACAGAAAGAAATAACGGCTTGACATCATCCAAAAGACAAAGCCTCTACAAGCCTGCTAACAAAAGAGTTTCCAACAAGAGGTTTTCTACCTATGGAAATTCTGCTAGAGCTTCAAATCTTGCAAATGTCTTGGGAAATCAAATACCTTTCCATAATTAGAGCTCCCGCGCCAGACCTCCCTGATGGAAGCGCTGTCATTGAGGAGGTATATTGTGAAAGCTTTAAGATAATAGAAACTTTGAATATCAATCACTTCAAAGGGAACATAAAAAGATGGAACTGGTACGTGGACCAAAGTCCGCATCAGATGGTGAAAAGAGATGATCTCGGCTAAATAAGTCACTGATGAAATATTCAGAGAACTGGGATCCCAAACCACCAAGGCTGCAGAATGACATTACGGGCTCACACATTCACACCTCCCCCACTCTTACTCTATTTAAAATGCAATAATGGATTAAATAAACAAAATAATTATCCTGGAAGAAACTCATCTGGAAAGTGGAATAATAAATAACATGAATAATGAAATAACAGATAATACTAGGCCTTTTTGGATTCTATTATAGTTTTAAGGCCATTTTGAAAACTCTTGTTTAGAAAAATGAAAATCATATAATACTCAATTGGAAGGTAACTACTAGGAAAACTAATAAAGGGTCTGTGTGTTAGGTGTCACTGTGGGAATCAAAGAAGACAAGTTTAGCAATATGTCCCCAAAGATTATTTTTTTTACTAATTAGAAGAAAATATATGTTGTTGACCATTTGTAATACTGGTTCTAAGGACTCGTGCACGTGACTGTGGTTTTCACAAATAACACTTCCATATTCAAATAAAACACTTAAATTAGCTAAAAATCAAGACTGTAATAGGTCCGGTCAAAAATGATCGGAACATTAGAAGTGTATAGTAGAATCGAACAGAACAGCAGGGTTAACTTAGGCTGCTTTCACACTACGTTTTTTTAGCATGTGTCATGAACGATTTTTTTGCTGCAAAAGCGGATCCTGTTTTTGCAAAGAAAAACGCATGCAAAATCATGTGTTATTTTGCAGGATCCTGTCACTTGAAGTTTATGGACGGGAATTGGAGTCATGTGATCGGGAGTGAGGGGAACTGAACGTGAAAGACTGGGAGCCGGCATCTGACAGCTGTGGTAAGCTGTAACCAAGGTAAATATCGGGTAACAAAGTGAAGGGCTTTGCTTGAACACCCGATATTTACCTTGGTTATAAGCGTCCGCAGCTGCTGGGAGCCGGCTCCCTGCACACGAAACCAAAGTAAACATCGGGTAACTAAGAAGCGCTTTGCTTGGTTACCCGATATTTACCTTGGTTATGAGCATCCGCCGCTCTCAGGCAGGAGAGAGGGAGTGGGAGAGAGAGACTGATCACGCCAGGCTGGTTTCTGGGCATGCTCAGTAGAGCAAGCAGGATCCTGTCTATCAGCATGCCAGCGTTCACATGCGTTTGCGTGCTGTTTAGTCAGGATCCAGCGATTTGCAGTATTTGGACGCAGCTCAAAAAGCGTTTTTGAAAAAAGTTAAAAAACTGCAAGTCGCTGGATCCTCACTAAACTGCACGCAAACGCATGTGAACTCATGTTGACGTGAGTCCATTGCAAATGCATTGAAATGAAAACGCATTTGCACTGGATCCGTATTTGCATTAAAAAAACGTTCATGACGCATGTTAAAAAAACGTAGTGTGAAAGCAGCCTTACACATCTACCATTATATTCTTACAGCTCGTATGCAATAGGATGGGGGAGGGAGGAAGGAGGAAGAAGGAAGGGGGGAGAAAGGAAAGAATAAGGAAGTAGGAAGGCAAGAGGGTGTAGTGAGAAGGGAGGAGAACACAGGTTTACAAAGGTGCTTCACTTTAATAGTCACTATATATACACATTATGTTTACATTTTATCTATTTAAGGAAACACACTTTCAAAACTCTTCTATAATTCTGAATATTTGTAGGCAATGTCCATACACATATATAACATGCAATAAAATAGGCTCCTACTGTAGATTCAAGATACCATTTTAGAAGTTTAGACTTATGTGAGGTCACTAATTGTGTCACGTATTACATGTGGCACAAACAGAAAATTACTCCCTGGTGTTTTGGGTTTCAGTTTTACGTCGCTCACTATGGCAAAAATGTATTTTGCTTTTTTAAAAAAATAAATAAAATGAATAAAAAAAGGATTTTATGGCTCTTGAAAAATTCTGAACATAAAAAGAAAAAAAAAAAATTGAATTTTATAGATGCAATTGTACAAAATCCATCTATATTTAAATATGCATGATTATAAACTTTTAGGTTCAAAGACAAAAATTGTAAGCTATACAGTATGTTATGAGCTAAAGTTTACAATTCCTTGTCAGTCTCTGTGGAGCACTTTAACCTACAACCACACGACTGCCCATACAGTACACCGCAATATTTTAATACTGGATATATTGTCAAATTAAAAATCTCCTATGGAATGCAGCCACGGGTGCCGGAGTGGGGGGGGGTTTAATTATAGTACAAAGACGATGGTGTTGATTCAGTCAGTGAGCTCCCAGTCTAGGCAACAACTGGCATTACATCGGGTCAATGGGCAGTGTCATAAAGGATTAAACAGCAGTGTTCACAGGTACCCCTCATCGCTGAAATAAGGGTGTATTTACATTGAAAGATAATAATGAACGAGCGTTCTTGTTTCAGGATTGTAAATCACTTGGTCCAAAATGATCTTTTTCACAGTGCAGAAGATCATCATCTTCAGTGGTGCGTTGTCCTCTGTGAAGAAGTCTCGCACTGCAAAGACCTATGGCAGAATGTATCTACTACAGATTACTCAGTGCGCAGCATTTACTTCGGTCTGACCATGCAATCAGACTACTAAACTACTGCCAATCTGTAAAGGTTTACCAATCAGCGGTCATTTAGTGCTGCCGGTTGGCCTTTGTAAATGGACATCACAGAAAATGAAACCGCCATTACCGACACAAGGTCAGTCCTGTGTAAACGGACCATTAGAGGCAGGTGCGCACATCCTAAACATATAGAAGATTGTAAAATATTTATGAGTTTGTACCAATTGAGTACGATGACCTGTGACACAATGTGCAGGTAAATACGTATATAGTATGCATGCAGGTATATTAGGAATATGTGAAGTCTGTACTGGAATCCACAGTATGTCGCTGTTGTGGGACTAGAAGGAGATTTGCATCAACGTGGCTCCTGTGGATAATTGAAAAGTGACAAGTAATGTCACTTGTTAATTATCTTCAGAGCACTGTGCTGTGAAGCCCTGAGGCAGAGCACCGGAGAAACGGTGCACCGGAGATGACAGCTAGCAAAGCCTGCAAAGATGACTTAGGCTACAGCTGTATCTCAATATGCTACAAAAAGAAACTCAGTGTTTCATGTGAAAGAAAGCAGAAAGCTAAAAACTGCCCTAGCTAAAGTCAGGTACGGAATAAGTGGAAATATTTAGGTGAGCTCTAGAGGGGACGCTATTTAGGAGAAATTGCTGTGCCACAAATTTCCCTTTTAATGACGATTTAGTTACAAATTTTACTAACAAATATTCCAAAATTCTAAAGCTTTTGTTATAAAGAAAAATCGTAGACTGTGATGTGGGGCGGTGTTAGAAATGACAAAGCCTTATCAGACTGGCTTTTAGGCAGAGAATGTATTAAGGATGGAGGACATGTAACGTTTCTACAGGAGCGATTCGGCATGCAAGGCTGAGGAACAAACTATATCACCGTTCCGCTTTATGCCACTCTAATGGGTTATATGGAAGTTATTGCCTTCCAGTCATGTCTCTTCCAAGACCAAGCTTTATTTTCTGGATGCAAAATGTAAAGACATATCAACTGTATTAAAGGTATTCCAAGATGTATGAATCTTATTTACGGTCACTATAGCTACTTGCTACAAGCCAAGTCAACTGGAACAAATTGATGGATCGTAGCTACAATTTCCCAAAGAAAAATAATACGAATGATCAAAACATGTTTTTGTTTCCTGGAAGTATTACATAAAACATTTTGTTTTGTAAATCTTTGAAGAATAAAACATGGAGTATTTTCAGCAATTTCTTTATGCGTGATATACTTATGAAAGGGTGATGGAAGAGACCCAGTGAAGAGATCAGAACTGTTACTAGTCTTCAGCAGAATACTAAATGTATCAGAGTATATTCTAGAGGTGGCTGCACCTTAGCTGGTGGCTGAGATCTTGCTTGGCTGACGTCCATTGCTCCGTACTACTTTATACCCATGCTTCTGCCACAGATATGGCCATTTTGTAATTATTCTCAGGGGAGAGTCTGTACACAAATGGTCAACAGTGCCGCTGCCATTTACCTGTATGGGCATCTTCAGCCATAAGGTTTTACATCATAAGAAACAGGTTTATATCATACATCTTCTAGAATAAAAATTCTGCTGTTAACTTCTGCCACAGGGATACGGATTGTATACATCCTAGAGCTGGAGTAGTGACATAAGAGTTTGTAGCTTAAAGGGGTATTCCCATCTGTAATATCCTATTCCTATATGTGGTAGGTGTAATAAGAATAATAATATTAGCAAATATCTCCAATTAGAAATGTAGTACAGTTCTCTCTTACCTCATGTGCAGTGCATTGCAGCTAAGGTATCCATGGCCATGGTTACATGCACTCATATACTGACAGTCAGTTGCTCGTGGTCATAACCATGGATACCTAAGCTGCAATGCCATGCACATGAAATAAGAGACATAGCTATATTAGGTGAATTAAAGTACATTTCCAGTTGGAGGTACAGTGGCATGCAAAAGTGTAGGCACCCCTGGCCAAAATTACTGTCATTATGAACGGTTTAGTTGAAGATGAACTAATTTCTAAAAGGCTTAAAGATGACACATTTCCTTTGTACTTTAGGCAAAAAAAAGTATTTTATATTTTACATTTTTAAAGTAACAAAAAAGGAAAAGTTTGGGTACCCTGCATGGTTAGCACCTAGTAGCACCCAGTTTGGCAAACTATCACAGCTAGTGAATGTTTTTTGTAGGCAGCCAAAAGTGTTTAAGGAATTAGGATGGCTTCTACAAATGGATAATAATCCTAAATATATGTCAAAATCCACAACAGACGACCTCAAAAGGCACAAGCTGAAGGTTGTACAATGGCTATCACAGGCCCCTGATTTGAACATCATTGCAAATCTGTGGCTAGACCTCAAAAGAGCAGTGCATGCAAGACAACCCAGGAATCTCACAGAACTGGAAGACTTTTCCAAGGAAGAATTGATGAAAATTCCTCAACCAAGAATTGAAAGACTCTTCACTAGCTATAAAAAGGGCTTACAAGCTATGATACTTGCAAAAATGAGGCGCTACTAGGTACTAACCATGCAGGGTGCCCACTTTTTGCATTTCCCCATTTTCCTTTTTTCTTAGTTTTAAAATGTGAATGATGAAAATGATTTTGTTTGTCTAGTATACAAAAGAAATGTGTCATCTTTGCTTTATGCCTTTTAGAGATCATAGTCTAAACTTGCTTAACTGTTCACGATAACAGTAATATTGACTAGGGGTGCCCAAACTTTTGCATGCCGCTGCATGTGCTAATATTATTAGTACACCTACTACATATTGGGATAGCATATTGGAGCTGGGAATACCCTTTTAATGCCAAGCTCTATTCTGATAATGGTTTCTACTCTTTGGCCTACAGGTCAATTCCTCTGCTTTCTGCCCATATGTGTCTACCTACAAGCTAGTCCCAGTGATTGACCAACAGACCCTCGACAGCTCTGACTTCTTTGCACATCCTGCTGGAGAACAGGACAAGAGCTCTTTTTTCTTGCACACACATAGATACAGGGAACTTCTAAGGAATCGTATTGCTAACACAACTGACAATGTGACATCAGCGTAGAGAGAGAATAACAGGGCTATGAGGACCCATGAATGTGGAGGGCAGCTAAGAACAGAAGCCGTGTATCTAATGGCAATAAATTAAAAAAAACGTAACTTGGGACACAGTGGGCCGCCCAAACACATTAAATAAAAGTCACAAAAACCCAACGAATTTGTCAGGGCTGGGCGACTACCCATCACGTAAGAGATGATCCTCGATAAAGAGGGGAAGAAAAACGGGTTTAGGTATTCTGGACTCCAGTCAGTTGCTCACACAGGAGATAACCTACAGCTGGGGGGGTCTGACTAAGACTTATTCACCATCGATATGAAAAATTGAAAGGAAAGGGGGTGAAATAGGTTGTAAGCCCAGAATACATTCAATTAAATGCAACATATAACAAGAAACAAAAAAGTTTAATTCTTCTTGAGTAGGTAAATTGCAGTAAAAACAAGAGTCCATCAGTAAAGAAGCTTCATAATCAGCAGGAGAGGACAACGTTGGTGATCATCACCAAATTATTTTTTCACCTCTTTGGATCTTGCCTTTGTTTATTTGGCCCTTTTACTTGGCGTTCATACCAGTACCCCTAATCATCTGTATACTTTATAGGAGAATATTTAGAAAGATATTGGGTAAATCTACTATAATAAAATATGGTCCTTAATTGAACGTAGGTTAAAAACAGCTTAGTTGGCATGGACAAGCTGATGAAACGGTTTTTAAAAAAGTATTCCCATCTCCAAGATCCCATCCCAATATGTAGTAGATGTAATAATAATAATAATGATGATAATAATAATAGCAAATACCTCCAATTAGAAATTTAGTATAGTTCTCCTAATATAGCCATATCACTTACCTCATGTGCAGGGTATTGCAGCTTAGGTATCCATGGTTACGACCACAAGCAATTAATTTTGTGACTAGATAAGTTGACATAACCATGAATACCTAAGCTGCAATGCCCTGCACATGAGGTAAGATACATAGCTATATTAGGAGAACAAACTATATTACATTTCTAATTGGAGGTATTTGCTAATATTATTATTATTACACCTAGGATCTTCTAGATGGGAGCATCCATTTAGCTTATTTTCAATAAAGGACCATATTTTATTATAGTGGATTTACCCAAAATCTTTTTTTATATATAGTCCTAATGTGTACTGCTGGGCTTCATAGTACTACAGGTTCCACTCTTCTCCATTGCGGAGCTGGATCATACATTTCCATTGCGGTGACTTCCAATCACACAATTATTTGCACTGTATACGGTACTTTATACACACTGCTTGTACTTGATATTTCAAAGGATATGTTCCTTGTTGAGTATTTTTTATTTACCCCATCGATGAGTGCAGATGTATGGGGTAGTCAGAAAAGTAATGGCTGAAATTCAAACATCCCATTTAAAGGGGTTATCTGGTCTACAATGACAAGTCTGCGGTCACTGTCATTCTCTGGTGTCAGAGCCGGTGTCATTTTAGACCGGACAACCCCTTTAAAGTGTAAGAGGAGACGGACTGTATAATAAGAACAGATGTAGATGGATAAGCTCTGCATCACAGGAGACAGGTTAGGGACTTTGGCCTCGTGTTAAGCTGCTTGTATTTTGCTTCCAAAAGCAGTGGTCATTGATTGGTATAAATAGTCTGTACCTCACAATGGCTAAGCAAGGAATCCACAGAGACTGTGATGTTCCCTATCACTTTCCTACCTATTATGAGATGGATCCTGCTTATTAGGAGATATGGTGTATACTACCCTGCAGCTCCGGAATATCTAAATGTAGGTTCACCAAGGGTTCACTTTAAGATCAGTAAACATAAGCTGATGCCACGGTCCAAAACACTTAACTTCCATAGCCGCACGTAATAAATGCATATATTCTGGATGCTAATGCGGCCCTTTAAAAGAGAAAAGGCACAATTGTCATGTTATCTGCTTTGCCTTTATTTGTTTCCAAAATAATGCGATCAGTCATCTCTATTTACTAATCAATGCACTTTGGACATGCAAAAATGAATTGGTATAATTATCTCTTAATAATAAAGCGGTAATTGGTTTTCTGACAAGGCTGAAATGTAGTGCATGCTGATGGCGGAGTGTTTGCTACCAATAAAAGCACAATCAGGCAATGGTAAATGCAATGGCTTTAATTAAAAATAGTCACTGCAGTTCCGTGGTAAGAGGAGAGCAGACGACGGCCCATCCACTGCGGAAGGAAAGATATATAAAGCCAAGTACATCTAGATATAAGGCAGCAAATATAAACAACTTGTGTTCATGCCGTCTATAAATAATACCGCACCACTGGCCATGATGCATTATCCCTGGAAATGAGCTCGTGCACCAGCGATACATCAGACACACGTTCCCCGGAGCTCAAAAAGAGCAAAAGCTAAGACCTATTTAGCCATGTAAATCTTTCTGTCAATCTGCAAATGAGTGCAATCTAACACAATCAACACGTTTTATAAAATGAAGTCTTCAGATGGGAGGCTCAGAAAGCCAGAGCGCTGTGAGCAGCAGCCGTCATGTCACTTCCGCTCTGTGTCACTTCTGCGTATTGCCACAATCCACCAATGCCACTAGGACGCGACCAAGCAAGTCCCCAAATCAGTTCCAGCAGCCTGCCACTGGCCGACATTAAGACCAAATGATTGATAACAGAACCTGTCTGCTTTCACTTCTCAGCTGACAGCGACAAAACAGTCTCTGCCGCTCCGGCCGGCATTTGTCATAAATCAATAGCATTTTCATCACTCAGAAGAGCGGTCCGCTCGCTTCACTCGTGCTGGTTTTGCTTTGATTTTACGAGATTTCCCCAATACAGTCATTTCTAGAAAGTGAATGATAGAATATTGTCATATCCTGATTCATCATCCTGCAAGACTGAATACGCTGCGCGCTATGCCAGGTTAATAGCCATTTAATAAAGAAGTATGTGGCACGGCTGGATAAAGGCAAAAGTAACACATCATCTGCCAACAGGCCGGAGGGCACAAGACGGAGGGCACAATGATCAGCACACAAATTACTACAAAGGTTGATGTCTTCCGGATGCCCAATTCTATACAATCTCCATTAATGCGCATGTAAATAACTGCAATTAATTCTGCACAAGTAATAATGTACACTATTCCAAACTCGCACCAAATAGATTTATTCCACGCTGGATTACCGCTGCCCATGTTCCCTAGTTGTTTCTTTACCTGTGACAATGGCTCCTTTTCTTAAATGAAGCGACATAATAATAAATGCATAATGGGGTTAGAACTTTTTGAGTAGAGCCGAGTCAACTGAAGGAAATCAGTCAGCAGGTTTTTACTACCTTGTCTGTGAGCAGCATGATGCAGGGGCAGAGACCCAGATTCCTGCGATCTAGAAAATATTTTACTGGGGGCAGCAGCTTTGATAAAATCACAGTTTTGTCTGTTGCAGATGCAGCAGTGCTCTAAATACTGATCACTGTATAACCCCACCCACATCACACAAGGACAGCTTTCTGTGTAAACTGTGTGCAGAATTATTAGGCAAATGAATATTTTGATCACATGATACTTTTTATACATGTTGTCCTACTCCAAGCTTTATAGGCTTGAGAGCCAACTACCAATTAAGTAAATCAGGTGATGTACATCTCTGTAATGAGGAGGGGTGTGGTGTAATGACATCAACACCCTATATAAGGTGTGCTTAATTATTAGGCAACTTCCTTTCCTTTGGCAAAATGGGTCAGAAGAGATTTGACAAGCTCTGAAAAGTCCAAAATTGTGAGATGTGTTGCAGAGGGATGCAGCAGTCTTTAAATTGCCAAACTTTTGAAGCGTGATCACCGATCAAGCGTTTCATGGCAAATAGCCAACGGGGTCGCAAGAAGCGTGTTGGGCAAAAAAACCCGCAAAATAACTGCCCATGAAATGAGGAAAATCAAACATGAAGCTGCCAAGATGCCATTTGCCACCAGTTTGGCCGTATTTCAGAGCTGCAATGTTACTAGAGTATCAAAAAGCACAAGGGACATGGCCAAGGTAAGGAAGGCTGAAAAACAACCACCTTTGAACAAGAAACATAAGATAAAACGTCAAGACTAGGACAAGAAATATCTTAAGAATGATTTTTCAAAGGTTTTATAGACTGAGAAAATGAGAGTGACTCTTGATGGGCCAGATGGATGGGCCAGAGGCTGGATTAGTAAATGGCAGAGAGCTCCACTCGGACTCAGACGCCAGCAAGGAGGAGGTAGGCTACTGGTATGGGCTGGTATCATCAAAGATGAACTTGTGGGACCTTTTCGGGTTGAGGATGGAGTGAAGCTCAACTTCCAGACCCATTGCCAGTTTCTGGAAGACAACTTCTTCAAGCAGTGGTACAGAAAGAAGTCGGTATCATTCAAGAAAAACATGATTTTCATGCAGGACAATGCTCCATCACATGCATCTGTGCCGCCCCCTCATCAGCCGCCGATCTGCTCAGATCCGGATCTGCGGTGGCTCAAAGGGAGTCCAGACCCGGTGGGTCGTGCGGCCACTCGAATTAAGGGGGGTATTTACAGGGGATGTTGTATTTACAGTTCATGACGCCACCCGTGGTGTGTGGTAAGGTGAAGTACCACCGCTGCAGTTGGGGAGTACCCGGTGGCGATTGAGTGGGTAGCCAGGTGTTTAACGGCTCCACGGGTAGGGGGGATGCCCTGGGACTCGGTGATGGGGACAGGGATGTGCTGTTGGGGAGGTAAGGGTCACTTGCGTACTCACTCAGTCCAATAACGCTGACACTGACAACTTAGTAAACCAAAGTTCTGGACACCGCTGCTGCTGAGGGGAGCACGTTTGGGTCCCATTTCTGCTGGTGTTGCCTGTTGATTTGTGACCTTTCCCTTGGCACCTTGTTCTCTTCTTAGTTGGCCCCTATAGCTTTAAACTAGTCGGGTCCCGCTCCCCAGTGTGCCTAACTGAGGCAGCTTGCTCTCAGGGTTCACGTTTGGGATTTCCTGGACCGCATGTGTGGAAAGTCCTATCCCCCTCGCTGCGCTAGTAACCCGATTTTGGAGTGGGTGGAGAGCGGATCTTGAAGGCTCCGTTCTCGTTGGGTAAATTGTCAGGTTGCCTGAAGCTACTTCCTGACCTAGGGTCCACGTACCCTGTCATGCCCTGGTCCCAGCTAGGTGATGGTACAAGGCTGCCGGCTGTCCTCCTCGACAGTTCCGTGCCCCTTGTCACGATTTCCTGCTACCGTGGGTCCAGCTCCTACCAGGCCCAACGCAACGTCTGCTACCTAGTACCTCCAAGGAGCCCAGCTCCTGACCTCCTCTCTGCTTCACTTCCAACACTTCACTCTCCTACTCCTGAAACTCCTGACCTCCCCTTAACCAACCCAAGTGGGTGACCCTATTCCACTCAGGCCGTCCACTGGTGCATCTGGTGGGTGTGGTGCAGAGTGTTCCTAGGATTCTGATTAGCTGGTTTTGGCAAAACCATAGGTTAGGGACCCATAACTAAGGAGGAGGTGGATATTGCACAGAAGGGCAGATTGCACAATACCCTGTGACGACCTAATAGGCCAGGGCGTCACACATCCAACTACTCCACAGCGTGCCTGGCCAGTAAAGGTCTAAAAGTTGAAAAAAAAATGACATGGCCCCCTTGTTCACCTGATCTGAACATCATAGAGAACCTGTGGTCCCTCATAAAATGTGAGATTTACAGGGAGGAAAAACAGTACACCTCTCGGAACAGTGTCTGGGAGGCTGTTGTGGCTGCTGCACGCAATGCTGATTGTAAACAGATCAAGCAACTGACAGAATCTATGGATGGTAGGCTGGTGAGTGTCATCATAAAGAAAGGTGGCTATATTGGTCACTAATTTTTTGGGTTTTGTTTTTGCATGTCAGAAATGTAAATTTCTAAATTTTGTGCAGTTATATTGGTTTACCTGGTGAAAATAAGTGAGATGGGAATATATTTGGTTTTTATTAAGTTGCCTAATAATTCTGCACAGTAATAGTTACCTGCACAAACAGATATCCTCCTAAGGCCCTGTGTCCACTGGAAAACGGAATTTTCTTAAAAAAATTCCGCAGGGTCTGAAAGATTACTGCACCCGCGGTAAAAAAACGCGGTAAATCGCACCCGAAAACCACATGCGGTTTGCTGCGGTTTTACCGCGGTATTGTCGCGGTTTTTCCGCATGCAGTATGGTACATGTGTTTTAGTGCATTCAATGCAATAAAGCACATTGAAAAAAAAAAAAAAGTTCCTTCATAGATAGATAGATAGATATCTGATAGATATAGATAGGATAGATATAGATAGGATAGATAGGTCACTGCATTTCTTCCAAGCGGTAATGTGTTGTTCACCTTACCGGCCGTGGGAAATGCCCTGTGGTTACCTCTGCTGTCTCGTTGTGAGGCTGCATTCAGCGCTGTGTCAGTCGCGGCTGGATGCAAGCATCGCAGGACGTGGATTATGCCGGAGCTGTGTGTTTCGGGGGGGGTTAATAAACGGGTGAAACAGGCTTTTTTGTGTTTTATTTAAAATAAAGGATTTTTCGGTGTGTGTTTATTCACTTTACTTACGGGTTGATCATGTCAGCTGTCACATAGATGCTGCCATGATTAAGCCTGGACTTAAATGGCAGCGATCCGCTGCCATTTAACTCGTTATTACCTGGATTGCCACCGCATCACGGCATCTGGAAGAGCTGGGGACACTCCGGGACTGCCGCATAATGGATGCGACAGTCCTGGGGCAGCTGTGGGCTGATATTCTCGGATGCGGGAGGAGGGGGGCATTAACCCTGCCCCTCGCCCTCCCCAGCCTGAGAATACCGGGCCGCCGCTGTGTGTTTACCTCGGCTGGACGGTAAAAATACGGCGGAGCCCACATGTTTTTTTTCTATATTGTATGTGTCTGTGTGTGAGTGTGATGTGTGTGTGTTCTATGTCTGTGATGTGTGTGTGTGTTTACTCTGCTCCGCTTCCTCTTCCTGTCATAATGACATCACTTCCCTGCAAACCGCAGGGCAGCGATGAACATTACTGCAGGTAAACCGCAAAATACTGGAGGGAATAACGCAGGAAAACGCAATGAACCGCACAGAATTTGCTGCCTGCGCTATTCCCTGCGGGATTTCACGATTCAAGTGCAGTCAATGGAGTAAAATGCCACAGCGACGTGCGGAAAAGAAGTGACATGCAATTGTTTTCAGCAAAACATGCAGCTGTCAATATCCGCCTAGTGCGCACAGCATTTTTTTTCCCATAGGTTTTGCTGGTGAATCACTGCAGAGATGTTATGAACATACAGTACCTACAAGTAGTATTCAACCCCCTGCAGATTTAGCAGGTTTACACATTCGGAATTAACTTGGCATTGTGACATTTGGACTGTAGATCAGCCTGGAAGTGTGAAATGCACTGCAGCAAAAAAGAATGTTATTTCTTTTTTTATTTTTTTTTAAATTGTGAAAAGTTTATTCAGAGGGTCATTTATTATTCAACCCCTCAAACCACAAGAATTCTGTTTGGTTCCCCTAAAGTATTAAGAAGTATTTCAGGCACAAAGAACAATGAGCTTCACATGTTTGGATTAATTATCTCTTTTTCCAGCCTTTTCTGACTAATTAAGACCCTCCCCAAACTTGTGAACAGCACTCATACATGGTCAACATGGGAAAGACAAAAGGAGCATTCCAAGGCCATCAGAGACAAGATCGTGGAGCGTCACAAGGCTGGCAAGGGGTACAAAACCCTTTCCAAGGAGTTGGGCCTACCTGTCTCCACTGTTCGGAGCATCATCCGGAAGTGGAAGGCTTATGGAACTACTGTTAGCCTTCCACGTCCTGGACAGCCTTTGAAAGTTTCCACCCGTGCCGAGGCCAGGCTTGTCCGAAGAGTCAAGGCTAACCCAAGGACAACAAGGAAGGAGCTCCGGGAAGATCTCATGGCAGTGGGGACATTGGTTTCAGTCAATACCATAAGTAACGTACTCCACCGCAATGGTCTCCGTTCCAGACGAGCCCGTAAGGTACCTTTTACTTTCAAAGCGTCATGTCAAGGCTCGTCTACAGTTTGCTCATGATCACTTGGAGGACTCTGAGACAGACTGGTTCAAGGTTCTCTGGTCTGATGAGGCCAAGATCGAGATCTTTGGTGCCAACCACACACGTGACGTTTGGAGACTGGATGGCACTGCATACGACCCCAAGAATACCATCCCTAAAGTCAAGCATGGTGGTGGCAGCATCATGCTGTGGGACTGTTTCTCAGCCAAGGGGCCTGGCCATCTGGTCCGCATCCATGGGAAGATGGATAGCACGGCCTACCTGGAGATTTTGGCCAAGAACCTCCGCTCCTCCATCAAGGATCTTAAGATGGGTCGTCATTTCATCTTCCAACAAGACAACGACCCAAAGCACACAGCCAAGAAAACCAAGGCCTGGTTCAAGAGGGAAAAAATCAAGGTGTTGCAGTGGCCTAGTCAGTCTCCTGACCTTAACCCAATTGAAAACTTATGGAAGGAGCTCAAGATTAAAGTCCACATGAGACACCCAAAGAACCTAGATAACTTGGAGAAGATCTGCATGGAGGAGTGGGCCAAGATAACTCCAGAGACCTGTGCCGGCCTGATCAGGTCTTATAAAAGACGATTATTAGCTGTAATTGCAAACAAGGGTTATTCCACAAAATATTAAACCTAGGGGTTGAATAATAATTGACCCACACTTTTATGTTGAAAATTTATTAAAAGTTAACTGAGCAACATAACTTGTTGGTTTGTAATATTTATGCATCTGTTAATAAATCCTGCTCTTGTTTGAAGTTTGCAGGCTCTAACTTATTTGCATCTTATCAAACCTGCTAAATCTGCAGGGGGTTGAATACTACTTGTAGGCACTGTAACATGCAGCAAAACCACAGGAAATCTGCGGCAAAAACCGGCAAGTGCGCACAGGGCCTAAGATAGCCAAATCTAAAAAAGACCTACTCCGACTTGATTGAGAACATAGTTGTTGCTCAATAATAATGAAAAAAATCTCTAAAATAAAACTTGCCTAATAATTCTGCACACGGTGTATATGGACAGATGATAATTGGGGAGCAAAAGAACGAGGAGGCATACAACACCTAGTCCTGTAGTGATACTCTCCTGCTGATAAAACACTGATTATAGTGAAACAACTGCACACAACATAGTAAGTGACATATCACTGGAATCAGGGTCTCTGCCCCTATTTGATGCCGCTCTCAGATTACATAGCAAAAACCAGCTGACAGATTCCTTATATGTTAAGAATTAATATGAATGTCTACTTTTTAAATTTAAATGAGTTTAGAGCTAGTGTCATAAGTACACGCTGAATGACTAAGACCAATCTAAAAGAGGTTCTACAGCAGCTGCGGCTATATATCATGCCATATAATACAAACATCACAGGAACTTCCACAGTATCATTTTAAGGGTCTTTCATACACTGGAGCGCCCTCTCCTCTTCATAAAGAGTACAGCAGATTGTCTGGTGAGTTCTGTAAAAAGTAATGAATTGCTCTGGTATATAAATGTGTGTAGTGTATGTTTACATTCAGAGTACACACTTCTACAGAGACGTGCAAAAAGGTTCGCACTACCCTGGTCCATCGTCCACTATGCTACTCTGTGGCAGCTGCATTAAAACAGTGCGAAATTCTATGGCCTGTGCTCGAATGTGTGACAAATGTACGGTGGACTAGGGTAGAGAAACTCTTTTTGCTCATATATACACTACACTATGGTTTTTGGAGCCAATTCATAAATGTAATTCCACCAGTTTTCTTTTGTAAAACACTTTGAAAAGTCAAACTTTTTGTACAACGTGAGTTTGCACAAGTATTCTGCTACATCTGGCATTTTCACTCTAGTCCCAGCTAGCTCTCACACTGCAAGCTTCCGAGCAGGGCCCCACTCCTGTTGGTATCTGCTGAATTATATGTTTACTCTGAAATGTCTATTGTCTGTACATGTCTCCTGAAAAATGTAAAATGCTGAGGAATATGTTGGTGCTATAGAAATACAAATTATTATTATAGCATCACCAAAGTGGGAGGAGCATGGGCAGGACGGAAAGGGGGCGAGGCAGCGACTGCCCGTCAAATTCATCAAAAGTTATGCCACTTGGTGGCATAACTTAAGACAGAAATGTTACTTGGAATACTATTTCTGCTGAGATGCTTGCTACTAAGCAATGCCTAATTCATTAAGTGGAATGTGGCTCCTAATGAATTTGATGCATTGTACTTCAGCAAACACCTTCATTAAAGGAGTAATCCGGGACTTTGCTTTTTTGCAATGGGGTTAAGAACTGCTAGGCATGTAGTTGCACGGCATTTTTTATTTTACTTCTGGTGACCTCACGGTGTCAGAGCACCTTCTTCTCTTCCGCTCTGCGCTGTTGACGAGCCTTCTCTGCTGATGTCATGCAGGGAGCTCTTCTGATGTCATGCATGATGACAACTGTGAAGACCCATTAACAAAACAGACCAGAAGAGTTAGATTGCCTTTCTTGATGTGAGATCAAATGAAGCAGCAGAATCACCAGCATGAGTGGTCCGTGACTGCTCCGCACCAGGCAAAACAGGCAGGTAGTCAGCAACAACCTACCTGAAAATTCACAGCCCATAGCAAAGTCCTGGATAACCCCTTTAAGAATGTTGTGCACAATGCAATTCTTATTGAATCAGTCCCTAAGTAATTCATGAAGATACCCAAGTTCTTTGGTGCACAGTAAAGGGCATGTGTCCTAAGGAATCCATATTTGTGCTTTGTTTATAGGGCAATATCACAATTATGTAACATGCTGGGCTGCCCTGGAGGTGCCAGTATTGTGGGCCGAAGTTGTTCCCATAGGACTTGCCCTATCAATACAATATGCTATTAGAAAGCAAATATTAGGGACCATAGGAAAGCACAGGACAACTGTAGGTTTACATCACAAACATGTCTGCTGTAGTGTATTAATGTCAGGAATGATCACGTGTTCTCGCATTGGCATTGCTCATGCACGGTACAAACACAGCAACCAGTAGTCTCCAAATGTGATTTTCAAAAGACGCTGCGATGTATCGGTGATGAAGCCAAGTCCTAATACTAGCACTGTAGTAATGGGCCAATTTATCACGAGCTCCTCTAGAGGTTCACATACAAAATCTATTTGGAGATTGTAGTCTGTGGTGATGAAAGTCTAACTGTTCCCTTGGAAACAGACTTACAAGTCCAAGAATTAACTGGAGAAATGGGAAATGCTTGGTTGGAATCCAATGGGAAAAAAACTAAATGAGGTCAGAACAAAAATGTAACATCAACCCGATGCGAACATATACGGTAAATATTATTAGCCATAAATGTTATCAAGTTACAGGAAGGTCAGTATCCCTGTTACAGCAGGTTTTGTGACGGATAGTAATGTCCTATCCTTGGAATAGACCGTTAATATAACAGTTGGGGTGCAAGTGATTGGCAGCTGATCGAAAGGACCTCGCGGTCTTCACTATTACCAGGCTCTGTACATTCACTACTCACAGTGCCAGGTATTACAGCTCAGTATAGCCTGTCTGAAAATGAGGCAATTAATACTGTAATTGTAACTTTTTAAAGGGAAACTATCATGTCATCAAAGTGTTTTCGCTCTGGTGCCCATTATTGTGTACTGCCTAGTTTTGGAGTACAGATCAGAGTTATTTTCATGTAGTGTTCCAAAGCTGCTGCAAAGTTAATAACCATGCACTCACACTCAATCGCAGATCACCTAGTAGTCTGCCAAGACTATATATGCGGTAACTTCCACTCATCCTTACTGAAGGGACCACTGGGATATCAGCCCTAAAAAAACCCCATCCTCTCTGCTATATTTGTGTGAGATGTATTAGAGAAGGGAGAGATGGAGCTGACATACAGAAGGATGTTGGGAAAGAGCGGAGAGATCCAGCTGACAGAAGTATAGTCAAAGGCAGAGGAGAGATCAAGGTAACAGGACAATGAGAGGTACACCGTTACCTACATGGTCATTAGTGTACCGTGTTGATGATGATTCAAGCACAGCTGGTGAGCAGATGTGGAGAAGGAGGATTGTTATTGAGCGGGGAAGAAAGCTTGTGCAAAGATCGAAGATGGGAGAAACATGAGAGGGTCTCCCAAACTCTGCCTCCTCATTATACACCTTTATGGCTAGATTCCCTTCACCACTCCCATATTTCCATGTGGAGGCTCGCCACTAGAGATAGTGGATTGTTTGACAGATACTAGTTCAATGTCCAGACGGGAGGTCTGCAAATCTCTTGCCTTTTGGAGTCCCTGGTGCAGCTTTTGATTAGTCAGGACTGGTGTGACATCATCAATGTGATGCCACGCAATATGACATTGTGTCAGCCCTGACTAATCAAACGCCACGCAGATTATGCCAGAAGGTAAGACATGCACGAGCCTCCCACCTAGCTGCCAGGTACCACTGAGACAGGCAAACCGATTCGCTCATCACTACGCCACAAAAACACCTGAAGTTTCACAAGATACAGATTTAAACTTTATTAAATAGATGACACCTATTTAATAAAGGAATAATTTTGGTGCATTAGATATACAGTACAGACCAAAGTTTGGACACACCTTCTCATCTCTAGAACAACTGTTAAGAGGAGACTTTGTGCAGCAGGCCTTCATGGTAAAATAGCTGCTGGGAAACCACTGCTAAGGATAGGCAGCAAGCAGAAGAGACTTGTTTGGGATAAAGAACACAAGGAATGGACATTAGACCAGTGGAAATCTGTGCTTTGGTCTGATGAGTCCAAATTTGACATCTTTGGATCCAACCACCGTGTCTTTGTAGAAAAGGTGAACGGATGGACTCTACATGGCTGGTTCCCACCGTGAAGCATGGAGGAGGAGGTGTGAGGGTGCTTTGCTGGTGACACTGTTGGGGATTTATTCAAAATTGAAGGCATACAGAACCAGCATGCCTACCACAGCATCTTGCAGTGGCGTGCTATTCCATCCGATTTGCGTTTAGTTGGACCATCATTTATTATTCAACAGGACAATGACTCCTAACACTCCTCCAGGCTATTTGACTAAGAAGGAGAGTGAAGGAGTGCTACGCCAGATGACCTGGCCTCCACAGTCACCAGACCTGAGCTCAATCGAGATGGTTTGGGGTGAGCTAGACCGCAGAGTGAAGGCAAAAGGGCCATCAAGTGCTAAGCATCTCTGGGAACTCCTTCAAGACTGTTGGAAGACCATTTCCGGTGACTACCTCTTGAGCTCATCAAGAGAATGACAAGAGTGTGCAAAGTAGTAATGAAAGCAAAAGGTGGCTACTTTGAAGAACCTAGAATATAAGACATATTTTCAGTTGTTTCACACTTTTTTGTTAAGTATTTCATTCCACATGTTTTAATTCATAGTTTTGGTGCCTTCAATGTGAATCTACAATTTTCAGAGTCCTCAAAATAAAGAAAACTCTTTGAATGAGAAGGTATGTCTAAACCTTTGGTCTGTACTGTATATATACGGTATTTTTTGGATTATAAGATGGACTTTTCCTCCCAAAAATTTGGGAGGAAAATGAGGGGTGCTTCTTAAAATCCGAATGTAGCTTACCGGAAGGTAGAGAATGAGAGCTATCCTGGCTTCGGTGGGCGCTGTGTGGAGCAGGGCGGTACAGGACTGTGCTGGCTGTGGCAGGAGAGATGCTCTGTTGGCGGTACAGGGCTGTGCTGGCTGCGGCGGGTGAGATGCTCTGCTGACAGTGCGGGGCTGTGCTGGCTGTGGTGGGTGAGATGCTCTGTCGGCGGTGTGATCTTCAAATAATGCCGCCAGGAGTCTGCGCATATGCAGATGGAGCTCTTGGATTGTCATTCAGCCAAAAGCTCAATCTACGCAGGTGCTGATTCGGTGCTGCATTATTTGAAGTTCGCAGTGCTGATAAAGCATCTCAACCCCGCACTGCCCAGCTCCGGCGCACAGCAGCCGACACCGCCGGCCACACAGCAGCCTACACCGCCGGCCACACTGCAGCCGGCACCGCCGGCCACACTGCAGCCGGCACCGCCGGCCACACTGCAGCCGGCACCGCCGGCCACACTGCAGCCGGCACCGCCGGCCACACTGCAGCCGGCACCGCCGGCCACACTGCAGCCGGCACCGCCGGCCACACTGCAGCCGGCACCGCCGGCCACACAGTCCTGACATTGGACGCCAGCTAGAGAAATGGAGCTATGATGTATACATTTTAGCAAGTTTTTGTGAAATAATGTTTCAGCTGTTGTCGGGAATATTCGAGAAGTCACAAGAAGCAGTGGAGGGGGAATTTATGCAATCGGGTTTGGCAACTGTGTGATTGGCCAAAACGGGGAGTGGAGAACTAAACGCCCACAAGTTCACTCTGGGTCTAGATTTTAATAAAACATTCATGATTTCATGAGTAAAAGCTCTGGGAATATAGACAAGTATATGTAGGTCTACACCCGAGGAAGGCATTAGTTAATTATCTTTTCTAGGTTATACTGAATGTAGAGTAACTTAATTTTTATTCAGTTTAATAAAATGTAATCGATGTATTACAATTGTTAGTAAATTTAAAAACATTAGAAAATAATTTGCTAGAGGCGGCACAGAGACGTCCTTAGGGTTTCATTGGCACCGTCTGCTGACAGTCAATCACGATCTTTGGGAAAGAAAAGGTTGTGCAGTATTGTAGAAAAGATCACGCGCTAATGGTAAAAGTACTGCATCAACTCAGACTTGTAAGAAATCATCTTTTGTGGGAAAAGTGGTCTGGTTGGTCATAGAAAATTACTTTATTACTAGTTTTGCCAGTGCAGTTTTGTAAATCAAAAGACTACCATTAGTAACTAGGTTTTCCAGTAGGACGGTTTTGGGATTTAGCTTTTAAAATCCCTCAGTGAAAATCAAATTTCTTGATGAGTAAATTATTAAAATAATTCTATATATGATTTTTCTAGTTCACACACTCAGCAGGAAGGGAGTTCAGTGTGCTGTAATTATTTATCAAGGTTGTTGTGTATTTTGGGTTCCATGCAAGACCTTCACAGTTGGGCTATGTTCCCACTATCAGGGTTTGCAGCATTTTGGTTGCGGCGTGTTTTTGCTGCGTCTAAAATGCTGCGTTACAGGAAAAGCACAGTGGATGGGGTTTCTAGAAATCCCATGCCCACTGTGCTTTTTTCTGAAGCTGTGGTGCAGCTTCCCGAGCCACAGCATGTCCATTTATGCTTGAAGAGATACTTCTGTTCTCAGCGGGGAGAAAACAGCAGAAATCCGCAGCACCCAGAACGCTGATCGTGGGCACGGATGCACACTTCTGCAAAGAACACTAGTGTCTTCACAGGAGGGAATACACCATCTAGAACGCAGTGTCATCTGGATCGGGGGAACGTACCCTTAGAGCAACAGTAATGTAGACTATTTAGTCACCTTTCCTGAAATATACAGCTCACATAGGGAGCTATAATACAACCATGTCTCCTATTTGATTTGTCCAAACTGGGTGGTCACCAGTACAGCTATTGACACCCAGGGAGGAGACATTAGGATAAGAAGAAAAGAGGATCCAAGTGGAGCAGTAAGCATTTCTCATTATTACATTGCAGAAAAGTAATTTTTCAAGTGGAATAAAGCTTGAAGTTTCATAATATATTATAGATGTAACATTTATTTTGCTAATGAGAGTCTATAACAAGATCCGTGGCGGACTATTTATGCCCCGTGCTAACATTATATTTGCTCAGAAATCAGACTTCATAAAAGTCAGTTAATTTGCTCTCTCTGCATTTTCTATTTCTCATTTTAGTTTACTTATGATTATTTACATTGCGTAAGCTGGCAAACAGTGTACACCAGCTGAATGACAGATGCTTCGCTCAAAATTGGTCTCATTTGCTAGTATATTTAATTGCCGAAAGAACATCAAGTTTTTGTCATTTATTATCGAAATGTATGGGGATGACAGCTATTTAAATACCGCTGTGAATAGCAAACAGTCAGTGCTAACCTAATAAGTGCGATCGCCCAGGGCCATGTAAGTGCAGCACCAAATTAAAATAAAGGCAAAGCTCTGGAGGACGGCATGGATACCCATGGCACATCAAGGCTGTATTTATACCAAGATAAACACTTGTTAAAATTTACTCTGGATGAGTCTCGGGGGGGGATAATGTCAGTTTAATATCAGCGTCAACAGTTTACTTTTAACAGATTCCACAAAGCTAACGGCTTCCCCATGTCACCGATCAACAGTTGTCAGGGCTGGCGTCAAGCTGTGCCTGTGCGCGCCCATCTAGTGGCAGTGTCAGACCTGTTGGTTGCTCTCTTTTACATTTCGGAGCAGCAGACATTAGCCTTGAGCAGAAAAACACAGGGGGAGGGAAGAGGGGGGTATTCCATACTGTTTGCCCAGAAACACTGGCTTTTCGAAAACAGTGCTAGTAAAGGCAATGACAGAAGGAACAACAAATGGCTACAATTAGCATTCGCCCTGCTCCTTGAAACAGAATTTAGTTTCTATGGCAACCTAAGCTGTCCAGACGACACAGGGCTATGACAGACTAGTGAACTGCATTGTAAGAGTTTGTATGGAACAGCTGGCACGCACGGTAATGCCTCATTCAACGGCTGCACGTTACATTTCCTATTTAGGTCTGGAGAAGATGGAGCTTCTTTTATTTCTCGTCCATATGAATGTGCCCAGATTAAGTCTTGATGCAATTAAGAAACCACTTTCACCCATTTCCACCCAGCAATAAATAAACGTTGGGTTTCCGCCAACCTGCCAAACGCTAGATTTCATTCCAACAATGTTAACTCCTAAGCAGGTAGCACAGTCAGATTTCCCACAAAACACAGGGAAGAAGTTGGGTGGGGGGGAATAAAGCAGCCGACCTAAAAACATAAAATTAAATGAAAGCTTTATGAGCAAATCCAAAGTCTGCTACACCTCATACTGTAGTGGCGGATGAGCAGACTGCATGGAGCTGCAAGATAAGGGAAATGGACGGTAATTTAATTACACCAAACATTACATATTCTTTAGTTCAGTTACATTTAAATGAAGTAAACAATTTAGAAAATGATTTCCTTTGAAAATGTTGGAAGCCAAATTATACAAAGCAGCTCTATTAGCTCGTCTTTGTTCAAGGCTAGAGCAGAAGAATGGAGCCGAGCGGGAGGAATTGTTGGGATTTTGTGGTGATACCTTCCTCCTTGTTTTTACTGAAAATGACTATGCTTGGGAAACACAACCAGTAAAATCTAGAGCTCTGTCGCCCCAGTCATAACTTCATAGGGTCTATTCACATGTCGTGTCATAGACAAATAAAACACTCCGTTCACAATGGTGTTAGAGCAATCCCTGGCTCCTTGTACAGAATTGTCCATTACCGATATCTCCGGCGCTGCTGCTTCCAAGTCCATAGTGCAGTGAATATGCATGAGCATAATGAGCGGGCCCTAAAGCAAGGGACAGCAGCGCTTAAGACAGCATCGCTGGAAACAGGTGAGTATAGAAATTCATTTTATTTCACAGACATGTGTTCTCTCCGGTACGTGTCACACGGATCCCACCACTATGTGGTCCGTGTGACATCAGTGATGCCAGAGAAAAATGGACACGCGAGTGTGCCACGCGGACACACCGTCCCTGAGAAATCACTGATTTGTGTGCAGACCCAATGATTTTAATGGGTCTGTGTATGTCCATGATTCTGGTACATATAAAAAACGGCGGCATACGTATCGAAATCACTGACTTAGGAAGGGGGCCTTAGATCAGAGGTCTCAAACACACGGCCCCTGAGCAGCCCGCAGACCCCGTGACGATCACGGCTCTATGCTGAGGGTCGGCGCCAGCAGTACTTTACTGCATTTGAATCCATTTGCGGTGCCAGGCAGAGGAGCTGTCAGCTCTATTCCAGTTGCTGCTGCTGTCTGCCAATCCAATGCAAGGAGGTGACATCATGCAGCGATGTCATTTCCTTGCATCTGATTGGCAGGCAGCAGCCATTGGTCCAGACACCGCTCCTCTGTGCGGCATCGCAAATGGATTCAAACGCAGTAAAGTTCCTGCCAGCGCCGACCCTCAGCATAGAGCCGCGATCGTCACGGGCCGCAACAAGCAGGTATGGTACATGCTCAAGATCAGGACCCGCTGCGTCCTGGACGCGGCGGGTCCTGATCGGCGGGGCCGCAAGTCTCCTCCTTAGGAGACTGCAGCTGCCCGTGTCCGCGATGAGGGTTCGGGCCACTGCGGTCTCCTCGCTGTGTTCTGCCTAGGGAGGACGCTTCCGACTCCGCAGCATAAATTTACATGCTGTGGCCTCTGCAAGCAGCACCGCAGGTCAGTTTTCACTGCTGGTCGTACACGCACAGTGGGCATGGAGTTTTTAGAGATCCCATCCACTCTGCTTGTACTGTACATATTGATTCACCGAAAAGGACATAATTTCAAAGAAGAAAAATCAAAAAAACTCACCACAAAAAAGCCACCAGCCTACTCCGGTCAAAAATGGCAAATGCACTAGCAGGATCGTGGAACACTGATCGTGGGCACGCAAGAAACGGAGGAAAGGTGAGGAGATTTTTTTTTTTGCATATTACTAAAAGATGGCCACAATACTACAGGGATGGCCACAATACTACAGGTCTGGCCCCAATACTACAGGGATGGCCACAATACTACAGGGATGGCCACAATACTACAGGGATGGCCACAATACTACAGGGATGAGCACAATACTACAAGGATGAGCACAATACTACAAGGATGGGCAAAATACTACAGAGCACAATACTACAAGGATGGCTACAATACTACAGGGATGGGCACAATACTACAAAGATGGGCACAATACTACAGGGATGAGCATAATACTACAGCAATGGGCACAATACTACAGCGATGGGCACAATACTACAGGGATGGGCACAATACTACAGGGATGGGCACAATACTACAGGGATGGGCACAATACTACAGGGATGGACATAATACTACAGGGTTGGGCACAATACTAAAAGGATGGACATAATACTACAGGGATGGGCACAATACTAAAAGGATGAGCACAATACTACAAGGATGGGCAAAATACTACAGAGCACAATACTACAAGGATGGCTACAATACTACAGGGATGGCCACAATACTACAAGGATGGGCACAATACTACAAGGATGGGCACAATACTACAAGGATGGGCACAATACTACAAGGATGAGCACAATACTACAAGGATGAGCACAATACTAAAAGGATAAGCACAATACTACAAGGATAAGCACAATACTACAAGGATGAGCACAATACTGCAAGGATGAGCACAATTCTGCAAGGATGAGCACGAGATTATGGGCGGGTACTTGGATGACGCTGCTGATGACAATCACAGTGCCGCCCATAATCTCACGCCTGCGCAATCACCTCATCAGCGTTCACACTTTGCACAGTGCTCAGTCCTGCGAGAGTGGCACTGGGCATGCGCGAGACCTCGGGAGGACAGGTACATGAGCAGGGCGTCCTCGTGTATGTAAATGAGTAATGGGGGACGGCAAACAGCAGCAGGAGGTCGACTAACGGACGCAAGACAGTCCGCCCCTGTGACCATAAAAAAACATTTGCATACAAAAAGGCAAGAATTTTTAAAGTATTTATTTAGGTCTCAAAGGGGGCACAATAGCAACAGGAACCTTTCTAGAATGCAGCCCAGGAGCTGCAGAAGGGGAATCTTTTAGTTCTATTGCAAAATTTCTGCTGACAGGTTCCCTTTAACATTTTTTTGTAACAAAAAAAAAAAAAAGGTTTATATAAATAGACCTACAAAGAATGAATGTCGTATGAAACAGAACCCAATACACTAAGAATTGCTGTGATTTTTTTTTTTTTTAAATTCCATCAGACTTTGAATTATTTTTTTTTTAGCTTTTTTATTTCATTACATGGTAATATGAATGTAATCACTGAAAACTACAACTTATTCCTCAAAAAACAACCCCTTATTTAGCTATATCACTGAAAAAGTAAAAATAGTTATGGCAAAAAGAAAAGATATGAATGTGGGGAAAAAAAGCAAAAAAAATGGCTGCATCTTAGAGGGCGTAGAGAAACATTACCAATAAATAATATTACACTGTCAATTCCACAGTAATCAGTTGATATTTTATCGTTGTACTGAACTACACACTCATCTAAAGCAATATATGGGGAATTGTTAGTTGAGCAATTTTTTAACAGTTTTATTTACTCCAACATACGGCATATCGTGAAAGATGGCAACATTACAATTATCAGCAAAACACAATGGCAATCATTATTTCAATCAAGTCGGTAAGCAAATGAGCATTTAGTATAAATTACACACAAAAAAAAACAACCCCCCCCCCCCCCCCAAAAAAAAAATTAAAGAGAATATAAATGCTAATGGGAGATCTGTGCACTGAGACAATAAGATTTGACTTAATATATGAATAAAATGCAGGGCTTCGCATTACATGGACATTTTGATATACTTTCCTGGCATCAGCTAAAAATGCACAGAGTTCTTGCCAAAATTATCCTGTGTATAAGTTACATCAGTCTCTGAAAAACCTTGACCCGGGTGAAGGGCTTAAATGGCTTCTGAGATGATGAAAACGGGATTTTAGTACAAATCTTTACAGAACGCTCCCACCTTTCACACTCAACTTAAGCTAGATATGGGAATTACTTTTAAATATTTGGCAGAAATGGCCTTTAAAAATGGCATTTTACACTTAAATGCACATAAAAAATCTCAAGTTATTGGTGTCTGGCAGCTTAAGTATCTATCTTCTATTCACTCTGCCCATACTTACATCAGGAGATGCCATTCTGCTTTAACGAGGATTTCCACACAAACTGCCCGTGTACAGTATTGGTAAGCCTGGAGCAGGCCCCAAAAGCCTGGGAATTATTTATTAGCAGTGGATATTTTTTTTTCTTGTAAATTGACTTAATGGTGTGTCGTGATATTTTTTTGTCCAAGACCTTCGGTCTTTCCGTTAGCAGGTTAATCAATATCAATATGACCATCCGTTACAGGACACTTATGGGAGGAGACAACTAATAGCTGCAACTTCTACAAAAATAACCAAAAGAAGATAAAAAAATAATTAGCGAGCCGACGCTTTTACATTCTGAGTAATCATTCATGAAATAATATAAGACTCTGTTCACATATTGGATGGGTGATCACCTTGGAGCTTCTCACACAAGACCTTTCAAAATGGACTAGTGAAATAGCTCACACAGCAACATACATCCTATCCAAACGATAGACGCCACAACACAACTGATCTAAGTCAATGGGGTCTGTCAGGTGGCCCTGGTATAAATGGGAGCCACCACGTTACTATAGCCTCATGCACACTGATTGTTATCATAACAGATGCAAAATCTTAAAGGGAATCTGACAGCGGGTTTTTGCTATGCTGGTGAGTTTCGGACAGATCAAAGTGCGGCTGCGCAGGACCTCGCTGTTGGCTAGTGTAGATGACGTAGGACGCGCCATCCACAATAGCTTCAGAAGGAGAACAAAGATGGCCAAAGGAGGAGGCGCAGGATCCGGAGAACGGAGACGCCCGTCCGACCAGTCTGCTCCGCACTGACTATTAGGTAAGTATTATGAACATCCGATGACAGGTTCCCTTTAATCTCAGTATTTGTAAGCCAAAACCTGGAGTGGAACAATCCAAGGAAAAGTGTAATAGAAACACAAGCTCCACGTCTGCATTTTTTACCCAACTCCTAGTTTTGGCTTACAAGTACTGGAAGTAAAAAACTTACCAAATACTGAACATGGCCTAAAAGTAATATTTATTACACCAAAGGTATGATTTTAATAGGAGCCAAGTCCTTTATTTGACCAAGTGGTTGGTTTAAAGGGAACCAGTCATGTTGTACATGCAGTCTGATGTGCGGATAACACAGTATGGAGAAAAAGCTGAGCAGAATGAATAGATTTGTGGGAAAGGATAAATTGTATTTTATTCACTGACATCCCTGGTGTTTGTATGCAGGAGTCCAGTGGGCGGTCCTACTAGCGATTGACAGCTATCATTGCATGCACCGCCATACAGTGAATACTGTCAATCACTGAATATGACTGTGGACTCATGCATACAATTGAAATCTCTTATGTTTGTATTTCAAATTGCAATCAAGAATGCACATTTTACTGAAACTTTTCCCACCAAATGTCTATCCATCTGATCAGCTACTCCTACTCCATTGCACACTGCCTGCACATCAGATTCTATTGCAACATAATAGATTCCTTTTAAATTGTGTATCTGAAATAATACTTTCCTTTAAAATCAATTGAAATGCTATTTAACAAGTATTTTAGTCAGAATCTGCTCCAAGATCTTCAAACAATGAACTTTGACTTTGTATAAGTATAAGTATATATGACTCTGCATGTCTTGAGCTGTATGGCTTTCGCCACTTATCTATATAGCATTTTTTCAATTCTGTGCTGGTTGCCCCTACAAACTGACTATCTACACCAATGTCAGAACATGTCATCATCAAATATACATCTTTTCCATCCCATCAGGAATTGCAGTATTTTTAACAGCAATGATGGCACAATCTACAGAACAGTCCAAAATACCGGAACCACATTAGAAATCTGACACTAAGGCCCATGGTGCGCGGCCTGCCTTGGGGTTTTCCTGACCCGGACTCAACAGCTTCGCAGGTCTATACAAGGATGATGAGTTCAGGTCAGGAGACCCTCAGCCACTCCGGCCATCATGGTCCATTCACAACCTGTGGTACACAGATGTCTGAATAAAGCCCAAGTAGTAGGAATCATCAAGATTTATGGGTACCAGCAATGTGTCCATGAACAGAAGCTGTGACACTGGTGTAAGCACAGCCTGTCATCTAAACACTGCCCTCTTATAACAAAAGATATATACTTTTGGTTTTCCCAGATCAGAAGACACAGAATTACTATGATTAGTTAGTGCTGGTTCATGTGGTCTCACAAGACTCGAGGGAATATCTGAAGTAACAGTTCACCATAGTGAAGCAGAGGTGAGAGCAGTGCCCTGAAGGTGAAGGGATTACATCTACAAACACTTTTCTGTTATTTTATACTGCTCAATAATCCCATGTGCCATTGTTTCCCTCTCTATACATAAAGATTAACATTTTACACGTCAAAATTTGTGCAATATTCTACAGCTTTACATGAAACGTTAACATACATAAATGACACACTGCATAACGTGAACTAGACGTAGGACAATCCAAGATCCCGCCTATATTATACAGCCATGAAAAAAACTAAATCCACCCGTGCGAAAGTATTCAGCCCCCTTGCATTTTTCAACCTTTTCCCACATTTCAGGCTTCAAACAAAGATAAAATATTTAAATTTTATGGTGGAGAATCAACAACAAGTGGGACATAATTGTGAAGTTGAACGATATTTATTGCTTATTTTAAACTTTTTTAAAAAATAAACTGAAAATTGGGCGTGCAGTATTATTCGTCCCCTTTACTTTCAGTGCAGCAAACTCACTCGAGAAGTTCATTGAGGATCTCTGAATGATCCAATATTGTCCTAAATGACTGATGATGATAAATATAATCCCCCTGTGTGTAATCAAGTCTCCGTATAAATGCATCTGCTCTGTGATAGTCTCAGTGTTCTGTTTAAAGCACAGAGAGCATCATGAAGACCAAGGAACACAACAGGCAGGTCCGGGATACTGTTGTGGAGAAGTTTAAAGCCAGATTTGGTTACAAAAAGATTTCCAAAACTTTAAACATCCCAAGAAGCAGTGTGCAAGCATTCATATTGAAATGGAAGGAGTATCATACCACTGCAAATTTACCAACACCCAGCGGTCCATCCAAAGTTTCAGCTCAAACAAGGAAAAGACTGATCAGAGATGCAGCCAAGAGGCCCATGATTTCTCTGGATGAACTGCAGAGATCTACAACTGAGGTGGGAGAGTCTGTCCATAGGACAACAATCAGTTGTACACTGCACAAATCTGGCCTTTATGGAAGAGTGGCGAGAAGAAAGCCATTTCTCAAAGATATCCATAAAAAGTGTTGTTTAAAGTTTGCTACAAGCCACCTGGGAGACACACCAAACATGTGGAAGAAAGCACAATGCCAAACGATATGTTTGGCGTAAAAGCAACACAGCTCATCACCCTGAACACATCATCCTGACTGTCAAACATGGTGGTGGCAGCATCATAGTTTGGGCCTTCAGCTTCTTATACTTTTTTTATTTTGGTTTTTTTTTCTCTACACCTGTCTCCTGTGGCACAGTGTTTTGCAGCCATACCTGGCACTTACACATCAAATTAAAACACATACCAAGTTCTACTTCTTTTCACTATGTTGAATTCCAGTGAACTTACATTGCTCATTTCAATTTTTCAGATTTTTCTCCTCCTGAAACACGCTTTAATGTTTCCTTTTTGTATATTTTTTTAATTTTTTTGAATAATTTTGATAGAAATAGAAACACATGCAGCCGACCATGCAGCCGACCTGCTCCTGTCAGGAGAATGTGTGGCCGTGTCGGGTGATGCGATGCGAGACTTGTGTGAGCCATACACAAGTGGAACTACAGCCTAAAGAAGATTAACAAGAATCCCAGTAGAGATTAAATCTTGGTAGCCTGAAAATGCCGAATTTTGAGTATAAGATCAGGGGCAGGGGACTAAAGGGGGCTTTACACAAATTACCGACTATTTAAATTGTTTTTTTGGTTTGTGTTTGTTTTTTGTTCTTTTTTGGCAATGCATTTTCATATCATCTGTATTAAAAAAAAAATAAAAATCTTGTCGTTTTCAAACTAGTCGCTGGGCAATTAGTACAGCAATAGATTGACTCCCACACTAATTTTTGTATTGGAGCATCTAATAGGTGTGAACAGGGTCATTGTGAAGGGAGCAGCCAGCTGTTACATCAGCCATTGTGCACAGTCCTGTTTTATCAACTGTGAATGTTACCTGTCAGCCACGTTACCCATCATTGTAATTCTCTCTGTGATAATGAGACTTCTGAAAAGTCTTCAGGAATTGTGAGCCTAAAATATCCCCAATGGGTGGTGTAAAAATTCCAGGATTTCTATTTTTGGTTTTTCATTTTAAAGACAGGTTTTCGCAAAAAAATAAAAAAGCTGTCCCCTTTGTGATGATAGCTTCCCTTTAATGAGTGGCGTGCAGGATGGACCTGAACACGTCAGCGCCGGAGTGTCTTGAAAATGAGAGATGATTAAACTTGAATATGAACCTATTAATAATACTGATACTGATGACATTAACTCTTCCTTTCAGCTCCCAATATTCACATTTTTTGCTAACTACAAGATGGATCTATGCCTAATCTGCACTATTAGCATAGGTCCATACCATCTGCAGTCATACATTAAAGTAAAAGCCGATCATTCACCCTTTAAGAGGCAATATCCACCTTTCCACACATTGTAAGCAGAAAGGTAACACAGCGCGGCGGCTTGTAGATGCTTAGGCCATCAGATACCAACAGCAGCCAATTCCCCAGACTGGCTTGATGAATGCAGAGTAGATGATCGACCCAGACAGTGTTAGGTAATTAATGTTGTATATCTTGTGTAGCCACTGCCACCGAGCACAGTTTGTATATGTACGCCTTCCATTGCTAGAATTAAGCAGTGACAGCAGAAGTAAAATATCTATTGATCTGTAAGAGGAGCATCCCTGTGTGACGGGAGGAGCAGCTCTCTCCTTACAGATGCATGATCCAATCTTTGATTAGATTGAAAAACTTAAGTTTTCTTTTTCATTGTGAGCCAAAACAATGACATTTCCTACTTCAGATCTCTCGGCGGCAAGGTTTCAATACGGTGATTTCATGACAACTGCTGTTAGGTGGATAAACAGAAACTGGGTTAACTCAGTGGAGAGTAATTGGCTGTGTCCTGTTTTCAGTCACTAAACAGAGAAAGAACAGACTTGAAGCAGTGATGTAAGCCTAGAGACTGATTAGTTAGGAAGCTATTGCTAAAGGCAGCAAAAGCAAGAGGTATCCCGAGAGTCCGTCTTCAAGCAGTTTCCACTACCCTGCGAGACTCGGCTGGAAATCCCTTAATGCACTATACCCTTCATTTATTTTTGCTACTGGACATTTGAGAGCATTTAAGAACGATACCATTTTTTTTGGAGTAGTTGTACTGTGATGGATTGCTGCAAGCTGGAGATTTTGGTATTATTCGCAGAGAGTAGGGGAAGACTACCATCTACAGTACAGTCAGGAAACTCAGCAACTCATCCCTGGCTAATGGTCTGTGTGCTCCGGACTGGGCTCACACAGCAAACTGCTGCAGACATCACACACCGAAAACATCGCAAAAGGGTTACTTCCCTGCAAAAATCACTGCTGTATCACAGCAGATGGCAGATTTCCAGTGTTAATAGACCATAAACTAAGCAACATCGAAAACAGAAAACAATTATTCAGTGTAAATGTCAAGTTACGTTATTAAAGGGAATCTGGCAACAGGTTTTTGCCATCTAATCTGAACGGAGACCCAAATTCCCTGGGCTTAACCCCTTACATACCTCCCAACATTTCAAAAACGGAAAGAGACAAATCATGCAGCGTGCGTAACGCATCATGGACATTTTTTTTCAACTCCGCTAATCACACTCTTGTCATGTTTTTCTCCCGTGGCAGGAGAAGACGTCAGAGCAGTGAGGGACATTCAGCAGACACTCAAGACTGGAGGGCGCAGACTCAAATCCAAGACTGTCCCTCTGTATCCAGGATGGTTGGGACTACAGGTGAGTGAATCGATTCACAGGACTCCATCCATGTCGGTGCTACCTGGCAGCTGGACAGGAGGCCCACAAATTGCTTGCCTTCCGGTGTCCCTGGTGCAGTTTTTGAGTTGTCAGGATTGGTGCAACATCATCTGTGTGCCCTGCTCATCTCTAATTGGTACTCAAATTTATTTTTTGTTCAATCATATTCTCAGCCAGAACTTTCTCAATTTTATGTAAGGTTCACTATATACTTTCAGGCTTTTTGGTGCCGGTAAGGCCTCTTTCACACGTCAGTATTTTGTATCAGTGTGTCATCAGTATTTAGATGCCAAAACCAGGAGTGTCTCCAAAACACAGAACAGGTGTCAGTCTTTCAATTATAGTTCTTCTCTGTAAGTTCCACTCATGGTTTTGGCATCTAAATACTGATGACATACTGACGAAACACTGATGCAAAAAACTGACGTATGTGTGAAAGAGGCCTCAAATTGTGTTCACATATTGTAACTAAAGTACGCAATAATACTCTGCTCTCTTTATTGCATTTTTTAGGTCTTTTCCTATTTATTTGATGCATTTTTGGTGCAGATGTCAAGCTGCATTTTTAATGTTTTTTTTTTTTTATAGTGCAGAAAAGCTTTGATTCCACACTTAAAGTAAGCTTTTTACATGCGCTTTGTTCAGGCTCCATATAGGAGCCTCTAGAGAGAAAACAAAAACACCAAAATTGCACAATTCAGCTGCAAGTTTTTTGTTTTGCTTTTTACATTCATTTTTTAAGGCTCTCCAAAGAAGTTTAGAGAAAAAAAAAGCACCAAAACCGCACAATACAAAAGCTTCTCTAGACACACAGTTCTCATGAAAACACATCCATGTTGCTTGGACAGTTAAAACACTGCAGATTTTGTATATAAAAAGCAGCAGACAAACCGCTACATGTGAACACGGCCTAAATATCGAAGCAGAATCTGTTGTATTAAAACAGCGTTAGAAATACAAATTGACATCTGCACAAAAATGCATCAAATAAGGGGGAAAATGCATAAAAGAAACGCACCAAACATGCAATAATTAAAAAAGATTGTTATTGTGTTGCGTGGTACGAAAACCTGCTGAAAACATCCAGAAAACAAGCAGAAAAAAAGCAGTAGAAAAAAGGCAGCATTAACACTACATGTGACCATGACCTCACAGTAACATTATTACATTTATGTCTTTAATGGAGAAAAAATATCAAGCACGTAATATTTTATGCCATTTATCAAATTACCATAAATTACCTGAACGCTGTGTTGTGAGGTTGTTATGATTACAGGGACACTAAATATTTCTATTTGCAGATTGGTGATTTGTATTATAGAAAAAAACCAAAACATTAAAATGACATTATAATTCATTTTATAGGAAGAAAAAAATATTTTATTCTCACAATGCAGGGACATAGTAAAGCTGTAGGGGGGAAAAAGCGCAATAGGGTCTTACCCGGTATGAGGGTAGAGAGACAGAACAGAAAGAGATACACTCACCTGGTAGGGTTGTGCCAGTCACAACCCCCTATGATCGCATGTGAGTGTTTTTATGTGGTTTAGCAGCGGCCCCGGAAAGCAGGTTATCATATAAATCAAATAGAAAAACGGTTTTAAATACCGCGCTAAAAACCACAGATGCTGTAGATAAAGAGATTTCCTTTATTTCACAGTTCTACGCGTTTCAGAGACATCGTCTCCTTCCTCAGGAAAAGAAATCATATTTGAATATTATTTCTTTTCCTGAGGAAGGAGACGGAGATGTCTTTGAAACGCGTAAAACTGTGAAATAAAGGAAATCTCTTTATCTACAGCATCTGTGGTTTTTAGTGCGGCATTTAAAACCGGTTTTCTATTTGATTTATATGAATGCAGGGACATAGAAATACACTGCTATGTACAATGTATCGCTACAATGGGGAAAACAAGAATTTAGTCAGCCACCAATTGTACAAGTTCTCTTACTTAAAAAGATGAGAGAGGCGTGTAATTGACATCATAGGTAGACCACAACTATGACAGACAAAATGAGAAAACAAATCCAGAAAATCACCTTGTCTGATTTGGCAAGATTTGTTTTGCAAATTATGGTGGAAAATAAGTATTTAGTCATCTGAAAGCATGCAAGATTTCTGGCTCTCACAGATCTGTAACTTCTTTAAGAGGCTCCTCTGTCCTCTACTCATTACCTGTAGTAATGGCACCTGTTTCAACTTGTTATCAGTATAAAAGATACTTGTCCACAACTTCAAACAATCACACTCCAAACTCCACTATGGTGAAGACTAAAGAGCTGTCGAAGGACACCAGAAACAAAATTGTAGCCCTGCACCAGGCTGGGAAGACTGAATCTGCAATAGGCAAGCAGCTTGGTGTGATTAAATCAACTGTGGGAGCAAAAATAAGAAAAAGAAGACATACAAGACCACTGATTATCTCCCTCGATCTGGGGCTGCATGCACGATCTCATGTAATGGAATCCAGCTCACCCATGTCTGACCTCACCTCAGACTCGGATCCGGCCCTGCCCCGGCCGCAGCAATGAGAAATGAAGGAAAGCGATCCAGCTGAGTGACCAGGTGATTTATTCAGTGCAATACAGAAATCGCATAGTCGTGGGTAACGCGTTTCTGGCTTAACGCCCTTAATCATAACATAACCATAAGGGCGTTAAGCCAGAAACGCGTTAACCACGACTATGCCATGTCTGTATTGCACTGAATAAATCACCTGGTCACTCAGCTGGATCGCTTTCCTTCATTTCTCATGCAAGATCTCACCCTGTGAGGTCAAAATGATCACAAGAACGCTCAGCAAAAATCCAGAACCACACCAGGGGACCTAGTGCATGACCTGTAAAGAGCTGGAACCACCGTAACAAAGGCTACCATCAGTAACACACTACACCGCCAGGGACTCAGATCCTGCAGTGCCAGACGTGTTTCCCTGCTTAAGCCAGTACATGTCTAGGCCCATCTGAAGTTTGCTAGAGAGCATTTGCATTATCTAGAAGAGTATTGGGAGAATGTCATATGGTCTGATGAAACCAAAGAATTACTGTTTGGTAGAAACACAACTCATTTTCTTTGGAGGACACAAAATGCTGAGTTGCATTCAAAGAACACCATACCTACTGTGATGCATGGGGGCGGTAACATCATGCTTTGGGGCTGCTTCTCTGCAAAGGGACCAGGACGACTGATCAGTGTACATGAAAGAATCAATGGGGCCTTGTATCATGAGATTTTGAGTGCAAACCTACTTCCATCAGGAAGGGCATTGAAGATGAAACGTGGCTGGGTCTTTCAGCATAATGATCCCAAGCACACCGCCAGGGCAATGAAGGAGTGGCTTTGTATGAAGCATATGAAGGCCCTGGAGTGGCCTAGCCAGTCTACAGATCTCAACCCCATTGAAAACCTTTGGAGGGAGTTCAATGTCAGTGTTGCCCAGCGACAGTCCCAAAACATCACTGCTCTAGAGAAGAACTGCATGGAGGAATGGGCCAACATACCACCGACAGTGTGTGCCAACCTTATGAAGACTTACAGAAAACGTTTGACCCCCATCATTGACAACAAAGGATATATAACAAAATATTGAGATGAACTTTTGCTATTGACCAAATACTTATTTTCCATCATAATCTGCAAAAAACATCTTGCCAAAATCAGAAAAGGTGATTTTATGGATTTGGTTTCTCATTTTGTCTCTCTTAGTTGTAGTCTACCCATGATGTCAATTACAGGCCTCTCTCATCTTTTTAAGTGGGAGAACTTGCACAATTGGTGGCTGACTAAATCCTTTTTTCTGCCTGTGGGGACTAAGCCTACATTGCAGCTTCAAGTATATAAAATGATACCAGTGATGTTACTGGCGCTGTGGCCCAAAGCTTTAGCTGTTGCCTGTAATTATAGAGGTTGTGGGTTCGAGTCTCAGGTAGAGTGCCAAAAAAAGAAAAAAATTACATTTTTGTAATAGTTTTTCATCCTTTTTTTAGTAGTTTTATAAGAACAAAAAAGTTTGACCTTTTCTTCACCTCTTAGAATACAGGGAAATTGAATCACACTGCTATATACAGTGCAAATGTATTTCTATGTGCCAGAGTAATCTGCATTTGGGTTCACTGTCTGCAATGCAGCTTCAAGATTACCAAATTCTCCTATCTTCCTCATTGTGGGCTGTGGTTCATAGCTAAAGCTACTGACTGCAAATAAGGAGATCGTGAATTTGATTCTAGGGGAGACTGGATAACAAGAGAACAAGGGAGGAGTTTAAATTATGTACATACAGATAGATGCCACCCCTTCTCTCACCCCCATGGAGGAGAGGCTACTGAGCTCATAGAGTGAGCGAAAGTCAGTTAGTACAAAGCCCTGATGTGCTAGGACACTAGGACTGAGCCATAAAATTGGGATAGTCCCAAAGAATCCAAGATGGTTGAGAACTATGCCCTTAGCATCATCTGCCTTTAACAGCCGAGGGTAGACCAGAGCTCTGCCTGCAGCTGCTAACTGTTTAAATGCCGCTATTAATCTTTGACAGTGGCACCTAGAGTGTGCCGGCAGGTGGAGGGGGCTCGTCATTTTATACGCCCATCGGCATGCTCAGGATGTGATCGTGTGGACCCAATTGGTTACCATGATGGCCGGGTGTCTGCTGAAGCCATCTTATAACATACGTTAATGGGAGATTGTGATTTTTGCTATATACAGCAGTACTGTGATATTGCTGTGTTTAGCACAAGTGATCGCAAGTTCAAGTCCCCTAAGAGAATTAACAATAAAAATTTAAGCAATCTGAAAAAATAAAAAAAAAAGTTCAAATCACCCCCCTCTTTCTTCAGTTACAAAACAAAAAAAAAAAAAAAAACACCAAAAACCCCAAACACATTTTATATACAGTAGCTGTATTCCTAAAGTTTGTGCTATAAGACATAAATGGCGTAATCGGAATAAAAACCAATGCTAGAATGTTGCAGTTTTATCCTATAGATATGCTTGTTAATATCGTTCAGAGCTGCACTGAGAGTCCTGCTGCCAGGAAATTTCGGTCACCAGCCAGTACAAAGTGAGTAGCGGCTGTAACCATGCCCCGATCCAGACCTACAGCTGGCTATGTACTGATGTAATGCGGAGTCTGTGCCAGAGGTGTGGTTACAGCTGCCGCTCACTATGTTCTGAAGCAGCAATTGCCGCTACCCTATAACTGAAATCCTGAGGCTGCCGGGAGGAATAAAGTTAAACTTCTTACCGGCAGCAGGACTCTCAGTTTGGCAGCCACATGGTGTCAGAATGCTATTAACCCCTTCAGCCCCCAGCCTGTTTTCATCTTAAAGACCCAGCCATTTTTTACATTTCTGACCAGTGTCACTTTGACAGGTTATAACTCTGGAACGCTTCAACAGCAACCAAAGCAATGTGGAAGGAAAAAATAAAAATTTAACTTTTTTACACAAAAATGTTACTTTAGCAATAAAATTTAGCATTTTCACAAGGGTATCAGGAAAAATGCACCATAAAATTAATTGTGCAATTTCTCCTGAGTACACCGATATCTCATATGTGGGGGAAATCAATTGTTTTGGCGCACGGCAAGGCTCTGAAGAGAAGGAGCATCATTTGAATTTTTGAAAGCAAAATTGTCTGGAATAATTAGCAGATGTGATGTTCCGTTTGGAGACCCCCTGAGGTTCCTAAACAATGGAGCTCCCCCACAAGTGACCCCATTTTGGAAACTAGACCCCTCATGGAATTTATCTAGATGTTTATTGAGCACTTTGAACCTCTGGGGGCTTCACAAAAGTTAATAACTTTGAGCAATGAAAATAAAAAAAAAAAAAAATTACCACGAAATTGTTACTTCAACCAGGTAGCTTTTTTTTCACAAGGGTATCAGGAAAAATTGCAACATAAAATGTATTGTGCATTTTCTCCTGAGTACACAGATACCTCATATGTGGTGGAAATCAAATGTTTGGGCGCACAGCAGGGCTCGGAAGGCAAGGTGCGACAATTGACTTTTCAAACGCAAAATTGTCTGGAATCGTTAGTGGATGACATGTTGTGTTTGGAGACCCCCTGAGGTGCCTAAACAATGGAGCTCCCCCACAAGTGACCCCATTTTGGAAACTAGACCCCTCATTGAATTTATCTAGATGTTTACTGAACACTTTGAACCCCTGGAGGCTTCACAAAAGTTAAGAACGTTCAGCCGTGAAAATATATATATTTTTTTTTACCATGAAATTGTTATTTCAACCAGGTAGCTTTTTTTTCCACAAGGATATCAGGAAAAAATGCACCATACAATGTATTGTGCAATTTCTCCTGAGTACACAGATACCTCATATGTGGTGGAAAGTAATTGTCTGGGCACACTGCGGGGCTCAGAAGAGCAGGAGCGCCATTTCACAGCAAAATTGGTTGGAATTATTAGCGTACGCCATGTTGCGTTTGGAGACCCCCTGAGGTGCCTAAACAATGGAGCTCTCCCACAAGTGACCTCATTTTGGAAACTAAACCTCCATGGCATAAATCTACATGGGTAATGAGCACTTTGAACCCTCACGTGCTTCATACATTGAGGCATAAAAACAAAAAAGTAGTTTTTTTTTTCCACAAAATGTTATTTTAGGCTCCATTTTTTAATTTGTACAGGGGTAACAGGATAACGTGGACCTCAAAATTTGTTGGGCAATTTGTTCTGAGTACGCTGATACCTCATATGTGGCAGAAAAACAGTTTGGGCGCACGGCAGAGCTCCAGAGGGAAGGAGCGTCATTTGACTTTTTAAATGGAAAATTAGCTGGAGTCGTTAGCCGCACCATGTCGCGTTTGGAGATCCCCCTGATATGCCCAAACAGTGGAGCTCCCCCACATGTGACCCCATGTTGGAAACTAGACCCCCCCCAATACAAAGAAATATTAGTTTGGCATAATAAAAAATACAGACGTCAGTAAAAAAAAAAAAAAAATATATGCACCTGCAACTGACACTAAGGCAAGTGCCACACGTGAGAGCAATGCACAAATCTCGCATCGCATCACCCGACACAGCCGCACACTCCTGTCTGGAAGAGAGCGACCATGCCGGACGATGCGGTGTGAGACTCGAACATCGCTCTCATGTGTGGCACTGGGCTGACCCTTACAATATTCAGTAAAAAATACTGTAGTTGATGATTACTACAGTATAATTTTACTGGCCCTAAACTAAGTTTATTTGTATTTCTTTCTTAGTTTACAGAAAAAAAAATTAGGACGAACGCACAGATGTACTGCAAAAAGGGGGGGACTAGGTGGGATGGAAAAAAGATGGATGGAGGATAGAAGAGGGCGCAACGGATGCAGGAGCGGCGGAGGATGGGTGAGGGGGCACGGCGGAGGATGGGTGAGGGGGCACGGCGGATGGAGGAGCGGTGGAGGATGGGTGAGGGCACAACAGATGCAGGAGTGGCGGAGGAAGGGGGGGCGAGGGGAAGGGTGGAAGGGGAGTGGGAGGTGAGATTGGGGATAGCTACCTTACAGAATGAATCTAGGCAGCAGGATTGCAGCAGATTCGGGAGGGGGGGGAGGGGGCAGAGGATTAAGGGGATGAGAGAGAGCAGGCAGCAGATCAGGGAGGGGGCAGAGGCTGATGGGGGAGTGAGGTGGCAGATGCAAGGGCGCAGAGGCTGATTGGGGAGTGAGGTGGCAGATGCAGGGGCGCAGAGGCTGATTGGGGAGTGAGGTGGCAGATGCAGGGGCGCAGAGGCTGATGGGGGAGTGAGGTGGCAGATGCAGGGGCGCAGAGGCTGATGGGGGAGTGAGGTGGCTGATGCAGGGGCGCAGAGGCTGATGGGGGAGTGAGGTGGCTGATGCAGGGGCGCAGCGGCAGATGGGGAGAGAACTGTGGCTGATTGGGAGAGTGCGGCGGCAGATGAGGAGAGTGCGGCGGCAGATGCAGGGGCGGTGGAGCAGCTGATGGGGAGAGTGCGGCGGCTGATGCAGGGGCGGTGGAGCGGCTGATGGGGAGAGTGCGGCGGCTGATGGGGAGAGTGCGGCGGCTGATGCAGGGGCGGTGGAGCGGCTGATGGGGAGAGTGCGGCGGCTGATGGGGAGAGTGTGGCGGCTGATGCAGGGGCGGTGGAGCGGCTGATGGGGAGAGTGGAGCGGCAGATGTTGGGGAGAGTGGAGCGGCAGATGTTGGGGAGAGTGGAGCGGCAGATGCTGGGGAGTGCAGCGGTAGATGCTGGGGAGTGCAGCGGCAGATGCTGGGGAGTGCAGCGGCAGATGCTGGGGAGTGCAGCGGCAGATGCAGGGGAGAGTGGAGCGGCAGATGCAGGGGAGAGTGGAGCGGCAGATGCAGGGGAGAGTGGAGCGGCAGATGCTGGGGAGAGTGGAGCGGCAGATGCTGGGGCGGTGGAGCGGCAGATAGGGAGAGAGCAGCGGCAGATGGGGAGAGAGCAGTGGCTGATGGGGAGAGGGGAGCGGCAGATGCTGGGGCAGGGGAGCGGCAGATGCTGGGGCGGTGGAGCGGCAGATGCTGGGGCGGTGGAGCGGCAGATGGGGAGAGAGCAGTGACTGATGGGGAGAGGGGAGCGGCAGATGCTGGGGCGGTGGAGCGGCAGATGCAGGGGCGGTGGAGCGGCAGATGCAGGGGCGGTGGAGCGGCAGATGCAGGGGCGGTGGAGCGGCAGATGCAGGGGCGGTGGAGCGGCAGATGGGGCGAGAGCAGTGACTGATGGGGAGAGGGGAGCGGCAGATGCTGGGGCGGTGGAGCGGCAGATGGGGCGAGAGCAGTGACTGATGGGGAGAGGGGAGCGGCAGATGCTGGGGCGGTGGAGCGGCAGATGGGGCGAGAGCAGTGACTGATGGGGAGAGGGGAGCGGCAGATGCTGAGGCGGTGGAGCAGCAGATGGGGCGAGAGCAGTGACTGATGGGGAGAGGGGAGCGGCAGATGCTGGGGCGGTGGAGCAGCAGATGGGGCGAGAGCAGTGACTGATGGGGAGAGGGGAGCGGCAGATGCTGGGGCGGTGGAGCGGCTGATGGGGAGAGTGCAGCGGCCGCCGTGACGCTCTCCTCCCGCTGCGCCACCCCCTGCATCTGACGCCGCTTGCTCTTACTGCTGAGTAGCGGCGTCACATGCAGGGGGAGAGTAGCGGCGTCAGATGCAGGGGCGCAGCGGGAGAGCAGGGGCGAAGCACATGGAGCAGGGCAGCGGTGGATCGGGGGCTGTGACTCACAGATGGGCGCCTGCAGGGATCGCTCTCCTCAGATTCCACGGAGGGAGAAGCGAAGGAGAGCGATCTCCTACAGCGAGCTCACCCGGTTCCAGAGGCACGGTGCTGCTTGGAGAAATCGGTCACAAGGCCGATCTCTCCAATCAGAGCTGGGGGCGGGTGCAGTAAAGCTCACTGAGCTCCAGCCAATGGCCAGTGCTGCAGCTGCACTGACATAGCTGGATCTCAATGCTTCAGCCATTTTCAATGGCTGAAACATAACACTGGCTGTGATTGGCTTACGAACGCCGTTCAGCCAATCACAGCCTCCGTAGGTCCGGGAAGGAGACACCACCCCTCCTGAGGTCAGGTACAAGTCCTCTCCTTCCCGAATCTACAGTTTTTTAAAACCGATCGCGGTGCCCGGTGCTCCGGGGCCGCGATTTCGCCATGACGGATCTAGCCGTCATGGGTCTTTAAGTACCAGGGCACCATGACGGCTAGATCCGTCAAAGGTCGTGAAGGGGTTAAAGTGCAGACTAAACCGATCTCTGCAGGTTAATAATTCTTTTAAAATGACAGGTTCCCTTTAAAGCTGTAGTAATGATAAAATGACTTATTAACAGGAGAGATAGTAAATCTGCTGCCATGCAGTCCTCTATATTCATCAGGGAGATAGCAAACTTCTGGAGACTGACCAGAGTGGAGCCAACAAAAGATGAAAACGGCAACTAGTATCAGACTAAGTACAGAGAACTTAGATTAGTGGCACTACTACATATTTATATTTTACCGCTGAAGTAGTGCTTTAATTGTATAGTTAACCAGAACAAGATCAGAGACAAATCAGCTACATAAGGTTAATAGAAATGGGACACTTCAAATTTGCTATAATCCAAGAATTAAAGATTTTGCTTCAAAATTGTGCCATAAGCAGAAGCTGATGAAACTATATAAAAGGCACTACTGATATCATGAGAAATAAAAAGACTATTACATACAAGTACACTAGACAATACTAGACAATAGAGAACATGTATCCGTAGTAGGAACAGTAGCTGTAATAAAGGCATCTGACTGAGGATAAACCCTTGTAAACGTAAAAGTACCTGACATTTCAGAATACGCGGCCATGCTTTTCTTTAAAGCAGCACTCCAGCATTTTTTCTCCACTGCTGGAGCGGTGCTTTTAATCTAAGTTCTCTGACCCTACTCATACTCACCCGCCGACGTTTTCACCTTGTATTGGCGCCGGTCCAGTCAGTTTGTGACTTGCTGGAACTCTACAGCGTTTCATGCAGCGAACCTGAGGTCACTCTTCAATGCCAGTCTATGAAAGCCTCGTTTTGGTTCTCACAGACTTGAAAGCTGTGACTTCTGGCCAGTTGCGGTCACATTGTGGTGCCACAAAGCCTTGAGTGGTACAATAGAAGGTGAAAGATTGGAGGGCAAGAAAAAAAACTGGGGGCAGGAACCTTAGATGAGGAGAATAACTCCAGTTCTAAAAACCGCTGGAATGGTGCTTTATCTCAGCTCATCCTTCCTACTCCCCTGTCCATAGACTTCAATAGGCAGTGTAATCTGAAATTACAGTGAGACTGTAAATCCCCTTGCTCTGACCAAGATGGAATTATGGGATAACATTCCTTTTCCAACATAACATGCAAACGTCTACTCCAGTCTTCGCAACCCCCAACAGATCAGATTTTCATGATTTCCTTAGTAGCGCACAGGTGCGAGAACTTGTGACAATTTTAGATGCCTTGATAATTATACTATCAGCTGTGAAACCCTGAAAAAATGATCTATTAGGGGCCTGGAGTTCGGAAACACTGGTCTACATAAACATTTCCCCACCTTTATAATGATTAGATGTTAGCAGTAGGTCCTAATAATTCCGTGGCTGCATTTTAACCCCATTTACCCTCAATTTAAAGGGTTATTTAGTGAAAGAGCGCCCTATACACTAACGATGTAAGCTATATTTATAGTTAAACGTCTACACAGCAGTGTAATAAAGCTCCTAATATCTGTCCAAATCATTTTTGCTTTGAAAGTAGAGTGTACATTTCTATTCCCAATAATGATATCCACGTGGCAGATAGAGGAATCTTCTATTATTTATAAAGCTGAAGGATTGAGCCCAAAACATCTTGAGCCAGAAATCAATTAACTGTGATCCCAAGGCAGAGTTTGTAAGGCTAAGGTTAGGACTGTCTGCAGTCGGCTGAAACTTTACCTGGCTGAAAGAAATGTCACGTATAAAAAAAAAAAAAGAAGGAGGAAAAAAAAAAAGAAAACCGTTCAATGATCCAGTAACAAAATAAAAGGATTTCTGACAATGCAGGAAAGTCTGAACAGAGGCAGTGACTAGAAGCAAGCAGCTCTTATTTCTATTTAAAACTTCAAACCTGCTGTGCTTTTTGATGGCGGGAAGTTTGCGGTCATGCCTCAGCTTATTTATAATAAGGGATTTTTAACAATGTTCTTTTTCGGAAGCCATAAAATAGCTATGAGGCTGGTAAAGTGTGAGTGGCAACAACTGAACATGCAAAATTGTGCTCCTGATAAATGCATCTCCATTCAAGGTTATCTGAAAAATATATACCGCTACAGTCAGAAGTGGGGTTAAGTTCTCTTTTCAAAAGTGGGCGACTAGTCTTTGTCGATACTGAAATCCCACGGAAAATCATTCAAGATTTACAGAAGGTCAAAAGACATTAGTAATATAATCTAAAAATGTTCTGAAAACAAACAAACCGAAAAACGAATAAAAACCACAATGAAGAAAAGGCAGTAATATATACATAATGGCAGATCCAGGGCGCTACATAGGTGTTAGTCATCATCGCACCCGACAACCTCCCAAGTCCTGCATCACTGCAAGTGGGCATATGACAGTCAGACCTTTCTATATTGCATATAAAGTGTATCTGGGGGATGATTTACTCACAGAATCTTGATCTATTTTAATCTGCTGGTCTGATCAAAGCTTCCAGATAAGAGTTGTGGCATTTTTCTCATTGGCTAAATAATCTTTGCAATAGTGGTTCCGGCCATAGGAAGATTTGCTGACGCAGATTAAACATGCTATGTAAATGTATAGGATGGATATAAGAATGCCTAACACAAACAGTAAAGGCCCAAAAATCCACTAGAATAACGTCCTCCAAAACTGCGGATATCGTCTCACGTTCACAAGAAAGTTGTGGATCTGGCGTGTCTGATTTCAGACTGACGATCCTTTTCTTCTCTAGAGATAAGCTGCTGCCAGATATGTATGTCATCGGCTCTGCCATGGAGGACACACTAGCACTCAGCAAATCGAGCACTCTAGTGTAGGAGACAGACAATTTAGCTACCAGCTGAACAGATGGTTAAACCATCTGAAGTGAATGAGGGTAGGCTTAACGGTTTAAAGGGAATCTGCCACCAGGTATTTGCCACCTAATCTGACAGCAGTATAATATAGGGGCAGAAACCCCGATTACAGTGGTGTTTCACTTACTGGGCTGGTTAGTGTAGTTTTGATAAAATCACTGATTAATCAGCAGTGGATTATCATTAGAGGACTACTTGGCGTGCTGCCAGGTAGTCCAGCATATTCATGAGCTCTTTATAATTGCTAGATCTGCAGCACAGAAAACATTGATTTAAAGGGGTTATCCCGCTTATTTTGAGTTTTTTTTATTATTACCCTATTGAGCTACTTTGGGGCAGGTAAGTAGATAGAGACCACTTACCTGCCCTGCTGTCAGCCCCTCTCCCCAGGCTCAGAGTGGTCATGTGACCGCTCCTGCCGCGATTTTGCTGCTTCCGGTCATTTCATGTCAACATGGGCAGGGCCATGTTGACATGCAAATCTGGAAACAGCATGTTGCCTCTCTGCTGGGCTGTACAGTGCGTGGAGTCCCCGCCCCCGTCCCTGCACCCTCCCACAGATTCCCCCGCACCCCGTACTCTGCCCACAACCTCCCCCTGCACTGCTGTGGGGTCCGTGACCTAGGGGACGGGCCTGGCGGCGGCTGCCGTGGTGTCAGCGCCAGCACCGGGCCCCTGCTCAGGATCACACATTCAAATATACCGGCATCACAGATCACAGATGCCGGTATATTTGAAAGCGCTCATGAGAAGGAGCGTTGCGCTTCTCATCACTGCTCCGCTGTCTGTGCTCTCTTCAGCACAGCGGTGACGTCACTACTGTGCTGATATGGCCAGAGCACAGACAGCTGGCGAACGTGCAGGAGCGGCGGGGACCGGGGACGGGTGAGTATGTACTCCCTACATGTGTTCCCTATGGGGGTAGGTGGGGTCGGTACAGAGCGCCGTGTGTGCGTGCAGAGCCTGATGTGTGTATGCGGTGCAGAGGCCTATGTGTGTATGCGGTGCAGAGCCCGATGTGTGTATGCGGTGCAGAGCCCGATGTGTGTATGCGGTGCAGAGCCCGATGTGTGTATGCGGTGCAGAGCCCGATGTGTGTATGCGGTGCAGAGCCCGATGTGTGTATGCGGTGCAGAGCCCGATGTGTGTATGCGGTGCAGAGCCCGATGTGTGTATGCGGTGCAGAGTCCGATGTGTGTATGCGGTGCAGAGTCCGATGTGTGTATGCGGTGCAGAGCCCGATGTGTGTATGCGGTGCAGAGCCCGATGTGTGTATGCGGTGCAGAGCCCGATGTGTGTATGCGGTGCAGAGCCCGATGTGTGTATGCGGTGCAGAGCCCGATGTGTGTATGCGGTGCAGAGCCCGATGTGTGTATGCGGTGCAGAGCCCGATGTGTGTATGCGGTGCAGAGCCCGATGTGTGTAAGCGGTGCAGAGCCCGATGTGTGTAAGCGGTGCAGAGCCCGATGTGTGTATGTGGTGCAGAACCCGATGTGTGTATGCGGTGCAGAGCTCGATGTGTGTATGCGGTGCAGAGCTCGATGTGTGTATGCGGTGCAGAGCCCGATGTGTGTATGCGGTGCAGAGCCCGATGTGTGTATGCACATCAGGGTCTCTGTGTCTACATTATGCTCTCTCAGATGGGAGAGCAAAAATCTGGTGAGTCCCTTTAAGGAAAAAGACAAATTTAATCACAAAATAGTTCACCAATGGCGAAACTGTGGCTATTGTGACTCCATACATACTACTTGGTAGCGAATATGAAAGGAGAAGAGCTAGGTCTACAAATTCTTTATTCTGGTGCAGGGGAGGTGCGGCGCCCTCACGGACACAAGTACAAAAGGGCCCTTGTGCAGCAACAATATACAGTATGTGCCCTAGGTAGTCCAAGAACTCATATAAATGCTAAATTGCACCTGCTTAGAGATAGAAATGGTCCCCTGACCTCTTGGGCTCCTGTGCGGCCACACAGCATGCATCAATGGTATGTTCGCCTGTGGTACGGTGGTATGGCTGAAGTATGAATGGCTTTGATCTGAGGATATATGACTATAATGCTCAGATAGGAGGCCAAGATGGATGAGGACTGTATATGCTTCCAAACTTTATAGCATATCCAAACATGAAAGATTGTATATCCAACTACAGTTGTAACATTTGACAAATTAATAAAAAGATGTTTGGAAAAAAAACCCTTCTTTCATACCATGGTATATATAGAAATGATCTCGATAAGTACCACAATCTCTACGTGTTTAAATAACATGAAGTCTGGAAAGTTTCTCGCTTATCATTATCCAACCTATTGAAATGTAAAACACCTTTCTTCATACACCAGCATTCAGGAATGAAAGCTCACATAACAATTTTTAAAAGCAATTATAAAAAAAATACTCCACTAATTATGTGTTGTGATTGCAGATTACATATTTAAGAACAGGAAACTGCCAAGAAAGCCATGAAATGACTGCTAGTGCTAGATAAATTAGTTTTCATGTGGCTTCTTTAGATTTTTTTCTTCGTACACGTTGGACACAGCTCCATTATTACATCTAGTAGATGTTCAGTGTTTTGGCGTTAATTACCATCATATGTTACGCACAAAGTCGTTAAAACCCCGTCGCACGTACTTACCTGCTGAGCGACCTCGCTGTGGGCGGCGAACATCCACTTCCTGAAGGGGGAAGGACGTTCGGCGTCACAGCGACGTCACAGCGGCAGGCCAATAGAAGCGGAGGGGCGGAGATGAGCGGGACGTAAACATCCCACCCACCTTCTTCCTTCCGCATTGCTGGTGGGAGCCGCGGGACGCAGGTAAGCTGTGTTCATCGTTCCCGGGGTGTCACACAGAGCGATGTGTGCTGCCCCGGGTACAATGAACAACCGGCGCCATTAAAAATAAACAATTTTTTAAAAATAAGCGACGAGTACATGACTCACGATTTGTAAGCGATTCTGCGTCGCTCGGAGGTGTCACACGAAACGACGTTGCAAGCGATGCCGGACGTGCGTCACGAAAACCGTGACCCCGACGATGCATCGCGTGATAGCTCGTCTCGTGTGACGCCCGCATTACACCTCTTTGGGCAGTTTCATCTGATTTCACATCAAGAACAGTGCTGCTTCCATAGCTCTTAGTGACAATACCCCAACAGCCACCATAATCAGACAATGTGGTAGATGCTGCTAGGCCATGAAATACAATAGATCAAGCACAGAGTCGTGGCTTATGTTATGAACGAAAACTATGACATGTGAATAGAGTCTAACTTTGTAGACATTGTTTTCATAAATTTACTCTAAATGGCGTATAGTTCTTTGCAGTGCTGGGAGTTTATATGTTTTCCTTATGTTTGCGTGGGTTTCTTTATGGTCTCTAGTTTCCTCCCACACTCCAAAGACATACTGATAAGGAATATAGATTGCGCCCAATGGGGACTGTGATGATCACATGTAGAAAAGGCTGCGGAATATGATGGCACGATATTAGCAATGCATAATAATAACTGTTCAGAGCTGCAATCAGAATTCATTTTTTTGGAAACCTTTGACGAGCTTACTGTCCAGCACACCTCTAACATCTTGGCTAAGCTCCTATAATGCATCAGTTGTTATCTACATGAAGCCGGTACCGGGCCTGGTGCAAAGACTACACACCCCAAGTCAGCAAGGAAATTGGGGAGGATTCAGTTCTCAAATAACCCTACAGACCCTATGCCGTAATATTACCTTGGTGTTCCCCCTTCTCAGAGCGGTTGCTCCAATTTTTACCATTCTTATACAAAGCAATTAGAGAATAGACCATTTTATTTTAATTTTTTTTTTCATGTAAAAACAAGTAATTTGGCAAAATAGTTGCAGGCAATATGTTGGGTTTTGCCGGGCACACTTTGTTGTCTTCTGCTGATGTCCCATACATTGAGTAGAAATGAGGCTAATCACAAGTTCAAAGTATAGGACATCATTATCATTCATCAGTAATGGAAAATGCAGGGGGGAAATGCTTAGAGGTCACAACGAGCGCGGGCAGGACAAGCACCCTCCATACGCGCAATCATCAGTATACAGCAAACTTGTGGACATACCAAGTGGATCTGCAAGCCAGTATTGGAGCCCACACAGGGGTTTGTACAGTCTATAAATGTGCTTCTTTCTATCCAGTGAGCAGCTTTGTATTGTTGGAAATCCATTTGATACCACCGCTATCACTTTCATTAATTTGATGATTTGTATAATAATTGGAGGAGAGTGGATACGTGGTTATTTGTAGAAACATTTAATAGTTCAATATTTAATTGGATTAATCTGTACCTGTTGGCAACGTCATCCCTCTGCGCTAATTTCCCATTTAATTATCTAATTTTGACAAAAGGAAAAGCTTACAAGCTAATGCCCACAAGTTATTGATTCATTGATGTTGTATGCAGGTTAGCTGGGAGCGGTTACGTTACTTCCGTAATCATTGATTGTCATGTTTGTGCAAATCTGCAGTAAGATGGACACATCCAGAGGGGGCGAATGTTTACGTCGCACCTGATGCCTATGGGGATCTGATTGTTTTATTATATAGATATTTACATTATATGTAGATAAAGCATTACCAGTACTGGCACCAGAGCAGATTGCAGAAAAATATATAGACTTTAAATCACCTAATGTACTCAAGCATTAGAATCCAAAATTATCACACAGCTAGCATTCTGTAGAAGGGTTAATATAAAAATTGAAAAGCAGCGGACTTTTGGTTAATAGTCCCTTATATAGCCCTTATAGGAAGAGTACATGTCTTGCCTCTACCCACCCATTACACAACAAGCAGCCATAAGTCATCGCTGAGAAGAAGAAAAGGAAGTGCTTCCCTAAAATACAGCAGGCTCAAATTCTGATGCACATTTAATATGCTTGTTTATATGATATTCTCAGCACCTTACAGACATTATCATCCATGCCCCCATTGGGACTCAAAATATAATTTTTTTTTCAGTATGTCTTGGAAGTGTGGAAACCCACACAAATACGGGGAGAACATACAAATTCCTCGCAGATGTCGTCTTTGGTGGGACTTAAACCCAGGACCCCAGCACTGCAATGCAAAAGTGCTAACCACAGAGCCACTATGGCGCCCATTACACCGTTATTAAACGAGCAAACCCTAAGATAGAAACAAAATGAGCATACACCCGACAATAAAGGCCCCGTCACACACAGAGATAAATCTTTTGCAGATCTGTGGTTGCAGTGAAATCATGGACATATTGTTCCATTTGTACACAGCCACAAACCTGGCACTGATTGTCCACAATTTCACTGCAACCACAGATCTGCCGCAGATTAATCTCTGTGTGTGACAGAGCCATAGGCCGGCTTCTCACTTGTGAGTTTCTCGCAGTAGTGCAATGCGAGAAATTCTCGCATTGCGCTCGGACACATGTTATTCAATGATTCAGCTCTCATCTGCGATTTTTTTCTCAGTCCAAATCTGACTGAGAAAAAAAATCGCAGCAAGCTGCTTTTTGGCGAGTTTCTTGCAGAGTCTCTCCAATGCAACTCTATGGGAGCGTGAAAAAAAGGCATGTCACACGGACCGGCACTCACACCATCCTAGTGACATTCGTTTTTCTAAATACATTAATCACATGTTTCTCAAAACACTGGAAATGAGTGAGGTCTCACAATGTCGGTCAATTATAGAGATTGACCGACATTGTGAGACCTCACTCATTTCCAGTGTTTTGAGAAACATGCGATTAATGTCGGTCTGTCTCTCTCTCTGTCGGTCTCTCTGTCCATGTCGGTCTATTCCTTTCACCCCTTTTCTCATACTCACCAATCCCCGATCACCGGCGCGGCGCTGCACGGCGGTCACACTGCTCCGGCGGCTTTTCTTTTGAAAAAGCCGGCCGCTCATTATTCAATCTCGTATTCCCTGCTTTCCCCGCCCACCGGAGCCTATGATTGGTTGCAGTCAGACACGCCCCCACGATGAGTGACAGCTGTCTCACTGCAACCAATCACAGCTGCCGGTGGGCGGGTCTATATCATGCAGTTAAAAAAATAAATAAATAATAACAAAAAAATGGCGTGTGGTCCCCACAATTTTAATACCAGCCAGGGTAAAGCCACACGGCTGCAGGCTGGTATTCTCAGGATGGGGAGCCCCACGTTATGGGGAGCCCCCCACCCTAACAATATCAGCCAGCAGCCGCCCGGAATAGCCATATCCATGAGATGCGACAGTCCCGGGACTAACCTGTAAGATAAAGTAAATGAAGACATACACCAAAAAATTCTTCATTTGAAATAAATAACAAAAAAAACAACCTCTTTCACCATTTTATTCAAGTTCCCAAACACCCTTCCATGTCCGACGTAATCCACAGAGGTCTCTCGACGCTATCAGCTCTGCTACATCAGAAGCTGACAGAGAGCGGTCACAGACCACGACCGCTCTCTGTGAGCTCCCCGCAGCGACTGAAGTGAGTAGCGCTATCAGCGATGACGTCACTCAGGTTACCCGCGGCCACAGATCTCAGCGGGAGGACTTCTGATGTGGCCGCGGGTAACCTCAGTGACGGCACCGCTGATAGTGACCGCAGTGAGCCGCACTAAGGGGATTTGCGGTCACTGGTGAGATCTTCACCGGTGACCGAGAATCAGGGGCCATGCCACACACAGAGCCGCGGGATGACAATGAAGTCGGGTGACGTTCATCCGACTTCATTCTGATCGTGCGGCTCTGTCTGTGTCTGCTGTCAGCGGCTATTCAACTCTGCTACATCGCTCTGGCTGTGTCTGCTGTCAGCGGCCATGTAGCAGAGCTCAATGGCAGATGACAGCTGCTGAGGAAAAAAAGGAACACACACGCATTACACACTCATTACACACGCTAGCCAAATCATTAAATTATTCAAAAATAGCATTGCACTTGCGTTGCAATCGGTCCTAACGTGAACTAAAATCAGCCGAGTAATTTTCAGCCAAGTCGGACCGATTTTACACACATAGATGTGTTTCCAGCCTTAAGTAAAGAGTAATAGTACATATAAATAGTTTGGGTAATTAGTAATCATTGTTTTTGATTAAAAAAAACAGTCATCCCACCACAACAAGGTGTACCCTAATCGGGACAGTCCAAACCTCACCTCGCGCCAACCGACCTGCCGAGGCCCAAATGTCCAGATATCTGTCCATGGGAAGCTATATAAATGAAATGCCTGGCTCAAAGAGGGGGGCCATTCTCCTGTTTGTACAAACAGCAAGGAATTACAGCAAAACTAAAGAAATGTGTTGGAGCACAAGTTGCTACACATGCAACATGTAAGAACGCATTCACACTGTGGCCATTGATCTGTCCACATTTATACTGAGGTTGGTTGACTTGACACAAGGTGAGGTTATAACTAGAGGATATGACTCTCCCCATTGGGATACACCTTGTCTTGTTGGGAAGGCTTTTACGCATATGTACTATTTCTATTTACTAACTTACTGCAGGGTATTTGCTCAATTTGTTTTTATCTTAGATGTTTGTTAAATGGCCTGTGTGAACATGCTCCTACCCACTGCATGTATATGCTATGGCTCATTTCTTTGGTCTTACATGTATTAAAGGGGTATTCTGGAAGGAAGAAGTTACCACCTATCCACATCACAGGTAATAACTTCTAGATGGATGGTATGTGACTGCACAGACCCCCACTAGAGTCGGTGCATATTGATTCACTGGACACAATCCAGCAGCCAGATCAGTAATCTCTGGTTGTTGAATAGGAGCCCAGAGTACCACCTCCTGCCTCCCAACACCATTGGCTCTTTTGATCTTTTTGGTCTGGCCCAACATCATGCATATGTAATATCATCCCAAGCCAGCAAATCAAAAGAAGAACCAATCATGCTGGGAGGTATGAGGTAGTTCTCAGGGCTCCCGTTCATAGATTACTGAACTGACCAGTGAACTGGGCTCTGCTAACCTATTATCACCGATTCTAACCCCCAACCACCGCCAGAATGGAGCATGCACAATTACTGTTCCATTCATTTTCTATGGGACTACCTGAGAACTATACTCCGCTTTCTCTAGCAGTCTCAAAGGGAATAAATGGAGCGACTTATTTGATTGATGCACTTTGATTGATATATGCAGGTCTTTGTGGGTTGGGTCCTTGTGTTTATTCATCCTTCTCCGGTGTCTTCCTGGCTTGTCCCCTTTTCTTAATTAGTATATCGCGCCGCCATTGCGGTTGTTGGCAGCATGTGCGCATTTCCACAGTACTCAGGTCTTCATTAAAATGGCGCCAGAGTCCGCGCATGCGTGTACCGTGATCTCCAGCTGCATTTTATTGAACTCACTGCGGTGAAAACTATGAGAAGCATTAGCGCATATGCAGATTATTATTTTTTTCTTTACATCTGTGCATGCGCTGATGCTTCTTATAGTCTTCTCCGCAGTGTGTTCAATAAAATTGCGTTGCAAATCATGGTACGCGCATGCGTGAACTCTGGCGCCATTTTAATGACAACCTGAGTACTGTAGCAATGAGCACGTGCCATCAACAACAGCAAAGCCTGTGCAATATTCAACTAAAGAGAAGGGGGCCAGCCAGGAGGACACCGGAGGAACAGGAATAAATGTGAGGACCCAACCCACGAAGACGTGCCCATGTTGTACACATCAGTGCTTTTCTGCAACTTTGATTAAAGATATTTAATCAATGAAGCAACGGATCTTTCTACAACAGGTATGCTTGCATTCAGCATCTTAGTACCTGAATGTCACTGCTTTTACCTAATATAGCAAAATCCTGCTGGTTGGTCCTCTTTAACTTTGCTGAAACCAAAAGAATTGGATACTCAATCTGCCCAATCCTGCTGTCCCACGACAGAATTACCATGGAGTTTAAAGGCCCCATACTCATCAGATAGTTAGCCAGTCCCGATGAATTCGGTGGGCTTCGCTGACTTTCTGCCTGTGTATGGGGATGGGCTTAGCTTAACAAGGAGTCTTTCTGCTTATTGTTGAACAGATTTGACTAAAATTATATAATTTTACTTATATATTATTGCTCAGAATTTCCTCATGGTGATTGTATGTAAATTGTTCTGTTTGTGCAAAATAGAGAAGTTGTCCTCCAGTATGTGGCAGGTAAACTATGGGCAATTCTAGATTATCAGGTGCTAATGCAGTCGCTGAACTTGCCTTAACCTTAATTTGAATATTTTTGGCAGCAGAACCGTTTTCATTTAGAAAAATCTCATCACCAGCTCAGTGTCATGATAATGACTAAAGTATGCATTAATACATAAAAAGGTTACAAGTCAAATTATTTTTTTCCATTACACTTGAAATATGCAGGAAATTTTTGCTCCTGACATGGTAGAATAATTAAATTAGAAGTTAGAACTTGTCAGAAATGTATATCGCTGCACAGTACGTTTAGCAACTGTATCATTACTTTAAAATATAATAACGTGAAAATCGCAAATTTCAAATTAACTTTTTAAAATCGTCTTCAACGTGGGGTTTATTCAGAGTGACATCATTTAATGAAGGCATTTACAGGACGATAGTGAAGCCACACGGATCAACCTTACATAGCAAAGGACAATTTTATCATTAAGGGTGCACTTCTTGCAGCACAAATAGTCAGATCATGGTATTTTTATTTAATTAATTCTATTTCTAAATGTTACATGTGGACTAATTTAAGAATATTCTATTTAGAGCCAATAATTGTACGTAACCTATCGGCACGGCCAGTGTTAGGGTAGTGACAACTGGCAAAATACCCAGGGCCCCCCAGTATCTACAGCAGAACTATACTGATAATACAATTATTAGTATAGCTTCTGATATGTAGACTGCTTGAAGATCTTTGGTGACATCATGATCATACGACAGTGATGTCACCACAGGTCTTGTAATCAGCAGGACTTTAGGACCTTTGGTGACATCACGATCATGTGACTGGTCATTTGACCATGAGGTCACCGATGGTAGGGCTGAACAGGAGATGGAATGGTGGTAAGTCCTCCAGAGTGTGTATGTGTTTAGATTTATTGCAATTACACATGCTTTGTAGGACACGTTTATTTTCTTTGCATGTATTTAAACATGCAGGTATTTGTGGGTTGGGTCCAAAAAAAACAATGGAAAAGAAAGGCAAGTTGGACATAGATTCACACAAACCCCCAAACATGGCTAAACAAAATTGGTGGTACCTTTCCAAAATTCTGAGTAAACAACTTGGTTTCAAGCATGTGATGCTCTTTCAAACTCACCTGTGGCAAGTAACAGATGTGAGCAATATGAAATTCATACCTGAAAACAGGTAAAAAGGGGAGAGGCTGACAATCCTTGTATTGTGTGTCTGTGTGTGCCACACCTAGCACAGATAACAGAAAAAAAATATCAATCTCAAAGCTACAAGTCCATCTCACGAAACTTGATGTGCCTTTGTCCATGATGTGCAACATAATAAAGAAGTTTACAACCCATGGCACTGTAGGTAATCTCCGTAGGACATAGACGCCAGAGAAAATTTGATTAAAGTTTACAACACAGGATTGTCTGAATGGTAGAGAAGCAGCCTTAATCAACTTCCAAAATTATTCAACCTGTCCTGCTAAGAGTGCATCAGTGTCAGCATGACATTTGAATGAAATAAAACATTATGGCAGGAGACACTGGAGGACCCCATTGCTGACACAGATATAAAAAAGTTTGGCTGCAGTTTGCCAAAATGTATTCGAGTAAACTAAAATCCTTCTAGGAAAGCACCTTGTGGACAGATGAGAACAAAGCAGAACATTTTGGTAAAGCACATCATTCTACTGAAAACAGAATGAGCCTACAAAGAAAAGATCATAGTACCTATAGTCAAATATGGTCAAGTATCAAAGATGTTTTGACGTTGTTTTTCTGCCTCTGGCACTGGATACTTTAACTGTGCGCAATGCATTATAAAATCTGAAGATTACCAAAGGATTTTGGGACGCAATGTAGTGCCCAGTGTGAGAAAGCTGGGTTTTTGTCGAATGCCAAGAACGTAAAACATACTTCGGGAAGCACCGAAAAATGGATAAAAAACAAAGCGCTGGAGAGTTCTGGAGTGGCCAGCAATGACTCAGTTCCCTTGAACATCCATGGAGAGATCTTAAAATTGCTGTTCGAAGAAGGCACCCTTCAAATATGAGAAACCTGGAGCAGTTTGCAAAAGAGAGAAAATTCCAATTGAGAGTTGTGAGAAGCTTGTTAACGGTTATAGGAAGCGATTGATTGCAGTTATTTTTTCCAATTATTATGCGACCAAATATTAAGTTGAGGGTGCCAACAATTGTCTGTTAATTTTGGGTGTTTTGTGTGAAATGATGTCCATTTCGCCTTTTCGCTCTGTTTTTTTTGTGTTGTTCCAAAACACACAAAGGAAATATAGGTGAACAAAACATATATTTGGAATAATTTTCTTGTAAAAATACTTCATTTTCTGGAACAATTTTAAGGGTGCCAACACTTTCTGTTCTCCATGCTTAGTGTGGGGCACGCACAGACACACAATGCAAAGATTGAGTCAACTTCTCACCATTTTATCTGATTTTAAGTCTGATTTTCATATTGCCCACACCTGTTACTTTCCACAGGTGAGTTTGAACAAGCATCACAGGCTTGAAATAATGTCGTTTACCTACAATTTTGTAATGGTGCCAACAATTTTGTCCAGCCAATTTCTGGAGTATATATGAAATTTTGTCCAATTTGCCTTTTTTCTCAGTTTTTTTTCTGCTGATCCAATACACACAAAGGAAATAAACAGGTGTATAACTCAACATGTATAATTGCATTATTTTAACATGGAGAATTACTTCAGTTTCTAGAACAATTTTAAGGGTGCCAACACTTTCAGCCATGACTGTATGGGCTCCTGGTGTGTGTGTATATAAAATATATATATAACGATGCCGAGCTGCATTGGTAAAAGGTGACGCGTCTGGAAGGTGAGTGTATGACACAGGGCGGGGGACTTAAATGTAAAGTGCCACTGCAAAGCTAAAAAACCCCCCCCAAAAAACAAACAAATGCAGGAGTGGTTTAAATGAGTATGATTGACAATACTGAAGTCGTTCTGCCTTTATTTCCAATTCTCTATCCAAAGGTTCACGAAGAAGGATGGGCACAGAATGATGACTAGTAGATAAATCTGTATCCATACAGTATCATGTTATCGGCAGCACATCTACAAGGTGATGTGCTGCTGAGAACAATGATCTTTGTTCAGCCATAAATAATCCAGTGACCTGATGAATGAGCAGCATTTTGCTTATTCATTGGGTGATTGCCGACATGTTTACACCTCTGAACTCTTATCTGTGCATCCGGGCTTTAATAATGGATGCTACCTACACACAGTACGTGAGACGCACAATGCATATTATACACATCGTAAGTATACACACCCATAGCACATAGGCATGTATATACACTCATCCTGCAGTATTTCCTTTATTCCTTATAGTGTTGTTCTGGTTATACAGCACATGACCGTGCGCCAGTTCTCCATAAGATGTGATTCTGGATGAAGTAAGAAAATTCTCCTGTATTTAGTTCTATTCCTTCCGTAATTGTAATACTAACATGATCTTGTTATTTAAAGAGGATTTGTCCTTAGCAATGATAATAAAAACTGCATATATTATTAAATAGATCTTAGACCTGATGATGCTGCTGTTTTAACCTTGAAATTCCTTGTCAAAATAGCTCCATAATCCCTTATGAAAGTTTGTCTCTGCCCACCTAGTCTGACTTACAGCTCTTTAAAGCGGAGATCTCACACTGCTCAGTACAAGCTGCAGCTTTCAGAGATTAAATACATTTGGACTCATGAGCTATTTTTTCTTTAGCTGGAGTCATAAAATGCTCATCATAATACCAGACTTATACAGCCATGCTAATGGTAATATTCAATGCAATTATATCAATATCTGTTTTTACAGGAAACTTGTTGCAGCCGCCAGAAACATTACTTACCTGCTGATATAGACCAATTAGTCTTAATGGAGCAGCGGCTGCAGGGAGAAAACTAAGCAATTTTCTACCTTCACCAGCTCATTTCCAGCCATTGGGGTATGGCAGTGTTATAGTCACCACTCACTAACACAGTGAGAGCGGCTGTAATCACTCCCCGACACATTGACAGTCTGTTCCGCACATATATTGGAGAGCAAGCTGTCAATGTCCACAGTAAACCCATTCTTGCATATCTCATTAAGAATAAAAAAAAATGCTAACCTTTAATGAAAACTAGTTTCAGATCTCCATGACCTATTAGATGAAGAAAATTTTGGAAGTATATGATCGATTTAAAGGGAATCTGTTACCAGCTTTTTGTAACAGAGTCTGAGAGTAGCATGATGTAGGTGTGGAGATCCTGAATCTAGCGATGTGTCACTAACTGGGCTGTTTAGTGTAGTTTTGATAAAATCATTGTTTAATCAGCAGTAGATTATCATTACAAGACTACTTGGCCTGCTGGAGGTAGTCCAGCATATTCATGTGCTCTGCATCACTGCAGCACAGAAAACATTGATTTAATCAAAATGACAGCAAACAGCTCAGTAAGTGACTGGAATCAGGGTCGCTGTCTCTAAATTATGCTGCTCTCAGATTGCGGAGCAAAAACCTGGTGACAGATTCCTTTTAATACCGAGGAGATACATTTGTATAATGCCATTATGATACATATTTTTGGCACTTGTACACACAGATTAATATTTTGGGTAAACACTAAATTTTAAAAATCTTGCTGGAACATCCTGCACTAAATATGTAAGAACCTTCCCATGAAGGAAAAAATAAAGGTCAATTTATTACAGAGCTAAAAATAGGATTATTTTAAGTAACCAATTTTTTTTTTCTTGGCGAGAAGTGACAACATCCAACGACATCACCTTGAGATGGGGACAAAAGCATGCCTGCAGACTGAAGCCGTGACAGAAGCTCCCGCTGGAATATGTCACCCCTCGTACTCCTTCCATCTCAAACACTTATTTTTAATGCTCCAGCATATTAATGAAAACATGGCTGAAACATATTCCGTGCTCAGGTATGTAAATATTCATACGCCACCTTTATTTCAGAAGTAATAGTTAGTGACATTTTTAAACCTAGATTGCATCTTGACACATCTGACTTCTAATGTCGTCTTCAAAGAGCCATATGCATATGTATGGAACGCCAACAAAGTATGCACTCTGCCACTATTTTTCACACTGCTCCACCGAATCCTAACTCATCTAAAGATACATTCCCTTAATATAAATTGTAGAATTTTGAAAGCTATCGCCATAGACAGCTTGATTCATTTATTCACTACTGGCCTCACCTAGTCTAATGTGTTAAATGAATTATTCATTTCTGCACCTAACATTCTGATCTCAAGAAAATTCCTCCACTTCAACAGCCAAGAGATGTTCCTAGCGAGGATTCTCCTAATAGAAACTGCGGAACTTTCCTGACTACAGATTTATATTCTTCTAGCTTTACTTACATGTCAACGATTCGTGACGGCACAATGGAAAAGGTTGGGGGTGACACATACAAGCTACTCGCACGTCTGCCCGGTCAACCATATTGTGTGCTTGCACTTTTTTGTGAGTTCAGCTAATGCAAAAAATGGAGTTAACAAAGCTGACTGGTGGGCCCTTCTCTGAGCGAGAGTTATCCTGGACTTGAAAGACTTGTATCCCTAGGAGTCAGCAGCAGAGATATTCTAAGTCAATCTCTTTGTTTCCTGAATAGCAAACAGCTTTGTGCTGCAGTAACCTGTGGGAATAGCAGTAAAGGTTGCAGCGTGGGCAATGCTGCGGGCTGTTATTTTTATGTTTCAAGAAGAAAAAAATAAACACAAACTTCCTCACGTGTGTATAGACTGAACAACAACAATGCTTATACCACCCAACTGCAAAAATAAAAAATATAGGAAATTATGACAAGGTTCTTATGATGATTGTAGCAGGGGCGGGCATACCTGTGCGGCCGCACAGCGGTCCAAAGGGTCAAGGGGCCCACTTTTACCTCCAAATAGGTGAAATTGTGCTTTATGAGGAGGTTTTGGCTCAAAAAGCTCCAGTGATGGAACAGTCCTTGTATAGATAGTTATCACTGTAGTCTTCCCAGGCAGAGAACGGTCCACAGGCTGGTGCTGAAGATCTCCTCCATGCTGGGCACCATGGGGGTGGCTGCTGATGTCTCTGCCCATAAAAGAGGTTGTCCCCTACTTCAATAGCATCTTCTCATGTCTCATATTTGGCCTCATTAAAATAGAAAAGCTTATACTGCCCTCCAGTGCCGGCGCAGGTCTAGAGCTCGCGATCCTTGGGCTCACATGAAGTATTACATCACGTGAGCTCCGTGCCCAATCAGAGCCGGCTTTTCTCTCCCTGCCTTCAGATTTATGATTAATCAATAGGAAATGAGAGCTGTGCCTGGGCCCAGGAACGCGAGTGCCGACACAGCTAGAACTGCGCCGGCGATGGAGGTGAGCATAGCCTTTTTAATTTAATGGGGCCAAACATAGGGAATGAGAAGGGTTTGTCCTAGTAGTGGACAACCCCATTTTTGCTGATATAGCATTGGGAAAAGGTCTGGCAGTAAACAGGTTTTCCTATACTTCTTGTCATCATTATTGAGATCATTATTGACTATTCAGCCTTTACAAGTGTCTGTACTCTCATATTCCAGCTTTCATCAAATTAACCAATATTGAATTATACTGCAACAGACAACTTCCACTAAGTGTATACATTTGGGTCAGTGGCAGATACAGATAGACATGGGCCCCTGTGCAAGCACAGTATATGGGCCCTTTGCAGTCCAATAGTTCTGTCTGTGGGAGAAGCTGCTTGTTGAAGCTGGTATTGGACCCCCTTACCTCTTGTGCCCCTGCGCCAATGATTTGTCCGCCCCCGACTTGGGTCTGTTTCTTTATCAAGTTTATGGACAGAAATGACTTCAACCACCAGCTGCTTACAAAAATATCTGCACTCGTATAGAAATCTCCCGTCCGGAGTTCTGTATTTTCTCCTGCAGCAAATATCTAATGTGAATCAGAATATGTAATGTGCATACATAACTAATAACAATGTTTCTGCCCATTTAGGGACTTATCCTGCATTTTAGCAGTTGTTTCTGTAATAGCAGCTTTAACACCTTCTAACTTCATAAAGGCTTACGGCCTGTGCACATGTTGCAGATTTGTCACAATTTCCTGAAGCCAGCAAAGTGAGTGAGAATCCTGAAGTCCTATGCAGTGCACACAACATTGTTGGTTACAAATGATTTATCGACAAAATATATAATTAGTGAAGGAAGGTTAAACTAGGTGGACCGAGGTCTTTTTTCAACCTATATAACCATTGCTATTTTTTTCCTTCCAAATTAAGTGGTACTTTGCACACTGCGACATCGCATGCCGATTGTAGCGATGCCGAGCGCGATAGTCCCCGCCCCCGTCGCAGCTGCGATATCTTGTGATAGCTGCCGTAGTGAACATTATCGCTACGGCAGCTTCACACGCACTTACCTGCCCTGCGTCGTCTCTCTGGCCGGCAACCCGCCTCCTTCCTAAGGGGGCGGGTCGTGCGGCTTCACAGGGACGTCACATGGCAAACGGCCAATAGAAGCGGAGGGGCGGAGATGAGCGGGACGTAAACATCCCGCCCACCTTCTTCCTTCCATATAGCCGATAGAGGCAGGTAAGGAGATGTTCCTCGCTCCTGCGGCTTCATACACAGCGATGTGTGCTGCTGCATGAACGAGGAACATCGTACCTGTCGCTGCAGCGAAATTATGGAAATGACCGACACTACACAGATCACCGACTTTCAACGCTTTTGCGATCGTTTATCGGTGCTTCTAGGCTTTACACGTTGCGACATCGTTACCGGCGGCGGATGCGCGTCACTTTCGATTTGACCCCGACGATATCGCAGTAGCGATGTTGCAACGTGCAAAGTACCTTTTAGTGCAGATTTATATCTGCAGCATGTCACTTCTTTCAGCAATTTTGCGGCAGATATCTGTCATACTAAAGAGTGGGAAAAATCTGGGGGGGAAAAAAAACCACAGGCAGGAAACTTTTTTAAAAAATGCTACAAAAACGTTCGTTTGTTGTTTTTTCTACCAAGAGATGCAGAAATGGTGCAGAAATATCTGCTCCAAATACTTAACATGTGAACATACTCTTATTGTCCAGGTGTAATTCCAATCCTCACTAAAGACAGATCTGTAGACAGATTTCAGCAGTTTCTGAGAGCAAATAATTAGTGCAGGAGGCAAAGTGTAACTGATAAGTGGAAGAAGAGGCATTTCTGCTAATGAAATTTATTACAAAGTTTCTTATCCTCACTATTGATGACTATGATTTATGGAAAAAATAAACGCATACTTACTACTGAAGGACACAAATCTTGCCTTGCTCGAAAAAGTTCTCAAAACAGAATGCATTTAATGCTCAGATAACGTTTACATTTTATGCTTTTATACATTTGAAGAAATATTTTATATATATACTTTATTTTCCTACTTTGTAATCAAGGTAAAACTTGTGTTTCACAAGGACATTACATATCTAGATAAGTTATAGCGCAGTGATGAGGGCCATACTGTATGAACACACTGTATATGTATTGTCAGCCATTCTACAATCCACACAACAGATGGCCTTTACTTCAATGTAATACCAGAGAAGCAACTGTGCTCAATACACATCATGTCATTGTATGTTCCTATGTAACATCAATAACATGTGATCAGACTGAACACCTCAATGGCAGAGCTTCACAAGGACAGTTCTGTACAATGTATGCCCATTAGCAAGGTGTGAGTGTGGATGTGAGGGACACTTTATGGTGAAGAGACACCTATAAGGGTATGCAGTCAGACGAAATCTGCCCTTTGGATGACTTTTTTTTAATAAAATTTCACTCAAAACCGTAAACGAGGGGCAACAGTTCAGTGGATGTTTGCTGCCAGAACTGGTAACAGCTGATCGGCGGGGGGACCAAACATCAGCCCCCACCAATGATATTATTCTGTGGACCTTCCCCCCAAAAAAGGCTGTAGAGAGCGATGGGGAGAGTATTTGAAACGTGTGTGCGCGCATGTGTATGCATGTGTGTATGTATGTATACACACGTGTGTGTGTGTGTGTGTGTGTATATATATGTATATATTATATACACACACACACACGCACATTTTTGGACAAGATTCTTTTTGCTTTAATCGCCATTTCCCAAGACCTGTATAATTTTTTATGTTTAGGCATCTGGGTCTATGTGATGTCTTCTTTTTGTGTCCTGAGCTGACATTTTTACTGACACCATTTTGGGATAGGTACAATATCTTGAGCACGTCTGATTGCAATGTTGCGGCGTAATTCTTGTGTTTTTCAATTTTTTCCTCGTTACTTTGTTTAACAATCGGATTAATTTATTTTAAATTTTGATAGATCGGACATTTCTGAATGCAGCAAAACCAATATGTGTAGTTATTTTTATTTGCTTTATTTTCAATGGGGGTAATTTGAACTTGTGTTTCTCTTATTTTTTTTTTATTTTCCACTCTTTATTGTATATACTTGCCCCCTTAGGGCTCTTGAAGCTACGATCGTCCGATCTGTGCTGTACAAAGCGGTGGATCAGGACAGCGCTGTACAGCAGATATCACGATCTATGAATGCCGGCTCGCAGCCGCGTTCACTGGAAGATCGTAATGACAGACACAGGGGTCATCATATGACCCTGGCTGTCATGACAACCCATCGGTGCCCCGCGATCACATCATGGGTGTGCCGATGGGAGAGGTGAAAGACTCGCTCCTCGCCAGCAATCAGATTGACAGCAGGATTTAACTGGTTAACTGCAGGTGCGACTGTTAGAGGCACATGATGGGTGATTAAGTCGGCCGGTGTCGTGTGTGGGGAAAGATGCGGGCTCAGTATTTATGCCTGCATCAAAGCAAGGGACACAACATATGACGTAAGTGTACATCATATGTCATAAGCGTTAAAAAAAATAAAGAATTATTGTAAATTTGAATAAAAAATATAATCATCTTCAGAAGAGATACAATTTTGTTCTAAATATCAAGGTCATGAAACGCCTTGTACAAGTTAATCTGCATGCCAGCAAAACGTTTCAAGCTGAATTAGCAATTCCAGTCCAAGATATCAGTACAATACAGAAGTCTGCTATAGGAAAAGTGGTGTAAGGCCCTGTGCGCACTAGAAAATGGAATTTTCATAAGAAAATTCTGGACCCTCTGAAAGATTACCGCACCTGCGTACAAAAACTGCAGCAAACCGCACCCGAAAACCGCATGCGGTTTCACCGCGGGTTGTTCCCTGCGGTTTTTGACCATTATCTATGGCAAAAACTGCAGGTATCTGCGGAGAAGAAGTGACCTGCTCATTCTTTTTGCTGCAGAAAACGTGAAGCAAAACCTGTTGGTGAAAAAACGCAGCGTGCGCACAGGGCCTAAAGGTTTTGCAGATTGTTAAACTACAAGTTAACCTTTTGGCTTCCAAACTGAGGCTGCCAGGGTGTGATGGGAGTTGAAATTTTACAACTAGACTGAAAATTTTCTGGGGTAACTATACTTTCAATGAACTTCTCAGGAAAAGTTGCAGTGTGCACATGAGGAATAACATTTTCTGAGCAATGGCTATGTGCGCACTGAGCGTTTTTCGCTTCATTTTTGCATGTTTTTCGGGTGCATTTTTGGGCTCAAAACTGCATGACTTTGCTTCCCCAGTAAAGTCTATGAGTTTTCATTTTTGCTGTCCGCACATAAGTTTTTTTTTTTAGCTACGTTTTTGAGCTTAAAAGAAAAATTGGACATTTCAATTCTCTTCCTGCATTTTTCACCTATGCAATGCATTGGAAAAACGCAGCAAAACGCAGTGATCAAAAACACAGCCAAAAAACACACCGAAATGCGGTAAAAATGCATGCGTTTCTTTATCGGTGCATTTTTGCCGTGGGTGCATTGTTTTGCATTTTTGCGGCCAAAAACGCAGCATCAAAAAAATGCTGTGTGCGCACATAGCCTATGCTTCTTAACTAGTTTTTCTCCCAACAGGCTCTATCTCTTAATTTGCACTCTAAGCTGGTGCATGTAGGCTAGCGTCCATAATGTATCCTATACAGGGCAAAGAAAACAGATTCCTGCTCTTTATTCTTTTGTCTACAGACAAAAGCAACAGAGGCAGGAAGGAAATTATACACAAGTGCTGAGCAGTGTAGATCTGAATCCAGCTTTGTGGTGGGGGAAAGTGTCTTGTTAGAAAACGCAGTCCAATCTGCCCGTGTCTCTTTCTGCTCCTCACTTCTCTTCCCCCCTTTACTTTCCATTGAGTATAATAGGAGATGTATCAAAGTTTACTAGCTCTAGGCCCTGGGGATTTCTAAAGTCTATTTTAACAACCAATAATCCCCAAATTTGTGAAAATATCTTATTTTTATTCATATAGAAAAATACACATCACACCATTTGTGCATTATTACACAGATTACAAAAATCAATTGTCTTCCGCCAACAGTTGGCAACCCCTGATCTTGAATATCAAGACCAGAGTTTACAATGAAATAATAAAGACAAATTGATACAATTTAAAAACATATATCCAAAACTTGTTCACACAAGGACACAGATTATACCCAGTGACTGGTTCACACAAGGACACAGATTGTCAAATCCAGACTTAACTTGGTGACTTCCCAGATGACTATGTTGGCACTTTAGTGCTGACACTGCGGTCACAATCATGCATGTTCATCCAGGGGTATCCACACAGGGTATTAAACATAGGTCCTTTAATCAGAGTCGTGAACCATCAGATAATTCCTATCAATAAGACGTCTCCACCTCGACGCGTTTCCCCACACGGACGTGTGGTTCATCAGGAGGCTGGAAGGTAAGTATAGTCTTATCAGCTTTTCATAGAACTTATACGGCCAACAACCATAACAATACAACAGGTGCGCAAGGTTCATAAGGACAATAACAAAATACATAGATAACTCACTTGTCAGATAGAAAAGTAGGGGATATGCAGGTCCATGGCGCCACACGAACAGATCAGCAGCACTTCAGTTAATACTGTTTTGATATCATGCTCCCGTCCTCCAGGCGTCATGGAGCTGCATAATCCCCGCTGCCCTAAATAGCCCAGGCTTGATGAGACAGCTGGGGAGAAATCACGTCCTCCCCCAGACAGCGTCATCATAGTGGCCACTGCGCATGCGCCGCCAGATACGATCAATGCGCATGTCCCATCTACGTCATACGAAGGGAAACCCTTCACAGTGCTAAACAACGCCCTCCTTTTCGTGAGCTCACAGAGTCACATGAACAAGGATGGGCGTGTATATAGAGATAGAGAACGTAACCGCACTGTTAAAACCGGGATATCCGCAGCCTGTAGATTAGGACAAAGCATCTGTAATGCGGCCATGCTCAGAAATAGATAATCCACAGCATTTAAGATAATATACGGGCCTTCAGAAGGCATAAATACACCGATATTAAGAACAGGAGATCCCAGCTGCATAAATGCTGGCTTAAAAGTAATTGTTTTTGGCTATGTTCACACTAGAAAAATGATTTTTCTTAAGAAATTTCTTAAGAAATTTCTTAAGAGTGCACCTGTGTTAAAAAACGCACCAAAAACGCACCTGCGTTTTAGGTCCGTTTTAGGTCCGTTTTAGGTCCGTTTTAGGTCCGTTTTAGGTCCGTTTTTACCGCTGGTTGCTCCCTGCGTTATTATGCCAATTATCTATGGCAAAAAACGCAGTTAGCTGCAGAAAAGAAGTGACATGCTCATTCTTTTTCTTAAGAAAATCTACTGAAAGAATTTTCTTAAGAAAAAAACGCAGTGTGTGCACAGCTAATTTTTTTTGCCATAGGTTTTGCTGGGGAATGTCTGCAGAAAGGTTACAAGAATTTCTCAAGAAATTTCTGCAGCAAAAACGGACCCAAAACGGACCCAAAACGCAGGTAAAAAACGCAGTGTGTGAACATAGCCTAAGCGTTCATAATAACATAAGGGCTATACATAGACCCAGCATTAGAGGATCCCATATATCCAAGATAGAGAAAAAATGCAGCATAGATATAAAGCTGCCATAAACGCCCACATACAGAAATGGTCATCCCAGATATAACACATATACACCACCCCCATATATAGCACGAATGCACAGCAAATATGCATATAAAGATCACATGTATACACATATACATTTCTACACACATATATACAAGGGATCCCCTGTACATTAGAAGCACCCGAATCATAAATCAATGGTCACCAAACTTGATACGAATGCTTCACATACAATTAACAGATACAGCACTAGCAGAATAATCATATCTAAAGCCAGACATCATTTTAGGATCTCTCCATCAATTCATTGACCCAGAAGGTTCTCCATAGTTTTCTCCGACAAGTGAGTATGATACTTCAAATAACTCCCAAAAATAAGGGTAAACCCCCAATCAAGGGGATTAATTCTCCCTGACACGAAATATTCCCAACACCATACGGACCTATCTAGCACTAAGTGGGAAGGAAGCAACTATAAGAGAGCTGCTCATTGAGCCCCCCCGGGGCCAGTGATCCCATCCTGAATATCCAATATGATTCTCTCTGTAACAGAACCCTGTCAAAATCACCACCTCTCGGACTACGTCTGACAAGCTCAAGTGCTGAAAACCGTATGCAATTAGGGTCACCTTGGTGTGTCCCATTCATATGTCGGGCTATGGGAGTGTCGCGCTTATTCCGAATATCCGACAGGTGCTCACCCACGCGTCTCCGCAACTCACGCAGGGTTTTGCCCACGTAGTCACGGGGACACGTGCATGTAGCCCTGTATACCACCCCCATTGACTTACAGTTAAAAAAATCCCGCAAGAAAAATTTATTCCCGTTCGCTGAACTAATCACCATTTTACACTGATCCATTGAATCGCAAAAACTGCAACTGCCGCACCGAAACATACCCGCCACTTGCCTGTCCAGCCATGTACCCTCTGGACGTGGTCCCTGGTACATGCTGTGCACAAGTTTATCCCCTATAGATCGACCCCTCCTGTATGTGATACAGGGGGCTTTCGAGATAAACTTGGCCAGACCCGGATCCGCCCTTAGGATATTCCAATGTTTTTTAATTATACCAAAGACACGCTCAGACTGAAGATCGAAAGTGCCAATAATCCGCAAAACATTTTCATCTTCCTTCCTCTTTTTTGACGTCATCAGAGAGTGTCTATTGGTATCCCTCGCAAAGGCATAGGATCGCTGTAAGACACGCTTAGGGTAGCCTCTATCCAGAAACCTCCCAAACATATCAGACGCCTGAACCTTAAAGTCTGATTCCCTTGAGCAATTCCTACGTATTCGTAGAAACTGCCCCTTAGGAATCCCTTTCCTAAGGGGAAGGGGATGATGACTCTCCCATTTTAACAGGGAGTTTGTTGCCGTAGGCTTCCTGTAGGTTGCTGTCTGTATTCTGCCATTTTCATCCTTTGATATAGTCAGATCAAGGAAGGTAATACTTTTCTGATCACAAACATAGGTGAATCTCAATCCCAAAGCATTGTTGTTGAGAGACCCCACAAATAATTCAAAATCATAAACAGAGCCATTCCAGAGGATGCCACGATCGTGGCAGGGATCGATTCATTGTCCCAGAATGTTGGCATTTATTTAGATAGGGTACTTAGGCCATTTGTAACATCTTTACCCTCATATGTACGGGATACTCCACATCTCCTTCAGATCCTGGAAGACATCAATGTGGGCCCAGATACCATTTTGGCCTCCATTGATGTCGAGGCGTTGTACAGCTCAATCCCCCACGATCTAGGGATTAAGGCAGTTAATTTCTTTCTGAAAACAAGAGCCATTGAGTGTATGAGGCATAATGCTCTTATTATGGAGCTTTTGTCTTTTACCCTCCATCATAATTATTTTTTGTTTAACACCAAGTACTTCCACCAGCTCAGGGGTACTGCAATGGGGAGCCCTTGTGCCCCCAGTTATGCAAATTTATTCCTGGGCTGGTGGGAGGAAACGGTGGTTTTTGGAGGGGAGGATGGGGAATCTCATCAATGTATCGGACTATGGGTCCGATACATTGATGACATCCTCATCCTCTGGAATGGCTCTGTTTATGATTTTGAATTATTTGTGGGGTCTCTCAACAACAATGCTTTGGGATTGAGATTCACCTATGTTTGTGATCAGAAAAGTATTACCTTCCTTGATCTGACTATATCAAAGGATGAAAATGGCAGAATACAGACAGCAACCTACAGGAAGCCTACGGCAACAAACTCCCTGTTAAAATGGGAGAGTCATCATCCCCTTCCCCTTAGGAAAGGGATTCCTAAGGGGCAGTTTCTACGAATACGTAGGAATTGCTCAAGGGAATCAGACTTTAAGGTTCAGGCGTCTGATATGTTTGGGAGGTTTCTGGATAGAGGCTACCCTAAGCGTGTCTTACAGCGATCCTATGCCTTTGCGAGGGATACCAATAGACACTCTCTGATGACGTCAAAAAAGAGGAAGGAAGATGAAAATGTTTTGCGGATTATTGGCACTTTCGATCTTCAGTCTGAGCGTGTCTTTGGTATAATTAAAAAACATTGGAATATCCTAAGGGCGGATCCGGGTCTGGCCAAGTTTATCTCGAAAGCCCCCTGTATCACATACAGGAGGGGTCGATCTATAGGGGATAAACTTGTGCACAGCATGTACCAGGGACCACGTCCAGAGGGTACATGGCTGGACAGGCAAGTGGCGGGTATGTTTCGGTGCGGCAGTTGCAGTTTTTGCGATTCAATGGATCAGTGTAAAATGGTGATTAGTTCAGCGAACGGGAATAAATTTTTCTTGCGGGATTTTTTTAACTGTAAGTCAATGGGGGTGGTATACAGGGCTACATGCACGTGTCCCCGTGACTACGTGGGCAAAACCCTGCGTGAGTTGCGGAGACGCGTGGGTGAGCACCTGTCGGATATTCGGAATAAGCGCGACACCCCCATAGCCCGACATATGAATGGGACACACCAAGGTGACCCTAATTGCATACGGTTTTCAGCACTTGAGCTTGTCAGACGTAGTCCGAGAGGTGGTGATTTTGACAGGGTTCTGTTACAGAGAGAATCATATTGGATATTCAGGATGGGATCACTGGCCCCGGGGGGGGGCTCAATGAGCAGCTCTCTTATACTTGCTTCCTTCCCACTTAGGGCTAGATAGGTCCGTATGGTGTTGGGAATATTTCGTGTCAGGGAGAATTAATCCCCTTGATTGGGGGTTTACCCTTATTTTTGGGAGTTATTTGAAGTATCATACTCACTTGTCGGAGAAAACTATGGAGAACCTTCTGGGTCAATGAATTGATGGAGAGATCCTAAAATGATGTCTGGCTTTAGATATGATTATTCTGCTAGTGCTGTATCTGTTAATTGTATGTGAAGCATTCGTATCAAGTTTGGTGACCATTGATTTATGATTCGGGTGCTTCTAATGTACAGGGGATCCCTTGTATATATGTGTGTAGAAATGTATATGTGTATACATGTGATCTTTATATGCATATTTGCTGTGCATTCGTGCTATATATGGGGGTGGTGTATATGTGTTATATCTGGGATGACCATTTCTGTATGTGGGCGTTTATGGCAGCTTTATATCTATGCTGCATTTTTTCTCTATCTTGGATATATGGGATCCTCTAATGCTGGGTCTATGTATAGCCCTTATGTTATTATGAACGCTTAAACAATTACTTTTAAGCCAGCATTTATGCAGCTGGGATCTCCTGTTCTTAATATCGGTGTATTTATGCCTTCTGAAGGCCCGTATATTATCTTAAATGCTGTGGATTATCTATTTCTGAGCATGGCCGCATTACAGATGCTTTGTCCTAATCTACAGGCTGCGGATATCCCGGTTTTAACAGTGCGGTTACGTTCTCTATCTCTATATACACGCCCATCCTTGTTCATGTGACTCTGTGAGCTCACGAAAAGGAGGGCGTTGTTTAGCACTGTGAAGGGTTTCCCTTCGTATGACGTAGATGGGACATGCGCATTGATCGTATCTGGCGGCGCATGCGCAGTGGCCACTATGATGACGCTGTCTGGGGGAGGACGTGATTTCTCCCCAGCTGTCTCATCAAGCCTGGGCTATTTAGGGCAGCGGGGATTATGCAGCTCCATGACGCCTGGAGGACGGGAGCATGATATCAAAACAGTATTAACTGAAGTGCTGCTGATCTGTTCGTGTGGCGCCATGGACCTGCATATCCCCTACTTTTCTATCTGACAAGTGAGTTATCTATGTATTTTGTTATTGTCCTTATGAACCTTGCGCACCTGTTGTATTGTTATGGTTGTTGGCCGTATAAGTTCTATGAAAAGCTGATAAGACTATACTTACCTTCCAGCCTCCTGATGAACCACACGTCCGTGTGGGGAAACGCGTCGAGGTGGAGACGTCTTATTGATAGGAATTATCTGATGGTCACGACTCTGATTAAAGGACCTATGTTTAATACCCTGTGTGGATACCCCTGGATGAACATGCATGATTGTGACCGCAGTGTCAGCACTAAAGTGCCAACATAGTCATCTGGGAAGTCACCAAGTTAAGTCTGGATTTGACAATCTGTGTCCTTGTGTGAACCAGTCACTGGGTATAATCTGTGTCCTTGTGTGAACAAGTTTTGGATATATGTTTTTAAATTGTATCAATTTGTCTTTATTATTTCATTGTAAACTCTGGTCTTGATATTCAAGATCAGGGGTTGCCAACTGTTGGCGGAAGACAATTGATTTTTGTAATCTGTGTAATAATGCACAAATGGTGTGATGTGTATTTTTCTATATGAATAAAAATAAGATATTTTCACAAATTTGGGGATTATTGGTTGTTAAAATAATAGGAGATGTAACCTGAGTGTGCTGTCAGTCGGTCTTAAACAAGATAGTTTTCAGCTGCATAATTTTCAGAGTGGATGTTGAGTTCAAAAAGCATAGGAGAGGGGAAAAAGCGGGTCATAAGTGGAGAAAATAAGATTCCTTTGATAAGAAATATTACAAAGGTTCTTGTAGTCACTTGTGCTATTGATATATCCAAAGTAAGCTAAAAAAACAGTACCCATTTAACATTACTCACGACAGTTTTCACCTTCCAGAGAGACACCTCTTTCAAATCTGACATATTACTTTATGAGGTTATAATTTTGGAGTGTTTTTTTCCCCAAAGCTAGTGATTCTGAGGATATTTTCCCATTAAACGTTCTACTTGATGATACGGATACATTTCCTATCTAGAAGATATGCAATTATTTAAATAAATATCAGAAATATGATGAAAATAAGCAACTTTCAAACAAACTTATAAACAGCCACACATATCCGCATCCTTAGGCTCACACTGTATATAGAGGGGCTATGGGGCTCACACTGTATATAGAGGGGCTATGTTGGGATCACACTGTGTAAAGAGGGGCTATGTTGGGATCACACTGTATATAGAGGGGCTATGTTGGGATCACACTGTATATAGAGGTGCTATGTTGGGATCACACTGTATATAGAGGGGCTATGTGAGGGCTCAAACTGTATATACAGAGGCTATGTGGAAGCTCATACTATATATAAGGGGCTATGTTGGGGCTCATACTGTATATAAGGGGCTATGTGGGGAGGCTCACTGTATGTAGGAATCTGGTGGGCTCATACAGTATAGAGAGGGCTATGTTGGGGCTCATACTGTATATAAGGGGCTATGTGGGGGGCTCACTGTAAGTAGTGGTCTGTAGTGGGCTCATACAGTATATAGAGGGCTATGTAAGGGACTCATTATTATGTGATTATGTGGAGGCTCATACTGCATATAAGGGGCCTGTGTGGGGGCTCATACTGCATATAGGGGGTCTGTGTGGGCTCATACAGTATATAGAGGGCTATGTAAAGGGTTCATACTCTAGGTGATTATGTGGAGGCTCATACTGTATAAAAGGGGCCTGTGTGGGGGCTCATAATGTATATAGGGGGCCTGTGTGTTGGCTCATACAGTATATAGAGGGATGTCCGCATACTTAATTCTGCTCAGTTTTAAGTGATACAGTTAATATTAATTTAAATTAATTAGAATTTATATGTTACTATTAATAATTGAGCAGAATTTATTTCATCCTATTGCTTCGGCCCGCAACATCCGTCACGGTCGTTTATGCGGCACCTCGGGAACATTAGTTGCTCCCCTTGTCCTAAGGCCATTACTTTTCACCACAATGCGATTAAAGATGTAGCCTCATTCCTGAGATAACCATCTAGATGCTGCTACTGAAGCAGCATCTAAATGGTTAAAAGGCTAGCTAGTAACAATTCCAGCAGGGAGTAAACTACAATATAAATCTTTAACCAGTGGTTGATGGTGCAGCTTCTAGTTTTGAGTTGGCTTCATCACCACGCCAAAACTGTATGGCAGTTTGTGGCAACTTTTTGTCTGTTGTGCTACCGTGCATGTACAGCAGATGTTGAAAAGGGGTTAAAGTTACTGGAATAGAGACATTTTAGGAAAGGTTTAGTGGTAACTCTAGTTTTGCAGCTTCCTGTACCTTAACAGAACAGTGCCTTTCTGTGCTACGTGTCTCGAGAACAGTTCACCGATCAAGGATTCTGGCCAGCCTATTACCTATATGGACACTGACTTCCAGGCCTATCAATGCATAACTATCAAAAACGTTTCTTCTTCTGGAGAAAGTAAGTAAAAACAAGTTGAAACCAAAAACTTATCAATCAAAATTCCAGAAAGTGGTCAAAATAATTATTTTACCAGTAGATAATGTTGTCCAGTGTTTTCCTGCATGGAATTTGTTTAGTGAAAAATAGAAGTTCTTAACTAAATTTATATCATATCAAAGATGAGTACTTATGATTATCTGATGATGGCAAGATATGGAGTCTTCTTGCAATCTCACATAAAATCATAAAAGATTTGGCCAATCCTAACAGTGCCCAAGACGAGCCGCCATACAGAAACAACGAAGCGGTATTTTGTTTATGGAGTCTAATTAATTTCTTGGTATACTGACTGAGATGGGAGCCAAGATATGTATTACTTTCTTTTAGAAATACAAGAATTGCTGTTGCATGTGTATGAGATTTTGTTTTAACCTCAAAGATTACATATGCCCAAAGGAAACAAAACTATGTGTAACAGATAAGATATTCAAGTGGAATTAGATGCTATCAGCATGAACACTCAGGGGAAAAATTGATTAATTCTTTTGAAATATCTCATTCGTTACTGAACTGGCACAACAAATGGTTTAAGAACATAGAGATGAGATTAAGACAACACAATCAAAAAAAGAAGGAAAATATAACTCCTTAAGAGGCACTGGTATTAAAATGGCAACATTGCAGCAGGATTGTGATTAAAGTCACCAGAAAGTGAGATTCTATATACTTAGGTAAAATGTAATCAGGCTTCGTGAAGCGACAACTGAATTTAAATCTAATTTACATTAGTCGGAGATACACTGGAACCTGTTCCCCTTCCTATGTCAAAATCTGGGACAATATGACTGCCCTGTCAAGTAGTACATATTGAGATTATAATTGTGAGCAGAGGGCAGACAGCAAGTGTCTTTCAAAGTAAATGTATGCTTTGTAGAACAACAGTAAGAATCCAAAGTAAAAAAGAAATAAGAATATCAGAAATCCTGCGCTGTATTGATCTAAGAGCTCCCCATCTCAAAGGTAGAACAGGGAAAAAAGCAACAGCAATTTCAATTTGCATTTAAAACATATTATTCAAAATAGAAATTGATATTACTTTTTTTTTTGCTCTGACAGTGAAGGTCGCTAGTCTCTACAAGAAACTACAACTTGTAGAAACTATTTAGTTTCTACCTTTGCAGCTACATGCAAGAATGTGATTAATTGGAATCAGTCAGCAGGTTTATGCTATGTAATCGGAGAGCGCCATGATGTAGGGTCTAGGACCCGATTCCAGTGATATGTCACTTACTGGGCTGTCTGCTGTTTTAATAAAATCAGTACTTTATCAGCAGGAGGTTATTGCTACAGGACTAGGGGGTACTTCTCACATAGCGAGATCGCTGCGGAGTCACAGGTTTTGTGACGTACCAGTGACCTCCTCAGCGATCTCGATGTGTGTGACACTAAGCAGCGACCTTGGCCCCTGCTGTAAAATCACTGATTGTTACACACTGTTCTGGCTCATTTTTTGCTCGTTGATCTCCCGCTATGCAGCACACATCGGCGTTTTTGACGGCGGGAGACCAACGAGCACAGACTCTGTGTATGCTAATAACCAGGGTAAATATCGGGTAACTAAGCAAAGCGCTTTGCTTGGTTACCCGATATTTAACCTGGTTACCAGTGTACACCGCTTAGCGCTGGCTCCCTGCACACGGAACCAGGGTAAATGGGTAACTAAGCAAAGCGCTTTGCTTAGTAACCCGATGTGTACCCTGGCTACGTGTGTAGGGAGCCAGCACTAAGCGGTGTACGCTGGTAACCAGGGTAAATATCGGGTAACCAAGCAAAGCGCTTTGCTTAGTTACCCGCTATTTACCCTGGTTACCAAGCGCAGCATCGTTACACGAGTCGCTGGTGAGATCTGCCCGATTGACAGCTCACCAGCGACCATGTAGCGACGCAGCAGCGATCCTGACCAGATCGTATCGTGGTCGCAATCGCTGGTACGACGTTTAGTGAGACGGTACCCTATGTGTCTCAAGACTCCTAGCCCTGCTGCTCTGTGTTCCTCTGCACCCCACCAATTAGCAGCTTTCTGCAAAAGTACAGTGTACATTGTCAGCAAGGTTATTCACAGCTCAGCAATCAGTGCAATGGCAGATTTGCAACAGAGACAACAGTGATTGTATGATAACTCTGGCATACCGTAAACTAAGTGACACTTTGCAGGAATCAGGGTCCCTGCCCTACATTATGCTGCTCCTAGAAGAGATAGTAAAATCCGGGTGACGGAGTCCCTTTACCGCAAAAGAGATGATGAGATTTCAAATGTTATTGATAAGTCATTAATTGGAAATGAGAGCAAAGTGTGTCAGTGGTTAATAATTGTCTTGAACAAAATGGACGATGGGAACAATGACATTGAGATTATACTGTATGTGCACTCTGAGTTTGCTTTTCTCTGGGTACCATGGGCTGTGGTGCTATCAAATAGGTTATATAGGCAACATGTAGTAAAATAATATTACAGATTATGATTTGTAGATTTAGAATAATATATCCTCACTCATACAGTGTGTCTGATGCGCCATCAGAAAATTACCTATTATTGTAATCTCGTATAACGTTAAATAAAACATAATAGAATTATATTTCTTTTTGTATTCTATTTACAGCTTACCATGTGGAGCAGATCAGTGGGGATCCTGATTCTGAGCTACTTCCCCGCCATAAAAAAGCTACTGCAAAAAGCCATTGAATAGCAGACTGCACGGAGGTGACACCTAAGCAGCATACTGTATTGGCTCAATACTGTGGGTGCACCGTAGAGTGACTTTTTGAACAGTTAATGATGCTGAGACCCTCATAAAAAAATAAATAAAAATAGATACAATTGAAATTTTTGAAAGAGTTTGCATTTTTACTATATATCTATGGAAATTTATATATCTACATAGATATCTATAGATGTGATAGATATATAGATACATGTGATATATAGATAGATAGATAGCTCAATAGATACCGTATTTTTCGGACTATAAGACGCACCTGACCATAAGATGCACCCAGGTTTTAGAGGAGGAAAATAAAATTTTAAGCAAAAAATGTGGTCATGACACACTGTTATGGGGCGAGGATCTGCTGCTGACACTCTTATGGGAAGTGTCCCCAAATTCTCTACTACGGTACTCCAACCTGGTAAAGATCCTCCTGCCTTGTATATTATCCCTATCCTTGTATATATGTCCCCCATCCTGCTCATATACCCCCATCCTGCTCATAATATCCCCCCATCCTGGTATGTGCCACCATCCTGCTATATGGTCTGTATCCTATGGCACAGAAAAAAATAAACATTTATATTCACCTTTCATCACTCCCTGCAGCATCGATCATCTTTCTCTATGTGTCAGCAGCAGCGCCGCTGACCTGTGTGGAGCCGTTCCCCTGCAGCATCGCGATGTCCTCCTGTTTGCCGGCTCGCTGATGTGTGTGGAGAGCGGTGCGCACAGCGATGACGTCATCCCTGTGCTCACCGCTCTCTATACAGATCAGCTGGCTGGCAGACAGGAGGACATCGTGGTGCTGCAGGGGAACGGTGAGTATACCGTACTTATTCACTGCCCCCCGCGCTGATGATGATGATGCGCGGGGGGGCAGTGAATACAGCCGCACATGATCACTCCAGGCTGTAGTTGTCAGGGGTGATCACGCGGGCCGGCTGTTTATTATGAGCGCATCCCCCGCCCATCGTCCCGCCCACCTGTCAGCGCCGGCTTCACCGCTGAGAGATGATGGGCGGGAGGATGGGCGGGGGATTCATACATATGAAATGAGCGGGCCCACATAGTCACGGCAGGCACTGCTACAGCCTGCTTTTACCGCTGATGACCTGCTCCACCCCCATTCCCCGCAGCCCTACATTCAGACTATAAGACGCACCCCCCACTTTCCCCCAACATTTGGGGGGAAAAGGTGCGTTTTATAGTCCGAAAAATACAGTAGATAGATGGATAGATAGATACGGTGGATAGGAGAGAGTGATATAGTAAATAAATTCAATAGAGATAGATAAATAGATATATTAGATCGATAGAGATAGATCGATACAGTAGATAGATTAGATAGATATTGAAATTCTCACACTGCCAACTAAGCCAAATATTAGGCTGATACTTCCTTTTCTGTAAAGATCACTACTTAGCAGCCTCAGACTGTCTCTGACCTTACAGGAGAGGTTTGGAGACATCTCATCTGGGCAAAGATCATTATGAAGCTAGAGAAAGAGGTGAGCTATGACCGTCACCTATTGTAAATGGTGGGATCTGTGTTATCTACTGCATGTAGAGGTGTCATCTTTCATTATAATCCTGCTTATAATGATAATGAAAGTAAAGCTTTTTCTGGCAATGTATTGATGGGGGAAATTACTGGTATTTCATGTCAGTATTGAAACTAGAGCCTGCTGGAGTAAGGTGCACCAATAAAAATAAAATATATATTTTTACCTTAGAAAAATATTTATTTTTAAATAATAGATCACTTTCTGATCACACATTTCCTTTAAATAGTATGTAACTGGTTTAATTGCAGAATATGGTTTCACTTCCTAGTGTAATGGCTGAAGAGGAGGTATGTGTGATAACAGGTGTAATTACAGCCTGCCAGACTGGAGCATGCAGGCAACTGGGAAAAGATACAATGTATGTATAAGAGAGGAATCATCATACTCTAAGCCTCAAGGTGGTGTCACACATAGCGACGCAGCAGCAATCACGATCAGCGATCTGACCTTATCAGAATCGCTGCTGCGTCGTTACATGGTCGCTGGTGAGCTGTCAAACAGGCAGATCTCACCAGTGATCAGCGACGCGTGGAAGCGTAACTAAGGTAAATATCGGATAACCAAGGAAAGCACTTCTCTTGGTTACCCGATATTTACCTTAGTTACTAGCGTCCGCCACTCTCACGCTGCCAGTGCCGGCTCCCTGTTCCCTGCACTCCTAGCCAGAGTACACATCGGGTTAATTACCCGATGTGTACTCCAGCTACGTGTGCAGGGAGCCGGCACTGGCAGCGTGAGAGCACACCGCTTAGCGCTGGCTCCCTGCACTCCTAGCCAGAGTACACATCGGGTTAATTACCCGATGTGTACTCCAGCTACGTATGCAGGGAGCAGAGAGCCGACACTGGCAGCGTGAGAGCGGCAGATGCTAGTAACTAAGGTAAATATCGGGTAACCAAGGAAAGGGCTTCTTGGTTACCATATGTTTACCGTGGTTACAGCTTACCGCAGACTGCCAAACGCCGGCTCCCTGCTCGCTTCAGTTCGTCGCTCTCTCGCTGTCACACACAGCGATGTGTGCTTCACAGCGGGAGAACAACGTCCAAAAAATGAAGCAGGACATTCAGCAACGACCGGCGTCCTCACAGCAGGGGCCAGGTCGTTGCTGGATGTCACACACAGCGACAGGACATCGCTGCTACGTCACAGAAAATGGTGACTTAGCAGCGACGTCGTTGTCGCTATGTGTGATACCACCTTTACTATCCTGTCCACATGAAACTCCAACATCTAAACCAAACTGCAGCACAGAATTAGATAACATCAATAAAAGGGATTTACTCTGAGCAGTGGTGGAATCTTCTGGTCAGTATTAGAGATGGGCGAATAGTGAAGTATTTGGGTTTGGATTATTCAAGCAGTATAATTCCTATTATATTTGTGTATTTGTACTGAATAACAAACCCAATAGAAGTCAATGGATAACGTCAATCATTTTCAGGAGGACTTTGGAATTCTGTCTGGGAAAGCAGTGAAACTTCTGAAATGGATGGAAAAGTGGGGAAACTAAATGGGAATAGCATGAGAAAAATGCCTGGATGCATTTCTGACTAACATTTGGCTTCTGGGAATAATGTTGTCAGACTATTACATGGATGAAAAGCATGAGAATACTGTAATTCCCCGCGGCTGTCACCATACTGCCGAGTCCGCTCATTAGATCTCATGCATATTCACTGCTTCCCCCGCCCACCCTCTTTGCTGGCGTCTGTGATTGTTGGAGTGTAGAAATAAATAATTGGAAAAAATGACATAGGGCTCCACGGATATTAATACACAGCACAGATAAAGCAGACTGCTACAGGCTCTAGTCCCAAGGACCCATTCGGCTTTCTTTATTTATTTTTTAATTGATTTATGGTAAAGTTAATTTGTGCAATTCGCAAACGTTTTATAGGATATATTTGATCAACCCCTTTAAATAAGCCTGAAAGTCTACGCTTCACTTACCTCTCAATTCTTTTTGAATAAAAAATTATGATATGGAGAGCCCAAATCACGAATATTCAGTCAATATCCAAATATTTCTGGACCTATGTCAGAAATATGAATTTTCTCTTATGTATTTGGTTTTATAAACATTTATTGTATACATTTTTTTTATTATTAATTTTTTAAACAAATGTAATTTCCTGTAAGGAAGTAAACAGTATATCACAAAAGTGATTACACCCGACACATACAATGTAAAGTAATCAGTGTACAGCTTGTATACAAATGCAAATTTGGTGTGCCCTCTAACTAACTCAAGACACTGCCATTAATGTCTAAACCGCTGGCAACATTACTCATTACATTTAAGTGAAAATGGCCAAATTGTGCCCAAAGTCTCAATATTTTGTGTGGCCACCATTATTTTCAAGCACTGCCTTACTTCTACTGGGCATGGAGTTCACTAGAGCTTCACAGGAGCCACTGGAATCCTCTTCCATCCTCCATGATGCCATCATGGAGCTAGTGGATGTTAGAGTCCTTGCGCTCCTCCACCTTTCATTTGAGGATGCCACACAAATGCTCAATAGGTTTTAGGTCTGGAGACATGCTTGGCCAGTCAAGCACTTTTATCCTCAGCTTTTTTTGTTTTTTTACCAAGGTAGTGGTTGTCTTGGAAGTGTGTTTGGGGTTGTTATGTTGGAATACTGCCCTGTGACCCAGTATCCGAAAGGAGGAGATCATGCTCTGCTTCAGTATGTCACAGTACATGTTGACATTCATGGTTTCCTCAATGAACTGCAGCTCCCCACATCCAGCAGGACTCATGCACTCGCAAACCATGAAATTCCCCCCATCATGGTTGATGGTAGGTAGGACATACTTGTCTCTGCCCTTCTCACCTGGCTGCCGTTACACAAAGTTGACACCATCTGAACCAAATAAGGTTATCTTGGTCTCCTCAGACCATAGGACATGGTTCCAGTAATCCATATCCTTATCCTGCCTGCTTGTCTTCAGCAAATGGTTTACGACCTTTTTATGCATCATCTGTGACGACAGCCATGTAGAACAATTAGCTGCAGTGTGCGGCATATTGTCTGAGCACTGACAGGCTCTCCCCCATCCCTTTAACCTGTGCAGCAATGCTGGCTGCACTCCTACATCTATATTGAAAAGATAACCTATGGGTACGACGCTAGAGCAAGTGTAATAAACTTCTTTTGTTGACCATGGCGAGACCTGTTCTGAGTGGAACCGGTCTTGTCAAACAGCTGAATGGCCATCTCTAAGTAGAGCAAATCTTTTTTACAGATCCTCCGAGAATTCTGTGCCATGAAGTGCCATGTTGAACTTCCAGTGATCACTAAGAGAGTGTGTGAGCAATAACACCAAATTTAACACATCTGCTCCCCATTCATACCCGAGAGCTTGTAATACTAATGAGTACTAATGAGTGTCACATGACACCGGGGAAGGAGAATGGCTCATTAGGCACATTTTGGCCATTTTCACTCAGGGGGTGAACTAACTTTTTTTTACCAACTATTTAGACATTAATAGCTATGTGTTGAGTTAGAGGGAACACCAAATTTACACTGTTGTACAAGCTGTACACGGACTACCATGTTTTTCCAAAAATATGACACTTTCTTATATTATTTTTTTTTGCCCCTCCTCACTAATGAGCACTAGGGCTTATTTTTGGAGCAGGTCTTATTCTTGGACAAACATGGTTGGAGGTAAGTTTACCCCCCAAAAAAGCAGACCCCCCGCACTTCCCAGGAGACTCATACTCACCAGACCAGGACGTCTGCGTGGCTCCCAGGTCCTCCTTTGATCTCCGGTGGGTGCTGCACGCCGTCCTCCCCTGCTGCTGGCTGACATGCTGACACACACACACACACACATCACACACACAGCAGATCGCCGACACACACAGCCGATCACACACACACACACACACAGAAGATCTCATACACACACACACACACACACATCACACACACATCACACACACACACATCACATCCAGCGCTTCCGGACGCAGGGAATGATGGGAGGAAGTCACGTGTCGGGCCGCAGGTCCTGTTCTGCAGGTCCTTGCGCTTCACCGCACTGCCTCTCAAGATTCTGCCGTCAAGATGAGATCGGTGTCGCTGGATGTGGGGAGTATGTATGCGATCCTATGTGTGTACAATCCGATGTTTGTGTGTGAGATTTGATTGTGTGTGTGCGATCTGATTGTGTGTGTGTGATCTGAGCGTGTGTGTGATCTGAGCGTGTGTGTGATCTGAGCGTGCGTGTGATCTGAGCGTGTGTGTGATCTGAGCGTGTGTGTGATATGTGTGTGTGTGTGAGAGAGAGATCTGATGTGTGCAGGTGTGCGATCACTGCAGGTCCTGCTGCTCAGCGTCGGGTGAGTGTGATTAAGGGGTGCCCGCTGTATATAATGAAGTGTCCTGCAGTATCTATCTTTTTTAGCTGCACGGACACTTCATTATTGAACCACGACTAGGGCTTATTTTCGGGGGTAGGCTTATAGTAAAGCTTATAGTAAAGCCTTGCTCCAAAAATGCTGAAAATCCCTGCTAGGGCTTATTTTTGGAAAAACACGGTACTTTACATTGTATTAAAGTGTCCTATCTTCAGTGTTGTCCCATGAAAAGATATAATAAAATAGTTACAAAATTGGAGGCTCTGTTAGCAGCCTATGTCACCAATTAGACCAAGTCGTAAAATGACAGGCCTCATAACAGAAACAAGATGGACCCTGTTAAAACCAAAATGGTCTACTGGGCACAACGGGTGTCTCTCATTAGATGGAACCAATACCTCTGTTACTCTCGGTTGCCCTATTATTATGGGCAATGTCAATGTTTTTTGATGGTGCTCAAATAAAAAATGAACCTGTAGAAATAACTGAGTTAATATTGGGCATTGAAAACTGTACTAAAAGTTCAGAGTCGTATCTACTGTTCAGCAGACTTCACAGGTAAGATTACTCACACAGGAGTTTTTCTATTCAGTTTAGGACCATCTTGAAAAGCAAGTACACATCAGAGAAATAAAAAACAACAATGAATGCACAGCAAAATGCACATCAGTTACATGCAGATTAGTTGTGGATTTCACCCTTTTCATGGTGATCAGCAGTGGTCACTGCGGCTGGATCAGAATGGGACATCAGTGTTAAAGTTCTGGGAAACACCCTGAACTCAGTATTATATAAAGGGTGACATATTCCATATTAGCCTATAGTCAGAGCTGGTGGCCGATATAAGTAAGAGCGCAGAGTGCAAAGACAGAACGTGGCCTTTGCGCTCCAGCAGCCCTGTCCTTAGCTTTGGCTCCTAGACCACTGTGCCAATCTTGATAAATATCTGAAAAAACCTATAGCTTGTCCGCTATATGCTATACAGTAGAAAGGTATCTGCAGTGTCATGGTGTCCTGAAGAAGATACAGAGGCTGCAGGCTATCTCAGATATAAAATCATGGAATAGTAAGGAGTGTCCACAGTGTTAAAACAGGTCATTCAAGAGCTGTTTACCTAATGAACCTCCTTTACTTATTTATACCAAAGTGGGGTCCATTATACATTTATTCAGTGTAATATGTTATATGCTATTCTTCTGTAAATATTACAAATTTACACTGATAAAGAAAAAACTTCATAGCTGCTTGAATGTTACATGCCTATTGTCACCACCGTGGTTTCAGCATAGGTGTTGCCCGTGGTCTGCACCCAGCCTGGGGGTCTGTGACAGACTAGAGTTGTCAATTGATTATAAGGGCACAGCATTGAAGACCCGCCTAACTGCTGCAGTCAATCACAAGCTGCAGCAAACAGGTGACTGAAGAAGGGATATGGGGTAAACCACTGGCGTGGCGGCCTGCACTGGATCCCTGTGCTGAATAGCAGAAGAATCTGCCTAATTTTGTTATTTTTAACATAGTCACGCTCGATGACCCAAGCAATGATATGTCACTATACCCCTGCTAATTAATGATTCATAGTAAGACATAAATGAGAAGAGAAATAAGGGAGAACACCCATAAAAATGGTGGCAACATATTCTTAAGACTTCTAATGTTGAAACAAAAACAAAACAAGCAAAATAGGCTGTTACCTCCTTAGAAATGTCTACTCTTGGGGTTATTTTCACCTAAAACTAAATGTAACCCACTTCAAGAAGAGTTACAGATTCAGACAGGTGTAGTGTGAAATGCAGGAATATCTTATACTGCATGAAATAGTGTGTTAAATACTCTCACAAAGGCAAATCTAACCATATATGCCAATACAACGTGCTACCAGTCCGGTGCCCGTCTGCAATTTGAACATTAGTCTCCATACAGATATTATTACAGTACTAGACAAGGGCTGGTAACCGAGCCTGGTCTGGAACATGACTAGTTTCCTCCCAAAGAGCAGTATTTTATACAAGTGCAATAATACAAGCATTAATATGTGCAAATAACAATGTGAATAAAATCCGAAAATGTCAAGATGAGACGCCGGGAATAAATTCAGCCCATTGACTCCTAAATTGTCGTGAGTTATTTAAGGCATAAACAAGGCTCGATCAAGCAGAATTCAATAATAAAAGAAAATGCTGAAATGAGTGTGCAGGCATTTTCAGATCGGCCGCAGTTTTAGATGACATTTTATTTTTCTAAGATGTTCATTTTAGTATCATGTCTAAAAATCTGTAAAATGTCACACCAAGCATTAGTTTCAGTGAGCGCTAAGCGGCGGGGAACGCTTTTATGTATGTGTTTGGGTGGAAAGCTGGGCAAAATGCCACATGAATCCGCTAATTTACATATTAGAGAACCAGATCCGCACCATCTAACTCCAAATCAGCCGGCACCATCGCATGTGGCATCATTCTCCAGGTTTGTTTTATTTATTTAAGTGTTGGTAAATACATTTCATAAACACGTAAAAAGAAAAAAAACTTCTGTTGCCTTGATCGGAGACTAGTAATGTTTTTGTTTTTCCATCATTTGAGCGGTAAGAGGCCTTGGTGTTAACAAGGCAAGCTAATGCTTTTTATTGGTGCAATTTTGGGGAGCATATTCCATCTTTATTGCATTTCTGGGGACAGCATGGTGTTAATATTGCCAATTTTGGTGACTTGATCATTTTGTTTCGATCAATAATTTGATATTTTGATGCCTCTGGCTTTAATGGACATGGCATTATCAAATATGATTGCATTTTTTCTTTATTTTTATAGTTAATTCCATTATTTTATAACTTAATTTTAGTGTTATATTCCTAGGAGACTCAAATCTGCTATTAGTTGATTGCTTCTTCTATATAGTATAATATCGTCCCATGGCAGCCATAGGGACCTTATCGGCTCTAGCTGCCGTGAAGATCTGTCAGCACTATGATTATCCGTAAAGATGTGACAGCATTGTGTGCACGAATGCCACTGCCACAGACTGACAGCAGTATTTAAGGAGTCTGAACAGTCATTGGAGATGGAGTTGGTCACTATTGTAAAAGACAAATTGCCGGATGTATGACACAGATGTTTTCCGCATGGGCAAAGTGCAGCCCACAGGCCACATCTGGCCCTCTGGCTGTTCCAGTCCGTCCCGCAGACCTAGACAGCCAGAGGGCTGAAAATAGTGACTGCAAGCTGTACCATGCTCTCCCCTGATGCCCGTCTGCTTCCACCCGGTGTCACCTCTATTTGCATCCTCAGTATGCAAACAGATGTGAACACATTTGTGGAGGAGGGGCTGCTGGCAGTCATCCACTAATCAGTGTGAGGCACTACAGAGGCAATAACATCAAATCATTGCATGTGCACTTACGTGCATCAGTGCACTGGGGGCCAGAGGAGAGCGCCGAGGGAGTGAGGGGAGTTTGTGGTGGTTTGGGGTTTTTTTTTCACGTGCATGGGATGTTTGCATGTATGTAGGAAACTGTGTGGGGGTTCTGAGATGTATATAGAAGGCTCTGTGGGGGCTCAGAAATGTATATAGGAGGCTGTGTGGGGTTCATGCAGAATAGGAGACTATGTGGTGGCTCATGCTGTATATAGAAGGCTATCTGGGGGCTCAATGTATATAGGCGGCTATGTGGGGGCTCAAAAATGTATATAGACGGCAATGTGGGGGCTCATGCTGTATATAGGAGGCTGTTTGAGGGCTCATGCTCTATATATGTAGCTATGTAGGGGCTCATGCTATATTTAGGAGGCTATGTGGGGCTCAAATGTATACAGGAGGCTATATGGGGGCTCATACTGTATATATGTGCTATGTGGGTGCTCATCCTGGATTTAGGGAGGATGTGGGGTCATACTGAATACAGGGGAGATATGTGGGGTCTCAATGTATATAGGGGGCATTGTGAGGGCTCATCCTGTATGTAGGGAGCTCATGGTGTATTAAGTGGGATGGCATGTCAGCATACTTAAGTCTGCTCAATATTAAGTGATACAATTAATATAACAATTATAATTATTATGGTAATATTAATATTGAGCAGAATTAATTTCATTCTATTGGTTCGGTCCTCCACACCAGTCAGTCTCTCATAGGGCCCCTTGAGAAAATAAATTGCCCACCCCTGCTCTACAAACATCCCAAACCCCCCACTTAACTATTCATAGTTATCCCCTCCCCCTGTTATTTATGCTAAGTCTATCATAGAATCTATTTACTTTTTGACTAGAAGGACCTGTGCTGATGTCACACCCATGTGACCAGAAGGGGCGGGGCCTCAGCCAACAGAAAAATGTTGCTTCCTGGTATCAGCTATGTTGGCTGAGGCCTCGCCCCTTCTGGTCACATGGGTATGACATCAGAATAGGTCCTTTTAATCACAAAGTAAATAGATTCTATAATAGAATTAGCATAAATAACACGGGAGGGGGATAACGTTGAATACCCACCCCAGCTATCAACAGCTGTTACTCAAAAAGCTGCTGATTGTACAAACTTTGTTAAATGGGTAATCTGCAAATTTAATAGTGTAGAAATACTGTCTTAAAATGCCTCAAAGTTCTGGCCACTAGGTATCTTCCTTTAAATCTAACATGCTGTCCAGTGCCTGCTGTCAAGTGTAATCCATCTCTTACAGAAAACTGTCCAGATGGATTTCATTAAACGGGGTGGTGGGGATCTTCGTTTCTCTAAGCTGACAGTTACAGCAAAAAGTAAGATCACAGCCTATTACTGTTATTGCTTCTCCTTTGCTAACTCTTAGTGACCCCTGAGAGCTAATACTGTCTAAAAACGTTTCTACATGTTATCACATGACTACCAATCAGAGAAGACGTGATCTCTAATTGCCACATGGCACAGCGATGAGAAAATTGTGAAACTGTTCATTCCCTGTACCAAAGGGGGAAAATAGGATTTTTCTTTACTTTTTTCATTTACATTTTATTTGTGTATGTCAGGAGTATGAAGATTGTATGAAGTATGTCATGAGTATGAAGGATTAATGGTCTTGCCCTGTGTGGACCCAACTCACAGTCTGGCTGATCAGAGCCCACTACATTCCAGATTCCTACTGATTTCATGGGGCTCTGATGTTCAGCTCTAGCTAACAGTGACGGGGGGCTCTTAATCATAGGAACCCCACTTTTTGCTAAATGTGTACCAATACAGGATCGAGAAAGGGGGTTATGTACAACAGGCATCCCTGTTAACCCATTGTGGACAAACTAAATGATAGCGTTCGACATTTAGATCATTCTCTAACAATAACTACATTCACCGTCTGGGAAGGCTACATTAATCTATTCCAGGATAAGATCAGGTAGGTACTGCAACAAAGTCTTTGACTACGTCTTTGCATGCAAGCATTCAAGTCAAAATACAGATTTAGCAAAGGTTATCATGACATACAATGCCACTTCTAATTACTTACTCACTATAAGGCCACGTTTACACGTTCAGTATTTAGTCACTATATTCCCTCAGTATTTGTAAGTCAAAACCAGGAGTGGAACAATCAGACGAAAAGTATGATGAAAACACGTTACCACTTCTACATTTTGCACCCTCTTTTGGATTCCAAATCCTGACCAAATACTGAACGTGGCCTTAAAGGAATAAGATAACTTGATATTGTACAAACCATAGACCAATTACAAGTTAGGTGTTGAATTTGTGCCACGATATCCCAGTGCTGTGCGAGTCAAAGTAACCTTTGCATGATCTGTACATAGGCAGGAGTGATCAAACCTGCTTAGAAATCAGTATATGCCATGAAACATCAGAAAGTGAATATCCTATATGTTCGGCATTGTGTATGAAGTGAAATGAATGCTGCAGAACAGACATTTTCACTATTTTATACCTGAGTGGTAAAGTCCGTGCGCACTACCTGCTGTTTCTCTCATAGTAAGCCTTTAATGCAGTGTGTTTTTAGTGTAAAAAACATATATTAAACAGTTCTTGTATGATCAGAGTTGTGAAGAGAGCTTTGTGTCATTAGCTGGAGGAGAGGTTAAGATCTGGAGCCATATATTACGGTTATTGAGACATTATGTTACCAGTTACCCTGAAAGCCTGTTATAAAGTACAGTACACGCAATATAAAGCATATTATTAATACATTTATGTATCTTTTATACATGCAAAATGGGTAATAACCATGCACGAAAGCCAAAGCAGCATGCAAAGCACGGGGAGAGGAGACTTATCGGAAAGACCGGAAAGGTGCAGGTAGTGTCATTGTCTTTACAGTGAACCTGAAGCAAAAATCATATATCAGCAGAATAAAGATAGACATAAGCCTGTAATGCATGAGCAGTTTCCATTACCATGGTTACAAGGCTTTAGAATAGGCCTCTCTGATGACGGACTCAGATTATCCTGTATATCTGGGAAAAACCAGAGAGAGATTTTATATACAATACTTTCCATACAAATGCTGGTGTACCAGCGGAGAATGTGATCCTGCGGCACAACCTATTTAATCATATTAACATATACCCTGGAGAGATAACGTACATATGGTTTGGGAGATGAGCCTCGTCATAATCAGCAGCTTATGTGAAGTTCAGTGCATTGGTAGGCAAAGTGGTAGTGACACCAGCCACCAGGAATTAACGTCTTTCCTGACATTTGTCATTGCGCAGACAAGGATTACGCTCACTGCTGGCACTTTAAGCACTTCTTCCCGGTAGCTCGGGATTTATGATGAATGTTTTAGGAGCACATGCTGAGAAATCTGCCTTGGAACAGAGGAAGAGGTATTGTAGTCACCTTTAGGCCGCGGAGTCCGTTTTCTCCGGTCTCGGAAAGCTGCTCCGGATTGCAGGGCCTCCAGCAGGCTATCCATCACTCCAGTCTCCTCACCCTCTGCAAACAGAAAAAAAACAGATTGAGGGAATTCCATCAGCCGCCGGGTTACCATAGAAATGTCAGACATACGGACAGATAAAAAAGATCACTCTGTTATGACTAAAACCAGCAATTTTAAAACTAGACAAGCCTTTAACCGGCTCATACATCATCCTTTTCTTAATAAAATCAGTCTCATTTCGTTTGGCTCCTGCTATCTAGTAAAGTGGACGAAAGTTCAATTGATTTACTTCAGGCCGCAGGCTTTACAGCCAGTGACAGTAATCTCAAAAGGAATATGGCTTCTGTCTTATCTTCAGTTTTTTCTGAACCCTGCGAGCTAAGGTCACTCATAAATCATATGTCCCTGGTGAAAAACTGTAACTTCATCGCTCCCTAAAAAGGAATCAACTGTAGTTATATCTGACTTAACACAACCCAAAGGCGTGAAAATGTAACCGCGGCTCCCCCTGCGCACCTTCATCTTCATTAGAGTCCTCTGATGTATTTATAAAAACGCATTTAATTATTAAAAGTGCCGTAGTGGAGGAAGACCAGGCTGAAATAAATGACTGCTTATACCCCGACACAGCAGCACCCCTGGCCAACGTCTACCTTTTCCAATGGACGCAGTTTTATGAATAGTTTATGCACAGAACAAGGGCAAATTAATGGACCTGCACTGAGTTTAATGCCTAAATGTCTAGACGGGCCAATTATTTATTCATCTCTCATTAGCAGCCATTCATGGAGAGCTTTCTGCTGAAGCACACTATTTGTATTAGTCCGGGCCTCTGTTTCGCCGACTCTTCATCAACAGATGATTTGCTTGATTACAACTAAACTATGCATCCAAAATCCTCCACAAAATAATGAACGTGTCATTTGCATCTCAATGACTGTGAAAGCTGATGACCCAACTGATATCATGGCCACCAGAGCATGGAGACAACATCGAGGGAATCGTCTGAACAGACAGAACTGTGTGATCAGAAAAACATGGAGAACAAATACATTAGCACATACTTGATAAAATGTACGATGAGCAGGATCACACAGAAAATCAAGAAAACAAGGATGTGTCACTGTGAGATTCTTCATGTACGTACAGAGGGAACGAAAGAGACGGTACAATGTTTGTCATTCTGAGAGCTTTATTTTTCACTATTTATAGCCATAAGAGCTCATTTTTTGCAGGAGCAGCTGTATTTTTAACAGTGGTTTATATATGGTAGTATTGATCAAGAATCTGCTGGATTAAGATGAGCTAAATTCATTAACAGACATGCTTCTTGAACTAATCAATATGGTGCATCCTTTAGCTGCCCGTGCACCAGTCAGACACTTATGGCAGCCACCCGTCGGAGAATCTTGCCATTATAATTCTAATCACTAGTGATGTAATGGACATTGAAGCTTTCGGACCAGTATCATATCAAGCCCTTCAATCATAGTCCCACCCGCTTTCCACACACCTGTCTAAAAATGTCAAAAGGTGCCGAAATGTGTAACTTTTCATCTCCAATTCCTAGCGCAAACCACTTTTAGGTATGATATTGACCTGTCCTAAAGATAGGTTATCATCAGTATTAGATTAGTGGGCACCCCATAGATCAGCTGTTCCCCGCTTCTGGCAACCACTACATGTAATCAGTGTATAGAACCAGACAGCACAGTTCTGTACGCCATTTACTGGCCCAAAACACAACAGCCAAGCTCCTACTGAACAGAATAAATAACGGAGCTGTGCTGTCCCCTCCATACACTGCTTACTCCTGGCAGGCTCCTGAGCGGATAACAGCTGACCAGTGGAGTAGGGGTGACAGGTATCAAATCTAATATGAATTATTCTGAGGCTATATTATCATCAAACTAGTGGACAACCCCTCTAATAATTTTTTATGCCAGCAATTTTAAGAGCAGTATGTTTTTTCTTTCTCTTTTGAGAGTAGTGTATGAGGTTTGCTTTTTGATGGATAAGCAGTTATTCTCAGTTGTACTATTTTGATATACCGTATTTTTCGCTTTATAAGACGCACCCCCAAATTTGGTGAAGGAAGAGAGAATTTTTTTTTTTAATGTTAAATGGGGTCCATCTTATAATGCCAGTGTCCGTCTAACAAATCATATAGGGTATATGTCCCTCATAGCCCCCCATCCTAAAATTAGCCCCCTTAATCTGGATATGGCCCCCTTATATTGAATATAGCCCCCTTGTGATGGCACACGTTTCCCTGTGCTGCCTATGGCCCCCTATGGATTGCACACATTCCCCTGTGCTTCCTATGGCCCCCTATGGATTGCACACATTCCCCTGTGCTGCCTATGGCCCCCTATGGATTGCACACATTCCCCTGTGCTGCCTATGGCCCCCTTATGGATTGCATATGTTCCCTTGTGCTGCCTATGGCCCCCTATGGATTGCACACGTTCCCCTGTGTTAGATATCGCCCCCATGCTGCTGCCCAAAGTAAAATAAAACACTCTTTCCTTACCTCCTCCAGCGCTGATCTTCCTCCTGTCTCCCTCCGTGCTTCTGTTCCTCCACTTCCTGGTTCTTGGTGCCGGTCATGTGATCGGCACAGCAGAGTGACTTCATCTCTGCGTGCCTGATCACAGAGGAAGCAGGGACACCGGGGATAAACGCTAGAGGGGGTAAGTAAAGCTTTTTTATTTTAGGATGAGCAGCAGCATGGGGGCCATATCTAACACGGGGGGGCATGTGCCATCACAGTGGGACGCAGGCTCATATAATATGCACCGCTGCCCCAGCCAGTCACTGCGGTGCGGTTGCAGCACCACGGTGATGGACAGCGGCTGTGCATATTATATGAGCGGGAGCAGGAGATCTAACACTGCCGCCCGCAGCGTTCACCTGCCCCCAGTAGCGCTCCAGAGCAGACCCTGCAGTGTGTATATTATATATATATATATATATATATATATATATATATATATATATATATATATATGTATATATATATATATATACACATATATACATATACACACACACACATACACACACCCTCCCCCCCCGTATATTCGGCTTATAAGACACCCCCCCCTACTTTCCCCCAAAGTTTGGGGGAACAAAAGTGCGTCTTATAAAGCGAAAAATACGGTATATATTTTTACATACAGCGTTCACCATATGCTGCAACTATAAATGCGGTGATGCCAACTTTGTATTTCATACAATCATAATACATTTAATACACTACAATATTTAATACACTACAATATTTTATAATGTAGCACATTTATATATTCCTACTTACAAATAAATGCATGCAGTTATGAAAGGCGTCAACCACAAAAGTAGTTATGTTGATCTTTCTGGGTACAAATCAAATTTGCTTTTACCAGCGAGAATGCTGTACGCTATACTGGACACGCAAACAATATATTTATGCTCACACAGCAATCTATGGACAAGTGCGTATACAAAGTTCCATGATCACATAAAATGTACCAAAACCACATGGTCACCAGAAGTCAAACAGAAGCCAGTAGTAGTGGTTACATAATCGCAATTGTGAAGCAGAATTTTCTTTCTCCTGTGAGATATAATGGTAGACCGCCCTGATCTCTCCTGCTATTGTGCAATATAGAACACTTTCAGCTTTCATCTCAAGACAGTCAGGGTAAGAAGAGGAGGTGGTGCATCCTGAGGGTAATTACAAACACCTCTTCAGCTTTCCTTTTACAACTTTGTCATCTCTGCTGCACCCCCCTTACCCGACACCAACGAGATAAAAGCAAATAGTGTTTGTAATCACATTTGATTCTGCTCTATATTACATGATAGCTGCAGCAATTCCAGCGAGGCAGGGCTGTCTATCATTACATCTGACAGGTGAAAGCATAGTCTTTTGAAATCCTGGGGGCGTGTTCATCTTTTTCCTTGCATGAAACCTCCTGCTCACGATTGGTCAATTGCATGCAGGAGAAGAAGTACATGTCCCCAGAAACCAACCACTATTGGGTAATGCCCACTTGGGGTAATAAATTATACCCTAGGCTTTAGAGCTATTACCTCCACAATGGAGAGGAAAAATTAAACAATAAAAATTAGGATTCATTTAGCTCTGCAGCCACTATTCCATGATATGGCCAGTTTAAAATGCTCAAACTGAAGAAAGGTCTTTTTTAAAGGATGAAAGTTGTGACTCAACAGTGAGGAACTCATAATAATATTACTCCTACGGCCACAATTGCACCGCTGAAGTTTTGATATTGTCCTAGCCTGACAGAAAATTTCTAAAATATCATAGATCTTGTAATTGCAAACAAAAAAAAGAGAAAGAATTCTACATTAATCCTGCTATGTAAGATTAATTTGAAAGTCAGGACATTGGCTCTGCCTTACAGAGAAATTCAATTAATAGCGTTAAGACTGAACATGCTTCCACCATGTTTTTGTAATTACAGATAACAATATTTAATTTGTTTAACGGTGGACAGGCGCAGCTTTCACAGCCAGCCGCTTAGTGTGTCGCAAGGAAATGGATAGTACACATTTGTTAAAAGATAGGATCCAATGATGTACAATGCCGAGCAGAGGTAAAAGTCACAGTAAGCACATTCTGTAATTGCACGGAGTAGTGGTAGCGCCATTTACACTGTAAGCAAACTGAAAACTAACACTTTTGCTTTAAACAACATGAAACAGCTCAGGGATCCCTGGATTCATTGTAATTTGCATTTATATGAAGCCGATCATTAAATAAAAATCCCATGGCTCAATTCAACTTTAAATTAGCACATATATTCAGTCAGCAGAATTATACTTTAGAGGAATGCAAACATCCTTTTGCGGGGTGTAATTCTGCTAGGTTGGTTTGACAAGTCTGAAAGATGATTACAGAAGAGGAGCTGATCTGTCCTCGCTATTAGAAATTACACAGAGAAAAAAAACTGCCTGACAGGCAACATGCATGAGCAAATGAAATTCTTAGGAGACCAAACCGCACTGATGAATTTTAAAGACAACTTTCTGAATTTGTAACACAATCCCAAGAGATTCCTACAGAAATAAACTGATCACAAATGATCCTTTAACCCTTGTAGACTAACTGGGAACTCTGTAGCTACCATATACAGTGGATGCGTACTAACTATTTAGCATTAGAATATCTTAAATAGCATGTCCAAATGTCTAAATAACGAAGACACAGTATATGGCATGACGGGATTAAAGAAACCTTCCATAATACCATTGGCAACAAAGTCCACCTTCAAATGTTTAGGAACTTCTCGCACCCGTCTGCTGGATGATTCATCCACTCTTTCACTGCAGTTCTCTCAAACAGCTATTAGGCCTCTTCAATTGGATTGATATCAGGACTAGAGATGAATGAACTTGAACAGTAAAGTTCGGTGTTAGTCGGCGCTCAAGTTGGGAGCTCGGGTGCATTGCGTATGCCAATCACTCGAGCGAGCATCGCTGTGCTCAGGTTCACTTGGTGGTTAGCCCAGTGTGAGCTGATGGCAGTTTCTGAATAGCTCACTGGGGATAAAAAGAGTGTTATTAGATGTAGTGTGTACAAGAAAAAAAAAAATATCTGTCCTCCCTCTCCCGGAAGTGATCCGTTTATGGCTCGCTGTATGTAGGCGGAGAGCTGAACTAGCCAATTAGGGACTTCCAATGGGGTTCACATCAAGTCCGGTTTCTGACCTGAACTTTATCTAAAGCCCGGCTGAACCCACTGAACCGAACTTCAACGGGTCAGCTCATTTCTAATCAGGACTCATTCCTGGCCAAAATAAAATCATTCAATTTTTTTTCCTACTTGATAAAGGCACTTTCGGGATTTATTGCTCTGCACTGTTTGCCTTCTAAACCCTCTGGTTCCTCTGGCTTGCTGTAGTACAAACTAATTGGGCTGTTCAGTCAAATGATATTTATGTCTAAACTTTAGAATAGATCATGAACATGGCATTGGTATGAGTCCGTTGTGTAGTACTCAGTGGTGGGTGAAACACATTGAACTTAACTGCGCAATGCAGCTGCGTTCAATGTTTACATGAGGTTGCTTCCAGAGTCTGTAATAGCTGGTCGAAACCCCATCATATGAATCCCCATCATATTGATGTTGATCCAAAGTAAGCGCAGAGGCAGATGGCCGTATTTTTGGTCAGAGTGCAATCCAACAAAACATCAGATCGTGCTCAGAATAATGTTAGTCGCTTTTTTTCCTCTGATAGTGTTCGAGGAAAAAAAAATCCCTCCATGTCCAAGCTTGATCCAATATTCAAATGACACTCGGCAATGCAAGTGAGTGTGTGGAATTAATCGGAGAATCTGCATAACTGCCCCCATTCTCTTGGATGAAAGAATCTACAGCCGTCAGCATAGATCAACAATATCATTGGATTGGAAGAAAACTGAGAATCTGCATTTACACTCCTAAATGGGTGTGATAATTTGCAAGAGTCAGTGACATTGTCAATACTCTGCAAATTTTGTGCATGAACATGACTGCTTCCCACAGGTCAATGCGCCTCAAGCCAGGTGAACGCTTACTGACTTCAGAGGAGCACAGCGCATGTCTGGAAGCAAGAAGCAGCTTGACGTCAATGGATAAATGCTGGTGATTTGGGGGACCTGGCAGGCTCCCTTTAACATTCTGGGTCTTACTGAAACCAGCGTCCAGCAATCAGAGACCTCCATTTCTGTCCTCTTGTATTGTATGCTTACATTTTTCAAAGACCCAGAGACCGTAGAACAGACAAGGAGGAAGTTTTGGTATGCATCTTTAACCTATATGTGCTTTCAGGTCATCCCCTCCAGTACCATCACTTATCTTTCCTTCTTTTAAGGTCCACACTGTCAGACGTTTTAATTCCCTCTCCCTTTGATTGGCAGTTGTGTTCCGCCTTTCAAGTCTCTCCTACCTGGATCACTTTGCCACCTAGCATCCTCATTTTTTAGCATGTGACATTCCCACTCATCTTGGGGGGACTTTAACATCCCTATTGATGACCCGCTCTTACCATCTCCCACTTATCTGTCTTCTCTAACCTCCTCTCTAGACCTTTAACAGCTAACTCTCAGTCTGAACATGGGAATACACTGAACCTAGTCTTCTCCTGTTTCTGCTCAGTGCAAGATCTTACTAACACCTCTCTCTCACTCTGACCATAATCTTCTTTCCTTCTCTGTTAATATCAGTTACCCTGCTCAAGAAACCCTGACTTACCACACTTACAGAGATCTGTGTGCCATCAATGCCCAGCTACTTATGAACAATCTACAGTGATTGTTGGGCCAAACCTCCTCCCTCATGTTCCAATTCAATATGAAACCTAACAAAACACTGGAAAGTGCCCATGATTAATCTGAACCCCCTACACACACAATAGCTCCTAACAAACATTTGTAACCCAGGCACATGCTTCAAACACATTTTCTCAGGGTTCCAAATCAGCCGAACATCTGTGAAGAAAATGCCTTTTGGACGAAGATTACATCCATGATGAGTTTATTCTTAAAATATATAACTTGGCTCTTCCCCTCTCCAAACAAGCCTATTTTAAACAGCCTTGTCACCTTCGAGGGTGCACCAAAGCTCCCACATTTGCATACAAATTAAAATTAAGTTATTTTCTCAGGCACTGTACCAGTAAGATACAGTGCCAGTATGGTTTTTCTAGGGGCCAAGTTTCTACAACTGTATAATCATTTAAGACACATTTTGGGGGTGATGGACTCCTTTTAATTTTAGATCACCTAGGGGACTTACAGTGTATATACTGTAGTATATAGATAAAATTATGGTCTACTATAAAGCCTACCTGATGGCTGAGCTTCACAGGAGAACATAGCAGGTCCCTGACGGCCAAAAAACCCCATTGCCATGCAAGTGTGTCATGAAGGGGAAAAGGCAATAGTAAAATATAAAATTCATGTGCTGATGCTCAATCCCATCATCATTTGTCAGCTAGGAGACCTCGTACACTAAATGATCGGCAGGTTCGGCCAGCTTTAGTCTGGTGTGTATACTATTTTAGAATGCAGCTAACAAGCAATAGTTCTGATTACAGCGTCAGTTAACAGTAACAGTAACAATTTCTGCTTTCAGCAAATTCCCGTTTTCTAACCTTACTTGGATCAGATCTCCAAAAGTAATCGCTTTCTCTTAGTTTACAGCTGTTTGGCAAACATTAGACAAATTCTCTCACGCGGCTTAACCACAAAGGGGTAAACTAGAGCTTAAAATTAATGAGCATTAGAAAGAGCAGACATATAGCTGCAGGACATCAGACATGGTGGTCAGACAATCATTGGCTTTACATTGTCCAGCTTTCTTTTTACGCAACAAACACCAATGTCATCTCTATCAGCATCACAGCTAGTATAGAAGAAGATTTACAAAGGGAAAGGTAGTAAATTTAATTTTCATAAATATTGGGGCCTGAGTGGCTGAAATGCTAAATGCTGCACCACAATGAATGGAAACGTATGTCTAAGCTTTACAAAACTAAAATGAGCCAGAGTACTGTGACTTCGGGGTACTTCGCATGCTGCGACATCGGTAGCTGATGCTAGCGATGCAGAGCGCGATAGTACCCGCCCCCGTCGCACATGCGATATCTTGTGATAGCTGCCGTAGCGAACATTATCGCTACGGCAGCTTCACACGCACTTACCTGCCCTGCGACCCGCCTCCTTCCTAAGGGAGCGGGTTGTGCGGTGTCACACGGCAGGTGGCTAATAGAAGCGGAGGGGCGGAGATGAGCGGGACGTAAACATCCCACCCACCTCCTTCCTTCCGCATAGCCGGTGGAGGCAGGTAAGGAGATGTTCCTCGCTCCTGCGGCTTCACACACAGCGATGTGTGCTGCCGCAGGAATGAGGAACAACATCGTATCTCCTATTGGTGCGACATTATGAAAATGATCGACACTACACAGATCGCCGATTTACGACGCTTTTTCGATCGTTTATCGGCGCATCTAGGCTTTACACGTTGCGACGTCGTTACCGGCGCCGGATGTGCGTCACTTTCGATTTGACCTCGATATCGCAGTAGCGATGTCGCAACGTACAAAGTACCCCTTGATCCTAAAAATGTAAGCCTTGAGCTCTTGTACATTGGGCTTAACTTATAAAATGCCCTAATGAATGGCGATATCCTAAGTAACAACTTATGGACTAAATGTCTGCAAAATTGTAACTGGTGCAAATGGTGGTTTCTTAGATTCTCTTATAAGCAAAAAACCTTCATGAAAAAAAGTTTAGAAAATTAGATTAGGTTAACTAAGTCTACCATAATAAAGTCTCGTATTTAATGGACAACATAACCTATATCTAAGCTTAAAATGGTTTTCCCAAGAACAAAGTTAAATTTAAAGTTAATTTTAATCAATAGATCTTGGAATAATAATAAAATTTGAGGGTGTTTTTAAATCTGTTTATGGTCTGGTCTGATCATACCACAGCTCCTGGGCCGGAGAGGACACAAAAGAGTATAAAGACATTACAGCATGGGATCATAGCGAATTCTTTTTGTGAGGTAAAACATTTTTCTGTCTGTTTTTAAAAAATGTTTTACCTCCAAAAAAGAATTATTTGCGATCCTGTGCTGTAGTGTTTGTACATATTTTTTTGCTTCCTCCCCTGCTAGGAGATGTGATATGATCAGGCCATGTTCCTGTACAGTCAGACATGGCCATTACACAGTACCTAGAAGGGGTACATATTATAACATTATCTCAACACAGGAGCTTTTTTTTTTGCTAAAACATTAAATTGTGGAACTTATTATTCAAAGATCTATTGATTAAAATGAACTGTGTTTGTACTACTTATGGCACCACGATATGAGAGTGTTCCAGAGATTACCATGTAATGTAAAAATACTTTGCTTTCTCAGTCAAATGTCGCCGAAAAGATTTGGGGCAGTTGACAAAGAAAGAAGAGCAATTCTTTGCTTTACTTTGGTCTTTTAAGTATTTTTTGAAAGCTGTGAAAACAGGACACACTAAACCTGCGGTATGTGACATCGGTGAAGAACGTAGTGGTAGCAATCTTCTGTCATGTGTAGACAATGTAGTAGTGGATTAAGTATATCACTGTTAATGTAAAATGTAATTATTAATGTAAATATTCTCACCACCAGGGGCAAAAGCAAAGCTACCACTGTAGCAGCTAGAAGGATTGCAGCATCGGGGCAGACGAGACACAGCAGGATTGTCCGCATTTGGCTGTTTTCATTATAGTGGTACCATTCACTCACTAAGTAGTGGTAATATGTATTCATGGTTTGGCAGTATTATTTAACTCTAATATATCATTGGTTAGTAAACCTATGATAAATATTTGCTCCTAGTATAGCAGTATAAGCACTTATGATTAACACTAGAAGTCCCAGAAATTTCGAGCTCCCCCCTGAAGTCCCGAAAGAGGGTCAAATGACTGATGATAAACTGAATAAAACTAACTAGAAACTAAATGGCTAAACTCAATGGAAAACAACAACCTCCTGTGTTGCGACAGTAATGGCCTTAATTACAGAACAAAAGACGGTGATTATAGGATGTTAGCTAAAATCCTTCAGGTCATTCGACCCATCTCTGGGTTCCAAAGGTAGAGATGTTAAATGACCCCTCTCTGGGACTTTTAGTGTTAAAGAGGTTGCCCACTTTATCATTAGTTTAACAAATCTGTTAGGATCACACCTACGTGGCACTTACTAATATGCAAGTATTCGAGTACGTGCTCATGATCTGGACATGCTGTGTCCTGGTCCCCGATCAGGGTTCGGGCCACTGTGGTCTCTCTGTTTTTCTTGCAGAGAACACTCGCAACACCATAGAAATAAATTAACATGCTGCAGTCAGGGAAGCCGCACTACATGTCAGTTTATGCTCTGGGAAAAACCATCACAGTGGGCATGGGATTTCTAGAAACCCCCTCCACTGTGCTAGTAGTGTACAACACAGCATTTTTGACGCAACGAAAACAAGCTGCATCCAAAACGCTGTGGACACGCAGTCTGACAGGTTCTCCTCCTGTATGTACTATTGTAGCTTTCCCCAACAGACTAAACAGTTCTGTCTAGCTTTTGATGAAGGATCATGTGACCAAACCAGTCCATCAGCCTTCTCCAATAGAAACACTTCATATTAGTAAGCCGTTTTTAATTAGAGGAGACTATTGGACAGGTGTGGTCACATTTTCATCCATTAGCAGCCATTGTATGAACAGGAGAGCTGTGCACTATTGGGGGAAGGCTGCATTAATAAGTGCAGGAGGAGAACCTGTAACACATACATTAGTAAGTACCAAAAAATCATCTACTAATGAAAATAAAGAAAACGTAGTCAATCCCTTTAAGGGGTTTGGTCCATATATAATATTTAATTTTGGTTTCATGTTTTAAAAAAATACCCAAAGAACTAAGTTAAAATGTAGCTTCTCACAATGTAACTCCCAATTTTTGTTTATGGAGATAGAAAAAACAACATACTGTACATTAATGGCTAATGAGATCGTGAGATAAAGGCAGGTTCTATGTGAAAACACTTTCTGATCCTGCAATTCTGATAGAACTATTCAGTCTGATGTGGGTCTGTGTGCCTTTCATTTTTCTTTTTTTGATACAGTACAAGAAGAATAATTATGTGATTTGCTGCTGAAATGCAGCCTCAACATTATGAACAACCATCCTCCGCTCATTAACCACCATCAGTATGGTGTCAGCATCTGACATTTTTACTCCATTCTCGAGCAGTGATTTCAGTTACATCTACATGTCCTTGCCAAGGTTTCATCTTGTTTATTCTTACATCTTTTCCAACTATCAGTTACAAACATTGCAAATCTTCACTTTTTGGAAACACAAGCGTCTCACAGGTTATATTTAGCTTCTTTAAATATTACTTTTAAGCAGGAACTAAAAAATTCAATGTGGCAGTCAATTCTCCTGGCACTTTGTTAGCGCCTTGGTGAGGTCTATACAATATTCACTGAACGGCCACTTTATTAGACACAGAATTGCCGTCTCCTTGCATCATGGATCAGTTTCAGTGTAAATTCACAGTAGAATTGGGAACACAGAACAATCTGAGTGGCGTCACACAGTACGATATATCGGTCGATATGTCGTCGGGGTCACGGATTCCGTGACGCACATCCAGCATCGTTAGAGATATCGTACTGTGTGACACCTCCGAACGACTGTGAACGAGCAAAAACACTCATCTTATCGTTGCTCGTTGACACATCGTTCATATTCATAATATCGTCCCACCTTCTCTGCGCCGGTTGTTCATCGTTCCCGAGGCAGCACACATCGCTCCGTGTGACACCCCGGGAACGACGAACACAGCTTACCTGCGTCCCGCCGGCAATGCGGAAGGAAGGAGGTGGGCGGGATGTTACGTCCCGCTCATCTCCGCCCTTCCGCTTCTATTGGCCAGCCGGTGTGTGACGTCGCTGTGACGCCGAACGTCCCTTCCCCTTCAGGAAGAGGATGTTCGCCGCCCACAGCGACGTCGTCCGGGAGGTAAGTGCGTGTGGCAGGGGGGGTTAACGACTTTGTGCGCCATGGGCAACTAATTGCCCGTGACACACAAACGACGGGGGCGGGTACAATCGCTCGTGCGATCGCACGATAGATCGTACCGTGTGACGCCGGCATTAGTATGAGGCATGGTCATCAGTGCTGCACTAGCCAGGGCCAGTGGTTTAATGACTGCCAGTCTTGCGCAGTTTGCTTATGTGGTGGTGTGGAGAGTATACAGAAAATTGTATGATCAAAGAAAAGTATCCAATGAAAGGAAAATAATAGAAAAGGGGTTAAAGGATGATGGCAAGAATCATTTTGCTGAAGTGGTGGTGCCCTGTCAACAGGCTACCACCGAATTAAATAATGATGCTCTAACATATCCGAATTGACAACTTAACGTTTCTTAGAACACATGGGCAATAATGGAAAACGACTAGCTCGAGTGTCAATGTAAGGGATTCAGAAAGACAAGACTCATGTGGACCAAAAAGTGCAAAAACTACATCACTCAGCAATGTAAAAACAAAGGCTCGCCATATAAATCCAGATTTCTGTTGCTCCCTGCTGATAAGAATATGCACGGATGAGAATTATACAAAAATTTTATTTATATAGCACCGACGTATTTTGCAGTAATTTACAATTTAACCGATGAACCCTTCCTGATGTCAAGAGTTCAGGCTGGTGGAATAAATGGCGTGGCACACGCTTGGTCCTCTGTGGATGGATGTTTGGACAGTATGTGTCATATATACTAATCTGTTTCCTTTCTATTTAGAAAGGTTTCTTTAAGTATATAACAAATGTACACCAAGTAATGAACAGAAAACTATTCTTCGAAAACTTGACAAACCTCACACTTAACAGAACATATAGAAATGCTGTACGGAGATGATTCTGTTATCAAATACACATTCTTTTAAAACTGGTTTTCTTCAAATCACTTTCACGGGGACAAATTGTTCATCAAAACAACAGTATACCGTAATATGATATTGCTAAGGTGTACGAGTTTTTAAAAAACTCATTGTCACGTCCATCACTGTTCCGCATGGAGTTTATTGGACTTCAAAATGGTTATAACTAGCCAGGCCACCTTTCAAGTCTGAAAAGTGAATTTGACTTCCACATCTATTACTTAAGTAAAGGAGAAATCAGGTTCTTCTCGGAGAAGCACCTAACCAACTGTTATTGGAGTATGTGGCAGATTTTACAATTCACGCTTCAGACATGTAATTACACTTGATATTCTTGAGAAAGTGATTCTGTCAGATCTGTTGACAAGAAAAAAACTTGTAAAACTTGTAAAAATGGTAATTTCTTCAAATCCTTGTCCTATATTCTGGTTCTCTAAAGCACAGTTCTGATACTTCTGACTTTTACGCTCTAACTCCTCACATCTGTACAGGTTTCAGAACTCTAATCCATAGACAGATATTCAGTATTAAATAAGAGCTCAGCCAGTATATGATACTATGATGGTATAATGTCAAGACTGACACTGAGCTCTTATGTGACTTAAATCTTAATGGCCGCTCAATCTATCACATATGAAGAGAACACAACTGGTGCTTAAAGCGGTTTGCCATTTTCAGAAAACCCTGTGCCCTCAGACTGCAGTTTGTTTTAAAACAAAAAAGACCCCTATGGTTTACTTACCCTACTGGGGTCCAACATCGAGTCTCCACTGCTGCCTCTGGGGTCTATTACTGTGTGCAGCACTGAAGGGAATAAGTGACTTTAACAGTCCTGCCCCATTTGGCTGCTTAGCTGTCGATGTAATGGCAGCGTTGCAGACAATGACGTTTCAATCATCATCAATTTACATACGAGTTCTAACTGCTTATTTCACAGACGTTGTACCCATTATGGTCTATGGAGCGGTAGACATGTCCGTGTATTTTTCTGCACCAAGTGTTCTGCATAAAATCACTGAGACATGTCTGATTTTGATCCAAAGTCATGTGGCAAGCCTCATTAAAGGGTCGATATCTTCAGGATTGCTACATTACAGATGTGGTGGCAGAGAGCAAGGCCTTTTACGTCTGAATAGGCTATTTGCATGATTCTAATTCACGTCAAGGATCAAGTCTATGGGTCCATGAGGAAAAAAAGTAAAATAGTACAGCACTCAATGCCATCAGTACGTAGCCCATTTTTCACATACTGTTGATACTAGGAGCTTGAGAAATCTTCATCAGTTTTTTTTTTTTGCTTCATACAAGGAAAACTGATGAAGCTCTGATGATAAAAAACTGAGGCACTGATGAAACTCAGACCATTTTGTACATATAACAAAAATCACTGATGCCTATCATGAGCCCATACGGACACCAGCAGCAGAAACTCAACACTGGACCCAGGAGAGGATGAGTACAGCATTGTTTGCTGAAGAGAAATTTTAAGGGTCTTATGTAAATGTATATTTTTTTGAGGACATTTACAGGCCACATGGCAAAGATGAGGCCACATGCCAAAGATGGGTCATTCCACATCAAGTGGACCAGTTTTAAAAATCGTCCCCACTCGACCTTCTCCGATTTTGTTGAAAATTTTATAAGGATGTACATGTATGTTTGAAAAGAGATTCTGTAAATTTTTAGGGCCAGATCTCAAATACAGTGGGCACTGTTGACCTTTCATTGGAGGTTCCACCATGCCTGCAGCTTCAGCTAAGAGGATTTTGCAAACTTTGGCACATAGCCATTAGAGTTCTATACTGGCTATGATGCTGAAATTTGGCATACTAGCTCAACTTTTGCTGCCAAACACGATAAAATTATTACCGGCTGTGACAAAACAATATTTCGGCCGTAATTTTGTGTCAAAGTAGCTTGTAAAACGTGTCGCATAAAATGTATGCCTAACTTTGCCCATATATAACTTAAGACCATAAACCAATAGTAACTGGTGCTTTGCCCTGTACACCAAACATCTACATGACTTTGCATTGCTGCAATATCACGGTCACAGCATATGTATTTGTGGAAATATTCACACCCACATATGATGAAAAACTTAAACCGAATTTTACCTATTCTTAGGTCAAATTTCTCAAAAAAGGGTACCCCTAAAATATATTAATTCTGATATTATAAAGAGCACATTTTTCTCTACAAGGATCATTGTTGTTTTTTTTTGGGGTCTCTCAGTTTAAGAAAAGAAAAATGCCACTGAACATGGTGTTATTTATTAATACGCAATGAATGGTAACTGCACTATTCAAACCCTTGCGTTGGTCCATAGTGGTTATACCACAACCAATTCCCTAAGAATTAGTATTATAATCCTATTAAGAATTGTAATAATGCTGTCTTTCAAGAATTGGCAGCCCCATCGCCTAGGAGCCATGGCCGATAGCCGTGCAAGGCCAGCCGCTGGCGGTCTCTTTATTGCAGGTTCAGAAGCCTGAGGGTGGGTGTCTTTGCCTAGGATCTCAAGCCATTTAACTTAGCCATTTAGCTTCACCATTTAACTCCTTGAAGTAAATTACAAATGGGTGTACTGTAGCTTGACTATTTTCCCAGTGGAAACCTTGAATGGCATCTTGAACAAAAAATGAGTAATTTTCAGCAAAGTCCATAAGAATCACAAGCTCTCCAGGTCTCAGATTTTCCTTCAACGATTTCAGATAGCAACTTTGAAACTTGGTGATGTAGTGATGGCTACAAAGTTTAGAAATTTTCAAAACCAATTCTTCAATGAAATCTTTATAGTCAGTTGTTTGGTATCAAGCGTGTCTCGATCAGTGTGAATCCATTGTTTGAACTCAATAATATCTTCAGGGTCACTGTTGACAAACACATTGACTAGAAATTCTTTTAAAACTTCAGGACCTGGGCATTTATCACAATGGCCAAGCATACAGTCCTTGGATTCAATTCCACAGACCATTTTGCATATGAGCTCTTTGTAGTCATCATTGATTGGGCATGCTGCAAGCATTAGTTTGACATTTTGGTGAATGGTACACACACAAACGGAATGTGTTCAAGCAGATCCAATGGTTATGCACCACTTTGGCCAAAGCTCACAAAACTTGGAAAATCCAATTTCAGGGCCATTCCGATCCCGGTAGGCAAGAAACATTTCCCTCATATTGCTCAGTAATAGTCGCTTTTGCATCTGCTTTTTTTCTCCTGCTATTCGAACTGATACATAGTCTTTTTACCAGGGCACATTCGACTGAATTCATCATCCTCAAAAAATGCCTGCACCTTTTTCTTCACAGATTTTTTTATTTTTTAATATATAGATATCATATTTTATTACATCAAAAAACCTCCTGACGACGCGAGAGGCGAAATGCGCGTTGAGGTGCTGGGCGTTGTGTTTCACCACTCTGGATCTCTATCAATGATAATTTTTCTCCTTTGCTTACCCTCCAGCTAAAACGGTAACTTCATTGGTTACCTAGGTATCAGGCCAAACGCCCCACTCTATGAGTCTTATGGGTTGTATTACATGGTGACATACTTACTATATGAAATATTAATTGTCCAATTTTGCAGCCACTTAAGCCATAGTTTGTGTGGTTGGTGTTGGCTGTTTACTTTATGATGTGAATGCATATGGACTTTATTTATGCTGTGAGAGGTATATGAGGTTTTCACCATGAATTTTTGATACCAGATATATTTATATTGATAATTGTATTATGATTGTTCCACAACGCACCAGGTTGGTTCTGGATGGTTTTATGGGGTAGGGAATTTTATATTCTGTGAGCACCAGCACTTTATGTTTTTTGATGTAATAAAATATGATACATATTAAAAAATAAAAAAAATCTTATAATCACACATGTGCTTGATATATTATTGTGACATTTATATGAGCAGCGCTCTTTCTTTGTCGGTGTACATGTCTTAATCAGTGAGATCTGCTCTAAATATAGATACGATATGGATCTGTATCCTCTTTTTTGGTTTAAAACCTTTTTCTTCACTTCCTCAGAAACTTTCTTGCCACACTTGATTGTAAGTAAGGCTAAGACCCCATGTTCACATTTAAACTTCCGAGCTTGTTTGACCATTCGTTCAGAGACACCGAATTCGTCTGATATAGCCTTAATGGACCAACTTTTAGGTGCCAATGTCAAGATTTGGACCTTTTCTGCCCGACTGGACACCTGAGGCTTTGGCTTCAAATCTGCCAAAAGGTGATTGTAATCCAGACACATTTTGCACTGTGCTGTTTTTGTTTGCTCAATGTCTTTTGGCTCAAGCCCTCCAATTGAAGCAATCTTGCTAGAAAATGCATTTTGTACGTGGCTTATCTTTCTCCTTGCGTATCCAAGTGAATCCCGCTGGCTTACTGTTGGTTATTTCAGAGGAGAGATGCCAATGGATGTTAAGCTTGAATTTAGACTTTCAGAAGAACCTTCCATTCTATCTGGATCTGATTCAGAGGAAACTGGATCAGCTGATTTTTTCCTGTTAGCAAATTCTTTTCGACATGATGCACACATCTTCTGGCCAGGCTTCACATCATTCTTTGTAAATTCGTTCACCTGGTCAGCTGCTAACAAATTGATAGCTCGCAAATTCTTATTGGTGTTATGACCTTTCTTCCCAAAAGGATCGCAACACGATTTTTGCAAATGCTCATATTTGGTCAAGAATGAAGCTTCATGGTGTAAACAGATTTGTGAATGTTCGTCAAAATTTAGTCCCACTCGACGATGCAGCAATTTCTGTTCATCCAATCCAAAGCTTGTAAACAATTTCAACTCATCCTTGGTATGGGTGAATGTCTTAAGCCTGCTTTACACGTTGCAATTTCGCATACGATATCGTATGCGATTTGCAACGCCCCCATCCTATGTGTGGCACGTTCAATTTGTTGAACGTGCCGCACAAACGATTAACCCCCGTCACACATACTTACCTTCCATACAACCTCGATGTGGGCGGCAAACGTCCACTTCCTGGAGTGGGAGGGACGTTCGGCATCACGCGGCAGGCAGCCAATAGAAGCGGAGGACAGAGCTGAGCGGGACGTAAACATCCCGCCCACCTCCTTCCTTCCGCATTGTGGGCCGGGAGACGCAGGACGCAGGTTAGATCTGTTTATCGTTCCCGGGGTGTCACACACTGCAATGTGTGATACCCCGGGTACGATGAACAATCTGACGTGCAATTCTAGAGAAAGGTACGATGTGTATGCGATGAACGTTTTAACGTTCAATCGCAAGTACCTGTCACACACTGCAATGTACCTTACGATGCCGGATGTGCATCACTTACGACGTGACCCCGCCGACACATTGTAAGATACATTGCAGCGTGTAAAGCAGGTTTTAAGGTGGCACTTCGAATTGTTCGCAAGGCCGATAGAGCACTGGGCCGATTCTTCATCAATTTCATTCTTTATCGCTAAAAAATAAATAATATATGCATTAAAATGTAACAATGGTCAATAACTTTTCATAAATAAAAAGGTTTATAAGTTTTTGATTATAATAGACATTGCTAGCAACAATACAACTCTGCAACATGTGATAAGAATCTGAAAATCAAACACAAAATCAATGCATTACGCGCATAAACACCATGTTCAGTGGCATTTTTCTTTTCTTAAACTGAGAGACTCCAAAAAAAAAACAACAATGATCCTTGTAGAGAAAAATGTGCTTTTTATAATGATATCAGAACTGATATATTTTAGGGGTACCCTTTTTGAGAAATTTGACCTAAAAATAGGTAACATTCGGTTTTTTAAGTTTTTCATCATACAGTGCCTACAAGTAGTATTCAACCCCCCTGCAGATTTAGTAGGTTTGATAAGATGCAAATAAGTTAGAGCCTGCAAACTTCAAACAAGAGCAGGATTTATTAACAGATGCATAAATCTTACAAACCAACAAGTTATGTTGCTCAGTTAAATTTTAATAAATTTTCAACATAAAAGTGTGGGTCAATTATTATTCAACCCCTCGGTTTAATATTTTGTGGAATAACCCTTGTTTGCAATTACAGCTAATAATCGTCTTTTATAAGACCTGATCAGGCCGGCACAGGTCTCTGGAGTTATCTTGGCCCACTCCACCATGCAGATCTTCTCCAAGTTATCTAGGTTCTTTGGGTGTCTCATGTGGACTTTAATCTTGAGCTCCTTCCACAAGTTTTCAATTGGGTTAAGGTCAGGAGACTGACTAGGCCACTGCAACACCTTGATTTTTTCCCTCTTGAACCAGGCCTTGGTTTTCTTGGCTGTGTGCTTTGGGTCGTTGTCTTGTTGAAAGATGAAATGACGACCCATCTTAAGATCCTTGATGGAGGAGCGCAGGTTCTTGGCCAAAATCTCCAGGTAGGCCATGCTATCCATCTTCCCATGGATGCGGACCAGATGGCCAGGCCCCTTGGCTGAGAAACAGCCCCACAGCATGATGCTGCCACCACCATGCTTGACTGTAGGGATGGTATTCTTGGGGTCGTATGCAGTTCTATCCAGTCTCCAAATGTCACGTGTGTGGTTGGCACCAAATATCTCGATTTTGGTCTCATCAGACCAGAGAACCTTGAACCAGTCTGTCTCAGAGTCCTCCAAGTGATCATGAGCAAACTGTAGACGAGCCTTGACATGACGCTTTGAAAGTAAAAGGTACCTTACGGGCTCGTCTGGAACGGAGACTATTGCGGTGGAGTACGTTACTTATAGTATTGACTGAAACCAATGTCCCCACTGCCATGAGATCTTCCCGGAGCTCCTTTCTTGTTGTCCTTGGGTTAGCCTTGACTCTTCGGACAAGCCTGGCCTTGGCACGGGTGGAAACTTTCAAAGGCTGTCCAGGCCGTGGAAGGCTAACAGTAGTTCCATAAGCCTTCCACTTCCGGATGATGCTCCCAACAGTGGAGACAGGTAGGCCCAACTCCTTGGAAAGGGTTTTGTACCCCTTGCCAGCCTTGTGACCCTCCACGATCTTGTCTCTGATGGCCTTGGAATGCTCCTTTGTCTTTCCCATGTTGACCAAGTATGAGTGCTGTTCACAAGTTTGGGGAGGGTCTTAATTAGTCAGAAAAGGCTGGAAAAAGAGATAATTAATCCAAACATGTGAAGCTCATTGTTCTTTGTGCCTGAAATACTTCTTAATACTTTAGGGGAACCAAACAGAATTCTTGAGGTTTGAGGGGTTGAATAATAAATGACCCTCTGAATAAACTTTTCACAATTTAAAAAAAAAAAAAGAAATAACATTCTTTTTTGCTGCAGTGCATTTCACACTTCCAGGCTGATCTACAGTCCAAATGTCACAATGCCAAGTTAATTCCGAATGTGTAAACCTGCTAAATCTGCAGGGGGTTGAATACTACTTGTAGGCACTGTATGTGGGTGTGAATATTTCCACAAATACATATGCTTTGACCATGATATTGCAGCAATGCAAAGTCATGTAGATGTTTGGTGTACAGGGCAAAGCACCAGTTACTATTGGTTTTTGGTCTTGAGTTTTACCGTATTTTTCGGACCAAAAGACGCACTTTTTTCCCCCCAAATGTTGGGGGAAAGTTGGGGGTGCGTCTTATGGTCTGACTATAGGGCTGCGGCCGGGAATGAGGGTGCTGCGGTGGAGCGGGTCATCGGGGGCACGAGCAGGCTGTAGCAGCCTGCTGTGACCACATGGGCCCGCTCATTACATATGCACGCCCATCCTCCCGCCCATCTCTCAGCGCAGAAGCCGGCGCTGACAGGTGGGCAGGAGGACGAGCGGGGACGCGCGCATAGTAAAGAGCCGGTCCGCATGATCACCCTTGGCAATTACAGCCTGGAGTGATCATGTGCGGCTGTATTCACTGCCCCCCGCGTGGCGTCGTCGTCGTCGTCGTCATCAGCGCGGGGTGCAGTGAATCAGTGTACTCACCCGTCCCCGTGTGTGGAGCTGTCCCCCTGCAGCACGCGATGTCTTCCTGTCTGTGCCGGTCAGCTGATCGGCACAGACAGGAAGACATCGCGATGCTGCAGGGGAACGGCTCCACACACACAGGTCAGCGGCGCAGAGAGGAAGATGATCGGTGTTGCAGGGAGTGAGGAACAGGTGAGTATAAACGTTTATTTTTTTTCTCTGTGCTATAGGATACAGGCCATATATCAGGATGGTATATGAGCACGATGGGGGCATATAGCAGGATGGGAGTATATGAGCAGGATGGATGGGGGGTATATGAACAGGATGGGGGTACATGAACAGGATGGATGGGGAAATATGAGCAGGATGGGGGTACATGAACAGGATGGATGGGGGAATATGAGCAGGATGGGGGTATGTGAACAGGATGGGGATATATGAACAGGATGGATGGGGGTATATGAGCAGGATGGGGGTATATGAGCAGGATGGGGGTATATGAGCAGGATGGGGGTATATGAGCAGGATGGGGGTATATGAGCAGGATGGGGGTATATGAGCAGGATGGGGGTATTTGAGCAGGATGGGGGTATATGAGCAGGATGGGGGTATATGAGCAGGATGGATGGGGGAATAAGAGCAGGATGGATGGGGGGTATATCAATAGGATGGGGGAATATGAACAGGATGGATGGGGGAATATGAGCAGGATGCTGGAATATGAGCAGGATAGGGGTATATGAGCAGGATGGGGGTTTATAGCAGGATCATATACAAGGCAGGAGGATCATTACCAGGATGGGGAACCTTAGTATAGAATTTGGGGACATTACCCCCATAACAGTGTCAGCAGCAGATCCTCGCCCCATAACAGTGTGTCATGACCACATTTTTTTGCTTAAAGTTTTATTTTTCCTATTTTCCTCCTCTAAAACCAGGGTGCGTCTTATAGTCCGGTGCGTCTTATAGTCCGAAAAATACGGTATATGGGCAAAGTTAGGCATAAATTTTATGCGACACGTTTTACAAGCTACTTTGACACAAAATTGCGGCCGAAATATTGTTTTGTCATAGCCGGTAATAATTTTATCGTGTTTAGCAGCAAACGTTGAGCTAGTATGCCAAATTTCAGCATCATAGCCAGTATAGAACTCTAATGGCTATGTGCCAAAGTTTGCAAAATCCTCTTAGCTGAAGCCGCTGCCTTGGTGGAACCTCCAGTGAAATTTCAACAGTGCCCAATGTATTTGAGATCTGGCCCTAAAAATTTACAGAACCTCTTTTCAAACATACATGTACATCCTTATAAATTTTCAGCAAAATCGGAGAAGGTCGAGTGGGGACCACTGGTCCACTTGACATGGAATGACCCATATCTCAAGCTGCTTGTATGCACAATGAAAGTACTGCACATGTGAAAACATCAGCAATATATCTGAAAAGGATATCTCAGAGAGAACCCACTTCACAGTGTGGCTACTGGGACAATCATTCTCTCTGCAAAAGGCTGATTTTGCCAATGGAATTTCAGTCAGCCATGTATTTCTCCTGTGAAAGCCACTGGAGCGAAAATGAAAATATTCACGGTGGCTAAGCAAATATATATAATACAAGGATAGCTTGATTTAGCCAATATATGGGTTCATTCCTGTAGAGAGGTGGGACCATTTAGGATCCCTTCTGAAAGATCAACTCTTTCCCAGTCACTGCACTAGTTGTTACTGATCTGCTTCAAAAAAATAAAGCTATCACTCTCACCCCCAAAGCTCTCCACACTGCTGCACTCAAGTCCTCTTCATTCTGCAAATGATCCAAGACAATATCATCCTAATTCTGAACTTTCTACTCCCATCTACAAGACTTTACTTGTGCTACACCAGTAATCTGGAATGCAATACCCCCAAACAGAACAATTAATTCCCAGTTTCCACAGTATTAGAGAGGTACTCCAAGGAGATAAAAAAAAAAAAATCTAACGTCCAAGCCCTCCAAAACTATAAAGATGAGATTCAGAGTGCTGTTCCACACCCTCACACTACCTGTGCAACACTGGAGCTGATCCTTGATGCTCCCCCTTTTATGGGACCTTTCATCACACAAGGGGGTGCGGCCTTCTCCATGCTGTTGGTAACAGCCAGTGCCCAGATGAAGGGAATTTTGTTTACTTACCGTAAATTCCTTTTCTTCTAGCTCTAATTGGGAGACCCAGACAATTGGGTGTATAGGCTATGCCTCCGGAGGCCGCACAAAGTACTACACTTAAAAGTGTTAAGCCCCTCCCCTTCTGCCTATACACCCCCCGTGCTCCCACGGGCTCCTCAGTTTTGGTGCAAAAGCAAGAAGGAGGAAAAAGAATTATCAACTGGTTTAAAGTAACTTCAATCCGAAGGAATATCGGAGAACTAAAACCATTCAACATGAACAACATGTGTACACAAAAAAACAGGGGCGGGTGCTGGGTCTCCCAATTAGAGCTAGAAGAAAAGGAATTTACGGTAAGTAAACAAAATTCCCTTCTTCTTTTTCGCTCTATTGGGAGACCCAGACAATTGGGACGTCCAAAAGCAGTCCCTGGGTGGGTAAAATAATACCTTGTAAGAGAGCCGTAAAACGGCCCTTTCCTACAGGTGGGCAACCGCCGCCTGAAGGACTCGTCTACCTAGGCTGGCATCCGCCGCAGCATAGGTATGCACCTGATAGTGCTTCGTGAAAGTGTGCAGGCTCGACCAGGTAGCCGCCTGACACACCTGTTGAGCCGTAGCCTGGTGCCTCAAAGCCCAGGACGCTCCCACGGCTCTGGTAGAATGGGCCTTCAGCACTGAGGGAACCGGAAGCCCAGCCGAACGGTAAGCTTCGATAATTGGCTCCTTGATCCACCGAGCCAGGGTTGATTTGGAAGCCTGTGAACCTTTACGCTGGCCAGCGACAAGGACAAAGAGTGCATCCGAGCGGCGCAGGGGCGCCGTACGAGAAATGTAGAGTCTGAGTGCTCTCACCAGATCTAACAAGTGCAAATCCTTTTCACATTGGTGAACTGGATGAGGATAAAAAGAAGGTAAGGAAATATCCTGATTGAGATGAAAGGGGGATACCACCTTAGGAAGAAATTACGGAACCGGACGTAGAACCACCTTGTCCTGGTGAAACACCAGAAAAGGGGCTTTGCACGACAACGCTGCTAGCTCAGACACTCTCCGAAGAGAAGTGACTGCTACTAGAAAAACCACTTTCTGCGAAAGTCGTGAGAGGGAGATATCTCTCATTGGCTCGAAAGGTGGTTTCTGAAGAACCATCAGCACCCTGTTTAGATCCCAGGGTTCTAACGGCCGCTTGTAAGGTGGAACGATGTGACAAACTCCCTGCAGGAACGTGCGTACCTGTGGAAGTCTAGCTAGGCGCTTCTGGAAAAACACAGAGAGCGCCGAAACTTGTCCCTTAAGGGAGCTGAGCGACAAACCCTTTTCCAGTCCAGATTGAAGGAAGGACAGAAAAGTAGGTAATGCAAATGGCCAGGGAGAAAAACCCTGAGCAGAGCACCACGACAGAAAAATTTTCCACGTCCTGTGATAGATCTTGGCGGATGTTGGTTTTCTAGCCTGTCTCATAGTGGCAATGACCTCTTGAGATAACCCTGAAGACGCTAGGATCCAGGACTCAATGGCCACACAGTCAGGTTGAGGGCCGCAGAATTCAGATGGAAAAACGGCCCTTGAGATAGCAAGTCTGGTCGGTCTGGTAGTGCCCACGGTTGGCCGACCGTGAGATGCCACAGATCCGGGTACCACGACTGCCTCGGCCAGTCTGGAGCGACGAGGATGACGCAGCGGCAGTCGGCCCTGATCTTGCGTAACACTCTGGGCAACAGTGCCAGCGGGGGAAACACATAAGGGAGCTGAAACTGCGACCAATCCTGAACTAAGGCGTCTGCCGCCAGAGCTCTGGGATCTTGAGACCGTGCCATGAACATTGGTACCTTGTTGTTGTGCCGGGACGCCATGAGGTCGACGTCCGGCACCCCCCAGCGGCAACAGATCTCCTGAAACACGTCCGGGTGAAGGGACCATTCCCCTGCGTCCATGCCCTGGCGACTGAGATAATCTGCTTCCCAGTTTTCTACGCCTGGGATGTGAACTGCGGATATGGTGGAGGCCGTGGCTTCCACCCACATCAAAATCCGCCGGACTTCCTGGAAGGCTTGTCGACTGCGTGTGCCGCCTTGGTGGTTGATGTATGCCACCGCTGTGGAATTGTCCGACTGAATTCGGATCTGCTTGCCTTCCAGCCACTGCTGGAACGCCTTCAGGGCAAGATACACTGCCCGTATTTCCAGAACATTGATCTGAAGCGAGGACTCTTGCTGGGTCCACGTACCCTGAGCCCTGTAGTGGAGAAAAACCGCTCCCCACCCTGACCGACTCGCGTCCGTCGTGACCACCTCCCAGGATGGGGGTAGGAAGGATTTCCCCTTCGATAATGAAGTGGGAAAAAGCCACCACCGAAGGGAGGCTTTGGTCGCCTGAGAGAGGGAGACGGTCCTGTCGAGGGACGTCGGCTTCCTGTCCCATTTGCGTAGGATGTCCCATTGAAGGGGACGCATGTGAAACTGCGCGAAAGGGACTGCTTCCATTGCTGCCACCATCTTCCCCAGGAAGTGCATGAGGCGCCTCAAGGGGTGTGACTGGCCTTGAAGGAGAGATTGCACCCCTTTCTGTAGTGACTGCTGCTTGATCAGCGGAAGCTTCACTATCGCTGAGAGGGTATGGAACTCCATGCCAAGGTATGTCAGCGATTGGGCCGGTGTCAGATTTGACTTTGGAAAATTGATGATCCACCCGAAACTCTGGAGAGTCTCCAGGGTAGCGTTGAGGCTGTGTTGGCATGCCTCTTGAGAGGGTGCCTTGATCAACAGATCGTCCAAGTACGGGATCACCGAGTGACCCTGAGAATGGAGGACCGCAACTACAGTAGCCATAACCTTGGTGAAAACCCGTGGGGCTGTTGCCAGGCCGAACGGCAGTGCCACGAACTGCAGGTGTTCGTTTTCTATGGCGAGGCGCAAGAAGCGCTGGTGCTCTGGGGCAATCGGAACGTGGAGATAAGCATCTTTGATATCGATCGATGCAAGGAAATCTCCTTGGGACATTGAGGCGATGACGGAGCGGAGGGATTCCATCCGGAACCGCCTGGTCTTTACGTGTTTGTTGAGAAGTTTCAGGTCCAGGACAGGACGGAAAGACCCGTCCTTCTTTGGGACCACAAACAAGTTGGAGTAAAAACCTTGGCCCTGTTGCTGAAGAGGAACAGGGACCACCACTCCTTCTGCCTTCAGAGTGCCCAGCGCCTGCAGAAGAGCCTCGGCTCGCTCGGGAGGCGGAGAGGACCTGAAGAATCGAGTCGGGGGACGAGAGGTGAACTCTATCTTGTAACCGTGAGACAGAATGTCTCTCACCCAGCGGTCTTTTATTTGTGGCAGCCAGGTGTCGCAAAAGCGGGAGAGCCTGCCACCGACCGAGGATGCTACTAGAGGAGGTCGAAAGTCATGAGGAAGCCGCTTTGTTAGCGGTGCCTCCAATGGTCTTTTTAGGACGTGACTTAGACCGCCATGCATCAGATTTCCTTTGTTCTTTCTGAGACCTTTTGGACGAGGAGAATTGGGACCTGCCCGCGCCCCGAAAGGACCGAAACCTCGACTGCCCTCTCCTCTGTTGGGGGATGTTCTGTTTGGGCTGGGGTAAGGATGTATCCTTTCCCTTGGATTGTTTGATGATTTCATCCAGGCGCTCGCCAAACAGCCTGTCGCCAGAAATTGGCAAACTGGTTAAGCGCTTTTTGGAAGCAGAATCTGCCTTCCATTCCCGTAGCCACAAGGCCCTGCGGAGTACCACCGAATTGGCTGCCGCAACCGCCGTACGGCTCACAGAGTCCAGGACAGCATTAATAGCGTAAGACGCAATTGCCGAGGTCTGGGTGGTAATGGATGCCACTTGTGGCGCGGCCGTGCATGTGGCTGCTTCAATTTGCGCTTGACCTGCTGAGATAGCTTGCAGCGCCCATACGGCTGCGAATGCTGGGGCAAAAGAAGCTCCGATAGCTTCATAGATGGATTTCAACCAGAGCTCCATCTGCCTGTCAGTGGCATCTTTGAGCGAGGCCCCATCTTCCACTGCAAGTATGGATCTAGCCGCCAGTCTGGAGATTGGAGGATCCACTTTGGGGCATTGAGTCCAACCTTTAACCACGTCCGGGGGGAAAGGATAACGTGTATCCTTAAGGCGCTTAGAAAAACGCTTATCTGGACAAGCATGGTGATTCTGGATTGCCTCTCTGAAATCAGAGTGGTCTAGAAACATACTCTGTGTACGCTTGGGGAACCTGAAACGAAATTTCTCCTGCTGCGAAGCTGACTCCTCCGCCGGAGGGGCTGAGGGAGAAATATCCAGCAACTGATGGATGGACGCAATAAGATCGTTCACTATGGCGTCCCCGTCTGGAGTATTAAGATTGAGAGCGCTCTCAGGATCCGAATCCTGATCAGCTGTCTCCGCATCATCAACCAAGGATTCCCCCCGCTGAGACCCTAAACAATATGATGTCGAGGGAAATTCTAAGCGAGCCCGCTTAGTCGATCTGGGGCTGGGGTCTAAGTCCGAACCCTCAGTCTGGGATGTATGAGATACCCCGGGAGGACATTGAAGGTCCAACTGAGGGGGGCCAGGGAACAATGATTCACCAGAGTCCCTTTGCTGAGATACCGGCCTGGACTGCAAGGCTTCTAGTATCTTAGCCATAGTCTCAGAGAGTTTTGCAAACTCAGTCCCCGTCACCTGGACAGTGTCAACAGGTGGCTCCCCCTGGGCCCCTCTTAGCATAGGCTCCGGCTGAAGAAGTGTCACAGGGGCCGAACACTGCACACAATGAGGGTCAGTGGAACCTGTCGGTAGTGGGGTCTTACATGCGGCGCAGGCAGCATAATAAGCCTGTGTTTTGGCACCCCTGCCTTTTGTGGGCGCCATGCTATAGTTTTCCCTGAGTAACACAATAGGGTATATAGCCAGAATGAACTGTGCTCATACAGTGTAAAGTATATACAATACACAAATAATGTACCAATACACTACAGCACCATGGGGCTAGCACCACAGGTGCTGCTTACCAGCCGCCTAAAGCGGTTGTGAAGCCACCAGAGACCGTGTCTGGGTCTCCCAGGATTTGTCCCTCTCTGCAGCGTCGGAGGAGCTGACAGGAATGGCTGCGGCGTCCTGACGAGAGGAGGGAGCTGTGGGCGTGGCCGAGAAAGAGCGGGAACTGGTGCTCACACTGTGCACAGTGAGGGGGGTGGAGTATGTAAATCATACTCCAGCCCTCAGTGCTGCTCGCTCTGCAGCGTCCCGCCCTTCCCCTGCCTGTCAGGGCTGAGGGCGGGAGAAAAGGAAACTAGGCCGCAAGCAAGCCGGGGACTCTAGTAATAAACGCGGCCGCCGTAAAAGCGCGGCCGGCGTGAAAGTCCCCGGCGAACTACAAGTCCCAGCCGCGCCGCAGTCTCCCATGGCAGCGGCGGTTAGTGCGGTAGCCCCTACATATAAACACACTCAGCGACGCTGAGTGTATAATGGCACATATAGACCCGGTCAGCGCCGCGGTCCCCGGTGTACTAGCACACCCAGCAAAGCTGAGGTGATGCCGTGCGCGGTCCCCACAGGGATACAGAGTACCTCCAAGATGCAGGGCCATGTCCCTGAACGGTACCTGGCTCCTATCCATCAGGCTCCACAGGAGTTGTGGATGAAGCACGGTCTCAGTGCCTGGAGACCGATGGGATCCCACTTCGCCCAGAGCCCTGAGGGGGATGGGGAAGGAAAACAGCATGTGGGCTCCAGCCTCCGTACCCGCAATGGATACCTCAACCTTAACAACACCGCCGACAAGAGTGGGGTGAGAAGGGAGCATGCTGGGGGCCCTATATGGGCCCACTTTTCTTCCATCCGACATAGTCAGCAGCTGCTGCTGACTAATCTGTGGAGCTGTGCTGTGCATGTCTGCCTCCTTCGCACAAAGCAAAAAACTGAGGAGCCCATGGGAGCACGGGGGGTGTATAGGCAGAAGGGGAGGGGCTTAACACTTTTAAGTGTAGTACTTTGTGCGGCCTCCGGAGGCATAGCCTATACACCCAATTGTCTGGGTCTCCCAATAGAGCGAAAAAGAAAATATTAGTTTCCCTGTAGTCCAAGAATAGGGGACGTGGCGGGGGCAATACGAAAACAAAGGGGCATGGTCACGCCCCCTGTTCTGGGAATGTAGGGATAGAAATATTATCAGGGAGCTAGCTGTTACCAACAGCATGGAGCAGGCCACACCCGCTCATGTGTGATGTACCATCCCAGAAGTAAGGGGCAGCACCAAGAAGCAGCTCCTGCATCACAATGAATTACAGTTATTATGAGGGTGGAGAACACCACTATGCATCTCCCCTTTATAGTTTATGAGGGAATGGCTATTAGAGTAATTTTATAATTCTCCCCGAAGCACCCCTTTAAAAACATGCCCTAAAAAGGCAGGTCTATCACATCACCTCACCAATCTAACTATTCGCAGCTGACCCATACATTACAAACACTTTATAGTTTTTGTTTCACCATTTTATCACTATCATTTGTAAGATCTACTTAGTAGGACGCTCGATCCTCTTGTTTGTATTGTACAATGTGTCACAATGTAATGTCTTAAGGGTGCTTTACACGCTGCGACATCGCTAACGATATATTGTCGGGGTCACTGTGTTTGTGACACACATCCGGCGTCGTTAGCGACATCACGTGTGACACCTATGAGCGACCTTAAACGATCGCAAAAGTTCAAAATCGTTGGTCTGTGACACGTCGTTCATTTACCAAAAATCGTTGTCTGGTCAGTAGCGAGGTTGTCGTCGTTCCTGCGGCACCACACTTCGCTACGTGTGACACCGCAGGAACGACGAACATCTCCTTACATGCCGTCCACCGTCAATGAGGAAAAATGGAGGTGGGCGGCATGTTCCGGCCGCTCATCTCCTCCCCTCCTCTGCTATTGGGCGGCCGCATATTGACGACGAACGCACCTCCCTCTTGAAGGAGGGATTGTTCGGTGTCTCCAGCGACGTTGCACAGCAGGTATGTGCGTGTGACGCTGCCGTAGCGATAATGTTCGCTACGGCAGCGATCACCACATATCGCATCAAGGACGGGGGCAGGTGCTAACGCTCATGACATCGCTAGCAATCGCTAGTGATGTCGCAGCGTGTAAAGCACCATTTACACCGAGGTCCTATGTCCTGTAATCATCTGTTAGAACGGATCCTGCAGATATTGTGAAGTTGCAAAGTTGTGGAAACAGAACTTTTTTTCTGTTTAATATCTGATGCCTGTCAGATCTGTTTTGTTTCTTTTTTAACATGGAAGTCTAAGGAAGACGGATCCGTTAACGGATTGCTATTTAGCCATCCGTTTTACTTGCATTTATAATGGATTTTTTTTCTTACAGGATCCGTTACAACTGAAAGATATATAGCAAATAATTAGTGGATCGGTCATCCATCAGAAATCATTTTGCCAACGAATTTCTGCTGGATCCGTTCTAATGGATGAATACAGGACTTGTGAATTCAGCCTTACATTGTACATGTATTGTAGAGTGCTGCAGAATGTGTCGCCACTATATAAATATTATGATGACATAAGCTAAACCCTTTAAAAGTGTGATAATAGGCTAAAATAATAATTTATCCTTTGGCCAAAGTCATGGAGCCATAAATGTTCCCAACATGTATTCACCTAAATAGTGCAGTCACAGACCCTCGCCTGCTGGGCCACAGCTGAAGCCTCAGTGCTGCGAAATATGGGCAGATATTTATCAATCACACAATTCCCATCTGGTAGGCATCTGATTGGCTCCAAATTTATTATGGAGCAGGACAATGACGCCAAACATACAGCCAATATCATGAAGAACTATCTTCAGCATAAAGAAGTCAAGGAGTCCGGGAAGTGATAATATGACTCCTACAGAGCTCTGATCTCAACATCATCCAGTCTAATATTACATGAAGATTTGCTCAAGCCTAGATCAAGAGATCTGTGGTTAGTTCTCTAAGATGTTTTAACAACCTCTCTGCCATGTTTCTTCAATAACTGTGTGGATGTACACACTAGAAGAAATAATGCTGTTTTAAAGGCAAATGGTAGTCACAACTAGTATGAATTTAGATTTGTGTACTCACTTTGCATTTTGTTAACTCATACAAATAAACACTTCTATTTTTAAAAGACTTCTTACAATGCAGCATTGTTTTCCACACTTGCCTAAAGCTTTAGCACAGTAGCGTGTGTGTATTATATATATATATATATATATATATATAAAAAAATAATTATATATATATATATATATATATATATATATAAAAAATATATATATATATATGCACAAACAGAAAAGGAAAGAGTGAGATTAAAAAAGACAGAAGATCACGACAATTCATAGATTTAAATGATATTGTGTCCACGCAGCTCAGGCCAGCATGATGATACAATCACACAGCGGATCTCAGGAAGAAACTCGCAATCTTTATTCTATTCATCTCTGCAGAGAAACACATTTGGGCACTTAATTCTTTCGAGATCCTAAAATCAAGCCAGTGTATTGAATAGAACAGTCTGGCTGGATGGAGTATTCAGACTCTTGAATATGCCTTCTTTAGGGATCACACAGGATGTTGTGTCTCTGCAGGAATAGGATAGATAAACCCATAAGGCTTGAATGAAAACGCATAAGCTAGAATAAAACTGCTGCTCTTTCTTATTAGGATAAAGTAGTGTTACTTCTCTTGCAAATATGCAATGGAAAAAATTTAAATGCCACGGATACCTTTGAAAAGTAAAAAAATACATTTAAATATGTTAGCGAAGTTAAACAAAAAAGTTGCTTAAGCTTCAGGTTGCAGACTCCATTCCTTCATTCATTTTCAGACCCACGGATATTGAATAAACTCCTAATTTCAGGATATCCTTGAATGGTTATTGCCTTCCTAAATCTTTAGGCCCGCCGAGTTCCCTATGGTTTAGGCTTCCTTCTTGTTGTGGGAGTGCTGCACACCTCAAGATGGACAGCTCGGCCAGCAGCATGGCTGTGTCACTGGTCCGGACCTTGCTCTCTTATGTGCTGCTATTATCACATCATCCTTGAATGAAGGCAATTTAAAAAGTTGCTAAATTTTGCATGTGTTTCTTTATAAATAAATATTAAAGTTTAGCTAATAAAGTCAATTAGAACAAGCTATGAACAGAGCAAGCTCCATGGACAGAACAATTCAGCTTTTACATTAACAGAAAAAGAGTGCAGCGTCGTCATGTGCGTGAAGCACAGCATCATGTGTGTGGAGCACTGTGTCACGTGTGGAACACAGGAAAAATACACAGTGAAACAGCAGCAAACGCCAGACATCTTAGGGTCCGATAGAGAATTTCTGTGGAAGAGAGAGCACAATAGGGTCTTACCCGGTAGGGATGTGGGATATAAAGGGATCAAGGTACACTCACCTTTTCAGGTTGTGTAAGTCACAACCCCTATATTTGAGGGTGAAAGTTTCATTTATTTTGAGTAAGGGAGTCAAATGCAAGATATAGACAGAGTTTTAGTAGCAGTAGTGTAAAGATAAGTGTAAAGAGAACTGGTAGTGTGTAGGCCAGCAAGTACCTAAGGTTTAGAGAATGGGTGTATGTGGCAAGGCGCCGAGTGCTCTAACCCATCGTAGTGAGTACCAAGATCCTAACCTGGGTAACAACTGTGTTTAATGGTACTAGTCAAATAGTGGAGGGCTAACATACAGTGAAGAAAATAATTATGTGATCCCTTGCTGATTTTGTACGTTTTCCTACTGACAAAGACATGAACAGTCTATAATTTTAAGGGTAGGTTAAGTTTAACAGATAGAATATTAAAAATTAAATCCAGGGAATGACATTGTATAAATCATATTCATTTATATGCATTTTGCAGAGAGAAATACGTATTTGATCCCCTACCAACCATTAAGAGTTCTGGCTCCTCCAGACTGCTTAGATGCTTCTAATCAACTTGTCACCTGCATTAAAGACAACTGTCTTAAATGGTCACCTGTAAAAGACTTTAGTCCACAGATTCAATTAATCAGACTCTAACCTTTACAACATGGGCAAGACCTAAGAGCTTTCTAAGGATGTCAGGAATCAAATAATTTTTTCCTTCACTGTAGACATGGCCAAACAGGTCGGCTCAGAAAAGATAAGTGAATGAACGTTATCCAATGGCAGTACAGGTTATAAAGGCAGTTAGTGAGAACGGTGCCCCATGGCGTGACCATGGCCGAACAGGACTTTATGACTTTACAGAGTGGAATTGTGGTGTCAGAAAGTCAAGGAGAGACAGTAACTTTGGCAGTGCAAGTGTGCTTTGCAGTAAAGTGTACTGTTCCTACAATGTTCAAGTGTTGTGCCCACAGCAATAATGTGACTGAAGTACTGTGTGTAACTGTTAATAGAAGACTGTGTAACAAGATGACTGAATCTGTGTCAATCAATGCCCGGTAGGGATCTCCTGAATCATTGAAGGACCCACATAGAGGCATGGCTTGCAGACACAAGCTTCACACACCCCAGCAGGAGCCCCACCAATCACCACGTTCCCCTTGCTTTGTGGAGAGGATCGAGGCTAAGGCTAAAGACAGAGAATGGCCGATTCACAGCAGAAGGATTGACTCCAACCGCGGCCGCTCTACATTGTGTGTATTATGCTAAACATTGGAATATTCATATGCAGATGTTTCTAAATTTACTAAACATCATAAGTTTCTATGTAATTTGTAAATTGCATAGGAATAAGCACTAATGTACGATGGGACAAGAGCACAGACCTCAAGACTGGAGGTGTTTTATAGACTCTTTAGACTCTAAAAAACAGTTTAAAAGCAGTGCCTCTGCATAATGGAAACGAAAATCCATCTGTTTCTCTTGCTTATGCAGCAATTATGAAAGATACATATGAAAATATACGCCTTTTGCTGTCAAAAATCCGTTACGAAACTACGAATGGAATATCTTTGGAAATCTAAAGGTAAAAGACTTGGTGCTTGGGTTGGAGCTCAGCTAATCAAACTTTGTCAAGGCGATGGATCATAATGGCGAAGGTTTTGCATACTTCAGAAGCAAGTTTCCACAAATCAGCGAGGCCAAGATCAAGGAAGGAGTTTTGAGGGGACACAAATAAGGGAAATTATGAAAGACACAGATTTTGACACAAAGCTAAGCGAGGCTGAAGAAGCAGCGGCGTGGGAGTAAAACATGTATTGGTGAACTTCCTTTGTAACCAAAAGGCAACAAACTATAGAGATCGTATGACAGTTGTTACAATGCTACAAAGATTTGGGATAGAGAGGGGAGCCAGCACGATCTGAAAATGGCATGCATCATATAAAAAGTGCAAATTCACAGATTTATTCCAACTGTACTGTAATATAAATGAGATTTTTAGCAAATAATTGATCAATTCTTTGAGCCACCCCTGCCAACGTCACTGCAAATCTCAATAGGGGGGTCCTACACTATATTCTGTATTTCATGTGCCATGCGGCCTCCTAAAGTTAAAAGCAGAACCATAATAGAGCACACATACCTGTAACCTGTATATATAACCGCTTCTATGTTGCAAAAGAGGCAATAGTGGATAGAAGCCAGCCCAGGTCCCAGCATGTGGAGCAAGCTCTACACATACCAGGACTATATCAGAACTGACCCTCCCAGTGCCAGACAGCAACCATTGATAAAGGCGGACCAGATCCAAGTATGGTGCTTAACTAGCAATGCCTGTGGAAAGGGTGAGGCAAATGAATGTGAACAGCTACCAACAGAAGGAATATATTGCAAACCAAGATCAGGCGTGCATAGCATGGTGGTGACCAGCCACCAGACATTTGTAGCATAACTACAACCAAACAGAGAGAGAGAGGGGAGCCAGCACAATGCCGTGACGTTGGCAGGGGTGGCTCAAAGAATTAATCAATTATTTGCTAAAAATCTCATTTTTTTTTTATTATAGTACAGTTGGAATAAATCTGTGAATTTTCACTTTTTATATGATGCATGCCAATTTAAGATCGTGCTGGCTCCTTTTTCTTTTTCAAAGATTTGGGATACAATATGCTCTCAAGATATATTTTCTGGGAACCCATTTAGATTTTTTTCCATGATAACCTTGGGGATGTCAAAGACAAGCATTGGGTGTGATGTCACTAGCACATCCCGATACTTGAAGGCCGTTAAAGGGAAATTGAGCCCAAAAATGCTCATAGACTACTGATAGGGACTGTGTGCCTGCAGCTAAATATTAAACAAAATCTTTTTTTTTTTAAAAAAAAATTAAAAAACTAATTTTTTTTATTAAATAATTACTGTTAAATATACAATTTCAGAAATGTAAAAGCGTGTAACTTAAAATCCCTGCCCAATAGAAAAATTCTGAAGATTTCCACAAATTACCATAAGAAACAACATATTTCATAGATTTAACAACCCCTCCTTAATCAGCACGTTTGTCCCTGGTAAAATAACATTTTTACTTGCCTCCGATGCTGTACCAGTAGTGTCGGCACTCGCTCTTCTCTGGCTCACGTCACATGAGCCCTGCGCCCAATCAGCGCCGGCTTCACTGTCCCACCTACAGATGAATCAATCATCAAGAGAAAGTCAGAGCTGCAGCTTGCCACTCACTTCCTATTGATGATTGATTTGTCTGAAGGTAGGAGATTGAAGCCGGCGCTGATTGGAGGCAGGGTATGTGTTATTTTACTGGGGGCAAAGATGCTGATTAAGAAGTTGTCGTCCAAATAGTGGACAACCCCTTTAAGGATTAACAATATTGTACATCAAGCTGGTTCTTCAACAGAGGGACGTGTAGTCTTTTGATGCTGATGACATTGTTTTGTTTAAGCAGGAGATATTTAGGGAAAATGTTAATTTCTCTTGTACCACCTTGAGAAACTGTTTTCTACCTTTTGAGGGAAAGCTAATTTGCAGTGTACTTTTATAGAAGACTCCAGGTTAGGCCGGGGCCACACGGGGCACTACTGCGATGCTTGCATGAGACTCTGCTCGCGCTGGCAGCACAGCAGGAGCTGAGTGTCATACGAGTGTGCCTGCATCTGAGGTCCGATCATGTGAGCAGACCTCAGCTGCGGGGGGGCGGGCTGGCACGGAGGAGGGGAGGGAGGGATTTCTCTCCCTCTCTCCTGCATAGCCGGCTATTGCCATTCTCGCACTGCACTAGCGGTACACCTGTGTACCGCAAGTGCAGTGCAATTTTTCTCTCGCCCCATTCACTTGAATGGGTGCAAGAGAAAGAGTCTCGCATTACAATCGCAGCATGCTGCGATTGTTTTCTCGGTCCGATTAGGGCTGAGAAAATAATCGCTCATGTGTGCTGACACACAGGCTAGAATTGGTCCAAGGGGAATGCGATGTTTTATCGCACTCCACTCGCACCGATTTTCTCGCCGTGTGGCTTAGGCCATAAAGCTGTACTTTAGTAAACATTAGCTACATTTTTCTTCTTAGGCTGCTTTCACACATCCGGTTTTTGCAGTGCGGCTCAATCCAGCTCAAAAACCTATGCAACGGATGCGGCGAAAAAAACGGATCCGTCGCATAAGTTTTCCCATGCGGCCCGTCCGTTTTTTGACGGATGCGGCTTTATACTAAGCATGCGCAGTGCAAAAAAACACATCCGGCGACCGGATGCAGTTTTTGCCGCAGGACGCCGCATACGGCGTCCATAAACTTGCATTGTAAATTGCGATGCGTTTTTTTCGCCGCACAAAAAAACGTGCCAGGCAACGTTCCATCCGGCCGCCACATAGGCTAAATATGCCGCATCCGGCAAAAAACGGACGCAACGCAAGGCCATGCGGTACAATACGGCGCTAATGCAAGTCTATGCAGAAAGCGCTGTATTGTGCCGCTCAGCAAAAATCGGATGTGTGAAAGCAGCTTTAAGCTCTGTTCATACATGGCATTTGTGCAGCTTTTTTTCTGCAACCAAAGTCTTCAATCTTGGCCGTACAAATGCTGCGGGGTTTTTTCTCCTGTGTTTTTCAGTTACATGTGATTTGTCTGCGGGACATGTTAATTAAGTTAGATTTATTCACTAAAAACAATGCAAAAAGGAAGCACAAATGTCATGCAGGAAAAATGCTTAAAGAATTAACATGCTGCGGATTTTCAAAAACGCTGCAGTGCTTAAGTCTTTTTTAGTCCGGCAAAAAAAAAAGCTGCATGTGGATGAAAATTCAGAAATCTATTGAAATAGTTTCTTTTCTACAGAAACCTTAAACACTACATAAACGCCATGTGAACATAGTCTTACTTTAAAAAAACAAAAAAAACAAAAAACAAAAATCATTTTCCAAAAGACCCTTATTTGATTATATTAATACCCACGAAGAAACCAATTAGCCACATTACTGCCTTTTTTATGAGGCGGTAAAGGGGGATGGGTGTATAAGGGGAGGGGGATGCACAGGCACATTTTTGGAATGAGATTCACCTATAAAAATTACATTGTGAAACCATGGTAATACGCTGTAAGACAGCAAGTTGTTTTTAACTTTAGCAGGTTTTGGACGTTCGTATTAAAAAATATATGTATAAATATGCGGTTTAAATTCCCCACCATCTGGCCGTTTATTTTCATGACCAACTTGACAATATTGAATCTATCAGAAAGTTTTTGACATCTAATCGGATAGCAGAATAATCCAGAAACAGGGACCCTGAATCCAGTAATGTGCACTTACTGGGCTGCTTCCTATAATTTTGATGAAACTATAATTTTATCAGTAGGAGATGATCACTAGTGAACTTGCTTCCAGGTAGTCATTCCTATTCAGGGCCCCATTCACAGATCAGTGAAAAACACACACATTTTTTACTGATGTGATAAAGGTGGGTATGTCCCTTCGTGTGCCGTGATTTTGGCACACGTGTGATTTCCGTGTGCTATCCGTGATAATACATGTAGATTAGGCACTTATCCTCACTGTCCATGCCGCTGCTGTCCGCGATGCTGTGTCTGGCCGCTGCTACTTCTGGGTTGGGGTGCAGTGAATATGCATGAGCAGCAGCGGCTGAAAACAGCATCACTGGAGATGGGAAAGTTTAAAAAGTTTTTTTTTTTAAATGTACGTGTTTTTCTGGTATGTGTTTTACGGATCACATCATAGTGTGGTCCGTGGGTTATCAGTGATGCCTGAGAAAAACGGACATGTCTCTGTGCAGAACACACGGACTTGTGTGTGCGCCACACAGAAACACGTCAGTGCGAAATCATTGATGTGTGCACAGACCCATTGATTTTAATAGGTCTGCATATGTCCGTGATTCTGGTACGTATAAAAACTGCAACATACGTACCAAAATCACTGATGTGTGAAGGGGGCCTAATACAAACTGGTAGCTTTCTGCCTATGCAGTGTACACAGAAGACTGCCAATGGTGTGGGCGGGGTTACATAGCATTCAGATGCCTGCTAGATCTGCAGCAGATAAAACAGTGATTTTATCAAAACTACAGCAAGTAGCAGAGTAAGTGGAACATCACAGAAATCAGGGTATCTGCCCCTATATCATGCTGCTCTCAGAGGGGATAGCAAAAACTTGGTGGCAGAATCCCTTTCAATATTGTACTCTTGGCACTAGACAGCAGACTGTGGACTAACAGCAGCATTTCTATCACTGAGCGCTGGGCATAATATAATATGGGGACAGTGGAGCGCAGAGGTTGGGCTCCGTTGTGTGCCCTTTTACACGTGTATAGGAAAATTTTGAGCACATAACGGGGAAAAAAAGGTTTTTATCTAATTTAACCACTCAACCAAATAATAGTTAAGTATGCCTTCCACAATAGAAGACACATTTTGCTTACATAGATAAGAACTAGCTAATACAGGACAGCCACGACTCGCAGTGACTGTGGATAATATCTAGAGATAAATAACATCAATGCACTGCTTTCCTGATGGCGATCCCTAACAATACAACACCGTGATAGGAAGCTGAGTTATGATAGAAGTTCACCTAGAACAAGATGAATGAAGCAATATCTGGAGGAACAGTTAAGAAAAACAATAAGCCCAAACAAGATAAAACACTACGGCAGTATAACACAATGAAAATAAAGTGTGCATGTGCTGCAAGTTCTAACAGACCAAGAACAAACTGTCAGACGGAGCGCGGCAGCAGACGGGAACAGGCACAGATTTCTAATTAAAATGTCCTGGAGAGGCTTCTGATTTATAAGGATGTCGCATGAATTACATTTCTGATACATTTCTATTTACTAATCTTATTTAATCCGCTGGAACATGGCACCTTCAGAAGTTAGTCAATACACCGCATAGGAGAAACCTGCTGCATGTTATTAATGGTCCTGGAAAGGGGTGTCCATTATTATGCAAATAAAGCTTAAACATTGTGTAATACAAAGTTAAGCAACTTTTTAATATCATGTTTCATTTCCTCACTAGTGCCCAAAATCAATCTTCCATGAATGCAAACATGACATCAAAACAGTAGGTACATGGGGTGCTGCTCAAAGTACACGGAGTGCAATGACAATCCAATAACATTACGATCACAAGTTTATAAAATCATACAAAAACAAAGCAAATACAATGTCCCAGGAGTAGAGCACATGCATCTCCAGAGACTGGAAAAACTATTCATACCCCATGAAACTTTTCCACATTACACCTACAAGCTTAAAGCACCATTCTAGCGCTGTGTTTAGTCATATACTCATCTTCTGGTGTCTTCATCTATTTTCACTGATGATCCCATCAGTGTCAGGCAATTGTGACCTGCTGCAGATACAGTGCTTCATGGAGTGCTCTAGGGCACAACTCAGTGCAAGTCTATGAGAGCCTCAGTCTAGCTCTCATAGACTTGACAAAAGTATTGAGTGCTTGTGAAGCAACTTCTGACTTCCAGCCAGACATTACAGGTACAAGATGGTGCCAAGGGATCGGAGAAGCATTGATGCTGGGGCATATACAAGTGCATCTCAATAAACTAGATTATCAAAAGGTTAATTTATTTCAGTAATTCAATACTAACAGAAAACCACATTATATAGAGTCATTATAAACAGAGTGATCTATTTCAAGTGTTTATTTGATGCTGGGGCATATATATCACAGGAGATAAAGGGGGCATATATATCACGGGAGATGGAGGGGTCATAGATATAGGAGATACTGGGGGCATACCTATCATAGGAGATACTGGGGGCATATATATCAAAGGAGATGCTGGGGGCATATATATCAAAGGAGATGCTGGGGGCATATACAGTACAGACCAAAAGTTTGGACACACCTTGTCATTCAAATAGTTTTTTTATTTTCAGGACTCTGAAAATTGTAGATTCACATTGAAGGCATCAAAACTATGAATTACAACATGTGGAATGAAATACTTAAAAAAGTGTGAAACAACTGAAAATATGTCTTATATTCTAGGTTCTTCAAAGTAGCCACCTTTTGCTTTCATTACTACTTTGCACACTCTTGGCATTCTCTTGGTGAGCTTCAAGAGGTAGTCACCGGAAATGGTCTTCCAACAGTCTTGAAGGAGTTCCCAGAGATGCTTAGCACTTGTTGGCCCTTTTGCCTTCACTCTGCGGTCCAGCTCACCCCCAAATCATCTCGATTGGGTTCAGGTCTGGTGACTATGGAGACCAGGTCATCTGGCGTAGCATCCCATCACTCTCCTTCTTCGTAAAATAGCCCTTACACAGCCTGGAAGTGTGTTTGGGGTCATTGTCCTGAAAAATAAATGATGGTCCAACTAAACGCAAACCGGATGGAATAGCATGCCGCTGCAAGATGCTGTGGTAGGCATGCTGGTTCAATATGCCTTCAATTTTGAATAAATCCCCAACAGTGTCACCAGAAAAGCACCCCAACACCATCACACCTCCACCTCCATGCTTCACGGTGGGAACCAGGCATGTAGAGTCCATCCATTCACCTTTTCTACAAAGACACGGTGGTTGGATCCAAAGATCTCAAATTTGGACTCATCAGACCAAAGCACAGATTTCCACTGGTCTAATGTCCATTCCTTGTGTTCTTTAGCTCAAACAACTCTCTTCTGCTTGTTGCCTGTCCTTAGCAGTGATTTCCTAGCAGCTATTTTGCCATGAAGGCCTGCTGCACAAAGTCTCCTCTTAACAGTTGTTCTAGAGATGAGAAGGTGTGTCCAAACTTTTGGTCTGTACTGTACATCACATTATAAGAAGGACACCAGTAGCCATACAATACACTTTCCCATAAGGAAGCCACACCATTGGGTGGCGATACGCGTGGGGTCCTGACCTCACCCCTCTTATCTTTATCGGACTCCTGTGTGTCTGTCTACAGGTAGTATTGGTTCAGGTGCAATTTTAGAACAACATTCTCTCTTGGACAGGGGTCTCCTGCATTTTCCATGTTCGTTCATCTGTTTTATTGAATTTTGGACATTTGTGTTACATGGTTGAGTACTGTCAGTTTTCCATCTGGCTCTGCAGGGCACATTGTTTTTGGCCTGCTCACAGACACTCTTTTCTATTGTATTTTAAAAGTTGCTTGCTGGCATTGTTTCACAATCTATTTTGTCATTCCTATTCAATGGGGTTCAGGTTTGCAGAGGGTGTGAGGTTCTGGTGTCATATACCATTGGCATCCATTGTGTATTTTTTTGTAAGCTTTTGCTTTTTTTAATTGATTTTAATGTGTGTGTTTTCCTGGTGTCTTTAATTAATAAATAAATTTGTACAATATTTAAAAATATATTTCTGGTGATCCCACTTTTTTTGCACATTCGCTGTTCTCTTCAAATTCCATATTGTATAGGATGTGCTTGAAGTTTAGATTCCTGTAGGACATAATTTTGGTGCCCTCCTCATTTTGTTTTTCAAACTGTACATCACAGTAGACGCTGGCGAATATAAATCACATGAGACGCTGGGGCATATACATCACATGAGACGTTGGGGCATATATATCACCGGAGCATGATGCTGCCACCACCATGTTTGACAGTGGGAATAATGTTTTCAGGATGATGTGCAGTGTTCATTTTACATCACAAATACTGCTTAGAATTTAACCCAAAAAGTTCTCCTGAGGTCCCATCTGACCAGAGCAACTTCTTCCACATTCTAGCTTTGTCTCCTACATGACATGTGGAAAAAGGTGTTCCCTCTTGTTAAAATGACAAATAAATAACTGCTATACACGTGCATGTCAGAATGCTTTAAATTTGGGATGTTCTGTGCTATTCAATTATTCATGTACCTGAACGTACGATCATTTTTGATCATATTTAACCCAGAAATCAATCTATATGGAACTACAGAATAAGTGGCCTGTAGCTCAGTTTTAACACCTCCCATAAATATACAAAGGGGCAATACAGGTCTTAAGTATTGATAACTGATCATCGGGATAGGTCATCTATATCAGATCAGTGAGGGTCAAACACCCAACATTCTCACAAATCAGCATTTACCAGGTCATGCAGCCACCTGACAAACAATGTGAGGGGCTGAAACACCTCAGTTAAAGGAACTACAAAATGAATGTTCAAACCAAGTGCAGCCTTTCAGTGCATCATGGCGCAGCCAAGCAATGAAATGCACCCTCCTACCTTCTTGTTTTCCCTCTTTCGACACTCTCCCCTCTTCTTTGATTGACAGCCCTGCTTCATAAAGCCAGACAAGGGCTGAGACAAATCAAAAACAAGACTATGGTAAGGAGCAATTAAATGTTTCGGCACACCATGATTTACTGAACTCCTATACTTTGTTTGAACAGTCAGTCTGCGATGACAGAGTCCCTTAAATTCTTTTTGGGGGCACTTTGACTACTGTAGCGCTTTAAAGGCAACATGTCACCAGGTTCCCTTATAAGCTGAAGCCAGGACCAGTAAGCCCTTATATACAGAATTCTTGAATATTGTATATAAGTGCCTAGGACGCTCTGTAAAGCATAAAAAAGATATTTAGTATACTCACCTACGGGGTGGTCGGGTCCAATGAGCGTCGCTGGTGTTGGGTCTGGTGCCTCCCTTGTCCTGTGCGATCTCTGTCCTCCTGCCCAGCCCAATGTGGATGACGCGTCCTATGTAATTAACAGAGAGGCTGCCATTCTACTCCTCCAGCACATGCGCATTTTCATCTGGCTGGCTGAGGGCAGAGCAAAGTACTCTAATGCGCAGGCGCGAAAAAAGGTCAAAGACGGCCTCTGTGCAGGAGCACTACAATACTTTTATCTGCCTTCAGCAGGGCAAATCAAACTGCACTTACGCAGGAGCTTAATGGTGGACTGTGTGGATGACGTCGGATGCGTCATCTACAAAGGGCTGGGAAGAAGGACAACAACTGGACAAGATATAGAAGGCGCTGTACCCAAGAGCAGCAATGCCAATTTACCGCACCTCCCCAGGGTGAGTATAATAAAGGTCTTTTTCATGTTTTACAGAGTGGCTTGGGCAAATATATACAATATTCTAGAATGCTGTATATAAGGGCTTACTTGTGGTGGCCGCAGCTTATAAGGGAAAAACCTGGTGACAAGTTGCCATCAACATCAATGGCAGATGAATTGCAGTACCACAGAGTAGCCACTAAACAGTGTACAGAGCTGTGGTATTCCTAATCCATAATCTATACTCACAGTGTATATAGGACCTAGTAACTGCTAACCCCATCCATACGTCAATAATATCTCAGTCCTGGACAACCATTTTAACATGAGTATATAACTTTCTTAAAAATATGTAGAGTTAAGCGGGCTTTACACGCTACAATATCGTTAATGATTTATCGTCGGTGTCACGTTGTTTGTTACGCACATCCGGTGTCATTAACGATATCGCAGCGTGTGATACTCATGTGCGACCTAAAACGATCGCAAAAGCGGCCAAAATCGTTTGCCGCGGAGAGGTCGTCCTAAAACAAAAAATCGTTCTATTCTAATTAGCGATGTTGTTCCTCGTTCCATCGCTGTGTGACACCGCAGGAGCGAGGAACATCTCCTTACCTGCCTCCACCGCCAATGCGAAAGGAAAGAGGTGGGCGGGATATTTACGTCCCGCTCATCTCCGCCCCTCCGCTTCTATCGGACGGCTGCCGTGTGACGTCGCTGTGATGCCGCACGACCCGCCCCCTTAGAAAGGAGGCAGATCGCCGGCCAGAGCGACGTCGCATGACAGGTAAGCCCGTGTGACGGGGGTAAGCGATGTTGTGCACGACGGGCAGCAATTTGTCTGTGTCGCACTACCGACGGGGGCGGGTACGATCGGTTGCGATGTCGCTAGCTAGATCGCAGCGTGTAAAGCCCGCTTAAGAGGTCACTAAAACTTGATTTTTCTGTTGTAAAAATATTCACTTTTGTTTGTATGCTGTGCTGTTTTTTGTTACTTAGAAAACAAGTCTGTGAACTTCACTCCTACATACCGGTAGCAGTGTTTGCTATGGAGAATTTTTAGGCTATGGGAAATGGCGTGCCATCTCACCGACACACATGTGATTTTATACATGAAAGACTGAAGTCACAAACTATTAGTTGAAACTTTTGTACTTTTTTCTTACAGATATGTTTTGAGATTATTTCTGCTGCTGAAGAATGAATAACCAAATCAAGCATTAAGTGGCCATAGGGGTGATTACATCAGGAGATATAGACATTTATAGTGAAACTATTAAACAAGGGCAGCTTCACTATAATGGAGCCACAGTCACTGATAATGTAAAGTCTTATATTCCTATAGCAAAAGCACAAGATGCGGCTCTTTAATAATGCTAATTACTTTAATAATGTATAGGCTGTATTTATATTAATGCCTCGTTTCTGCATTGATTTCTAAGAATGAAGGCCACTTGCAGCTTTATGGCCAAGTGAACATTATCACTATAAAGAATGTTACTAGCTTCAATGGCCATGATGATAGTACAAGTGGATACTACGTTCTGCACATTAATGAGCCATACATGTTCGCTGTTATTTAGATGGCCTAATATGACGCCGAAATGAGCAATTGACAATGTATAAAGGTCAGAGCAAAGCACTAGCTTGTGACTGCTTGGCTCTTGTGCTGTGTACATTAAAGCTTTCAAGCAGATGATGAAGCAGAACTGACTATCATCAATCAACACTGTACATCTCACAAAAGCTATTACCTTTATTGGCACTGCTGGTATAAAAATGGCGAAGGAAGAAAGACATATTTACTAAGCAGACCAGAAGTAACCCCAAGCCATTAACTGACATCTTACAGCTCATTATATTGTCAGGAGCTCTATGGCCAGTGGATAGAAGCATCTAACACACCAAGAAAGGGAAAATTGATAATAAAAAACAAATAGTAAAAAAATGTCTCCTCTGCGGCATTAGGGTATGTCCATATCTACATTAGGAATTCAACTTTCCTGTTTTATTATTGCAACAGAAATACTTAAAGGGGTTCTCCAAGGCATGTAATAAAATAAATAAAATAAATAATACACATTTAAATAGTAAACATTTTTCAAAACATCTTCATTTAACAAAAAAACTTATTCTTCTGCACTGTGTGTCAGAAAGGAGGCGGGAGCAGGAAGAGCAGCTCCTGTCACACAAGTACAAGAACAGCATTCTGCATCTCATCTTTATAGTTTATGAGGGCAGGGACAGTTGAATATTTTGTATGTCCCTGGAGTACCCCTTTAAGAGGGTAATCCCATGTTCGATAGAAACCATACCAAAGGAATCCCACTGGACATATGGGATCCGTACTGTTTCCATTATGGTACTCGTAATTTTATTAGAATAATCGCGATGGACACTAGTAAAGTCTCGGATGCAGCTGTAAACAGGGCATGAAATGTGCATGTGTCACATGAAAAAGATACAGTATGAGGGGTATAAAGTGTCAAAAGTTCTTGGCTAAAATATCTTCAAAACATGGTTTATGCAGCTGCATATGACTCATGATTAATTGCTATACTGGCCATGAAGCCAGAAAAGTTGAGTGAAGCCCGGCAATGAAATTATTTTTCCTTATTCTACTACTTCTACTATTTCAGGGGTTGATCTAGGCCCCTTACTTTAATTGAAGGTAAATATTAATCCTTGGGTATACTTTAAGGGTTGTCCTGCCACTATGTGACTGCAGGCTTGTGAATCTTCACAGTGTGTGCACAACAAAGTGAGGATTTTCCGGTGCCAGAGTGCATGTGACTGCATGTATTTGCATACTCCCAGCCACATTCTGACTAGACTTATAGGGCCTCACTCAATTCACTTATATATAAAGCTGAATGTATGTATATATGTATGTATGTATGTATGTATCTGTGTGTGCGTCTGTGTGTGTGTCTGTGTCTGGGATTGGCATCTGCACCGTTGCAGCTACAGCCACAAAATTTTGCACACTCACATGCCTGGACCGCGAGAGCGTCATAGGCTATGTTGTGAGGCGAAATTTTAACCCCGCGCGTTCCAATTTACCAATCAATTTTGCCCCTATCTGCATAATGGGGAAAAAGTGAAACGAAAAGTGTATCCGCACCATCGCATTTACAATCACAAAATTTTGCACAGGCACCTCATGTGACCCAGGGAATGTCGTAGACTATGTTTTGACAGGAAAATTTAACCCCGCGCTTTACAGTTACTCTCCAAAAAACATGCCTCCATTAAAGTAAATGGAGCCTGGAACTAGAGGTTATTAGTAGGAGCTGTGATTGGTTGCTATAGGAACAAAAGACATTCATAGTATAAGAACATTATATGTGAGGTAATAAGAGGTCGGTGGGGAAATGGATAGAAAGAGACAGACAGAGACAGACCGTGAAAGACAGTGATAGAGATGGACAGACACAGGCAGACAGGGAAAGAGACAGACGGGGAAAGAGACAGACGGGGAAAGAGACAGACGGGGAAAGAGACAGACGGGGAAAGAGACAGACGGGGAAAGAGTCAGACGGGGAAAGAGACAGACGGGGAAAGAGACAGACGGGGAAAGAGACAGACGGGGAAAGGGACAGACGGGGAAAGGGACAGACGGGGAAAGGGACAGACGGGGAAAGAGACAGACGGGGAAAGAGACAGACGGGGAAAGAGACAGACGGGGAAAGAGACAGACGGGGAAAGAGACAGACGGGGAAAGAGACAGACGGGGAAAGAGACAGACGGGGAAAGAGACAGACGGGGAAAGAGACAGACGGGGAAAGAGACAGACGGGGAAAGAGACAGACGGGGAAAGAGACAGACGGGGAAAGAGACAGACGGGGAAAGAGACAGACGGAGCACATTACTTGGCCAATTTAGTTAAATCTGTGTAGAATACCTGTGGTGTTGAAATATATGTTGTGAAATGCTTTTATTAGCTTAGATTTTGCATTTTAATAATTACATTTCTATCTATTTGTTTTGTGTTTTTTGCGTGCAGAATAAATTTTTGTTAATACATTCTATTTTTGTTAACAACAGTTATTAACCCGGGCGAAGCCGGGTAGTACAGTTAGTTCACTTATATTAAGCGAGGCCACGCATCTAGTTGACGTGACCACATGTATGTAAATTGCACACTTGCGGTCACGTGCCCACGCAAACACCAGAGAATGAGAATCCGCACATTGAGCAGTGCATTTGCTGTAAAGATTCACAACTCTGAAACTACAGAGTGACTGCAGACTTGTACGCTAAGACCGTACAACCCCTTTAAGGTGCATTTACACAACATGATCATAGTAAATGAGGGTTTCTAGTGATGCACATTTCATAATAATCATGCAGTTTAAAACAAGCTGCCCATCGCCATTCATTAGGTGAAATGTTATTTTGTTTTGCAGAAAAGATAATCTCTCTTGGCAGTGCCCTGTGTATAGCCAGAGCTGCAGAGAAGACAGCCAAACTTGCTGCAAGTCAAACAATACACATTGTGAAGTACAAACAAATCTGAAGACAATTTGGACAATTGTCGACTTGGGAACAGTTTGTATAAAGCACATTTCCGTTACAGCATAACCGTGACCCAATGCATAAAGGAAGATCCACAATTGAGAAAGCTTGGAGTGGAAAAAGTTGACTGTCCACCAGAGCCCTGACCACAACCCCAAAGAACACCTTAGTGATAAACCAGAAACAAAGATTGTGAGCCAAGTCCACCCAACAACAGTGCTTGACCTCACAAATGCTCTTGTGGATGAATGATTCGGCAAAACTGTCCACAGGCACATGTCAAAATAAGGGGGGACACAACGCATATGGATTTAGAATGAGACGTCATAAAAGCTTCTGCAGCTCTGCAAGTGTCCCAATTCTTTAGTGCATGTAGTGTATTACAAATCTGTGAGCAATGTAAATTTAAGATCATTTAGCAAACAGACCCTATTTTTTGGATGGGGAGGATAGGTGTGCTCAGCTAGGTGGGGCTTTCAACTAGGGAGGCTGCTAAGCACCTGGTTTAACAGCATTACACATCAGGGTGGTTCACTACTCTGCAGTAGTGACCACATCACTGTAAAACAGATAGGGAAGGCTTTTTCTAAATGCCTTGATCAGCCAATTCTGCCTGTGAGTGGCGCTACTGTAGTCCGCTCATCCCCATAAAGTGACGCCTGGGGCTCCGTGACCTCTGGGATCCAGTGATGTCACATCAACTTCCAGTTGACCTAACATCACCGCAGCCTTCCTGAGTTGGGCTGTAGGTGGAGTTTCACTGTTCATCACAGCCCATCGTCAAAGCGCAGCATGTCACATGGGGTCTCCATTGCAGAGTGCCGCAAGCAGGAGTAATGTTGGGCTGTGATAAGCGGTGAAACTCCTCCCACAGTCCAGTCACTCAGGAAGACTGGGGCTGGCTGCGGTGATGTCAGATCAAGTGGAAGTTTATGTGACATCACCGGATCCCAGAGGTCATACAGCCCTGAAGGTCACTTCATAGGGATGAGTGGATGGAAGAATTGCCTGATCAAGGTATTTAGAAAAAGCCTTCCTTATTATTTTTACAGAGATGTGGTCACTATTGCAGAGTAGTGAACCACCTCTTTAAGGGTTCAACCAATCATCTATACAAAGCCCTTTACATTACTTTCGGCAGCACAACCCGTGTTTAGATGAGAATTTGCGGCTGAAAAACTAAAGCTTTTATGCCCTCTAGCAATTGATATGTTTACTTAGTTATCAGTTGATCACATGACCTGTTAACTAGGACCGAATGCTTATTTCTGGTGATCGTCACATAAAAAAAACCCTTGAGGTGATACTTTAAAATCCTAAAGAAGTGAACATAAGTAAACATAAACATAGCATTACGTAACTTCCATTGCCAAGGGTGAAAAACTCTTAGTGAACATTACAACGTGCAGAAAAAAATGGTGAAATAAAAATAACTGGTTTCTTCACCTTTTTCTCAATCCTATCTTTTATGTAAAAAAATAATATTCACAATCTGCAGAAGCTTCTGCCTGGGAACTGATAATATTGCAAAGGCCAATGAGAATCGTCAGGAGTTGACTTAAAAGTTAATAACATTCAATGAATAGTCTTGGCTACTTGTACATTTCTATAATGAGGTACAGGGTCTTGCTCATTAAGGTTTATAGAAAATCGGTTCATGTTCATATGACAGCAGTATCTGTATCTGACCACCGACAAAATGTGAAATCTGAAGTGTGATTAGCATTGAATGCATTCGTTAGGTTAGGCGCTTTATCTAGGAAATATTCTGCTTCCAGTGTAGTTAAACAATACTAAAAAAAAAAGAATGAGAGGTGGATTGGGACCGGTTTTATTATAGCAGTATGAACCTTTTGGTAATCCAGTTTGCGGTTATAGCTCTTAAATATTAAACTTACCTAATGTAATTTGTTTTCAATATTGCCTTATTTCAAAAAACTCTTCCCTAAATGATATCTTTACAGCTAGAAATGAAGCAAAGGCTATACTTGCTCTGTTCTTCACCTGTAATATCTCTTGAAGAAGGCAGGGAGCATTCAGGAGTATGAGCGCTCTTCTTAACGGGCTATCGCTGCTGAGGTCAATTAGATGGCTCTAAGACACACGCAGTAGCCCATACTAATGAGATGCATCTAGCTGCATTAGGATCATGAATGTGCAGACTAACAACGCACTTACGACATGGCAAAGTGGCTGACCTGTTCATCAAGGATACCATCACCACCGAACGATCCACCAGAGGCTGAGAGACAGCAGCCTACAATGGACCTACAGGTGAGGTAAAACTGAGAAGGGATAGCCCTTTTCAACATTTATATAAATCTATATTTTCTAAATTTTGTATTCTGTGCACAGAGCGGGGTACAGTCAGGGCACGATATAAATGTTGGGAAAATATCAAGAATGCATCTAGGAATATCTACACCCATCTATGTAAATTACCAAATACCTATGTCTACTCTAATATATCTCCAAAAGTGAGAACGTTCTTTAGCTTATAGAGGTGGAACAGCTCAAGCAAATAAATCTAAAGAGTTATAGGCTTTTCGCTACATTAGTTAAAGGGTTTGTCCACCTCGACTTGCATCTGCATGACAGTGCATGTGAGGCAGGTGACATGTCTACGAATAACTGCCATGCCGCGCTCACAATCATGACATATCATCTACCTATATCTTTCATTAAAGTAGGACATGAGATCAGATATTTTGCCAATGGCAAACCCAGCGGTTAATAGTAGTCAGGACCTCACCCGCACTGTATACTTCGTAATGTAGAAACGATTGGACAGTGGCACATCCTTTAAAATCTTTAAGAAAAAAAAAACAGTTTTCTGAGTAAATCCTGTTATCACTAGTGATGGGCGAATAGTAACTATTCGTGCTCAGATAATGCTTACCGAATACAGAGTACTTTTCCAGTGTTTGTCACGTAAAGAATAATGCACAGGTTCCCCACTGACTTGCATTAGGTTCATTATTTGCAAAAAAATACCAGAATAGTACTTTGGGATTCATTACAAATAATCCGAACATGAATAGTTGTTACTCACTCATCACTAGTTATTACTTTTCTATCATAATCAGCGAATCCCTCAATAAAGAAATCTTACTGGTTTAAGAGTTTTGTGAAAAAATGCTGGATTCAAGTATAGAAACTTTGTTTTTGAGTTCCTAAGTACCTAAATATTATTGGTTTAAATAGATACAATTATGATACAACATGAAACATGCACACCATCCGTCCACTTAGCACCGGGCTCTTTAAAGCCCAGCCTCCTGTTTTTAGTATCGTTGAGGGTCCAACTCTGCATAGATTACTTACTTATTATTCTGGGGATAACCCTTTAAGTGTAGAATTTTCAGGGAAGAGGACATATAATGGACCACAGCTGTAAGTTTTCTTATTTCCTTTTCTCCTAACTTTAATTGTAATATGGCACAACTCATGATCGTTCATTGGGTGCATTACTCTCACGCCTATATGTACAGTATTGGTTATTGTAACTTCTAAAGATTCCAAATTCATGGATTCGTGGAGCCAATCTTTTACACGCGTTGGACTTGCATTATATTACAGTAGGGAAAAAAGTATTTACTCAGCCACCAATGTGCAAGTTCTCCCACTTAAAAAGATGAGAGAGGCCTGTAATTGACATCATAGGTAGAGCAAAACTATGAGAAAACAAATCCAGAAAATCACCTTGTCTGATTTGGCAATATTTATTTTTGCAAATTATGGTGGAAAATAAGTATTTAGTCATCTAAAAACATGCAAGACGTCTGGCTCTCACAGACCTGTAAGTACTTCTTCAAGAGGCTCCTCTGTCCTTCACTCATTACCTGTAGTAATGGCACCTGTTTGAACTAATCAGTATAAAAGACACCTGTCCACAACCTCATACAGTCGCACTCCAAACTCCACTATGGTGAAGACCAAAGAGCTGTCAAAGGACACCAGAAACAAAATAGTAGCCCTGCACCAGACTGGGAAGACTGAATCTGCAATAGGAAAGCAGCTTGGTGTGATGAAATCAACTGTGGAGGCAATAATAAAAAATGGAAGACATACAAGACCACTGATAATCTCCCTCGATCTGGGGCTCCACGCAAAATATCACCCCAAGGGGTCCAAATGATCACAAGTATGGTGAGCAAAAATCCCAGAAACACAAGGGGGACCTAGTGAATGCATAGAGCTGGGACCACCGTAACAAAGGCTACCATCAGTAACACACTACGCCGCCAGGGACTCAAATACTGCAGTGTCAGACGTGTTCCCCTGCTTAAGCCAGTACATGTCCGGGCCTGCCTGAAGTTTGCTAGAGAGCATTTGGATTATCCAGAAGAGTATTGGGAAAATGTCATATGGTCTGATGAAACCAAAGTAGAACTGTTTGGTTAAAACACAACTCGTCGTGTTTGCAGGAGACAGAATGTTGAGTTGCATCTAAAGAACACCATACTTGCTAACCCCATGCTTCACAGTAACATCATGTTTTGGGGCTGTTTCTCTGCAAAGGGACCAGGACGACTGATCCGTGTACAGAAAAGAATGAATGGGGCCATGTATCGTGAGATTTTGAGTGCAAACCTCCTTCCATCAGCAAGGGCATTGAAGATGAAACGTGGCTGGGTTTTTTCAGCATGATCCCAAGCACACTACCAGGGCAACAAATGAGTGGCATCGTAAGAAGCATACGAAGGTCCTGGAGTGGCCTAGCCAGTCTCCAGATCTCAACCCCATTGAAAATCTATGGGAGGGAGTTGAAAGTCCATATTGCCCCGTGACAGGCCCATAACATCGCTGCTCTACAGGAGAGCTGCATGGAGGAACGGGCCAACATACCACCTACAGTGTGTGCCAACCTTATGAAGACTTACAGAAAATGTTTGACTTCTGTCATTGCCAACAAAAGATATATAACAAAATATTGAGATGAACTTTTTTGTTATTGACTAAATACTTATTTTCCACCATAATTTGCAAAAAAAAATCTTGCCGAATCAGAAAAGGTGATTTTCTGGATTTGTTTTCTTATTTTGTCTCTCATAGTTGTGGTCTACCTAGGATGTCAATTACAGGCCTCTCTCATCTTTTTAAGTGGCAGAACTTGCAAAATTGGTGGCTGACTGAATACCTTTTCCAATATACAGTGGGGGGAAAAAAAGTATCGGTGTTACAAAATCTAAAATGGGATGTTCAATAAAGCAATCCCTACTCTGTGACTTTGGCTGTAACAAAGGTTGGGCTTAAAGGATCACTCCAATGTTGATTTTAGGGATCATGTGTGTTGTGTCATGAAAGCAGTAAAATACTCACTGGATGAAGTCTTCTTCCAATGTGGTGCTCAAGATCGTTGCGGCATCACATGACAGCACTTGTGACTTGCCAAATCACAGAGTGCTTGCTGTATATTGCTAGATTAACCATAGAACGCAAAACCATAGAAATATACAATAGAAAACAAGTAACCTAGGAGACCTGCGAGGCCCCAGGTATGTGTTCTAGGGTTAACCGTCGCTCCACAAATTAATCCAGCAGTTTACAGATGTAATCACATGGCGTCAGAGTGCCACCGAAACCAAGTGAAGACAGCGACCAGTGAGTATGTTACTACTGTCAGTACTCTTACAAACATACTGCTTAAGAAAGGTGCAAATCTTCGGGTACTTCCACACACTGTCTGCTCTACGTAAGGTTAAAGGTATACTTCACGAATACCAATTGATAGACACATGGAGACTACTACACCCAACTGACAAAGACTATTCTTTTTACTCAGCCGTACATAAAACATACTCCAGACTTTACTATCTCTTTGTAAATCATAGGGACCTTAATCGTATCACACAGACCCAAATAGATGTAATTTCCTTTTCAGACCACGTACTCTGTACCATGACAATTACGCTACAGTCTCCCGTCCCACACCAATGGCAATGGAAGCTGAATACTTCCCTGCTAGATAGTCCTGAAGTGATGCAAAAATTAAATAATGCATTGGCAGAATACTTTTCTGCCAATAAGCCTGGAGAAATATCTCCAACCTCAATTTGGGAAGCTCACAAATGTGTGATCAGGGGGGTGCTCATCCAACAAGGGGCTAAGTTGAAGAGGGAGCGAGAGATGGAGATCTCTAATTTACTATCACAAATGAAAGACTTGGAGACAGGACACAAACACACATCATTGGCAGAGGTGGGTGGCGAGCTCTTTAAGGTCCGAGAGGAACTGCGCAAATTGCTCAACACAAAAGCAAAGGGAATCTTGGCCCGATGCCTACGACATTTCTACGAACATGGAAATAAATGTAGTAGGACACTAGAGAGGGCCCTTAGACAACAGCAGAAGTCGACGTTTGTTTCCAAGATTGCCTCTCCTTCCCAGCAAAATACTTTTTTACACTTTTCGACTGAGATTAGCTGAGACCTTTAAATGTTTCTATACGACCCTATATAACTTAAATACAGAAAACTCATCAAGGTCAACTAAAACTCTGCACCAAAAAATATCAGACTACATCAAAGATGCAAAGATGCCTCGCCTGATGGAAGCTGAGACAGCAGCGCTAGAGCTTCTAATCTCTAATCAAGAGCTGTGGGATGCTATAACTTCTTCAAAGACAGGTAAGGCACCAGGCCCCAACGGGTTCCCACTCCTTTACTACAAAAGATTCAGGAAAGTGATCACCCCACATTTCGTATCGGCATTTAATTCTAGAGCTCTGAATGACTTTACCCCGAATAGGAATTCCCTTAGAGCTCACATTACTGTAATTCATAAGGCAAAAAAGGAACCCACACAGTGCGACAGTTTTCGCCCAATATCTCTATTAAATGTAGACACCAAATTGTTCGCCAAAATTCTTGCAACAAGAATAGCTCCCATTCTCTCGCAAATTATCCATCCGGATCAGGCGGGTTTTGTTGCGGATTGTGAGGCCCGAGACAATACCATTAAAGCAATCAATCTAATACACAAAGCCAAACTAGGGGGGATCCAGTCCATACTGCTCTCAATCAACTGATGCCGAAAAGGCGTTTGACAAAGTAGATTGGACTTTTATGGAAACCACACTCTGGTGTTGGGCGACGGAATGATGAGATGGATGTTATCTCTTTACTCAGATCCCTTGGCAAGGGTCAGAGTGAATGGGATACTCTCAGATTCATTTTCTATTTCAAATGGCACTCGACAGGGATGCCTGTTATCACCTCTAATATTTATACTCACTGGAACCCTTCCTCAGACACATACGAGCCATAGGGGATATAGCGGGCATCACGATTCGCCAAACCACACATAAAGTAGCTGCATATGCAGATGACCTTTTGTTCTTTATTTCTTCACCCAGGACCTCCCTTCCCAATTTGATGAAAAAATTTCAAATCTACTCCCAACTTTCAAATTGTAAAATTAATTTTTCAAAGTCAGAAGCATTGAACATAAATCTTGCTCCCCGGGAAGTTGAGGGTTTGAAATCTTCCTTTAATTTTAAGTGGGCATCACAATCTCTCAGATACTTGGGGATATGTCTTACGAGAGACCTTAGTCTTCTATATCAACATAATTTTCCTGAATTGTTAACCTCTATCAGGAAGGATTGCGATCGTTGGGGGAAGCTGCTGTTCTCTTGGCTTGGAAGATGCCAAATTTACAAGATGAACATTTTACTTAGGCTCCTATATCTATTACAGGCAGTACCGGTAAAAATTCCGCCCGCCTTTTTGAAGACAATAGCATCAGTCCAGTCTTCCTTTATATGGGCGGGCAAACCAGCTCGAATCAAACAAACAATTTTGACTAGACCCAAGCACAGGGGTGGAATTGGTTTACCTGATGTGAAGCAATATCATCTTGCTGGGCATCTTTCCAGAGTAATATATTGGTGTAGAAATGGAACACAAAAGGTATGGGTCCAGACAGAACAATCCTTTTCTACGGTACCCCTAAAAAAACCTGCCGTGGATTCTTTCCGTCACCCCTGCAGAAGTAAAAACACACCCGACTATTGGCCCAACAGTAACCTATTGTAATACTGAGGCGGTACGCTTGGAAATGCTCCCTACCTGTTCAAGGCTAACCCCAGTCCTGTCATCCCCTCTTTGGACCGGGAGGGTCGAATCCCATTTTCCAACTCTGGATACAGGGAGGAATTGACCGGGTGGAAGACTTCGGGGACGACATTGAATGGCCTTCAATAGCTATGCTAGGCGCTAGACAAAATCCAGCTCCGTTGGGACATTGGAGATGCCTACAGCTTGCGCACTTCTTCGGCAAACTCCCACCTAAGGAGCGTTTCAGACTCCCCAAGACCCAGTTCGAACTCATATGCGAAGGTACAGGTCCAGCACGTCACTCGCTCTCTGTAGTATACTCCATGTTGTCTTCCCCCACTAACCAACCTCTTCCACCCTATATACTACAAAGGGAAAGGGATCTTGACATCAGCCTTACTCTGAGGCAAAGGGCCAGCATTTTTTCTCTTGCACACAGCTCCTCTATTAGCTCCAGGTTCCAAGAGGCCAGCTACAAATTATTGTCCAGATGGTACAGGGTGCCCTCTAGGATCCATGCTATATTCCCCTCGGCAGATCCAGCCTGCTGGAGATGCGGTAAAGAGGAGGGTACACTCTTCCATGTATTCTGGGAATGTGAGGCCATCCAGCCCTTTCGGACAGAAGTTTCTGATATCATCCGCCAAGTCAATGGGAGGCACCGAGGAGATGGGTCCTGCCCTTCCCTTCTCCTGCTACATCACGGCGAGACTTCCTAAAAACTTACAAAAATTAATTGAAAAAAATTCTCATTATGGCAGCCAGAGCGTGTATCCCAAAATAGTGGACAAGTCTTCTTCCACCAACTGTATCACAATGGATTTCAAAGGTCAATTGAGGACCTCACCTCCTCTCTACATGACAATTACATGAAATTCTGGGCAACTTGGAGAGAGTGGATGGATTTCCAACAAACCGAGACGTATTGGCTTAAGTTGAGAGGTGAACTGGAGACAAACCCCCCCTCCCCCTTTCCTCTCTTCCCAATATCGACCTTTTTCCTTTCCTCTTCTTTTTCCTCCTCTTGTCCTATCACTTAACTAACACTGCCTACTCTGTTTCTCTATTCTGCCCTCGCAAGCTACTACTTCTGTCTTTCTGGCTTTGTTTCATCTTTTCATACCTTCGATCTAAAGAATCTTGTAAATAAAAAATTTGTGGCATTTTTCATATGATTGGAAATCAAGACAGATCATACGTCTGAGCGGCATTTATGAGAATGTAATGCATTTGTTATATCTGTCTTGTTCTTGTTTGGTGCCTTTTAGGGGTGCAAATGGATCGTTAGATCCGAGAATTTTGTGCCTTATATGTATATGATTCCTTAAATAAAGAATTTAAAAAAAAAAAAGAAAAAAGAAAGGTGCAAATAAAACATAAATCACTGGAATGGTCCTTTAATGCAGGTGAATAGTGCTGCGACTGAGATAAATCGCAGAAACTTAGAACCAGTAGGAGTTTTTGCAACTTGCTTATCACTGTAGCAATTCCCTGTGGGTTGCCATATGGCCCCGGTCACCTTCATTATGCTGTATCAGCAACACAGTGATCTTTGGCTGTGTGGTCTGTTTCGCAACCAAAAACACAGTGTAGCCCCAACTAAATTATTAAACACTTTAGTTATCGTTCCGAGGATCTTAATAGTATATTCAAACAATCAACACTTAAAAATTGAATTTTATCTGTTGCTACTTGCTAGGGTAATAATAGTCACAAATTGGATGGGTTAAAGGGGTTTGTCCACTACTCAGACAACCCCTTCTTAATCCCTTTGTTCCCCCAAAATAATAACTATACTCACCTCCGATACCGGATCTGTTCGATTGGCTTTCTTGGGGCTCAGGTGACATGATGACACGCAATGCCTGAAGCCAATCAGCGCAGACTTCGCTCTCCCCTACTTTGGACAATTGAAGACACCAGAAGGAAGGAAGAAATGTGGCTGCACTTTCATTTTCTCTGGATGTCTGATTACATCAGTAGGATAAAAGAGCGACGCCAGCACTGATTGGTGCCGGCACCGAATGAGAGTATAAATGCCCTACTTTGATGATAAAATATCACTGTAGCGTGAACTTTTTAAGTTTCGCTAAATTTCACCCAAAAGCTAAATATCCCTAAGTTCTTGTGAGTAATTGGGAATACACATGCACACATATACACCTCTTTTTAACTACAGTAGTCTCAGAAGACCGAGAATAGTGGATAACATGCTTCACCTATCTATCTACTCTCTATTCTTGTCCTACTAAACTCGAATGAGAATCCCACTTGGAAGCATTGCCATCTTTCAGCAATTAAGGGCATATTCTCATTTCAGACGTGTACATTAGAATACCTCTAATTTAAAAGGGACTACTAACAGTCTATTGGATTTACCACTATTGGCTGGTATTGTTGTTGCCCAATGTATCAAATCTGACAGAGCGAAATTGACGTGAAGTGAACATGCTCTACCTCTGGAGAAATTTACTCCCACACAAAAAAACATAATGAGAGGTAAATAGTTTCCAACAACATAATCCCTATTGTTGGCGAAAGCCTCATTTCACATAGGGATTGATGTGGATGACTATAACCTCTGTACCGTGTTACGCAACAGGATACTGATACTGTATATAAAGAATAAGAAATAATGACAATGCCATCACACATATATAGTGCCAGCACAAAGTGGTTCCCACAACACTCGCACAATATCTTTCTAATGTCCTCCTGGTAAATGCAGATAAGAAGGATCTGCAATCGTCTATCTTGTAATGGATCCCACTGACATATTGGAATCAGTTAGGATTCCATTTTCTAGAATAGCTCAGAAAAAGAACTCAATAGTGAGCAGAGCCCATTAAATGTGGCTGCACAATGTACTTCCAACAATAAAGCCTATAAGAAGAATAAATGAGTTTAGTACAGGCAGAGATGAGAAATGCCATTGTGTATTTTAAGTCTGTAATTCCACACACGACAGCAGAGCTCCTTCATCAAAAGTGAGATTTCAAAGCCTGATATTTTGCTCCTAATGAAGAGCCATTATCCAGCCCTCTTATCAGTGTTAGAAATCCTGATCAGGGACACAGGACGCAGTATCTGTACTAGGGGCTCATGCATAAACTTAATTGAGGCAGATGTTTTAGGCAGAAATAATTGCTTGCTTCTAAACTCTGCTTTCTGCATGTACCTGAGCGACTACAGTACGTGATAGAGAGATCCCGAACTGCAGAGGTAGATCCAAGGCACTCAAAGACACCTACATATTCAATGCAAGGTTTTTTTCTCATTTTAATTTGTAGGTAACGCCACCTAAACTTCGAAATCTAAAATCCCTGAATGTTTTGTTGCTATCAAAGTTCTAAAAAAATGTAAAGCAGCAAATTTTATAAAACAAAAAACCCCAAAACCTTTCTCGACAATTTTTTTTCCCCTGGGGATCAATCTGGTTTTCATTACTGATCCTCAGGGGCACACTGCTACCCAGCCTGCCTGCCAACTAGGGGGGCAAGGGATGGCCAGTGTGGCATTGATGACTGACAGTTTGGACCTGTGGCACAGTTGAGTGTGGGTCAACCATGCTGTATCAGATGCTGCAACCAAGAAACATCTTTGCCTCTGCAATTTGTATTGCGATACAATATCTGGATTGGGGGAGCAAAAGGGCACTGAGGTTGGCTGGCTCCAGCTTTGGAGCAGTATTTCCAACTTCTATAAGCAAAGAGCTTGTAAGAACAGCTAGTCAGCAATGATTGTCTGTGACTAAGGCAATGAGCAATATATAGTTAAAAAGTCTTGTGTTCTTGAGGACAGAGGATTTTTAATAACAAGTAAATTGCTAAGTTGTTTGTTTACGAGCATTTTGACTATTTTAGGGGAACCAGTTAATAAAGTCATGCTTTCCGAAAAACAGGCAGCACAAATCAAAAACTTGCTGCACTATTGGAGCCAGGTACACTTTACTCAAACTCTGCAGCATTTCAGAGAAAACCGTTAGAAATGTAGAACAGGGCCTATAGATCGAGATCTGACTAGTCCAGTGTGGTCCCAGGTGGGATTCTCCGCACTCCACATGATTGCCAAGTCTATCCTAAGGTGCACTCACAGGGTAAGACATGTCGGGCTGCAGTCTCACTGCCAGGCTCAGATTCGGGCTGCCCGTTGTAAAGGCAGCATAAATCTAATGACCGTTTCCCTTTAACTATTTATGATATTGTGAATAAATCTTTTTTCTTTTCTCTTTTAAAATATTTCAACAACTACTGCTCTAACTTCAAGGAGGTTGCAAATAAATTAATAAGCATAATGAACAGTAATTGCTATTTTAGTATATTTCTCTTTTTTGGTTGGCATTTTCGAAAGCTTTTAATGTTTGTGCTTCTATAATGCCATAAACATTTTACATTTTCAGTTAACCCTTAATCATGGTAATTAAAATGTCTTCCCATGGAGCTTTTTGTATGAGTGCTTCTTCTACAAGTCCCAGATGCTACAGCCAGTATTTGAAAGCTTCTCTACTACATGTGCCCCCTACCAGCAGATGTCCATTAATGCCAATATACTGCTGATGTACAGCACAAACATAGCATTTTAAAACGTAAAAAGCATAATACAGTATATGCCATGCATTGCTAATTCCAGAGTAGTCTCTTCAACAACACACATCAATGTCATGAGACGCTATACAGAAGGTGGTCTTTGAGTAGAACTAAAATTACAAAGCTCAAAATAAATTCCGATCTAACAAATGATAAAGCCCTAAAACAGCAGAACACTGATACGGTTCAAGTGTGGATGTGCCGAAAACCGTGCCTAAATGAGAATGTGTCTGTAAGAATGCCAATCTGCTGTGATGGCCACAGACTACATGCTAATGATTGCATGGGCTCAAGACTTTACATGTTAACCTCTTACATTAATGGTAAATCATAGCAATATGCCATCAATGTTAAATCTGCATAAACATCTTTACCAAGTTAACCTTTTTGTATGGTTCGTAAGGAACCAGTGACAATACAAAAAAAATGAATGAACGGGATTGTTAAGGCACTAGCATGGCGAATCAACACACATTATAAGGGCGGCACGGTGGCTCAGTGGTTAGCACTGCAGCCTTGCAGCGCTGGGGTCCTGGGTTCAAATCCTATCAAGGACACCATCTGCAAGGAGTTTGTATGTTCTCCCAGTGTTTGCGTGGGTTTCCTCCCACACTCCAAAGACATACAGAAAGGGACTCTAGATTGTGAGCCCCAATGGGGACAGTGTTGCCAATGTATGTAAAGCGCTGTGGAATTAATAGCGCTATATAAATGAATAAAATTATTATTATGGAGTGCGACCACTCACTTATTTGGTATTGTAGTGGGTATGCTCCTTTGTTTTCCTAAGGCTCAATATGCCAAACAATTATTTGTAAATAGGTACATATGTGTCAGTAGGATATGCCTTAACCTCCTGATTGTCTGCAGTACAATAGCAGGGAGTCTGAGCAATCTTCAGAATAGAGTAGTCAAAGCGGATTTCTGGTTTCTGCAAGGTGAACCCCCAAATTGTGCAAGTAAATGTCAAAAATCCCCATTTACAGTTCCATGTACAGCTTGAACCGTAATAGAAAAAAACCTGCATAATTTTGTAGAAGTAGTGAAACATAGAAGAAAACTAAAAATTCAGAATCATCTAAAATTGTACTGACCTGTGGAATAAAACAAGAAAATTATTTATGGCACAAATGGAATGTCATGGAATTATCTGTGTTCTACATTTCAAATTCTATCTTTTTACATCCTCTCTAAAAAGAGGTAATAGACGTTAAAGGGGGTGTCCGGGACTTTAACAATGGTGACCTATTCTTAGGATAATGTCTGATCAGTGGGGGTGCAACATGCAACACACCCGCCAATCAGCTGTTCCTGGTGCAGCAAATACTAAGCAGTGTACAGTAGAAACCCATCAACAGTATAGCTGCTGCGGCTGAGTATTGCATACATGCCTCTTATTTCAATCAATCCTATTTCAATTAAAGTCTCACACAACCCCTTTAATTAATACATTATGCGTATCCAAAAATGGTGAACACACAACACATCCCACAAAAAAGCCCCCATATGGCTGTGTCAACAGAGAAATGAAATAGCTATGGTACCTTAATTGCAGGAAAAAAATAGCTTTGCCATAAAGACTTAAAATAGGCCAGTCGTGAAGGAATTAAATGGGTACTAAACTTTTATCAAACTCTGTATAAATCAATAGAACAGGAAAATAAAAGATATTAGGTAAGATTTCTCAAAGAAATCTGATTCTTTCTCCACTTATGAGCCACTTTTTCCCCTTCATCCTCAAATCATCACCCACTATAAAAAAAAAAACCAAAACAGCTCAGTTTAGCTTTACTCAAGACAAAACAGACTGTCTCTACACTGAGGTGTCAGGTTACACCTCCTATTGTAGTCTATGGAGAGGGGTGGCAGGAGGAGGAGCAGAGCGAGAAAACGAGCAGAGGGAGACACAAAGATCATGCTGATCCTCCTAAGGGCATGTCCCCAAGATCCGGAGACATTGCGTTCTGGACGCATTGTTATCCCTCCTGCGAGACGTGTGTGTTCTCCGCAGAATGCAGCAGTCTGCTCCAACTATCAGGGTTCTGGGCGCTGCTGATTTTCTCTGTGTTCTCCCTGCTGAGAACACTCATGTCTCCACAAGCATAGATTGAGATGCTTTAAGCTGCAGAAAAAAGAAGCACAGTGGGCGTGGGATTTTTAGAAATCCATCCACTGTGCTTCCACTGTATAACAAAGTATTTTGAACATAGCGGAATAAGTTGCATCCAAATTGCTGATAATCCTGATAAAGGGGACCCAGCCTCAATTGTCATTTATCTAAACCAAGAACTGAAATTATTCAAAAGAGTGAACATGATGGACCAATGCCATTTTTCAATCTATTTAATAACTATAAATTCACATCTATATTGCTCAGTACTGCTGTATCATTTTCTCCATACTACTACTGCTTTCATGTTACAAACAGCTGGAATGAAATTGAGAAGAAACAAAATCATATTTAACACCTTCCCAAGTTTGGATATACAGGTACACCCTATTTGCCAAGGTGTTGCTGCAACTGACTGTACCGGTACTTCTGGATAATCACTTGGACAGCAGGAGCTGTGCGGGGTGAAATCAGATAGGGCAGTGTGAAGCACTAGAATCAATACACATTTCGGCACTATCTTGTGACCCGTAGAGCAGAGCGTCGAACTTTATACATATACAAATTAAGCTTACAAGTGCACTTACAGTGCTCCTTACTCCCAGCCCGTGCCGCCATGCACTACTTGACTGCCAGTGGAGACAGCGCTACCCTGTCCTTCACTAACTCTACCAGCGAATATCACAGATTCGTTCATTACAAGTTCATCTGTGCAAGGAATTAGATTAACATCTTACCACGTGCACCTTTAATAAGTGGTAGGACACTTTCTTACTTCATCTGTGGCTACAGACACTACGCACCTCTGTTCTTTTCCAGGAGACGTTTCTTCTTCTTCTGCCTTTCTTCTTTCTCCTTCTCTGCCATTTCCTTCGCCAGCCTGACTCGCTTTTGTTTTTCTTCGGCCTCTCTTCGTCTGAAATTCTCTTTTGTTGCTTGCTACAGAGAAAGAAAATTAAATCTCATTAATTAAGAGTCTGAATGATAGGGGGACACGATACTGTATTTAAAATCAATCTGAAAATTAATGAAGATTTAGAGCTATTGCTTTTCTTCCCGCGCTACAAAGGCTTTACACTAATGGGTACATTTAAAAAGCTCCTGAGTCATTGGAAATTCTGCCACGTGCCAGATCTATTTGTCTTCAGGTGAAGAAAGAGCACAGTGTCACAATGTGCATTACATTTATTATATAGTAATGCCGGAGAGTTACCTTAACAACGCAGATTACTTTGCGAATGTCTAGTGTTATTTTATACAAATCTGTGTAAAGAGCAGGACAGCTTGCTGCTTACTTTTTAATAAAGTGTGGCACGACTATGGAAACAAACAATAGAGAGAAACTTTCCAGTGCACCACATGAGATCATAGCAAATCAATACACAGAAAAAAACCAACCATCTGTGCATCGTTTACCGAAGCTCGTCCCCTTCCCTCAGATCTTACAATTTAACATTTGTTCCAATTACCAAAATGCCTTTATTTTATTACATGTAAGCAAGGACACAAGCCTTATCTCTAGCCACGGTGCTCTGTTCAGAAACCTTGTTCACAACGACTTTCTAGTCACCTGAAAGGGCTCGGAAGGCTTATCTTTGCTTACAAATGAGAAACTAACATTTCAATTAGAAAACTAATAAGGGGTATTTTAATTATTGTAAGTAAATAAAACAGACTGTTTAGTTGTAAGAAGGCTCTGAACAGTCTAGCTACAATCTCAAGAGGAATAATTTCTGCAATCGCTGAATCTCCAGTATCAGGTCTACATGGAAAGCTGTAGTTTTAAGGCCCCTTTACACACAGACTTTCTAGCGATCCCACCAGCGATCTCGACCTGGCCAGAATCGCTGGAAAGGCTCTAACAGTCGCAGGTGAGCTGTCAAACAGGCAGATCTGGCAAACGACGCAGCAGCGATACGGACCTGCAGAATGACCTCGCTGGAAAGGGAACGCTAGCACGCCTATGGGCTGGGTCGCTAACTATGTCGTTGTAACTGTGTCAATCCCACCAATACATGCTGCGCAGTGGGAAACAAAGGACCAAAGAATGGTCCTGAACGACTTGTAGCGATCAGCGACCTCACAGCGGGGGCCAGGTCGCTGATGCGTGTCACACACTGCAATGTCGCTGAGGAGGTCGCTATTACGTCACAAAACCGGTGAGGTTACAGCGATATCGCTAGCGATGTTGCAGTGTGTAAAGGGGCCTTTAAACCTCAATGCAAGTTACAGGAGTAGTCAACTCAGGATAAAAGTCAATTTACACTGGATGACTGCCGACACTAAGGGGTGCTTCACACACAGCGAGATCACTGCTGAGTCACGGTTTTTGTGACCTCATTAGCGATCTCGCTGTGTGTGACACTGAGCAGCGATCTGGCCCCTGCTGTGAGATCGCTGCTCGTTACACACAGCCCTGGTTCATTTTTTTTATTGTTGCTCTCCCGCTGATAAGCACACATCGCTGTGTGTGACAGCGAGAGAGCAATAATCCTGAATGTGCAGGGAGCAGGAGCCGGCATGTGACAGCCTGCGGTAAGCTGTAACCAAGGTAAACATCGGGTAACCAAGGTGGTTACCCGATATTTACGTTCGTTACCAGCCTCCGCAGCTCTCACGCTGCCAGTGCCGGCTCCTGCTCCCTGCACACGCTAAGCGAAGCGGTGTGCACTGGTAACTAAGGTAAACATCGGGTAACCATACCCGATGTTTACCTTAGTTACCAGTGTCCGCAGCTTCCAGACGCCGGCTACGTGCAAGCGCAGCGTCGCTTGCACGTCGCTGCTGGCTGGGGGCTGGTCACTGGTCGCTGGTGAGATCTGCCTGTTTGACAGCTCACCAGCGACCATGTAGCGATGCAGCAGCGATCCTGACCAGGTCAGATCGCTGGTCGGATCGCTGCTGCATCGCTAAAGTGTGAAGGTACCCTAAATGACTGCTGATTAGATACTAGTTTTCTGATTAGCAGTCATAAAATAGCCAGGTTTACACCAGCCTGGCCTGCTTCAGATGTGCCCTGACAGATCTATAATTTGTTCAGTGCACATAGACTACCTACCATTGTTCTTGGGAGTGAAAGTCTAGATAGCACAGGATGATGCGCTGTCAATTATGATGATCCATTGTACAAGCTCATTTCACCTCAAAATCAAGTGTTTTGCTCATTTGTAGACTGATCGGCAGTGTGCAGGACAAATAGTACACCGGGCAGTGTCGGATCTTCAGTGGGGTGAGAATGGTAGTAGTCATGCCAGGTGCACCGATGCAGTGGATAAGGCACACAGTCTCTGAATGTACAGGGGTTAACGCTATTTTTATTGTCCCCTCTGGTTGTGGTGTTCAGTGGCATTCCCCATGGTGTTAGTGTGGTAGGAGGAGACAGGAGTCAGCAAGCTGATGTCATATAGTAAACCAGATGCAACTTTTATACCACAGCAGCAAGAAGTGGCAGTACAGTAACATTGTACCACAAACACGGCAGGTTCCGTAATACAGGCTTATAGCAGCAGATTCAAAAAACACATATGTGAGGTGTGTTATTCAGCAAGTCCATTCAAAATGTATCCTGACGTCCAGTGCTGACACAATGGAGGGTGATTTACTCCATCCTACTATAGATGTATTTCCCAGAGGACCTCTACATTGTTCCCTCTAACGTTCATATTGTGCAAGCTATTATTTTACCTCCTTCCCAATTAGGGACTTCCTTCAGGACTCAGTGCTCCGATGCAGCGGAGATGGATGTACAGATGGGTGTACAGCACACCATTTCCGTAAGCTGGGTGTATTCTAGGGAACGAAGTTTGTAAAAGTAATAGATTATCCAGCTCACCATATGAAGTGCAGAAAAGTCTTTAAACCAGACGGTGATGTAAGAGAGTTTGGCTGTCCAGGTCCAGTAGAATGTGGGGGGAAAAAGTCCAGCATCAGCATCTCCGATTGCATTGAAATTTTAAAAGTCCATTTTATTAGAAGATCATTAAAAACATGTATAGGAAACAGAAAAATACATGTGGTTCTAAGTCCCGGTTCCTCAGTTCCGCTTTTTGAACAACAATATGACTAAGAACGTTGTTTGAAACACGTAATTGAGGCATTGGGACTTAGAGCCACATATATTTTTCAATTTCTCATACATGTTTTTAACAATCTTTAAGAAAATGGACTTTTAAACTGTAATACAACCGGAGATACTAATGCTGGACTTTCTTCCCCCCATTCTTTTATGGAACGAGGGTATTCCTGCAATTCCATAAAGTCCTAGTCAATTGCTGTCTTGAACTTTCTTCAGGTTTTTCTGTCCTGCATACTGCCCGCTGGAAAAGGGAGAGCAAAAACCTACATGTCGTCTTGCTGCTTTCCGTCCAAACTATGCTGGAACTCTGACTTGCAAAACTCACTGTTGGAACTTTTGTGCACTAAACTTCACCCACCAAAGCCATTCTCCTGGCAACTAGGTGAGAAGTGTTATCTTTTACTCTACCTATGTGTTCCATATCATATACAAAACAGTGCACATCTTTCAGTATTAAAGCCATATAAATAGACAAAACACACATAAATGTAATCTCCAGTTCCGGGACACTACATTTACACTGCACAATTATTGTCAATTAAGTAGTTCTAGGAATTATAGTCCATGGATCCGCCATGGGTTGCATTTGAATCACGTATTTTGGAAATGTAGACGGAAACCCCAATATAAGTGCTCATCATAGAGCACGGGATAAATGTGAAATGATCCAAAATGTTCTGTACCACAAGATGTTTCCAACAGCATTCCACTCGCCACAAAAAAGACAAGTCCCCACTTAGGTTCGCCATTTGTTAACGGAAATACAGGGGGCTTCCACATTACAAGTAGTACAAAAGCTTTAGAAAAGCGCTATGGATCACCACCATTTCTCCCCCCCGCCAAAAAAAATTGCAAAATCTGCACTCCCAAATTCAAATGCCCTCTCTCTTCTGAGCATCACAATGTGCCTAAGCCACACTTCACATCCGCGTTTGGCATTATTGTAGTGTGTAAAACCCGCTTAATGTATGAGATGTGTGTCTGTATAAGCACGAGCTGAGCACCATGTACAGGCACTACAATCTACAGGGAACGGAAAAGGGCTTATTTGCAATTTGAAATTCTGAAACATTCACTGCATTTGACTTAATGTTTTTTTCCAAAGACAAAATGAGGTCCCTTGAGGCGACTTCTGCTTTACGGTACTTAGGGGGCTCTACAACTGGAGTCTGCAAACTATTGAGGGAAAATCTGTCCTCCCAAAGTCAAATGGCGCTTATTCCCTCCAGAGGCCTGCGATGCAGCTAAACCGTACTGTACAGTCACATGTAGGGTATTGCCATGGTCAGTACAAATTGTGTAACACAAGTATTGAATGTTTTAGCTATTTTCCTTGTGTAAAATCTGGCGCTAAAGCAACATTTTAGTGGTAAAAATTTAGTTTTTTTTTTTCTTACCCGATCAATAGTATAAAATTTTGTGACTTAACTGTAGTAACAATATGCTCAATGCATCCCAACATGAATTCATTAAGGGGTGGTGTAGTTTGTAAAAAAAGGTCACTTATATGGATCTGCTTTTCCAACATATTAGGGGTTCTACCAATATGACATGGCACCCCCAAACTATTTCACCTAAATCTGAATGCTAATATTGCGTTCCTTCCCTTCTGTGTTTTGCAATGTGCTTCAAAAGTAGTTTTTACCACATATGGGTATTAGCAAACTCAGGAGAAATTGTGTAACAAATTGTATGGTCCAATTTTTCCTGTTACCCTTTTTGAAAATTCAAACTTTGGGGCTAAAGCAACATTTTAGCCGGAAAAAAAAAGTATTTCTTAATTTCCACAACCCAATGATCTACAATTCTGTGAAACACTTTAGGGTTAAAATTGTGACTACACCCCTAGATAAATTCCTTGAGAAGTGTAGTTTCCAGAATGGGTTCACTTGTGTGTGGGTGGGGTGGGGGGTGGAGTTCAGCTGTTTTGGCAAGTTAAGGAATCTTAAAATGTGACATGGTGTTTGCAATCTATTCCAGACAACATGGCGCCCCAAAATTCAAATGGTGCTTCTTTCCTTCCAAGCACTGCCATCTGCCCAAACAGTAGTTTTCCATTACACATGGGGCATCTGTGTACTCAGGAGAAATTGCACAACAAGTTGTATGGTTCATTGTCCACTGGTACCCTTGTGAAAATGCAAAGGTTTGGGCTAAAATATGATGCTTTTATTTTCTAGACTCTATGTTATAAAATTCTGTGAAGCACCTGAGAGCTCAAGGTGCTTATCACACATCCAGATAAATTCCTTGAGGTGTGAAGTTTCCACTGTTTTGGCACATCTGGGGCTCTCCAAACGCAACATGCCATCCGCTACTGTTTCCAGCGGATTTTGCTTTCAAAAAGTCAAATGGTGCTTCTTCCCTTCTGAGCCCTGTCGTGTGCCCAAACAGTAGTTTTCCACCACTGTATACCGTGTAGTCAGGTGAAATTGCACAACAAATTGTATAGTGCATTTTCTACTGTTACACTTGTGAAATGCAAAATTTGGGGCTAAAGTAACATTTTTGTGGGGGAAAGTGAAATTTTCATTTTTCCTTCCACATTGCTTTAGTTCCTGTGAAGCACCTGAGGGGTTAATAAGCTTATTGGATTTGGTTTTGAGCACTTTGAGGGGTGCAGTTTTCAGAATGGTGTCACTTTTGGATATTTTCTTTCACATAGTCCTCTCAAAGTTACTTCAAAAGTGATGTAGTCACAGAAAAAAAAATGGTTTTGTAAATTTTGTTGGAAAAATGAGAAAATGCTGATATACTTTTAACCCTTGTAACAAATAATATATTTCAAAAATGGTGCTAATGCAAAGTAGACATATGAGAAATGTTATTTATTATTAACCATTTTCATGGCATAGCTCTCTGGTTTAGGGCTCATTCAGATAACTGTTCCGTCTGTCCTGTTCAGTTCCTGTTTTTCTGCGGACCTACTGACAAGATCATTTTTTCAATGTCTTTTGTGTAGTATCAGATGGCACACTGAAGCACTTCCGTGTGCATCAGTTCCAAAAAAACCCCCACAGATGCCGGATGTCCGTTCCGTTATTACGGAACATGTCCTATTCTGTTCCGTAATAACGGACCATGACTCAATACAAGTCAATGGGCCGCAAAATCCCCGGAAGCCGCATGGAAGCACTTCCGTGTGACTTCCGTTAGGTGCCCCTGCAGTCTGTGTCCCGGTCCTTTGCCAGCCCCACAGCTGCTTGCAGAGCAGTGTGTCAGCATCTTCCTGCACTGCAGCATGTCCGCATATGCGCGCACAGCAGTGCGGACAGCTGTCAGGATGACAAGCGCCGACATTAGGAGGTTAGTAAAGTTCATAATCTGCGGTGATGAAGTCCTACACTCCTGACATCAGTGCTCGTCACTTACTTTCATGACCGCCGCGTTCTCACATCAAGTCTCGCGGGCGGCACAAGACTGTGACTAGCGGTGACATCACGGGCTCCCGCTATACTACGCTTGTGAACACGACAGAATGGAAGTCAGTGACGAGCGCTGACGTCAGGAGTGCAGCGGCGTTCATCCTCGCAGGTAATGTACCTAGCTAACCTCATGAAGTCAGCGCCCCGTCTTGCCCTGCAGTGACCTGGCCTGACCTAATGATGTTAGTTCAGGTCACTGCACTGCTCTCCCAGCCAATGGGGAACATTCTGTTCTTCACCTCCTGGGAACAGTGAGTATGGATCGTCGTTGGACTCCCTTCTTGGATTACGCCGAACCCGGATTTGATTTTTCTTTTCAATAAATTGGTGAAAGAGGGAATGTGTTGGGGAGTGTTTTTTCAACTAAAAATTTGTTGTCTATTTTCTTTTTTTTATTACTGACTGGGTTAGTGATGTCTGGTATCTGATAGACGCCGTGACATCACAAACCCCAGGGCTTGACACCAGGTGACATTACACAGCTGGTATAAACCGCATATATTACCCAGTTTGCCAGCGCACCAGGGCATTTGAGATAAGCCGGGTAAAGTCCCAGGATTTTCGGATCTAATAGATACGGCAATTCCGGCTGGCTGCTGGCTGATATTTTTATGCTGGGGAGTTCCCAATAACGTGGGTCTCCCCAGCCTGAGAATACCAGCCAGCAGCTGTGAGGTTTTATCTTGCCTGATTTCAAAATTGGGGGGAGGACTGCACACCATTTTTTTAAAATTATTTATTTATTGTACTGTACGATATAGACCCGCCCACTGGCGGCTGTGATTGGTTGCAGTGAGACAGCTGTCACTCAGTGTGGGGGCGTTTCTGACTGCTATTAATCACAGACGTCGGTGAGCAGGGAAGCAGTGAATATAAAATGAGCCTAATGAGTGGCCAGCTTGGGAAGAACAAAGAGCTGTCGCGGAACAGTGAGACAGCTGTGCCAGTGATCAGTTGCTCCTACCCCTTTGCACCGGATTCTGTTGCCCATAGAGCTTATATGGGAACCAGCATTTGGACAGATACCCTGGACTGCATGTAACTGTCTTTCAATTTTTTTTTGCGGTCCGCAAAAAAACGGAAGTCACACGGATGACTCACGGATCGCATACGGAAAGGAACGTGCCGGATGCGGTTGTCATATGGATGCCACACAGATCCGTGGAAAAACAGGATCACTTTTTGCGGACTGCAAAAACGGAACAGTTGTGTGAATGTAGCCTCCAGGGCATAAAAATTCAAAGTTTGAAAATTGCAACATTTTTGCCAAATTTACAAGGTTTTCACAAATAATCAAACATACAAAATGTTGCCATTAATTTACCACTAAAATGAAGTACTACATTTCCCCCCCAAAAAACGCAAAAAAACAATAAGAATCACTGGGATTTGTTGACGTGTTCCAGAATTATTACATCATGAAGTGACTATGGTCAGCATTTAAAGGGAACCTGTCAGGTGCAATATGCACCCAGAACCATGAGCAGTTTTGGGTGCATATTGCTAATGCCTGCCTAGCAGTCCCAGCAACTAGTAGCATAGATAAAGAGATCTTCAGAAAAAGTATTTCTAAAGATACTTTATGAGATGCTAATGAGCGCAAGGACTGGCCGCAAGGGCATTAGTTTCCTTGGCAAGTCGGCCCTCTTAGCATGTAAACAGCCCCCTGTGGGTGTGCTAATGAATATTAAGTGTCAGAGGCATGGCCACTCACAGCTCTGCTGCCACCGCGACCAAAGCTGGATTTTGGCACAGTGTGCATGATTCCCGGACTACCGGTTATGCGCACTATGAATCCGAGTATAAGCGTCCCGGCTTCAAACTGGTGTAGTGTGCATGACTAACCGTGCCAGGGACGTCTGATCATGTGCACTGACCCTATGCCTGACATTCGAAGGCGGTGCAACGGACACAAGTATACGCATCACTGACGATGATGACGCTGGGCAATGGTCATTGAATATCATGTTAGGGAACGAAATACAGTGCTAATACAAGAAAAAGAATCTATTTACAGAAGAATTTTTTCATGTACAGTTCAAAAAAAACCCCCAAAAAACTGCAACAAGCGCTATTTTGATCCTTTTTATAGACCAAAAACACCAAAGTCTCGGCGTAAACTATGGATGCAGCAGTATTTAAATCATTTTCAAATATAGATGCAAAAACTAATAGCATATATCTAGCTATATATTGTGTTTGCAATAAGCCAAAAATGAGGCTATGATGCTTTCCAGTAGCCAAAATGACTTGAAGGGCTTTATCAAAACAATTCACATTTCCAAAAGAGTTTGAAAAAAAAAAGAAAGTCAACATTTTTCACTCTTTGGCGCTAATCATAATTCCAGTATTGTAAAACAATGCAACTTTATAGCATCTGGTTCTAATTGTCTAAAATAATAGGTAATGAAATTAACTATGGCTAAAGAGTGAGGCAAAGTATTATTTAAGGAAATTAGGCAAAAAGGGTTGATAATGCCGTCTTCAGATTAGAATGTAGCTTGTGGGATCAGATTTCATGCCTCTTTTGCTGTAACTACTCTTGGAGATAACAGGAGCATTTGGCAGATGATTTTAATTTACATAATTAAAATAAAAATAGGCATCGGTTACAGTCGTATAATTCTAATATATTGTAACAGAGCAGCAAGGTGCACTTTGTCAACACGTGTTCGGGGCTTTAAAACCATGTAAGATGCTTCACTGCGTTTGAGCAGAGAACAGAGCGATTCCAACGGGGATCACAGGATACTGTAAAGCCCGCTAACATACAATTCCTTTCTCGTGGCGTACAGAAGCTTACTTTCAAATATTTGACGACTGTACAGCATAGGCTGTAATGCGTATTTTACCAGCCTTAAAAGAATTAGTAATCCCCGTACAATCCAAATGTTCTCTAGCTAATGCAAGTTCAAAGTTAAAGATCAGTACAACGAGAGAGATACAGGATTGCCGAGATTGGAAGTAAAGCCATTATCGTTAAAAAGGATTTTTTTGTGAAGGCTGAACCTAAAGCAGGGTTATGGTTTGACTGTGCTACCGATATATACTATAGATAACAATGAACCTCACTGCCGTTTGAGCTGTCAACTCTTAGTGGCAAAATGGGTTGTATCATTCAGTGTCCAAATGGCTGTAAAAGAGGTTCTCTATACATTTACAGTTACATAAAGTTACTACACTGCAATCAAAATTATCAATTTTCTTACTCTACTTTCACCATGGAAAACAAATAAATGCTCAGTCAGGCCAAATATATAGGTTTATGGCAGAGATAGTAGCACTTACCCAATAGTTATCCACTATGTTTCCCAGAAAATAAAACCCACCCTGAAAATGAGCGATAGCAAGATTTTTCATCCTATTTTGAGTATGCTTAAAATATAAGCCCTATGCAAAAAAAAAAAAGCCCTAGTTGTGAATCTTCATACTAATAGTATCCTAGAATAGGGCTTGAGCAGCCCTTTCGGGATATGTAACTTTTATTGGTGTACGTTGTCTTAAGTCCAGGAATTTTATAGTCATATGCTGGCTAGTTAATGAAATGAATATTTACCCCTTTTCCTGCCCACCTCTCTACCGGCATGGTAGATGCTAGACTGTATGGGCTCCTTCCAGGTATGTCACTTCTGTCATGTGATAGGTGCATGTTCACAATGCAGCCAGATGTTTCCAGATGAAATAAACATTATTTATTTAAGTCCATATGGTGATTAAGTTATTAATAGAAGCAGAGGTCTGAGGGTAAAACCAGAACTTGTTTTTATTAAATAATGAATATTCACCCTCTCCCCACCCAGCGCTCTGCTGGCATCAGTGATTCACTCAGACTATAATATTACTGCTGAAGGATTGCAGCACAATGCTCGCAATGGCCGAGGGCTCTCTTCTCCTGAGCATGACAGCTGCATAAAAAAAGATGCTGGCACACTCAGGTCAGAAGAGCTCTCGGCCAGTGTGAATACTGCGCTGCGATTCTTAGGCACTAATATGACTGGCTGAGTGAATCACTGACACCCGGCATAGACACTGGGTGAGAAAAGGGTGAATATTCAATATTTCATTAGCATAAGTTCCAATAACTGATGCCAGCAGAGGGGTGGGTGAATTTATGGGCAAAGAAAGAGTGAATATTCATTTTTCATTAAATGATTACCTAATCACTAACACCAATATAAATTATAAGATATCCCCTGAATATAAACCCATCTTTTGGATAATAATACAAGACACTGTGTTAATTTTAGGGGAAACAAAATGTCTTATGGGCTCAAATTAAGCTGCATTTACATTTACACTGCAAGACAATCATGAATGACAATTGTTAAAAACATTCGTTTTACAATTATCTTGCTGTAAAAACAAGGTTGCCAATTGCCTATTAAACAAACAAAATGCTCATTAATTGAGTGAAATGATCTGTTGTGCAACGCAAAGGATCATTGTTCTCCGCGGTGCCTTGTCCTATGTAAATAGAACTATATATATAGAACAGATCTATCACAGACCACTCAGTGCGCATCATTTACTACTTTAGCCCGACCTCCAATCAGTGAAGGTTAAGTTAACGGAGGTCGAGCCTTGCCACTGGTTGATCTACGTAAATTAACCCTTGAGCTGGATCAGATTCTCCCATGTTGTATTGGAAAAAAATAACGCTGTGGGCACTATGACCGGCATCTTGGAATGAGACCGGCTGGTCCCATGTAAATAAAAAGGGGTTGTGAAGCATCAATTGTCTTCATTATGTGGTGTATCCAAATAGATATGGTGGATTCAGAAGAAACCGTGACACACTGCAGACCCTTTGGTAAGTAATAACTGTACTTTATAGGTTCATATTGTAGAGAAACATTAGTATAATTTCCCTGACCTTCATAAAGAAATCTGTTGCACGGTGTAAACCACATACTTCCTAAAGGAGAACAAGAAGGTTTATCACCGTTCATATATTCGGTATTCATTAGAGAGATAGATATTAGGCTCCCTAATACATATTGTTAACCTATACCTATAACCTATATAGCTTATGGTGGCATTCTCCCTGGTTTTCAGTGCCCAGTTGGGCCATACAACTGATAATAAAAGAAAAAACAAAAGATGTGTTTCCTATATAATGATTAATGTACTGAGGATCCTTTTTTTAATATGTGCACTTTTCACCTATCATAGCAAATGGTAAGATTATTTAAAAATCAACACATTACTTGTTTTACCAAATATTTTGATATATGCTCTTACTTTACCACTAGCACAAGTAGAACAGTAAGATTATCCCTTTTCCTCAATAGGAAAAAGGGTTAACAAAGGTTCAGGCTATTTGTTTTTCTTGTGGCTAAAGTGTTGAAGATATTGATGCATGCTCAATAGGAGACTGTGTAACCCAAGCGTTAGGGAAATAATGAGTTAGCAAAATTTATTGCCAACTAAGAACCTGGAAGAAATCGTTACTATCATGAAATCATTGTGTAGGATCGATATGCTGCTTTGGCCATGCTTAAAGAAGAAAAAGTCTACAAAGTAACAGACTAGCTAAATATACTTCTAAGAGAATGTGTATATCACAAACTGTTTTGTATGTGTACGTATATACACATACATACGTACACTATATGGACAGACGTACAGGCAATTTAACACCACATTCCCAATCCACAGGCTGTGAAATGGTGGTGTCTCCCCTTTGCAGTTACAATAGCTTACACTTTTTTTTGGAAGACTTACTGTATTTTTTGGATTATAAAATGCACTTTTCCTCCCAAAAATTTAAGAGGAAAATGAGGAGTGCGTCTTAAAATCCGAATATAGCTTTACGTTGGGTCCTGTCTGTGCGGCGATCGGGCGGCCGGGTGCCTGTGGCTGCGTGCAAGCGGCCGGGTACCTGTGCTTGCGTGCGAGTGGCAGCCGGGTACCTGAGGCTGCGTGCGGGCGGCAGCCGAGTGCCTGCGTGAGGGCAGCAGCCGGATGCCTGTCAGTGCCGGCTGCCTCTCTGTGCGGGTGGACAGGCATATTGCTCGCTGCCACTCTGTGCGCGCAGGTGGCTGTGCAGCAGGTTTCCCAGTGTGTCCGCGGTCTCAGTTTCAAATGATGGCGCCGGGAGTGGGCGCGTGCACAGATGGAGCTCTTGGATAAGAGCTCCATCTGCGCATGCGCCGCTCCAGGAGTCAGCGCGTGCTCAGATGGAACCCTTGGATGAGTGCTCCATCTGCACATGCGCCGCTTCAAACGCCATCATTTGAACTGGGAACGCGGACACTGGGACACTCACCGCACCGGCCTGCTGCACCACTCACCCGCTGCCGCCACCACGGAACCCCGCCACGCCTGTCACCACGGACCCCGCCGTGCCTGTCACCACGGACCCCCCCGCCAGCACAACCTCTGCCTCCTGTGACCCCACTTCACCACCACTGCTGCCCCCCTCTGGTAAGAGAACACTGGAGTATAAGACGGACCCCATTTTTATTTTTTTACCTTTTTTTATGTCTAAATTTGCGGAGCGTCTTATAATCCGGTGCGTGTTATAAAGCAAAAAATACGGTACTACAAGATTTTGGAGGTGTATGCAAGTTTTTGCCAATTGCAAATGCATAACATTTGTGAGGTCAGACAATGATGTTGGATGAGAGGATATTGCTCACAATCTCCATTCTCAAAGACTATCAGGATTCTGTGCCACTCGAGTATTTCCATACAAAATTCACCCAATTAATTCTTTATGGACGTTGATTTGTGCACTGCAGTACTGGAACAGAGAAAAGGCCTTCCTCAAACTGCTCCAACAAAATTGTAAGCATTCAATCTAAAACATCTCGGTATAGTGAGGCATTCAAAAGTTTATCCACCTTAGGGGTTATTTTTTTTAAAAAAAAATTGACTGCATTTAATTGGAGCTAAAAATCACATTTGCAATTTGGTTTCAAAATGTTGCACTATTTGCACTCAAAAGCTGTGTGCACACGTTGCATTTTTATAACTTTTTTTATGCGTCTTTGAGAGCAGATTTGTCACCGCTCATCACAATGATGAGCGATGACATTCCTGAGGACATCGCTCATTCCTGTGGTCACAGTGTGAGCTGGGGAATGGCTGCTACTCAAAGTCTATGGAGCCTCTTACTGAAGCTCCATAGCTTTTGATATATGTAATCGAGGAACGTTGTGGGAAGTGCTGGGCTATGTTGGACTTGGGAATTTTGCTTTCTAATAAATTGGTGAATGACAGACAGTGTCTTTTTTTTCATTTCTCTCTGTGTCTTTCAGCTTTCCATTAGTGGACTATGGCGGAATCCCTGGACTATGGCGGACCTAGATGTTTTTTTTTTTTTAATTGTGAATCAGGAAAAATGTGTTGGGAAATATTTTTTTAGTAAACTATTTGTGTGCGTTTTTTTCTCTTTACTTACTAAGTTAACAATGGGGGTGTCTGATAGATACCTCTCCATTATGAACACCAGGGCTGAATGCTAACACCACACAACAGACAACGCCAAAAAAACCATTACCCTGACTGCCACCACACCAGGTCACTCGGGAAGAGCTGAGCCAAAGCACTAAAATTGCCGCATCTAATGTGGTGTTCCACTTCTGGGGTGGCTCTGAGCTGGTATTTTTAGGCTGGAAAGGGCGCAATAATGTGATGCCCTGACAAAACCAGGTAGTCAGAAAAGTGTCCACCCTCCTGGTTACCACCAAAACCGACACCCAGGTACAACACACAGCCATTAAAGCCACCCCCTCATGATAATAAAAACACACCAGTGGGTGGGATCAGGTGGATAAGAACGCCCACCTAGGGGTCCTGAGGTGTCAGGGGTGGAAACAAGACAGTTGAGTTCAGTGGAAGTTGAAGTTGGAGAGTGGAAGCTGACAGTTGTAGTGAAGTTTGGTAGTGGAGCTGACAGAGAAGTGTAGTCAGAGGTAGGGGCCCTTGGACTACCCGGCTAGGTGGCAGACAGTAAACAGGGCCACAGGCGACGGAGATCCGGTCGCGGGAGACCTTAAGTGGACTGGGGCAGGGTTGTAGCCCGCCGGTGCCAACAGCGGGAATCCGGTCTGGACGCCGTGTACAGACGGGATGCCTGGACCCTAGGACGAGGAAGGTTGCATGCCCCTTGTTAATCAACCAGCAGAGGACGAGGTTTCAGGCCTTGTTCTCCAGAAGTCCAGACAGCGAAACGGAAGCCCAATGCGGGGGATAGGATGTCTGTCAGAACACACAGAAATCCCAAGGGTCAAATTACGCGGGCCACAGCTCCCAAACAAACTCAGTACCGGGAGTGGACTTCCCCGTTCCATGCGAAGTCGTCGGACAGAAGAGACAAATACAGAGTGCAGAAGGAAGGGACATCTGTTTACTAAACCCAGGTGTGAGACCCGAATACACCCTCCAACAGCAGCCGGTCACTGTCAACTTGGTTTACCACTGGACTTGTGTGAGATTACTGAACTGTGAGTAGACCATTGACCCCCGGTCCAACCTGGCACGCCACCTCCAGCAGCCATTACTGTCGTGTACCGACCACGGGCCCCAAGTCTACGTCTCCCCTACACGTGGAGGTGATCCCATCTTGCTGTCAAGCACCACCAGCCCCAGGCGCTCCATCCCCAGGCAGCGGCGGTGTCACCATCCCTCACGGCAACCCACGGGTAGCGTCACCGACACAACAACTCCCCTGTAAATATCCCCCCTTTCCGATGGTTGTGAGGACAGACGGCCGTGCGAGCCCGGGTCCGGTCACCACTCGAGCCGCAGCAGCGAACCTGGATGCGAGCGGGCCCAGAGAAGCGGCAGCGGCCCCCACTTTGTTTTTTTTAATTTAGTGAATCATATAGAGCTATCCACTAAGCTCTACATGATGCAATTTATTATGTGGGGGTTGTGCAATTATAAGTCTACATGTTTGTCTCTCTCTATTGTCTACACTAGAGTTCCTTAACTCTGGTCCTCAAGACCCACCAATAGTGCATGTGTTCAGGATTTGCTTAGCACTGCTGTTGGATTCATCATCATCTGTGTAGGTAATAAAATTATCACCTGTGCAATCTAAAGAAATCCTGAAAATATGCACTGTTAGTGGGCCTTGAGGACTGGCGTTGGGGAACACTGATCTACACTACTCACAAAAAAATAGGATATTTGGCTTTCGAGTGAAATTTGTCTAAAACGTGAAAATGTCACGCTATAGTGATATTTTATAATGCGAGTAGGACAGTTAAGTAAAAGCATGCAATGGTGATTTCCATTGGGAGAGTGATGCGAAAGAAGCAGTTTCTGCAAGCACGCCACAAACCGAGTCGCCTGAGGTATGCAAAAGCACATTTGGACAAGCCAGTTACATTTTGGAAGAAGGTCCTGTGGACTGATGAAACAAAGATTGAGTTGTTTGGTCATACAAAAAGGCGTTATGGATGGAGGCAAAAAAACACGGCATTCCAAGAAAAGCACTTGCTACCCACAGTAAAATTTGGTGGAGGATCCATCATGCTTTGGGGCTGTGTGGCCAATGCCAGCACCGGGAATCTTGTTAAAGTTGAGGGTCGCATGGATTCAACTCAGTATCAGCAGATTCTTGACAATAATGTGCAAGAATCAGTGACGAAGTTGAAATTACGCAGGGGATGGATATTTCAGCAAGACAATGATCCAAAACACCGCTCCAAATCTACTCAGACATTCATGCAGAGGAACAATTACAATGTTCTGGAATGGCCATCCCAGTCCCCAGACCTGAATATCATTGAAAATCTGTGGGATGATTTGAAGCGTGCTGTCCATGCTCGGCGACCATCAAACTTAACTGAACTGGAATTGTTTTGTAAACAGGAATGGTCAAATATACCTTCATCCAGTATCCAGGAACTCATTAAAAGCTACAGGAAGCGACTAGAGGCTGTTATTTTTGCAAAAGGAGGATCTACAAAATATTAATGTCACTTTTATGTTGAGGTGCCCATACTTTTGCACCGGTCAAATGTTGTTTGCACATTTTCTGTTAGTACAATAAACCTCATTCCAATCCAGAAATATTACTCAATCCATCAGTTATTAGATATACAAAACTGAAATAGCTGTTGCAAAAACCCAAATTGTTATAAAGAAAAAAGGTTAACATTAATAGGGGTACCCAAACTTTTTCATGTGACTGTATTTAGAGACAAAAAAAAAAAGACAACCCTGCTCGTGAGAGCTTACAATCTACAATGAGATATGGGGTGGGGGGGGCAAGGTACAAGTGCTTATTTATAATGACAATCCAGCCATCTCAAGGAAATGGGGGTGATAGATAACGCCTTCCTGGACCATTTGGCCTGAACCTTGAGATGCATTTGGGTGCCATGGAGTTTGACGTGGTGTTATGTTGTGAGAAGTTGTATAGGGACTGTGTGAATTAGATTTGATTAGGAAGTGTGATAAGCCGCCCTAAAAAGATGCGTTTTTGGAGTGCGGGATGGAGGCTGAGGAAGCGATAGCGATACGCGTTCGGGACTGGGAGCTACTTTCCTTCCCTCCACCGTCTGTGCCCGTTGCTTCTTTCCTGTCCATATATGGGTAAGCCTTGAATTGTGCCTTAAGACTGCATTGAATGACTGTATAAGTCTTATACTCTCCCTGGGCAGGTTTTGTTAGTGACTCATTTCCTTACTTGCAAGCAGCAGATTCTCTAAATTTTGTTCCATGAATCAATGGATTTAACTGTTCCTGCTGACATTTTGAATGTGATATGCTTCCTGGTTGCATTTAATTGGGCACATACATATACTATTGTGGGGGGCGGTTATAGGTAGAGGTCCTCCTTCTGTATCCTTATATACTGATGAATATTGTATTTTTAATTAACTGTGTGTTTCTCTATACCTTTAATAAAAATTGACATTTTTATGGAAAAAGTACTCCTGTGTTTGTGTGTTGGAGACACATTATCCTTTTGCAAGCATATAGATGGAGTGTTTCCGGATATTTAATCCTTATTGTGGGGAATAATATGAAATTTATGATAATTATACAATGATTATACACTCTTTTTCCCTCTGGTCTTTTGTCTTGTTTATAATGACATTGCAAACTGCAGTCGGGCAGTCACTTGTGTTCTGTAGTACAGCGGGGGTGAGCTCAGGGGATGAGGTGTATAGCTGTGTCATCAGCATAAAGATGGTACTGAAAGCCAAATCTGCTGATGGTCATTCCAATTGGGGCAGTGTAGAGGGAGAAAAGAAGAGGGCCAAGGACTGAACCTTGAGGGACCCCAACAGTGAGAGGAAGAAAATAAGATGTGGAGCCAGCAAATGATACACTCAATGTGCGACCAGAAAGATAGGAAGAGAACCAGGAGAGAGCAGTGTCCTTAAGGCCGATAGAATGGAGCATAGAGAGAAGGAGATGGTGGTCAACAGTGTTGAAGGCGGCAGAGAGGTCAAGAAGGATAAGGAGACAGTGGTCACAGTTACGTTTTGCTATCAACAGGTCATTGGTCACTTTGACAAGGGCAGTTTCTGTTGAGTATAAAGGGTGGAAGCCAGACTAGACTGTAAAGGATCTAGAAGAGAGTGAGAGAAGAGGTAGCGGGTGAGGCAAGAGTAGACCAGGCGCTCCAAGAGTTTGGAGATGAAGGGGAGATTGGAGATTGGTCTGTAGTTGCTTGTGCAGGACGAATCAAGGGAAGGTTTTTTTAATGATGGAGTAGTGATAGAGTGTTTGAGGGAGGGGGGGAATTTGCCAGAAGAGAGAGAGATTGAAGATTTTAGTTAGGTGAGTGGTGACAACCAGAGAGAGGGACTGGAGTAGGTGTGAGGGAAAGAGATCAGTAGGGCAAGTGGTAGGACGAGACAAAGAGAGGAGCCTGGAGACTTCCTCATCTGTGACTGGGTCAAATGTTGAAAGTGAGCTGGATGGGATGTGGGGAGGGATGGGATTCACAACGCTTGGTGGCTGGGAGCTGATCTCTCGGCGGATGTTTTCTATTTTCTCTGTGAAATACGAGGCCAGGTCATCAGCATGAAGGTCTGTGATGGAGGGTCTGTACTTTGGGACTTGTCGGGATTCCCCCGACACTGCAAGCAAGCGTGCACCAGTGATCTGTCGTACCGCTGTGGCGCGCGGGAGGCACCACGCCCACTCACTCCGGACGCTGCAAGGAAAGTACACTCACCAACAAACCCGACAAGCAGTGCACTGCAAGCAGACAACGGCGGCACGCAAGTGACTGATACGATAACCAATGATAAGTGGGCCGGGTCCACACTATAGAGAGCAGAAGGAAATGCCAGGCCATGCCAACCAACTAAGCCAATCACACCCACTAATTTCTGGTCCCCGATTCATCATCCAAAAAATGTATTGAAACAAAAAGCCAACAACATTGTTGGGTGCACCCCCGAATATGTGAATGTCTTAACATGCCATGTGGCCTTGATTATCAATTGCAGCTTGACAACATCATCTCATGCTGTTCACAAGTTGAGTTACTGTCTGTTGAGGCATGGCATCCGACTCTTCCTGAAAGGCAGCAATCTAGTCATTGGAGTTGAGGGGTACAGAGTTAGGAGCCTCTACACGATGACATAGCTGATCCCCGAGGTTTTCTATTTAATTCACAGCTGGAAAAAGTGCAGGCCACTCCATTTGAGGTACTGCAGTCTCCAGCAGCCGCTCCCAAATGATGCAACTTTAATGAGATGAAGCATTGTCATGTAGGGGAGTTCTCCATCGAGTAGACAGACTTGTTCACACTAATACCACCAAAGGCTCATCTGATGACCACAGTGGCTGACGAATAGTGTGCTCCTTGACGTCTCCATCATCATTGGCAACCATTATTTCTGCTCAACGTGAACGGACTTTAATCTGTAAATAACACTGAGGCACATTGTCCCTTATCTAGCAAAACGATGACGTGTGCGCCTGGTGGTGTGGTCAGGTACAGTCACAAATCGTTTAGAATGCAGACCATGCTGATGTAAACTGTCTAAAATGGACTGACTTGACACTTGAGTGTCTCTCACCTCCCTTAAATGTGCCTTGAGTGGTGTGGCATTCATCATTTGGTTCTGAAGGGCATTGTTCATAATTAAGTGGTCATTAGTAGAGATGAGCCACCCCCCTAGCAAGTTCGGTTCGTCGTACGAAGGCTCTGTTCGACGAACAATCGACGAACCACTCGAACCCCATTGAAAACAATGGCAGGCAAACACAAACACACAAAAACACATTATACATGTACACATAAAGTTAATAAACATTGCCATAACACTTACAGGTCCCCGCGACGCGTCCTGCACTCTGTCTCACGCCGCTTCTTCCGATAATCACTGCGTCCTCCCGGTAACCAGCACTGATGATGGGACCTATTGTGACGTCAAAATAGCATGTGACCAGTCACGTGTCTATTATCTCATTGGCTACAGACTGGTCACATGGCTAGACGTCATGCTAGGTCCTGTCAGTGCATCTCTCCGGTACGCGGTGATCGTTCCAGCATCTCCGTGTACCACCAAAATGCTCTGGCACATGGTCTGCTTCCCCGTTCCTGCATGTGGGCGCTCTTTACAGAGTCAGCCCACATGCAAGGACTGGATGCCACTGAGAGAGAGGCGAGAGAGAGAAGAGAGAGAGGAGAGAGGAGAGAGAGAGAGGAGAGAGGAGAGAGAGAGAGAAGAGAGAAGAGGAGAGAAGATGAGAGAAGAGAGAGGGGGGGAGAGAGAAAAAGAAAAAAGAGAAAAAGAGAAAGAGAAAGAAAGAAAGAGAGGGAGAGAGAGAGAGGAGAGAGCAATGCAGCCTCATTCCGTGAACTGCTCCGATTTTAGAGTTGTGTCCCGCGGCTCACAGCTGATGTCCGGCTCCTCCCCTCAGTGCATAATTAAATTAAATTATAATTATAAATAATTTTTTAAAATTAAAAATAAATTAAATTCTTTACCGGGGCGGCCGGGACTTGAACTCGTGAACTAATGCTTCTTAGGCGAGAGCCATTGAGCCACTGGCTCTAATTAGAAACATAGGCAGATTTGGTAATCTTGACGTCTGCATTGCAGATTGAAGTCTCCAATGACAGCGCAATTCACTTCAGGGGCTACGTGGAGAGGACACAGCGATCGTGTTCTACGGTGCTCCCTATCATGTTCATGTAGCAGAGCTGACAGTGTCATGTGGATTACTTTGGACCTGGAGGGGTATTTGGGGATTTTAATAAAATGGTGAAAGAGGGTGTTTTTTTGTCTTTTATTCCAAATAAAGGATTTTTCGTTGTGTGTGTTTCTTTACTTTCACATACAGTTTAATCATGGAAGGTATCTTGGGGAGACACCTGCGATGATTAACTCCTTATTACCCCGATTGCCACCGCACCAGGGCAATTCGGGATGAGCTGGGTAGAGTCCCAGGACTGCCTCATCTAATGGATGCAGCAATTCCGGGCAGCTGCTGAGTGATATTGTTAGGGTGGTGGGCTCCCCATGACGTGGCGCTCTCCATCCTGACAATACCAGCCTCCAGCCGTGTGGCTTTATCCTGGCTGGTATCAAATATGGGGGGAACCGCATTTTTTTAATTATTTATTTATTTTACTGCACAATATAGAGCTGCCCGCCGGAGGCTGTGATTGGTTGCAGTGAGACAGCTGTCACTCATTGTGCGGGCGTGTCTGACTACAACCAATCATGGACGCCGGTGGGCGGGGAAAGCACGGAATAACTAATTGAATAATGAAGCGGCAGCCATTTTCATAAGAAGAAATGCCGCTGGAGATTTGTGACAGCCGTGCAGCGAGACGCCCGTGATCGGTGAGTAGGAAAGGGAGAAGGATTGTGCTGGGGACGCAGGACGCATGCAGATACGCAAGGTGCGCACATAGCCTTACTGTGAAAAGCCACGCTTTTGGTGATCGAACAGTTCTCGAACGTAACTCGAACTGCCGAACTTTTAGCAAATCGTTCGAGTTCGTCAAATGACTCGAATAACCCCCAAAATCACTCGAACATGAAATTGGCGAACCTCGCTCATCTCTAGTCATTAGTGTGTGATGCGGACAAAGAATGTCTACTACTTTGCCTTTTTGTGACTCTTCCAGTCTCTTTGTATCTCTGTTGCAACCTGCTGATGACAGACTGACACCAAGCTCAGTGGACACTCCCATCTGAAAACATCCTACTTGAAGCAATAGCAAGGTACTGTTGATTAGCTGTTAGGTATCGTCTTGGTCTCATGATGTCAAAATGTGAACAGCATGATGAGGAGGACTGTTTAAATACAAATTCTGACCAGGTGTTAGGCAAATTTGAAAATTAGACTCATCAGAGAAGACCACCTTACTCCAGTTCTCTATGGTCCAATCCTTATTGTCTTTGGCAAACTTCAGCCTAGTTGTCCTTTGCTTCTCATTGACTAAAGGTTTTTTCTAGCTTTACATGACTTGAGCCCTGCCTCCAGGAGCCTGTTATGAACTGTTCTTGCCATGCACTTCACCCCAGCTGCCATTTGCCATTGCTTTTGTAGGTCACTTGATGAAAAAGTGAAACAAAAAGTGTATCCGCACCGTCGCATTTACAAATCACAAAATTTTGCACAGACACCTCACGTGACCCAGGGAACGTCGTAGACTATGTTTTGACAGGAAAATTTAACCCCGCGTTTTACAGTTACTCTCTAAAAAACATGCCTTCATTAAAGTAAATGGAGCCTGGAACTACAGGTTATTAGTAGGAGCTGTGATTGGTTGCGATAGGAACAAAAAGACATTCATAGTATAAGAAGCTTATATGTGAGGTAATAAGATGTCGGTGGGGAGACGAATAGAAAGAGACAGATAGAGAAAGACAGGGAAAGAGACAGATGGGGAAAGAGACAGACAGACATGCAGACAGGGACAGAGACAGGCAGACAGGGAAGGAGGAGACAGCAAGAGAGACAGACAAAGATAGATGGGGAAAGACACAGACCTTGATAGAGACAGACGGGGAAAGAGACAGAGAAATAGAGACAGGCAGACAGGGAAAGAGACAAAGAGACGGGGAGACAGACCTGGGAAAGAGACAGACCTGGAAAGAGACAGATGGGGAAAGAAACAGAGAGATAGAGACAGACAAAGAAAGAGACAGAAAGAGACAGACGGGGAAAGAAACAGATGGGGAAAGTGACAGACCGAGGCAGACGGGGAAAGAGGCAGACTGGGAAAGACAGACTGAGCACTTTACTTGGACAATTTAGTTAAATCTGTGTGGAATATCTGTGGTGTTGAAATATATGTTGTGAAATGCTTCTATTAGCTTAGTTTTTGCCTTTTAATAATTACATGTCTATCCTATCCTGTGTGATACTGTCTGCTGAGCTGTGTATCTAATACTCTCCTGTGTGATACTGTTTGCTGAGCTGTGTATGTAATCCTATCCTGTGTGATACTCCTGCTGTCCTTGGTGACACTTTAGACATTTCTGGTCATCAACAAAATGGCTCTGCACTATGTCCCTACATGTCATTCTCTGTTATCAGTTGTAAACACTCAGATTAGGAGGGGGAGGTGTGCCATCACACACAGGAGAGCAGACTCCGCCCACTTTTACTGCAGTTGTAATGTGAGCTTTTTCTACAGTAGGATTTCTATAAGATTTCAGAAGCTGCTCCAGTGGAAAATATAAAACTTTAATTTTTTGTATATTTTGCACAATTAAAAACAAATAATATTTAAAACAAAAGATTTAAACATTATTACTTTACAGTTTTTAAGCTATTGAATTTTTTTTTTTTAACGATACCTTCCCTTTAATAATTAAATTTCTGTTTGTTTTGTGGTTTTTGTGTGCAGATTACATTTTTGTTAATACATTCTATTTTGTTAACAGAAGTTATTAACCCGGACGAAGCCGGGTAGTACAGCTAGTATATATATCTAGTATTGGTCTCCTGCCTTATCTGGAAGTGTGAAAAGCTGAACAGTCAGAAGTCAAAGAAAGTGTTAACTGACCAAGATCATTTCCATTCATACAAGATACAAATAAGGTTCAAGCACCTACATTTATTAAATATCAGTGTTGGTCCTGCCATTGGAGCGCAGTGGCTAAAACTATGAGTGTGTTATAGGAAATGGTCCAGCACAAAATCTACCGGCTACAAGTGCCATTTTTCAGGATTTAGGTTTGCTTTATATTTGTAATACTTGCACATTTTTAACCAGTAGGGTTATCTAATGCCATATGGTCGAGCTTCAGAAGCTTCTTTGTACAGACGTCATGCAGCTGAACACTACTCGCTGACTGTTCCACTGAAGGCTATGGAAAGTATTATTGATAAAACAGTGTACTGCCTTAGGGCATGCTGCAAGAGACTGTCAAGATATCAGAAAATATTCTTCATATATAGTGAAACTAGTTTCATGTATTCAGTCAGATTTAAAAAGAGGCTGTGGTCACAAAATAATATCTATATAATATGGCTTCATAATATTACTGTGCAATCACACATTTAACCCCCAGCTACAGCAATGTTTATGAAGTGCACGAGTGATTCTAGTGATTGCTAGTTAATATGGCAGTGCTCACACTGTGCAGGTCAGTCCGTCGTAAAAAAGCAGCAAGCTAAAGTACAGAATATAAAAGGGTAAATTGAAAACTAGAACTCTGATCTTTTTATTTCAGCAGGACAATTAAAGGGATTGCTCAAGATCTTTTTAGAAATGGATGGACTGCAGGGGATGCGTAAAAATAAAATATCCTATACTCACATGGGAAATGCGTCACTGGTCCAGCATGACTGCTTTCACTGATCTATGTGACCGGTCCTGCATTGAAATTAAGTGAATGCTACAGCCAATCATTGACTCTTGATTCATGTGCTGACTAGGCTAGTGATCGGCTGCACAGGTCTAGTGTGGGTGGTCTGATCATCATCACTGCAGGACAATTAACAGACCATTAGGTTCACTGGAATGGCAGCACTTCGATAGTCAGGAGATTTATCAGATGACCATAACCTATCCCTCTATTAAAAAAAACAAACTATTGAACAATCTCTTTAAGATAAACATATCTAATAGATACACATCAGGCGATATTGGTGAAAATGTAAAAATAAATAAAGGTCTGAGATTATCCCGTAATTTTTCTGATCAGAAATGATTTCTAATTTCTAACAATGTTTTTTGGACAGATGAGACCCTCCACAAAGTTTTTGGGTTTAATTGAGAAACGTTATGTTTGGAGAAAGAAAAATACTGCATTACAACATAAAAACCTCACATCTGTGAAACATGGTGGTGAGACAATTATAGTTGGGGTGTGTTTTGCTGCACCTAGGAGAGAATGGTTTTCCATCATTGACAGAACTCTGATCTCTGAATTATACCAGACATCTGTCAATGAGCTTAATCTCAAGAGAATGTAGGCCATAAAGGAAGACAATGACCAAAACTCATTCTTTAAAACACTGGTTAAAGAAGAATAAAGTAAAAGTTTTGGAATGGCCAAGTCAAAGTCCTGACCTTAATCTTTAAAACACATCATGGAAGGACCACAAATGAGCAATTCATGGAGAAAACTCACCAATATAAACAGAGATGAAGATGTTTTTCAGGTAGGAATAGGCTAAATATCCTCCAAGCCAGTGTGCAGGACTAATATAAAAAATATAAAAAGAACACCGAACTTTATTGTTCGGTTCTGCTCATTTCTAAATACTAGTTATGCGCACCTCCCCAGATTTCTCATGACAGTGCGCAGCAATAAAAAGCAGTTTCTAAACAGTGTCCTCCTTCATTAAGTAGAGGGCAAAAATGTCATTATGGTGGCACTCCCTTTTCTTTATTGGAAAGGCACAACAGTATTTCATCTTTATGAACTATGACTAGAAAAAGGCCTTACTTTGCAGCCCTTTTTCCACGAATAGCAAAAGTTTTTGTACAGTTATATACTGTATATGAAAGTTTTTGAACCTTTCCAAATTTCTCCTAAAGGCACACCAGATAAAAGAAATTTAAAAGCTGTATTAGTTATATTGATGTAAATATTGTTGTGTTAGTTTGCATCCATTTAGTAGTGGATTAAAATTGTTTCTTACTGATAAAACATAGCTGTAATACTGTAGTTGGGTGATCCTTCGTGAACTATTTCCTTGTTGTTTTAGAGCATTATGTCAGCCTTGTTCTCCATAAGGGAAAAATATAGGATACATCAGGGCATCTAAATTGCTATGCAAAATACTGATTCTTTGTGTTTTTGGAGCCAGAGGGTTTTGTGGATCAGGTTTTAAATTAATTAAGATGTCTCTATGGAAGGGAGGCTCACCATCATCACTCTGAAAGACAACTGCCACTTCACTCGCAGTTGGTTTATTGTATCGTCTGAGCTCTTGCGTCCTATCTTGTTTAATAGCCATTGTGATGTTTGGCATGACAGTTCCATTTTGTAGAGCTTTGATCGTCTCTTGTTCTTCAACATCACGTGGCATTCTACAGGCAGCAGTGAAAGGATTTTTTGTTTGCATTAACTCAACAATAATGGTCATTAAAGTAGGATGACATTTTTATTTTCTTTACATTGCAGTCATTGTTCATTAGAATGGGTGGAATCTAGTATGTAAAGTTGTGCAATTTTAGGTGGTTTTTCGTCAGCTGGATGTACTGTACCTGTTCGATGCTAGATCTCTCCATGAATTCGAAAACAGTATGGGCCATAATCAAGAAGGTGGTAAAACACTTGCTCCCATGGAAGCAAAAGTGAAAGAACTGTTGATAGAGCGAATATTGCCCAATTCAATTTTTGCTGTATTCATGTTCTAATGTCAAAACATTGTCCACACATGAAGATAATGTATTATGGGTAGATGTACTTTATCCTTCTGACAGCACTGGGTAAACTTTTTATCCAGAGGCATCTTATTTGAAAAATGCAAAGCCTGGCAATTTTCACATACATGAGTCATGTCACCACAGCTGTGTTCTTTTACAGTATTTTCATCTTGGGTAAAATATTGTTGTTGTTGTTGTAGTAGTGGAGTAGTCAAAGAGTCAATGGGTGTTTGTGGCCAAATAATGATTAGTCATTTATTTTGTAGTTGCAGTAGTGCAAGCGTTTGTGTTTCAGCTGGTGGCTGCAGAGAGTATGGTTCAGTATTGTGTAACAGTGGCATTGATGTGGCTAGCGGAGATTGTTGCCGAGAGGTTATACACCTTGCAGTGGTAGAATCTGTGGTGTGGTGTTCAGATTGTGATGCGTTACCTTGTGATTGTGGTAGAAATGTGGAGACTAAATGTCTATTGCGGCAGCATTTTTTTTGGCAAACGGCCAATCAAATAGCTTTAGAGCGAGGTGACTCCTGAGCAAGACGTCTACGTTTATATGCATTGTTTTTGTCCAGACAATGGCATTTTTCTTCAGGAGTCTCATTAGCGCAGCGTTGTTGTTGATGTAGTGCCCGAGCCTTTTTGTTTTAAAATTGTTTTTTGCATTTTGGAGGAGTCATGTTGGCACTACTGCGGGAGTCCAGGAGCAGTGATATGCACTGAAATGTACAGGTGGATATGTGGATCTGTTAGGGGAAGTGAGGAAGCTTTCTTGTGTGTCAAACCTGCACTTCAGTAAGTGGCACTGCTGTTAGATTCCTGAGTGACCTTAAGCAACCTTAGTGATGTTTACGGGCTGACTCGAACTCTTGCGGTACTCGCGATCTCCTGCAAGACTTCATAACTGAGAGTGGTGCCAGCAGTGAGGGTATCTGAGGTCAGATTCCAGGGTTTCCACGATCACTTTCTCCTGGCCCTATGACAGTGGGCGGGGAGGCCTCTGGAGTGACCTTAGTTAACCCTAGCCATGACAGCAGACTGACTCGGGAACTTTTTCTCTCTCTCTAGTGACTGCCACCATGTCTTGTTGCTCGCCGCAAAATCGTTCAAGGCATGGCAATGTCAGGCAAGGGCGGACATTGCCGGCCACGCCTCCTTACTGCTCCATGACATCGCAAACACCAACACCTCAATATAGCTGGATGTGGTATGGGTAGCACAATGTAAGACTGGGAACAGAATTGTGCTTACTCAGCCCACAATTTGGGTTCCGCCTAAACTGTTGTCAGCTGCGCAACTGACAAAGCCACAGTGCATTGTAGGATACGGTTATATCCGCAACTGGCAATTATGTATGTAGATGCTACAAAGAGCTGGTATCTGACCAGATACACAAATCACATGGGCAGAGTTTAAACTAAATATATGGTATATGGAGCATATGTGCACAGTATAAAGATGTAAATGTGGTCAACAACTTAAAATTCAGCATAAATGTTCTACAATCATAAAAATAGGAGAACGTGTTTAAATATATGTCATTATGTTCCATTTATAGGCACATAGAGCCTTTTATAATAATAAATCCCGAGTCCTCCTGCGTCTTTGTATCTTGATGGTATATTCAGCTTTGTGGCTTGTGAATTCTTTATTCCCGTAATTCTAACATTACACACTGAGCTCTATGAACTCCAGCCGTGTGTCCGTATTATGTTCCTCTCAGGAAATTATGTATGGCAGAAAATTATATTAATAGCGGATTTAAGGTGAAAGTAGGAAGGCTAGTATTTGTAAAGCATGGTAGAGGTCCACTTATATTATTGGCGGGGCAGAAATCTTTTGTGACAACCTTCTCAGGAAAGATTTTCTGTTGTAGTTTATGATTTTTTTATATGAGTCAAAGTCAGAATATTCCTGTGTATGTAAAAGACTAAAGAAAAAAAAACCACTGCACTTGGCGGTAAAGACAAAGGCCATAAAATAATATGGATTGTAAATAATGCTTCCCAAACTCCAGATGGATTCTGATATGCCCGAAAGCACAATCATATATTTCCAGTCTGTGCTTCACATCTTCCAAACGGATCTGTTAATTGTAAATTATTTTTACACTTTCTGTGTTTGTACACTCAGCAGCGACTGGCACTGGGGTAATAATATTGACTTTATAAGTCCTCTTTTATATAAAACCTTATCAGCAGAACAAAAAGCAGGATGACTATTGATAAAGCCATATTTTGTCACCGGGTAAAGCATATTATATGACTTCCCCGGTAATGGTTTTCAATGCAATTTATTCCAAAGTTGAAACTTGAAACCTTGCTAAATTTCCAGACACAAGACTTCCAGTTAAGCTATGGGCTGCCTTTATTTCTCCCCTGAAAGAAAGAAGTTTATTCTTTAATCACAATGATGATCTAATGGATTTAGTCTGGCCTCATTTGCATTTATTTTTTTCTGATTTGAACCAAACTACTTATGCGTTGTTTTTTTTAGTCAATATTGCAATTCTAAGGCTATCAGATATTTCTTAGTTTGTTTTTGTATCACAAATAACAGTATATGCAGAAAATAGCAGTCATATAACCGATAATGGGAACATTACCTACCAATATTCACATATTACTGGTGGTGTACCACTGCAGGCTGTTATAACATGAACTGGTATCGGTATGGTAAACCTTTATTGTAAGGGTGCATTTACACTGGCCGATAATCTGGAATGAACGTTCCAGGAATGCTCGTTTCACAATTATCAGCTAAATGGACTGCAAACACTCTGGTAAAACAAAAACACCCCACTAGCTTCTAAAGGAATTCACAATAATATTTCTCAAAATGAGGATCTCCATGGAAACTATTTATCAACAGCAGCAGAGTCCTGTGGAAAGCCGATCACGGCCACTAGGAGCACAGAATAATTATTACTTCAATGGATCTATAGGCACAGAATAGAAGTATTCTCAGCAGCATGTCTAAAATAATAGGGACACTTGTACCCGATGAAAATAGACCCTAAAAATGATATGCAATGACGAGAACAATGGTATTCTATGCGAACAGAACAATCATATTAACGTGAGTTTTGGGCGCATGGAAGTACAGTCAACCAGTCTAACAAACTATTGGACGATCACCAATCAGCTCACATGTAACCGATTGGCGGTTATTTATTGGGAGTGTAAATGCAGCCTTAACTATTCAGAACTGCCTCTAGTCTATAAATATCCAGGCCATCCTTCTAGAGTAACGGCACGTCTTTATGCAGATGTGGGGTAAAGGAGTACGCTGCCTCACACAGCTAGACTCCCTGAAGAGAAGGCAGACAGTTATATCTACCTTCTCAATTACTATATACACAGAATTGAACTGTGCATAAAGATTAAGATGCACTGACCATGCTTCCTCCTCCAGGTATAAGGAGAGCACAGGAGCTGCCAAGTCGCCAAGTCCTAGGAAGCCCAGACGGCTCTGCTGTGCAGAGAAGAGACTGATTTTATCCTATAACGGGAGAGTTAATACACTAGCCCCGAGTACAGAAAAAATACACAATAAAACAAATATGTATATATGTGCACAAATGCCATTCAAAAGCTTTATAAATCCTTAAGGGGCACAATGTGCAAAACATATGGAAAAAAAAAAATTCAAAAGCATGGTATTAGAAAATAACGGGACTCCATCAGTCTAAATTGCGGATTCTCTCGCTAACAACCCTTTAAGAAAATAAATATTGATGGGCGATTCCCCCGATGATCAGGAGCCTCGCCCGATCGTTTTGTAAATATCGGGATCGAGATAACGCGAACTTGCGTCCGATCACCGATCTCGGGCTTTACAGTTATGAAATGGGGCGGGGGGGGGACTGTAAAATAAAGAATATAGGTAATTATAAACATCGTCCTTATACTTACAGGTCTCACGACGCGTCCAGCAGACTGTTTCCTGGCCACGTCTGCTTCCGAGCCCGATCACTGTCGTGCCCCGGGTTAACCCCTTAGTGATGGAGCTAATTTTCACCTTAATGACCAGACCAAATTTTGCAATTCTGACCAGTGTCACTTCATCAGTTTATAACTCTGGAACGCTTCAAAAGATCCCAGTGATTCTGAGACTGTTTTTTCGTTACATATTGGACTTCATGTTGGTACCAAATGTAGGAGAATATTTTTTGCGTTTATGAAAAAAATTGAATTTTTGCAAAAATTTTGAAAATTTAGCAATTTTCAACTTTTGAATTTTTATACCTTTAAACCAGAGAGTTCTGTGACACAAAATAGTTAATAAATAACATTTCCCACATGTCTACTTTACATAAGCATAATTTTGGAAACAACATTTTTTTTTTTGTTAGGAAGTTAGAAGTTCAAAGTTTATCAGCGATTTCTCATTTTTACATCAAAATTTACAAAACCATTTTTTTTAGGGACCACATTATATTTGAAGTGACTTTGATAGGCCTAGATGACAGAAAATACGCAAAAGTGACACCATTCTAAAAACTGTATCCCCCCCAAAGTCCTCAAACCCACATTGAAGTTTATTAACCCTTCAGGTGCTTCACATGTACAAAAGGCAACAACAAAAAGTGGACCCCACAGGTTGTTATCCAATGTTTTATGAGTGCAGAGATACCCCACATGTGGCCAAAAACCTCTGTTTGGATAAATGGGAGGGCTTGGAATGGACGGAGCACCATTTGAATTTTGGAAAAGTTGAAATAAATTGCAGGCACCATGTCACATTTTCAGGGCCCCTTTGGTACCTGCACAGCAGAAACCCCCCACAAGTGACCCAATTTTAGAAACTGGACCCCTCAAGGATTTTATTCAGGAGTATAGTAAGCATTTTGAATCCACAGGTACTTAACAAAAATGCTGCTGTAGCAACAAATTTCTCACTGTTAGGCTATGTGGCCATGATCCAGCGACACGGTGTCTAGTACACAGTGCCAGCCTTCCTGCAGAGATGTGAGTGTTGTCCACGGGAGAACGCAGCTGCCCATGCCCACGATTTGGGTTCAGGCTGCTGTGGACTTTAGCTCTATTCTACCTGCAGAGAACACTCTTGTCTCCGCAGCATAAATTGACATGCTGAGGCTCGGGAAGCTGCACCACAGGTCGGTTTATGCTGCGGAGAAAAAAAGCACAGTGTGCATGGGATTTCTAAAAATCCTTCCACTGTGCTTCTACTGCACAACGCAGCGTTATGGATGAAGGGAAAACACTCTGCGCCCAAAACGCTGCAAACCCTGATCATGGGCGCACAGCCTAAAATGCTACAATGGATGAATGGATAGATGTCAAACAAATATAACGTCCCACCCCCCTGCATATATTCTAAGCTGGCGCCCTTTAGTGCCTTTCATGTGGCACTAAAGGGTGCCTAGCCTTGTATTTAGCCCCCTAAAAAAATAATAATTAAAATAAACGATGTGGGGTCCCCCCTATTTTTGATAACCAGCTAGGGTAAAGCAGACAGATAGTAGCCTGCAAACCACAGCTGACAGCTTCACCTTGGCTGGTGATCAATTTGGAGGGCTCCCCAGGCTATTAGATTCGCCAATCCTGGCGCTTCACCCAAACTCATTCCGTTGCCCTGGTGCGGTGGCAAACGGGGTAATAAATGGGGCTGATACCAGATGTGTAAAGTGACTTGACATCAAGCACAGCAGTTCGTGATTGACAGTAATAAAAAAAAAAATGCAACCAAAAAAAATGTATTTGAAAAAAACACTCCCCAAAACATAACCCTCTTTCACCATTTTATTGATAAGAAGAAAAAAAAAAATCGGGTCTGCAGTAATCCATTTTGGAGGTCACACGACGATTCTGGACCTTCTAGAATATGGGTGGCACGTTCAGGGAACGTATCCCCCATTTTCTAGGCGTGCAGACCTTCCATGTGAGGAGTGGGGGTGCAAAGAATCTGCACCCACTCTCCCCGGGTCACAGCTGCAGTATCCGTGCAGCTAGCGCAGCTCTCTGAACACAGGAAGCTGCCTGTCAGCTGCTCTGCACACGTGACCAGCGCTACAGAAGAAGAGGAGGGATAGCAGGGATCGCCGAGGCTAAGGTACGGGGGAACACCGTGGGACACCGGGGACGTATGGGGGTGACCTTGCAGGGCCTGGGGAGCAGTTTTCTGTCGCATATGTCCAGGCACATGAGACAGGAATAAGAGGGAAAGGGTGAATGCGGGTGGCGCGTTGCTGTGCGTGCCGTTATCTTGGATTATGGAGGGGGGATGGGGGTCGGGGGGGCACTTTGGCGACACCGGGGGACCAGGGAGGAGATTTATCTCCCAGCTGACATGTTTGTTCATTCCAGGTGGGAGATAAATCATTTTTTACCGGCACTGTGATTTACTGTAACGTGATCATCGGTATACGGTGTATACCAGTGATCACGTGAGCGGGAACCAGAAAAAACGGCCTGAATTATGACCTCCAGGGTCTCAGCTACCCCAGGTAGCTGAAAGCCCGGAGATTTTCCGTCGCTGGGGGGCGCTACAAGCTTTTTTTTACCATGACGTCTCAAAGCGTCGGTACAGAACAAGTACCCTGTTTTTCCAACGTCTTGAGACTTTAGTCCATCGTTGTGCGGTTAAAGGACCTTCTGTGACGTCATAGCCATGTGACCAGTCTCATGTGAATGTTGTACAGACAATAGCTTAGAGACTGCTCACATGACTATGACGTCATCGAAGTTCTGTTAACTGACCTTTTACTGTCACTGTGCGAGTGTCTCATCGCATCACGGCGCACAATCTCCCAACAGGAGCGGGTCAGCTGCATGTATTTCCATGCAGCTGAGGCGCTCCTGTCCTGAGAGCATTAGGCTGTGCAGGGTGATGCAATGTGACGCAAGTACAATCATACCCTGGTAGCCTGCTTCTCGCTCTGTACCGAGCGATGTAGCAAAGCTGACAATGCTCTCTCTGATTTTCTCTCTGTAGAGCTGCTTGTCTTTACAGAGTGATGAAGCAGAGGTAACATGACTCTCCCTGTGCATTACGTCAGGTTAAGGAGTTGTTTGTTGTTTTTTTTT